>NC_142066.1:132131498-132742248 GCF_059756535.1 Pantherophis guttatus
ATGTCAGATTGTTGTGTCAAAGAAGACATACATCATGTTCCTTTTTTCTGCATTAGATGCTAACAGGTTGCTTAGCAACCTAATTCTGCCCGCTTTAATTATTGCCTTAACACTTTGAAACTGATAAAGAGAACTGACTTTTGAAGATAATTTTCTGAAATGGCCTTTTCTTATAGTACTAAGAGTAAGAAGCAGCACTAAGCTGTGTGGATTTGCTTCATAATAAGGTAGCAGTGAAAACCCATGCTGGGCAAATATCATTATTAAGCTGTTCAAAATGAAAGAAGGGTGTGCATGATTTTGAATTTTTTAAGGAACTTTTGTCATATTCGATGCTTGTTTCTTTATTTCAGCATCATCTGGATAAGTGAAAGTAAAAGTTTTATGACACTTGTTTTGTTATACTCAGAAATACAATTTCCACATTTCTTGGTTATCATAGCAAAAACTTTAGCCGGGGAGGGTAATGGGAGTTGCTAAGGTACTAACATCCAATCCAAGTAATCTAGTTATGTGTTGAATATTTGCAATTCCTAGAACTTTTGTTGGCCATTCTGGTTGCATCTTTTTACCATGGTCATAAGATGGCTTCCCAATAACTCTCTTTCAATAACTCTCTTTCAATGGCTAGGTCAGTATGAAAAGAGAGGGTTTACTGTATTTAAAGGAACAACCAGAAAGAAGTGAATTGACCCAGTCAAGTAATATGAAATGCAACCTCAAACAGAGACAACCATGCACAATACTAAGCTTACTTTATTCTGTCAGTCATTTCAAGGAAATGGGTAAGTAAATTTTGCACTGCAGCCTAAAAGCTGTTGGTCTATTATCTGACTCCCAGTGGCCTCTGAGGCAAACGTGAGAAATTTCAGTTTGGATTACACTGGATTGGTCATGTGGTTGGGCTGGTGCTCAATCTGAACTATGGAACTCCAGGATTGGTTGTCTTCATGCTTCTTGCCCATCCTAACCATGCAATGTAGGATCATTGACTGGCCCAATGTATACTGGTCTATTTCCTTTTTCCTTTCCAAGGCTTTTTCCTTGACTCCTTTCTTTTCTAGCCAGAGGTTTGTGCATAGAGGAGCTCTCACCTCCCTTTCTCACATTATTCTATTTCCTTTGTAATAACCCAGACCTTTTTGTTCTGACTTCCTCAATAGGTCTTTAGAAACTTAATAGAGGAAGACAGATAGTTCAGCTTCATTGAAGCAAAATAGAAAGTTCTTACATTGTCACTTAATGATGTTTAAAAAACACTTTTGTGGGCAGTGTGGGTGGGAAAGCAGTCTGGGGAGCTCGTTGAGCTCTTGAAGCAGTGCCCATTGTTGAAAGGAGTCAGTTTGGTTTAGTGGTTAATGTTAGGCTAAACTATGAGTTCTAATCTCTGCCTTAAACACAGAAACCAGATAGATAAATAATCTCTTCCTACCCTCCTTCCCTCCCTCTTCCTCCCTCTCCCCCTTCTCCCCCCCAACCTACCACATGTGGTTGTTGTGAAAAAAATTGTGAGGAATTGTGTACTATGCACACTGCCTTCATTTCTACCCTCACTCTGCAGAGCAGGACATAAATCTAATGACTAAATAAAAAATAAATGTTAAGTGTTGGATGGAGCATGAACATCTAGTTTATTGATTTAATGTCCCTCACTGGATCAATTGCAAGTTATTCAAAACAAATCAGCAATTGTCAACCAGCAGAGAACATAGCATGCAGTCAACCAGTGACCAGCTGCTGGGAGAGGACAGTGTGTCAGACACAGGTAGAACTATTACTAGAGCAAAACAAAGCATTTGTGACTAATATTCTAGGCTGCCGAATAGAGGCTTTCAATTACAGCTGGAAAATAGCTGTGCAGGATGCATTTGCAATGGTCAAGGAATGGAAGGAAGGTGAATCTATTCCTGCACTCAGGACAAGGTGACCAGCCAGACTGGCAACAGGGCAAGCAGAAAGTGTGTATCTGGCTACAAATTCAAGAAATTATTTTATTTATATATTTAATATAATTCTATCCTGATGCAATTCAGAAAAGATTCTTGATATCCAATTGCCTAGTTTCCGTACAATCATTTCTCCAATAAAAAGAACTATCAAGAAAGAGTGGCTGAAAAAGTTGCCCTCCCCATTATAGTTTTCATTGTCAAGACAGAACAGACTGCCCAAGCAGAATGATTCCAAGTCACTCTTCCCACAGCCTTCCTGGCAAATGGGGAAAGTTCTAGTGAAATAGTGAAATCTTTCCAGTAGTCTTCTAAGGGTTCATGGATTGTTAGACATTTTCTAGAGAAAGTGGGTAGGGAGTTTGTATTCTTAAAGCACTCATTTTTGTCCCAACAATGATCTCATTGATAAGGATAGTACCTAAGTATCTTATTAGAACAGGAGTCATGAGTTTCACATAAGCATGGATTTAATGTATTAATATCAGAAGCAATAATATCAAATATTTAAAATATTTAAAGCAGGGTATTTTTAGTTCAAAATGATATTAAATTGAAATATTTGGTATTCTACTTCCAACTATTTACATAAATAGTATTAGGCAGAGAACAATAGATTGGTAATTGGAGAATCAAATCATGTGTAGGTAGTCCTTGACTTACAACCATTTGTTTAGTGGCTTTTCGAAATTACAATAGCATTGGAAAAGTGACTTATAACTGGTCCTTGCACTTACAACTGCCAACATTCCCATAGTCACGTGATTGAAATTCAGGTGCTTGGCAACTGACATGAATTTGCAGCATTCCAGAGTCATGTGATCACTATTTGTGACTGTTCCAACTGGCTTCCAACAAGCAGAGAATCTGGATTCACTTAACAACTGCATGATTCACTTAACAATGATTTGCTTAACAATTATGACAAAAAGGATGTTAAATTGGTTGCGAGTCACTTAACAATGCGTTGCTTAACAATGGAAATTGTGGTCCCAATTGTCATTGTAAATCAAGGACTACTTATACAGGTAATCCCCAAGTTACGAACATTCCCTTAGTGAATGTTCGAAGTTAAGTAATAAGCACCTGCTAACGTTTATGAATAAGTCCCGAATGTTGCAGCACCACAGCAGTTGTTTTCCCTTACAAATGACCACAGAGGCTCTGCAACATTCACCCTCTCTATTCCCTCCCCCCCCCAGGCCTTCACAGGAACTGAGCCTGTGGAGACTCACCTTGCGAAGATCTCCTCTCTGTCATGGTTTCTTTGCCTGGTTCGTTGCTTCAGGCTTTTGGTGCATTTGCAGAGAATAGAGACCTAACGTATGGCAAGATCATGCGAGATCTTGTGCTACTTATCTCGCATGATCTCGCACTTTAGGTCTCTATTCTCTGCAAATTAAAGCCTGGATGTTTGCCAATGGAGGGAATGCTTCGATCCTTCAGCCATTTCCTTGCTGAAGCCTGCAGGGAGATTGCGTCCCTGTAGGCTTTGGCAGCCCTTTGCAAAAAGCTTTGTCAGCACCAGCAGAGCTTTGGAGGGGTGGGCGCGTCCATCTGAAGCTCTGTTCCTAGCGGCAAAGGCTTTTTGCAAAGGGCTGCCAAAGCCTACAGGGACATAATCCTCAAGCGGTTTGGCAGTGAGAAAGGCCAAAAGTGCGTGTGCGGCCCTCCATGCCTCCTTTTTCATTGCTGAAGCCTTCGTCAAGAGGTTTGGTGATGAGAAAAGAGGCTTGGAAGGGTGCGCATGGCCCGTCTTTATTTTGGGGAAAACACGTTGCTACGTTTAATTAGAAATGGGAAGTCTTTGCAGAAAAATAAATACGTCAATGCACTTTAATATCCTTTTTAATATCCTATTTATAAAATACAAAATAATAGTGTTATGTATTATAAATTCATCATATCTCAAATTGTAGGAGATTTAAATCAGTTTTAAATCATTTTGAAGTAGACCAAATTATATTCATCTGTTGACTAGAACTTGAAAAAGTTTAGGTAACTCACTCTCTTTAAAAGCCATTTTATTATTATTCAAATATCCTGATAATGCTACCTTTGCCAAGTTGTTCAAAATTATAAACTGAGCATTATTATTAGGATTAAACACCACAAGGCTCAGAATTGCACAATGAAATCAAATTAAATTGTTTCCTGTTAATTGAGGAGGAGGAGTAATTCTTGTGTTCAATTAACAGTTCATATATATTGTTTATCAACTGTACAATTGTGAATCATTATGTGTAGTTAACTCATAATGGCTGTCTTCCTAATTATACATTTAGAGATGTTCCTAATTATTAGGTATAATCTACCTAATTATACATTTAGAGATGTTCATACACCTTATGTATTTCCAAAATTTGGGTGTCATATCTCAAAAGTGACAGTGAAGGATAGATATAGAAGAAAGGAATGAGATGTCTCATGGGTTGATTAGTATTAGGTCAGAGCACTTTTTAATTAGAAGTGCAATTCCCCTCCCCCCCGATAATCATCTTTAGAGATGAAGAAGAATACATGAGCCCATTCATGTGCTTAGTTTGACTTGCTTCTGAGACCTGTTTCAAACTTCTCTTCCTCGAGCATAACTTTCTCATATGAAACTGCTGGAATGTTTTTAATGCAGTAGTTGTCCCCTTTAAAATTACGTTTCCTGAAATTGCAGCAGTTAGCAAGTTCAACGATCAGCCGCTCAGTTATATAAGGAAGGTATGTGTGAATCAGCATTGCACTCACAGCAAGAGATTCCATCACAGGTCTGATAACTGGATGAAAAGGGAGGGAGGTAAACCATCTGGTTCTCATGAAACTCTGAAAACCCATGGGGAAAAAAAAAGGTATTCTGTTCATTTCCCCACACTCCCAGTCCACCCCTCCCCAATATCCACAGCAGTCTTTGGCATTGCCAGTTGACACTTGCAGAGAAACATAAGGCTTCATTTCCTAATCCAGTGAGAAAATGGAGAAAATGACCTGGAGGTTAGGAAGAAAATGAGTCTC
The DNA here is from genome assembly GCF_059756535.1 of Pantherophis guttatus. Lineage (NCBI taxonomy): Eukaryota > Metazoa > Chordata > Lepidosauria > Squamata > Colubridae > Pantherophis > Pantherophis guttatus. The sequence continues at coordinate 132,136,448 of NC_142066.1, forward strand.
TCTAGCAGTTGCCCTTGCTGAAAACATGTCTTCTTCTTAAAGAATTATAGCCCTAAAGAATTTTGGAGCAGAGAGTGCTGAAATTCTTTAGCTTCCTTGCAATTCCTAGCAAGCCATTAAGTTAGTATGTTTATAACAATGAAGGCTCAAAGCTGTCCTGCTTAAAAGAAAAGCAATAGCAATGTAAGTTTCATTCTCCTTAACTACAGGGAGGATCCTACAAAATAATGCCTTCAGTTTTATTTTAGAAGTAATTAGTTTTTAAAAGAACAAAAAGGAAAACCTTGTTTTTAAAATAAATAGTTAATGCTATTATTGCAGCCTGCAACCTAAATTGTTTTGCTGAGGAGGAAACGCCGCTCCAGGAGGAAAGGTTACAGCTGCTTATCATGAAACTGCACTTGACCATCTCCTTACAAAAGAGGGAACCAATGTTTCTTTTCAAAAGGGCTTAAGTGGACAAGAAACAATGTTTTAAGTATAGCACATTTTTTTTTTTGTATCCAGAATGTGGTAGTATTTTAATAGTAAGAATGATGATAAAATTCAGGCATAAATTTAGATATTCATTTAAGAAGATAGATTTGTCACCATCTTCTGAAATAAATACTAGAAGTAAACCTTCTAGGGTTAAATAGATTGTAGGTGATAGTTTTTTTCTTGTGCAGTAGGAAGGTCTTTGGGTACTCATCATTGGTTTATATAACAAGTAGAGTAGACCATTTCGGAAAACAACTCAAATTTTGGAACTAAAAACATATTGTGGTTTCTATCTGAAAAAGTGTGGCTAACAATAATGCATCATTTACCAGGAAGCAAGCTATTTAGGAAATTCCTTGCAATCATTTTACCATCCAGTTTTTGCCTTTCTTTTCTAAGCAGGTGGACTCCCTTCTAAACAAAGCTTTGGTCTAGAGCAGGGGTCACCAACCTTTCAGAACTGAGGGACCGCTAAATTCATAATTTTAAATCCCGCGGACCAGGGGTGGGTTCTACTTACCTTTACTAATGGTTCGCATCATGTGTGTGCGTGCTCTTTTGCTCTGCGCATGTGCAGATCAACTTTGATGACATCTGGGTCAGTGGGTGGAGCCTCCCACCAGTTTTACTACCAGTTCTTGCGAACCGGTCCGAACCAGCGGCAACCCACCACTGCCGCGGACCACTAATGTGATTAAAAAAAAAGATAAATAGTATTTACTGCAGTATAAAAAATGCAAATAATTTTTCTGCCACCACCAAAATTTTCTCGTGGATCACCAGTGGACCACTGGTTGGTTACCACTGGTCTAGAGTCTAGACCACACCTGAAGAATTCTTCCAAAGTCTACAGAGGCTTCCTTGTAATTAAAGCTAGAGCCGGCACAGTACTTTATGTCATGCCAGTTTTGCAAGTTTTTTAAAATAAAAACTTAATTTAATTTAATTAAGTTAGATAATGCAGAGGACCTCAAATGTCCTACAGGTGCTACATTCCTTCTTCTTAGTTCATAACATTTGTCTGTTTGCTACCCCTATGTAAAAGCCAGGAGTGGTCAAAATCAAATGTGTGATAAAATGGTCACTGTATGGATGGCTTTTATGGCTATTTTCTGAGACTATTCCCGAATAATAAACTATTCCTTAACATCATGTTTTTGTTTGTTAACTGGCCAGTTGAAGGTATGATAGGAGTAAATTAAAAATTATGGGATAACTAATTAATATTAAGATCTTGGAAGGATTTTGAAGTTGGTTCTACTCAGGATAATTTTAGCACTTTGGTATTGGGATTACTTTGGAAGGAACAGAAAGAATGAACGGGAAAGTAACTGATACAGTCCAGAGGAAGACTTAGCCTGTTTATTGACTAATTATGGTGACTAGTGGCCTGGGATTTATAGAGACCTCCCAGCTGCCTGGAAGAAGTTGATTAGGTCTCATCTTGACTCTTTAACAGAAGCTATTAAACTCTTGAACTATTCTTAGATTTGTAAAAGGCTTTCATGCAAAGTATTTTTTTCAGTATTTCTAGAACATTTAATTGCATAAATGCTATGTAGGCAGTAGGATCCTTTGGAATTCTACCTATTTATCATAATCACTATCAAAGATTTTTTAGCTTGGATTTATACTAAAATTATTGAAATGTAATTACTATGGAAACAAAATACTTATCAGAGCTGATTACATTTTTGAAGGGTATAGGTTGGAACTTCTATGGATGATTTCTTAATCATTTTCATAAGATTGTTAATAAGCTAGAACCGTGATGGGGAACCAATGGCAGGCATGCCCAAAGTGGCACGCAGAGCCATCTCGCCTGGCATGCGCGGCATAGCCTGTTCCTCTTCCGGGTTTCTGGTGTGCATGTGCGTCCGACGATCAGCTGAACTTTTTGTATGCGACAGTACCGGAAACTAGAGGAGCAAGTTTTCCTGCATGAGCATGTGCACCAGCCAGCTGATCGTTGTGTGCACATGCACGCCAGAAACCCGGAAGAGTAGCTGGCTGAAACTGGAAGTTCAGTAGCTGAAACTGGAAGTTCATTTTCAGGCGCACACATGTGCCCTGGACAGCTCCTCTTCTGGGTTGTGGCCCAGGCGCACATTCGCGAAGCACGAGCACTCCCTTTTCGGCACTCGGTGCCAAGAAGGTTCATCATCACTGGGCTAGAGTAAAGTGAAAGGTATTGTATGTTTAGGTAATTTTAACTTTGAAAAGGATTGGGTCTTTAAAGCATATTTTAGCATATAGATTTAAATTATCAGTTATTTTATAATACATAGTAAAATTGATTAGTTATCAAAATAAAATGCTGAGTTATAGCTGCATATGATTGTTTCTCAAAACCTTTTACAAAATGGAATTATTCTAGGACAAATCTGATTACATTGGTTACAATCAGTGGTGGGTTGCTCCCGGTTTGGTCCAGTTCTATAGAACCGGTAGTAAAACTGGCAGGAGGCTCCGTCCACCCACCACAACATCATCATGGGTGATCTGTGCATGCGCAGAAGTGCATGGGCTCCCACTGCGAACCGGTAGTAAAGGTAAGTAGAACCCACCCCAGTTACAATGTTCGATAAACTAAATGTAGAATGACCCAACATTTCTCAATTGAATTCTGCCCATCTCATATATAAGGGCCTCATTTTACAGAAAACCATATATCTTTTTTTAAATCCTTGTTCTAGATACTAGGCTAGATATAATAGACATGGATGTTGGTTTACAAACAGCTGACACAACATAGGAAGCCAAAGCTAAGCAAAGTACGTTATGAATCAGCACAGTGGATCAATGGAGTCAGTGTAAAAAGATGCTATTGCTGAAAGCAGTATTCATTGATTAGATTTAGGTTTAGTACCCATACGTTGGACTACCCTGCATTTTTTGCTTGCTTATGTGAATTCTATTTTAAAAGCTTAACAAATTGTATTGGCATTTTGTGAAAAGTATTTCAGTTTTTGTAATTGCAAACTGGAATTTCCTTTACTAAAACAGCTAACAGCATTTTTAATAGTAAAACCAATGGTCATCTGTTCATTTCTTAGGAAATTAAATATGATATTGTACTGTATAATTGCAAACAAACTATAATTCACTTATTATTTATAATGCAGCTTTTGTTTTATAAATAGTAGCACATCCCATATAATGCAACTTTCAATGTAATTAAATTTAAAAAATCTTCCCATTTAAATTACCAGTTTACTTTTTTATAATCAAATAATGGTACATCGTTTAAATTTAGGAGAGTTAAAAAACAAATGTTATTGGCTTTCAGTAATACAGGTAGTCCTTGACTTACAACAGTTCATTTAGGTCCATTCAAAGTTACAATGGTACTGAAAAAAAATAACTTATGACCATTTTTCATACTGTTGCAGCATCCCAATGGTTACATGATCAAATGCTTTGCAACACTGCAAACCATCATATTTATGATGGTTTGCAGTGTTCCAGGATCATGTGATCACCTTTTGTGATCTTCTGACAACTAAAGTCAATTGGGAAGCCAGATTCACTTAACAACCGTGTTACCAACTTAACTGCAGTGATTCACTTAACAACTGTGGTAAAAATGTCATACTATATTCATACTATATGATGCATTGTAGTGGACTTTGAAACACAGAATCTATGGTTTATATCATAATTATATCTTTCTTTTATTTTCTTTGAGAAATGTTTTTCTGTCTTAATCTGATTAAGAAATAGGACATTTCCACATAACTGAACATGGATATTATCTAAGTCTGGTTGAGATATTTTAACAGTTGAAGCAAAAAATTGTACAAATTTGTTTCCTTCTATGACAGAAAAATAAAGGAATTAACAGTTTACAGTTTGTTTACAACATACAAACCATTTCTGTGATTCATTTGTAGCTTTAGTTTGCATCATGATAGAGCCAATTTTGCATTCATTCTATTGTAAGGAAAGTTGTAGGGAAATGTCTTTCAAATAAACTCCCGTAGATGCTGACTAAATTTAGTCAGGGTTCCCATTTTCCCACAGTCTGCAAATGACTACAAACTACAGATCTTCTAACCTACAGCATTCTGAGTATGATGTATTTATTATTTACATTTTGGAAAGCTGCTGATAGGTGTTGACATATTTGTGGCAGATTGATTTCTGTTTTTAAAATACATTTCAACAGAAATAGTGACAGATATGACAATGTAAGACTTATTAACTAAATAAAATTTGATCTGGGTTGTGTTGAATTTGTAATCTGACATTTGTAATCTAATGTGGAGGAAAAGTGTAGTAGAAATTAAAAATTAATGTATGTACTGGTAAAAAAATAATACAATTGTTTTGTGCAATGACATTTGTTAACAGGAAATATTTTAAATAAGGTTACTGCTTCAAAAGCAATGAGAATAATAAGTAAAATTCACCAAATGTTCCAATTCCAATGAATGTTGCAAATCTCTAATAGAAAGGTTTTTGTCCATTAATTTTGAGGTGTAGTGGCAATTTCTAGATTGATTTTGACATACAGCCAGAATCTTTTACATTTTATTTCTAATCCCTGTGCACATTTGTTAAGTGAAATTAAGACTGTGTTTTTGATCTTATTTCACCTTTTCCTTTGCTCTGCAGACCTGCAAAAATTGTAAATGTAAGTATTGGTTGTAAAGTTATGTTTGCATCACTATTGCAACTGCAAATAGGTACGAATGAGACAATCAATAAATGAGGACTACATGTATCTGACTTGAACTTTAGTGGATTTTTCCAAGAAGATGACCATGTGAGTTGCTCACAGGAGCAAAATGTTATATTCTCTGGAATTTTGCAAGACAATTGAGAGCAGAGCTGAGCCACAATGCCTAGCACAAGGGTGTCAAACTGGTGGCTCGTAGACCGGATGCGTCTTGCACAGGCCATGCCCATCCCAGCTCCCCGAAGGGAAAAAACATCCCGATACATCACGTGATGGCAACGTGATGCGACAAGTTTGACATCCATGGCCTAGTATACCAGCTAGTTGTTTGGCAATTAACAGTGTTGTATGGTGCCAGTAATAGACCCAGAAAAACTGGTTGTTAAACATTTGTCAGCCTACCATTGGCTGTGACCCTTTAATTTTCATGGAAAAAAAATCAAGGCAACTAAACATGGAATCTATTTGAATTTACTCATGAGATAGATTTGGAGACATTTTACTATAGTCACTCATGAAAGTTCTGGTTAAGAATCACAAGTTGATGATGGGGAAGACTAATTCTGTTCTCTTTACTTGGTAACTTATTTTATACGGCTTAACCTTGTCCACCTATTGACTAGAGTACAAGTAGTTCTTGATTTAAAACCATTCGTTTAGTGACTGTCCAAATTTACAACAGCATTTATGAACATTTTTCACACTTAAGACTGTTATGGCATCCCAGTGGTCACTTGATCAAAATTCTGACATTTGGCAACTGGTATGTATTTATGATGATTGCAGTGTCCTGGGGTCATGTGATCATGTTTTGTGAACTTCTGAGAAGCAAGGGGAAGCCAGATTCACTTAACAGCTGTGCTACTAACTTGATAACTGCTAAGATTCACTTAACAATTGTGTCAAGAAAGATTGTAAAATGGAGCAAAACTTACCTAACAACTGTCTTGATTAGCAATGGAAATTTTGGGCTCAAAAATTACCAATTACCTGTGGTCACTGGACCAAATACATTTGTCTATAAGAATTATACACATAAGTATATATTTTGTGTGCATATGTATTCCTGTGTGAAGAGGAAATCAAATTAGGTTTTCAAGCATTGGCCTGCAGGATTATCAGTACTCCTTTGACCCAAGGTGCTACCTCCTATTTTCATTGGAGTTTAGGTGACAAAATGCAGTTATCAGCTGCAAAAGACTGTGTTAGAGGGGAAAAAAAAGAGAGAATTCCTTCAAGCTTATTAGTGCTACCATTTTTTTTAATCAATTGCCAGTTATATTGTTTAAAGAGCTGTCCTCAACAATTTGTTAGTTGAAGTCTCTTATGTGACTTACAGTCTGCAATGTTGTGACTTGCTAAAGCATGATATATATAACAGTTTTCAATTCAGGTGAAAAGATTTATAGATCTGTTTCTTTCATAAAGCACTCATAACTTGGCATTCTTTCAAGAATTCAAGAATTAGCTTCCTTTTTTACTTCCAACTATCACATATCCATCAGTCATCTCCAAACTGGCACACTTTTGGTACTACATCTTGCAGGGTTTCCACCTACCAGGTTTTTTTTAAGTGAAGGTTTTTTTGTGTGCCATCACCATGCCTCATTTATGAAGTTTTATAGAATTTTTAATGCTATTTCCATCTGCTTTTTCTGTCTTTTTTCTTACCATAGAAAATCCATCAATGAGGAAAGATGTTTGGTAGTCCAAGAAACAATGATACTAAAAAAAAAAAAAAAACCTTGTTCTTAGGAGATCTGTATCCTTTAGCATTAAGATAAACTCATTCATGTAAGTTCTTGGTCAAGCTAGACTGAGAACCTACTGACAGAAAGGCTTTGCAGTAATCTGCATTTCTTTTGAATAAAAAAAATGAGTTCTTTCAAATGTCTTTCAAATAAATGCTTTCACCAAATTTCCTCCCACTTGCCAATTTAGGATCTTTTAATACTGCATTTGAGCCCAAGTTATGCTATACTCTTTTTCCAGAAGATTCCCTGATATTATTCCCCCATTGAACCTTCCCCAACAGTACTGTGATTTACAACTGAAGTACAGGACCTAGAGTGCAGTCCTTGAAATCTCTAAAAATAGTTACAAAATAATAATTGTTATTAAGATTGGGGAAATCATTAGTTACTGATCAATCCATAATCAACGTAGACATGTCAGCATGCAACTTATACTGTCTGGTTTTGAAAGAAACATCAGATGGCTGATGAATTTTGATGAAAAACTGTGAGGATTGTGGTCTTGCTAGAACCCTTCTGAAGAGTCTGATGTTCACTGCCTCTCATTCATATGCTTGAGAGTATCAGGTTATTAATACCTGGTTCAGAAATATTGATGTATCCAAAATATCATATTCTCTTTCTTTTTAACCGTTTGCCTCTTAGAAGCTAGACTGTTAGTTCATAAAAATTGGATAATGAGAATATTTATGTTGCTGTGTCATCAGAAGGAGAAATGATAGAATGAATTACCTGGCATTATACTAAGAGAGATGTCTGATAAAATTGAATTGTAACCTATGTAAAAAGCTTAAGCACATACTGTATGCACACCAAATAGTTAAATATCAAAGCTGTAGCCTTAATCTGGGTTTCTTATGATGCATAAATTGGTAAAAGACTTATGTTTATTGCTGCCCATTCTGAAATGGGTGTAGTATATTTGATGTAATTAACTGTTTTTTAGGCATAGCATACAGATAATTGTTCTGTGCAGATAGAGGTTGATGTTTCATTGTGTAAGAATTGACATTTAGAAGTAATTGCAACCTAATAAAATAGTCTGTTCTTTTCTTCTTTTTTACATAGCAAAAGATGTGTTTTTTAAAAAATGTGTCAGGATACAGTATATCATTATATAATACCAGGTCTTCAGATAAAGAAGATGACATGCTGGCTTTCTTTTTTCATTGAATTGATGTTTTGCCCTTTGATTATTTTATTATTTATAGCAGTTACACATGACAAATTTAATCTTGTTTAACCAATTTGGAATACTGATCTTATCTCCAAATCTCTTCAATTCCTTTACAAGAATGAGATGCAGTTCCTGTGAAAATATAAAAAACAGCATACTTTAGAAAGGAAATGAAGTCAGAGAGAGCTATGCATAGTAGAATGAGTTATAAGACTGCCAAGTTTGACAAGGTCACACTTCTTCACATTCCATCATTGTCAGATTTCCAAGCTCATGTTGCTGAGAATAGCAACAAGCAAAACAGATATTTTTTCTCTCCAGAGGACTATCCCCAACATCTAAATTAAAGAAACATGGTGGAAATTGGTGAAAAGTGTGATCTACTTGATATTCAATTCTGTGTTGAAAGAAAAAGAATTAAGTTTTTATTTTCTAATAATCATCTAGGCCTTGTTGATCCTAATTCTGGTAGCATATGAAGCAAAGATTTTCTCTACCTAAGAAGACAAGCTCCAGAATAACCAGCCAAGTAATTAGAGAAGATTTTTAATAGAATTAGATTGTTTATTAAATCACAGACAGTAATAAATGGTCCAAGAGTTCATCAAATTGATCTCATATACTAAACATTCTTCAGTTATTGGCTGTAACAGACTTGCTCTGCCATTTTATACCAATGTTTTTGAGGTATCTTAATATTTGGACCCTAGCAAGTAGCAACTGTTGATCTGACTAATTTTGAGAAGCTAAATAGGGTGAGACAGTGTTAGTATTTAGATAGAAAACATCCTGGGAGAAGGCAACAACAAATCACTTATGAATTGTGCCAAAAATATCTACAAGGAGGTGTCTGGGTAGTCATTAGGAGTTGAGCTTGACTCCAGGGAGTCTTTATCTTAATATTTGGAATTTCAAGCGGTCTCTCCTTGTTTGGCAAAGAGGCCTGTGAAGTTTCATAGTTAGGTGATTGATGGTCTGGGTTTTCCTGCCTCTCCCTCTCCTTTCATATTCCCCTTTTTTCATTGCTTTTCCTGTGTGGGTGACTTCCTTTGTAGAATAAGTAAAAGCTCCACTTAGTGAAATGTGAAGCAGTCAAGTTACTAACTGGTACACCAGCATGGTCTTATTCTATACTGTAAGCTCTGAACTTTTTCCCAGTTGTTTTCCAGGTTTTGTTCAGAACATTGTTTCTAACACAGAAGGAGGCAACTATTTTGATCCATGAGACTATTTGGGATTGAGAAGTCAAATAAAAAAGCTGCCACGGTGTTGGATGATCTAAAAGCTGATGTCATGAATACAGCCTTTCATAAAACACCCATTTACTGGAAGACAAGGTAGTGAGGCTGCTTTCAGCCTTGCCCATTAACCCCAGGGATGTTTTCTTCAATTAATATTTCTTTTATCTTTTTCTTTTAATCCAATGAGTGTACTTTTAAGCAAAGCATTTGGGCTGTAGTCACTTGTTATTTTTTAATTTTTGAGAGCACTTCCACACAGCATCTTTATACCAGATCAGAATCTGCACTTAAATGGATTGATCTTGTAATGTCAGTTAAGTTTGAAAACTGACTTGGGTTTTTGCTATAGTGTGTTGAAATCAAAGCAATGCTGGATGTTCAAATATGCAGTTCTGCAGGTTTCATGAGTACCCCATTCTCTCATTGGTGGAAACTTATCTCATTCCACTTCTTGGCTTATTTCTCTGCCATCTGTCCGTAGAAGGTAAGCTGCCAGGGTTGGCAGTATTTTGAAGATGGAGAAAGTAAAAATGACAGCAGATTGTTTTTAAAATGCCTTTTCCAGGATGTGGAAATTGTGACATGGAGAAATAGAATTCCTATGAATGCCTTTAGTTGAAGTCTAAATTAGACCTAGAAAATAAAGATGATACTAGAAGTTTATTACTTTGCAGGATCCTATATTTCTATGAATGGATCTTTGCAGATCTTAAGGGAAATGACTATATTGCCTGCTATATTCTTCAAAGTTTTGCATGGTTAGAAACTGTTATGCTATAAGCATGTATCAGTTCATCATTTGAAAAGTCATTCGCTGGATACTTGTCTGTTTGCATCTTCAGCCTGATCATCTACTTGAGAGAATATATAAAATGCCAGTAAAATATAACCAATTCTCTACGACTGTGGCACTAACTTTGGATTTTGGGATGGAGCACACTATCACATTGGTCTGGTGTGTTTATAATACTAAGCCATAATATAGTTTATTTATTTTTGATTCAGCATTATGGGTAAATCCATCCAATATGGCTTAATGTCTGATCCAAATCTATTATGACTTTTTAACCCCATGGTTTTTAAAAAAATGTGATTTGGAAGAAAGGGAAATTAGCTGTCAATAAATCAGGAGCTGCATTGGAGAGTAGGAAATTCATTCTGTCTTTTTTGCCATTTCCCAGCACAATGCATGGTTTACAGTTAGTGGTATGGAAAGTATAATAAATCATCTTTAATAAATTATCTTTCAAATCACCAGCCAATAAATCCACTCTACTCTATTTTGTGGCACCACTCCTACTTTGATGTATGTTCCCAATAAATTAATTTTTCACATTTCTTTGTCTGTAAATATACTTTTGTATGATTAGAATAAAAATAAAGGTTTCCAGGTGCCATAGTGAGTGGGTGGGCTATTTTAGCCATTCTATATTCCACTTCATTACATGATGAAGTGGAATATAGGTAAAATAAACATCATTGCCAGAGTGTGCAAACTCTCCAAGAAACCACTATTGAAATTTAGAGGTTCTTAATATAAAAGAAAATCCATATTTTTCTAGCAGCCATGTCTTGAAAGTAGGAAGCTGTAAGATGACCTTATGATGTCTTATGAGAATAGAATATTATTTAATGGAATGTTGATAATAATTCCATTTTGGGTTGTGAAGTTTCAAGAAGTGTGACTCTTTCTTGAAAAGGCTATGGCTAGGCTAGAGTGTGAGTGCGCACCATTCTAATGTAACTCTGCTGATATTTTTGTGAAGTCTTTGCTATGCCCCTGGGCAGGAAAGCTGGTTCAGAACAACAGTGCTATTTTCAAAAAGCAAGTCACAGTCTATAATAAATGGAGGAGGATGGCTTTGTTTAAACTTTGAAATAATCTAGTGGTTAACATGTACTGCTAGGGTTTTGCTCCCTCTGTTCTATGAAGCTTTTGGCATAGCCTTTTAATTCTAACTCTTTCTTAAACCTATGTTGCAAGTGATGTCAAGTGCTTTATTAGAAAGCACATTGGCATTTTTGTTGTTTGTAAAGTTCTTTTTAAGGCTAAAAGCAATGAAGGAAGAGCAGATCTCATGAAGCCTTTCTCATGATTGGGAAAAGAACAGTTAAGCTAATATTCCTCTAGGCCAGGGGTCCCCAACCTCTGTGTCGTGGCCCATTAGTGGGCCGTGAGCTGTTTGCAACTGGGCCACAGAAATGGCAGGCGTGAGTGCATGTGAGTGCATACGCATCGTATCTCCACTTGTGTGAGCAGCAGCCTGACTGGCTGTGTGTGTGCATATGTGCGTGTATGTCTATATATGTAGACAGATTTATCCTAAATCTGATCTCTTCCAGATGTGTCAATTTACACAACCTGGAAATTCATTCTTTTTTATCAGCTCCACTCAATTTTTAACTCTGGGTTGTGGATTTCTTTGAGGTTGATGGGATATCGTCATTCTATCATGGGCTCTTAAAATCTTGTCTGTTTCGATTGACTAGTATAGACCTTGTTGCATCAGTAAAGAATTAAGCTCTACAATGCATATTCTGATTCTCAGAATGCATAAAGCAGAAATATTGGAAAAATTGTACCTAAGGTCACATGTTGCAGTCAGGCATATTTTGGGTTTATTTGGATTTTGCCTTACTGTTTTTATGTTAGAACAGTTATTAAATTTATGAACCCTGATGTATGGCTTACAATTTTGAGTGAATCCAGCTAATTGTGTTTAATAAACACATAGTTAAACAAAGTCATATTGCAACTACAAACCTAGACTGTAGTTCAGAACCAAATCTGCATTGTTCTGTTTTTATTCTGTAGAGTATCATATCATTGCTCTTTATTGTTATTTGCAGGGTAATAAATTAGATAGAACAAGGTTAGGGATTCCCCTCCCCCATTTTTGGGAGGTTAATGTATTTAGTGGCTGCCTGCTAGGCAGGACTGAAACAAGCCATATTGGTTGTTGGCAGAAGGAGAAAGCAGAAACACTTCTTTGTTTGATACCCTTTCTTTTCTTTTTTCTTTCTTTTTCAACCAGCAGGCAGTAGGAATAATTTTCTTTTTATAGTGCTTTGGGGGGAGGGGTTAAAATTATGCTGAAGATTACATGAAGTTAGCTGCAAGTCCACAGACTTCCTTCCCCTACATTAGAAGAAGATATTTTTTCTAGCATGCCATAAGATTAGAGAAGCAGTTACTTCTCCATTTTGTTGTGGAGGATGAACAGGATTAGGCTGTGCTTTTCTGATCTAGCTAATGCACATAAAAAAAAACATTATTGGAAAGGAACGAAACATCTTTCACGAACCCTTACAAGTGCCATTGATACCTTCCCTTCTGCATTTTTGCATATGTGTGTGTGTGTGTGTGTGTATGTGTATGTGTGTAGTAGCAATGATAGGAAACACTGGTGCTTTTATCCCTAAGGTAGAATCTATTTTGTTGGAAAATTATCCATCATGTTTCTCAATTTTGAATTAATCAGTGATTCAAGATGTTGTGCTTAAAATGAAATAAGAGGGCTGCAAGACATGGGTGGGGGGAGGGAATTAAAAGATTTTCCCCAATCTCATCAATGGCAACTTTTCATATATATGGAACAGCAGCACAAATCATAATGTTTCAATGTTAGCTTATACTTGAAATAAAGTAGAAACTATCACTGAAACGTTATGGTTTGTGCTGGTGTTCCATGTATATGAAAAGTTGCCATTGATGAGATTGGGAAAAATCTTTTAATCTCCCTACTATGGTCTTGCAGCCCTCTTACTTCACTTTATATCAATTTTCCCTGCATTTTCTTTTCTTTTCTCTTTTTATGAAGCTTTAAGTAATTATTTTCTTCCTTAGCCAGATCTCTTTTGTTCTGCGGCCAGTTCTTTCATCTTTTCAGAGTTGAACTCACTATTTTAATTAACTAAAGAGAAACTGCCATCGTAGTGCAGTGTTTGAATTTTAAGTTTAGTTAAAAAGACACATTTGCTTACTTAATTTTACAGAACTGTACCTTCCTCCCTGGTTTTCTAGGATATGAATTAAATGTTTATTTTATGATCCATTGTTTTTACAGCTTTAGCATTATGCACAAAACAACTTGTGTATAATTGTCCTGTTTCCAAACTAATTTTACAGATTTTCTGCTATCTGATGTACTCTGATGATGAACTTCAAAGCACAGGAGAAAGATAATCTCAAACTGGAACTTCAAAGAGAATTTCTGACTTAAAAAACACATTATGTCCAGTACCCGGCAATATCAATTTTCGCCAAGCTTTTCTTTTTTTTTAGATTTACGTCTTATAAATGTTTAACATCCAGGTCAGAATTGTATGATTCTCTCAAATATCATGAACCAAACATCTGTGCTTCTAGTTTCCATCCAAGACTTGTTCTTTTTTTTCAAAGCATTAATGTTAATATAAAACTAATCACTAGAAGAAGACAGATATTACTATGGATGCTGTTAGGTTGACATTTGAAATCTAATCCTTCACATTTTTGCTTGCACTGTATGACTATATTGAGCATTAGAGATACAATTGCCCTTCTAAAAAGTAGCAGCTTTTGGTACTCATAAAAATTGAGTTGTATTTCTGTATTGCTTTATTTCTATATTTATTTATTGTATATAGGCCACACAAAGGTTTTAAGTACTGAAGAGGTGTAACTTTTGTTTATCTAAATCCTATATCTTTAGATTGGAATTTTATTGAAAAAGATTTGGATTGCAAATGTTTACTTTATTAGATCTACAGTATACATCCAATTCTGCAACATAAAATTTAACAGAAAAATTCTGAATCAACTCAAACTGCCTGAGTCAAAGTGCTACTTTGTCAATTATAGAATCAGTCAAATGTTCAGCAGAAGATACTGAAAAGTTCACTGAGTGCTCTATAAATAGATCAGTTCCAGTTTTCTGACGTTATAGAGCAATCGGTTAATTCAATACAGTCACATTTCTAAGTTTTGGTTGTGAAAACGCAATTGAATATGATTTATTTAATAAACATTAATTAGTCAAATCCAAGTTGGTTATTGTGTGAATACCATCAGAAAATTATTTCCCATCGTCTTCTAATTCACTCAATTCATGCTGGGTTGACACATTGTAATAATCAACTTGTCAGTAGATTGTACCAATCTTTCCACTCCTCCAAACCTCTCTTTTAACCATTAATCTGTTTTTATAGGGTAAAACTTAGGAGTTCATAGATATTTTTATGGCCCTACCTTGAGGACATAGTCGTACCTAGCCACTGCTTGCTTGATACCCTATTTCCCTGAAAATAAGACATCCCCTGATAATAAGCCCAATCAGGCTTTTAAGTGCATGTGCTAAAATAAGCCTCCCCCCAGAAATAAGCCCTCCCTGAAAATATTTAAATGCATGCGCAGCTGGTCCCTACCATTTCCCCTGATTAGCGTTAGGGAGACAGAGCTGGAAATCAGGTAAGACGGCAAGAGGAGCCCCGTCTTGCTCCACGCACCCCAAAATAATAAGACCTCCTTGAAAATAAAGCCAAGCGCTTATTTTGGGGTTCAAAAAATATAAGACTGGGTCTTATTTTCTGGGAAACACGGTACCACAGAAGAACTGCTCATGGCATAGTGCCTGTGAGTGAAAATCTTCCCCAACTATTTCTCTTCCTCATGTCTACAGTATTTCTTCTCTTATTGCTACACATTTCTCCTTGTTAGTTTCTGGCCACTATAAAAAATTTTATGCCCTCAGATGGAAATTATAGTCACATGAATGGCCCATATATTATCCAAGTTTTGAACTGCTAATTGGATTTTGTTCATTCTTACATAACTTAATCCCGAGAAAGTGGAAAGTGTGAACAAGAAATTCCAAATAATACCACTTCAATTTTGCTTGGCACAAGAGGGAGAAATTTCAAATGTTAGTTATTACACTTAAATTATTACATTTCAGTTGTTATAACCTACATAAATAACACTGTATTCCTGAAATCTCTGCTCTGCCTATTGTTTGATCTGGCCTATTTTGAAGGGCTGACAGAGGCAGTGTGTTGCTGAAGGTTGAAATAAGGCAAAATTTTGTGCCTTCCTGAATTGAGAACTAGAACTTAGCATAGACTGCTTGATTAGATGTAAGATGGTTATAAATGTAAACTAATCAATGCTTCAACCCAATTGCATTGTTTCATACCCAATATACAGGTAGTCCTTAATTTACGAGGACTTTGCCCCATTTTATGACCTTTCTTGTCTCACCTGTTAAGTGAATCACTGCAGTTGATAAATTAGTAACCCGGTTGTTAAGCGAACCTGGCTTCCCCATTGACTTTGCTTATCAGAAGATCGCAAAAGGGAGTGACATGACCTTGGGACATAGCAACGGTCATTAATATGAACCAGTTACAAAGCCTTTGAATTTTTATCACATGATCATGGGGATTCTGCAAAGGTTGTAACTGTTAAAAATGCTCATAAGTCACTTTTTAAAGTGCCGTTGTAACTTTGAACGGTCACTAAATGAATTGTTGTAAGTCGAGGACTACCTGTATTATACTTAATACTTGAGATACATTAGGAAGAAGAAACCCTTTGGAATGGAGACTATTATGTTTCCTGGACTTTTTATTGAAGCACTATGATATCAAATCATAGTAATAGAGTTAAATACTATGATTTTTGTCACTGTAGCTTATCTCATTAAGTCTCTGAGATAATTAACAAAATGTTAAATCTTAAAAGTACTTAATGTTGCTCAGAATTGGCTGACAGCAGAAAGAATGTCCAACCTTCAATTAAACAAAGTGATTTTTTATGGTAAATAATTCTATTATTAGTCTGCACTAGACCCTGCATTTCGATTGTATTGATGTAGATGGGGTTATTTCTTTGCAAGAAATATGTGATGATTGATTGAGAAAGCTTGGAGACAAAAATGAAAAAAAGGGAGTTGTCATATACATTGTCCCATAGAGGTAGATCAGCAAATTGCAGTTGCTATAAAATATAAATCCCTGGGAAGATTTATTAAATTTTCTTCGGTCTTCTCCTCAGCAAACAGGCCTGACAACAGATGATGGTAATCCTGAATATTTTTAACTAGAACAAATCATAGAATTTTGATTTCTATATAGCACTGAACTATATCAAGGTAGAAGGAACCTTATGCTCCATAAATTCCTTAGCCTAAGGAACTTATCTCTCTGTGCAATTTAGCATTGCATCACCAGAAATATTGACCTGACAATTGTTTAGGCATTTGGTCTGAATATATTCTATATGATTAATTTCTTTTTTTTTTTTAACCTCCTTTAAAATTAGGAAAATTGACTACGGTAAATGCACATTAACTGCTCATTATATGAACATATATGTAACTCTAATAAAATTGTTGAATATTCATATAACTCTTAGAAAATAAGCAACAATGATTGTAGTAAATGTCAGATTAGAGTAGAAATAAGCAAACCAAATTGTGACTTAGCATTATAATGGATATTATCTAAATGGTATTATCTATTATCTAAATGGTAGCTCTTTAATTATAGATAATTTATAAAATAAAATATCCTGATTATAAGCTTTGTAAAAGCGAAGATCTGTGTGGCACCCATGGGTTACTAAATTAAATGTAATAATAAATAGTATTTGAGAGGAAAGTAGTATTTCAGACTGAAAAGGCATGGTTTTCTTTATGGTGCGTTATTGTTAAGCATATTGCCTATTTATGTGAAGGAAAAGTGCTGACCTTATTAACATTAATAAGGATGACCTTTGAGAATGTGGAATATGAATGAACCCTTTGTGACCAGTTTATAAAGGGGCTGAGTTTGCATTTAAAAAGACAGCTATCAAGATAGTAAAAGACAGAACTGTATATACTCAACCAGAATTGAAAATCACTTGATGGAGACTTTTTTCCAGGCAGTATTACATGTTCTGTGTAGCAGCAATACTGATTATTGTATTGCTGCTGAAGGCAAACTGCTTCTTAGATTTTCATGTTTATAGACATATAATTCTCTCCGTCTCTGTTGTCTCTGTCTCTCTCTCTCCTACCTATCTCTTGGTTTGAGAGCCAGTTTGGTGAAATGATTAAAGAATTAGACTAGAAATCATGAGATCATGAATTCTAGTCCTGCCTTAGGCACAAAGCCAATTAGGTAACCTTGGGGAACTCTCAATGATTTCTTTGAGTCACTTATGGGAGAGTCACTTATTCTACGTAGGAAGGAGACAATGGCAAACCACTTCTGAAAAAAAAACAACAACCTTGCCAAGAAAACTGCAGTTTTCTTGGCAAGGTTTTTTTTTCAGGCAGTTTCAAAGAATTGGAAACAATTGAATGAAAAAAATCCACCCACCTTGGTTTTAAATTTCTCCTTAATTTTGCTTTGATTATTTATCTTCCATTTTAACAATGTTTTATTTTGTTTCTCTGCCTGTTATACTTTCAAACTTAATGCATATGTTATTACTATGGTATCTAAGAACATTGTGTGGGCCAACACTTTATTTATTTTACTACTTATTTACTTTAATTCTTCTGCTGCTAAATGCCACAGTTTGCAGTAGTTTACAGAATGCCACAGGGAAGATTGAAATAAAAATAAAATAGAAACAACCATAGACATAAACTTTCGACAAACTATGATTGTACCATCCAATGGGGGATAAGTTAAATACTTTCTGAAAGTGCTAAGTCTTTGCCCGGTAAGGTAGTGGCTCCTCTCTTTTTTTAAAAAAAGTCTAGAACAAGTATTGGGATCTACTGAACTGGTCTGAACTAAGGTTTCAGTTTGAGGAATAGAGGGACTTCAGCCTATGCTATGTTTGCAATACAGATCATGGCCACCATTTATGTTGCTCCCCAGGGACATATATTTAGAAAAAAGGGAGAATAGGCGCTACAGTGGGGGGGAGGGGCAAAGTATCAAACTAATCCCTGTCATTGGGACTGAGTTCCCTGCACTTAACTAAAAGTAAAAGCTTAATTTTAAAATAATAAAATAAAAGCCATGATATCACCTGCTTTTTTGATGTAACATATAGGTTAGCCTCAACATTAGCAAATGAACTCTTGAAATAAAATAGTTTGAGTGCCAACTACAGTGCAACAATTATTTAATATTTTAACGAGATATAAATGAATAATAGAATGGTTTCCAAAAATTGCTCATTTATAAGACTGAGTGAGAATTAAATAATTAATTAAAACATAATTAAAAAATTATGATATGCTTGTGGGACAGCATGTATAAGGGAATGAAAGTCCTTTGGATATTTATTTCTAAAAATTGATTGTTGATTAGTCAAGAGTTTTTAGCGGTACCTCAGTACTTAACATTAATTGGCTCTGGGAGGTGTGATAAGTACAAAAAAAAAATTTCCCATAAGGAATAATGTAGTGAGTCACAAGCCAGCTGACACCGACAAGTTCTAGCTTGTGCTTCGAATACCAACAAACAATGAGTACCAGGACAAAATTTTCACATCAGAATGCATTCAGTACCAATTTGATGTGATTCAAAGCAGTTATGTACCAAGGTATCACTGTAATTGATAAAAATGCTATATATGAAATTATTCCATCCAAAAAAAGTTCAGGAAGTTCTTTTGAACAGGTCAACTATACATATGTCTTGGAATAAGCTTTGAGAAAAAAATGTAGCTAAAAAGAATTAAAATAAAGATAGTGTGATAAGAGGAATTTAGAAATAAAGAAGGGAAACATTAATAGCATAGCAAACTCTTTCTCACTCAGAAACATCATTCTCTGCTTTTATTTTTTATTTTTTGGTTTGAAAGAGGAATTTATTAAAAAGAGAATAATACAGTTGTGAATAAGTAAGGGTGTCTTGGTTGTGAAGTTGCTAGGCTTTAGAATCCCATTTTATTTATTGTTTTTTTTATTACAAATTAGCCTGCTATGCAAACTGCCATTTGGAAAAAAGTACAATCATTAATTGCTTTAAATTATTGTAATGAGCCAGAACAAGGATCAGAATAAATAAGTTACCAGTCAGTTATAGTTATTACTATTGTTGTTGTTATTATTATAATTATTATAATTTTGTTCCAGACACTATCCAAAGCAGTCTTTTACTACAGTGGCAGATACACCTGAAAACATTCGACTAAAACAGCAAAGTGAATTGCAAAGTCAGGTAATCTTTGCATTATTTTTTGTAAATGTATTAAGTATAATCAGGGACCATTTTTAAAATGATCCCTGATTACTTATTTAATAATTAAATGTTTACTGATTATTAACGTCCATTGGCCTGAAGGGTTAATTGAAAGTTGCCTTTTTTAAAAAAAACACCTCAAATACAAGCATTCTTTGTTTCTATTTTCTTATTTTAATGTGTCTATTAACAACTCAATGTTTATTTTATTTATTTATTTATTTTTATTTATTTATTTAATTTTATTTCTATATCGCCCTTCTCCTGCGGGACTCAGGGCGGTGTACAGCCGAGATAAAACATTGCATATAAAATTTAAAAACAGTTTAAAAAACAATTAAATAATTTCGTCCCAAGATTTAAAACAACCCAATTAAAACTGAATTCAATTAAAACTGAGAGGATGGGATCAAGCCAGCCCGGCTAGATGGAATAAGTGTGTTTTCAGGGCCCGACGAAAAGTCCGGAAGTCTGATATCGTGCATATCTCAGGGGGTAGGTCATTCCAGAGGGCAGGTGCTGCCACAGAGAAGGCTCTCCCCCTTGGGGTCGCCAGCCGGCACTGTCTGGCCGACAGTACCCTGAGGAGGCCCTCTCTGTGCGAGCGAACCGATCAGTGGGAGGCTATTGGCGGCAGAAGGCGGTTTCACAGATACCCCAGCCCTAAGCCATGGAGCGCTTTAAAGGTGGTCACCAACCTTGAAGCGCACCTGGAAGACCACAGGAAGCCAGTGCAGCTCGCACAGGAGAGGTGTAATATGTGAGCGCCCCGTCGCTCCCATAATCCCCCGCGCGGCTGCATACTGGACTAACTGCAGCCTCTGGGTGCACCCCAAGGGGAGTAGAGAGCATTGCAGTAGTCCAGGCAGGAAGTGACGAGTGCTTGAGTGACTGTGCGTAGGGAGTCCCAATCCAGAAAGGGGCGCAACTGGTGTATCAGGCGAACCTGATAAAAAGTCCCTCTGGCCATGGCCATCATGTGCTCTTCTAAAGACAGCCATGCATCCAGGAGGACGCCTAAATTGCAAGCCCTCTCTGTGGGAGCCAGTGATTCACCCCCAATAGCCAGCAATGGCACCAGCTGGCTATATCGGGACGCCGGAAGCCACAGCCACTCGGTCTTGGAAGGGTTGAGTCGGAGCCTGTTTCTCCCCATCCAGGCCCGCACGACCTCCAGGCACTGGGACATCACTTCAAGGGCATCGTTGGGGTGGCCTGGGGTGGAGATGTACAGCTGAGTGTCGTCAGCGTACTGATGGAATTCCACCCCAAAGCCACGGATTATCTCACCCAGTGGCTTTACATAAATATTGAACAGAAGGGGCGAGAGGACTTACCCTTGTGGCACCCCACAAGCAAGGGGCCTCGGAGTTGACCGCTGCCCCCCTGTCAACACAGATTGCGACCGGTCAGAGAGGTAGGAGGAGAACGCAGAACGGTGCCCCCCACCCCTAGCCCCTTCAACCGGTGCAACATGATACCATGGTCGATGGTATCAAAAGCCACTGAGAGATCTAACAGGACCAGGATAGAGGAACAACCCCTATCCCGAGCCCTCCAGAGATCATCCACCAACGCGACCAATGCCGTTTCCGTGCTGTGCCCAGGCCGGAAGCCAGACTGGAGCGGGTCTAGATAGACAGCTTCATCCAGGTACTGGGGAAGCTGCCGTGCTACCACACTCTATACCACCACACTCTCAACAAATGTTGTTAATAGACACATGTGTCTCACTTGTACATTTTGTTCATTATATTTTGTTCATTATTATTTATTTATTAAGAAGAATATCTATTGAATCCCTTGTTGTGAAGCTTTCTCATTACTGACTGCAAAATAGAACTTACTTGACCAAGACTTAAGAATTTAAATCAACAGATAGTTAATTCCAGGAAACATTGATTTTCCTGGTCATTGAGGCTGATAACATCTTGAATTGTTAAAGTTACAATTTTTTTCTTTTCATATGTTATCTAAAGCTATCAAATCAAAGGAAGAAGAAATTTTTGATAATTTACCTTATCTAAATATTTAATTTTCTTCCTAGATGTTCTAGCTAATTGTGGAGACACCACATCATTCCAATCCCTCATTAAACACAATTTTCATACAAAAGGTTTAGAATTTCAGAATTTATGGGAGACAATAGCATACCCTTCAGATCCCCAAAAATGTTTTTGCTTCCTTTCTTGGACATTGCAAAACTTTGACCTTTTCATGTATTGTTTGAAAAAAATAAGATTCAACAATGGTTAGCTATGTTGATAATTGCATAGTTTATCTATGTAATATGTATTACATTTGAATGTGCCAAGATAATCATTTGCCACCGCTTATTTACACAACCAATTTAATAGAGTACAAGAATTCTATCAACTGCCTTATTTACAAGATATTTTCAAATTTATTGTTATCTTGGTATTAGTTATCCTACCATATTTGTATGATGACCAGTTTAATAACCATTTCCTTCTTCTCTCCATCCATGTCATGAGTGAAATACTGAAGAGAAAAGCAGAATTACTTCTAGATTATCTTTTAAATTAATTTGAATATTATTTAAATTTTGTATTTTTGTTATGTTATTTCTTTAGTTCATGTAATTATATTTGTTTACACTCCAAAACAATGGGCTTCTTTACAAGAGGAAGAATAGATATATAATTCCCCGCCTTTATTCTAGTATGTTGTATGAATATAAATAGGCATTCACGCAATATAGAATAAAGTAAGGTAAAATGATTAACTGGTCAACCTGGTTACATATATTCTCTAAAAGCAACGAGAAATTTGAATGTACATGTGAGTCAAATTTGCATTGTTCTTTTTCCCATTCATAATGTAATTTTCTTAAAAAATAGCTTATACTAAATATTCTTTTGCTCCTGTAAAAATACATTCACATATGTTTATTCACAATCAAAGCTGAATGATTATTTTTTGCTTTTTATCAGTGTTTAATTTCCCCTTCTTTAGAAGCAATTTTTCTATATTTTGCAAAATTCCAGACAAACACTTAATAGCATAGAAAGGATATGGAAAGCTCCATATATATATATTGCCATATATTGATCATCTGGATTTTTGCAGCCCAGATAGGGTAGTCATAGTGTATTATGAAATTGATGCTTTCATGCACTTTTGATTTAGCATTTAGGTTTCAGGGTTGTAAATGATGAGTCACTGGTCCACTGAGAGTCATATGATTAATGGAAAGACCAGAGCATTTAATTTACACATTCACTGGTGTGAAAATATTCAGGTGTTATGTGAAATCCTGATATGAAAATAGAAATTTGAAAACAGTGAAGTGTGAATCAAGGTGGTGTTTTTGACATCAAAAACTCTAAAGAGACAAAATATATAAAAGGGTAGGAAAGATGATGTAATTGAAGTGGAGAAATAAGATTTACTATTAAAGAAATAAGAATGATTATTTCTTTTAAATACTTTTTCTACATTTTCTGTATATTATATAGAACAAATATATTCATTTTTTTAAATTTTAGTATCTGTGTATGATTATAATGACTAGCCACCTTATGAGTTAATCACTTACATATGTGGTTTTCCATAGTCACAGCTGTATACAAGAAATTTAAACTTTTTTGATTGTAGAAATATAGGTTAGAGTCTAGACTATATTTTAATTCTTGCATATTATTTAGGACCCTCTCCTGATTATGAACTGGTGGAGATCATATTTACATTTCTCATATTTTTTTCATCCCAAACACATCCAATCTGTTCATGCATAACTTTTTACGCTAAGATAGTTGACTTCTAGGTTTGAATATGGACAATATTATATAAACATTACCATTTTGCTCAAGTTATTTTAGATAGCATTTGTTGCAACATAGTATCTACTACATCCTGTAATTAAAAATCTGGCAACTTATTTTAAGCCAAATGACATAAGTAACTTTCTTTTAAAATTATTATATTTCAACATTCTAATGTGATAAAAATGTTGGATTTGAGTTTAGGGGGCATCTACGTATATTTGCATTACTGTAATGGATTGTTGGTATCATAAGCATCTGTTATAAACTATAATAATAATAATAATATCTTTTCTTTTTGCCTTCTTTAAAATAAAATAGTTTTGGTGTATTTTACTTTCAATGCTCCTCACCAGGAATTCATGGCACCAGATGGTTGATAAAAAATGGTAGCACTTAGTGTAAAGCTAACACCAAATCTGTTGAGAAGAGAGGAAGAACTGATAAAAGTCAATCTGTTTGTAAATAGTATCCAAATAACATTGGAATGCAGAGAAAAAAGGAAGTTTAACTCAATAGATTTTTCCAAAATTTTCTTTCTGCTCTTTTTGTGGATCATTTCATTTACTGAACTTGTTTATTCATGCTCAAGCAAGCATTGATATTAATATGGATGCATGTATATATTACAGATGTCTCTTGATTTATTTCATTGACATTATTTTGTTCACAGCATAGTATTCTCAGTCATCTATTTCTTTTTGCATTTAACTGGACATTGGTTGGCCTAATGCGGTAGTCTTTTCTAGGCCCAGTACCATTACATGACCTTGAAGAACATGAGAGCAATAAATAAATAAATAACTTTATTGAAATTGTATGTGTATACTCATACAACGAAATTCACTTAACACCCAAAGACCAGATCCAATAATAATCCCATAATAAATACATAATAATCCCCAAACACACTCCCACCCACCACAATTCCCCACCCCTAAACCACCCAAACATCCACACAACAGACCAAGTAATACTGTCCAACAGCTCACTGATGGTGGCCCTTTAGTTCATTGTTGACTGCAATTATAGCTCTGGGATAAAAACTATTCAGAAAACGTGTGGTCCGAGTTTTAATTGTTCTGTATCTTCTGCCAGAAGGAAACAGTCCAAAAAGATTGTAAGCAGGATGGGAAATGTCTCTGAGAATGTTATGCAACTTTCTCAAACAGCAAGATTCGAAGATATCGTCCAGGGTTGGTAGCTGGAGTCCGATGATATTCTGGCCAGTTTTAATTGTTCTCTTTAGAGCTTTTTTGTCCACTACAGAGCTGCTCCCATACCATGCAAGAATGTGAGGACACTCTCAATGGTGCTGCGATAGTAGGACAGAAGTAAATGCTGAGATGCTGAGCATTCTCAGGAAGTACAGCCTCTTCTGTGCCTTCTTCACAAGCATGTTAGCATTCATAAGTCCATGAGAGGTCCTCTAAGATATAAATGCCCAGAAATTTAAAACTACCCATCCTCTCCGGCTCCTCACCATTTATGTAGCAAGAGACTATGCAAGTCCTATTTGGGGAAAAAAAGGACAGAATCAGCCTAGAGGCAAAACAATTTTCTTCAGTTGGGATTATTAGAAAAATATAAGACTGTTTTCTTTGCAAGCAGGGGGCTTAACCTATATTTTCCTTATTTCTAAAAATTCTCTAATTTCTATTTTTCTCTATCTTATTTTATACTCTATCTGATTTTCAACTTTACTTTATAGATCTCCATTCCATATACATACTTTTTAGCCATTGTATACAATATTTTGCTTTAGTTAGTCTTTGCTTTAACGTCCTTCTCCTTGTTTTCTTGCTAATGCCAGTCTTTCTCCAACTCACCTTGCCTCACCATGACTTGTCAGCCTAAGGCCATCTGAGTTGTTCACTTGAGACAGATATTCTTTGGAAGGCTTTTACTAATATGAGGTACTTTAGGCTACCTTCCATATTAGCACCCATGTTTTGGACAATTTTTTCTTTGGCACCTAGGCCTTTCCAATGTTAGTGTCCAAAGCTTTTTGGAAAAGATTTAGCAGTACTGCTGGGCTTTTCCAAACTTAACTGTCTTCTCTTGGATGTTGATGCCAATTGTGTGAGTTCCTGGGCACAGTTGGGATTGTTTTCTGTTGCCAGTGCCTGGCCCTCACTCAAGATGTTGGATGGTATTGGCTAAGCTATTCTGATCTGGCAGACATTTCAGTTGCTCCCCTTGTTATCCAAAGCCTTTGGTATTTAGGTTTTATACTTTTAGATCTTTTGGAACGTCTTCATTTTCTGTTTCCCTTTTCTCCACTACTGCCATTATACTTTTTTTTTTCAGTCAGTTCTTCAAAATTGTGAACATGGAACCTTTAAAAATGAATAGGAAGAGTGGAAAATACAGACATGTGTTATTTCCACTCATTTTATGCAGTACAAACTCTGTGGCAGATTTTTTAAAAAATTGATGTACCATCAATTGATGTCAATTTTTAGCAACCTAATAGATCAATTTTCTTGAAGATGAAGAAATGTGATATTTCAGGTATTGCATTGGTGTACTCTTTGCTACTGTAATTGAAACCATCCACCTTGCTGCTGTTTATAATTTTGAAATAACTACCTCTGCATGATAAAAAATGAAGGCTTTCGTCGAGCTTTTGTTAAAACTCTTGCAATTCTTTCACTGTATTCATACTTAAAATTACCTTGAAGCAAACACGTTAGTTCATAACATCTTGCCCTATCTCTGTTTTCCTTATTTATAGGTCAAGTACAAGCGAGACTTTGAAGAAAGCAAAGGAAGAGGTTTCAGCATTGTTACTGACACACCTGAATTACAAAGACTGAAAAGAACTCAGGAGCAAATCAGTAATGTATGTGACAAGGATCACACATAAAAAAATATTATGGAAGTGACAGTGAGATGAGTGATTGTTTCCAGAACTGAGTCTGTATGGCTTCAGAATTGGATTATTTGATGCTTTGTGTGCTTGTGGTCCCAATTTTGTTTTACTAAGTAGCACATTGGTAGTGTGTGTTTTCCTCTCCAAGTAAATTAAAGGTAGAATTACCAATCAAATTTATTTAAAAATGGCAAATTAGGATATTTATTCAGTGCAATGCAATCAAATATTTTTCTGTTGTGAATTAGATGGGGCTAAACATTATAGAACTACTTTCCAAATAACTTAGCTTGCAGAATTACTTTATTTAATAGGAACACTGGCTTGGATGGAAAGGATTGTCATTGGGGGAAGAAAAATTCTTAAGAATTTGGCTGAGGAACTAATAGAAGACTTCTTACCAGAATACCACAATGCATTGGGATTTATCACATGAATACTTTTGCATAAGGAAAATGCTCTGGGTCTTAAAGAAGTTGTGCAACAGAATACGGCTTCTGATCTGGGGATACTGCTATCATGCAATGTTCTTTTGTTATAAGGTGGAAAAAGTCTTATAGTGAGTAGGAATGCTTTTCGATAGCAATTTTAGTTCTAATCCATTGTAAATAATATTTTTTGAAGTAAATTCACTGTAAAATATAATCTACAAAATGAAAATGGTTACAAAACAGATGAAGATCCAGAGGATTATAGAAATTTGTAATTTGAAATATGAAAAATAGTATATTCAAATAGACGATAGCTTCTTATTCTTTCTGTTGGGGTTCTTAGAACAACTTTTGACTAACCAAAGGTAGGAAGTCTGTGGAAAGCTGATACTGGATTATGAGGAACTGCTGAAATCCATAAAATGTTTAGAGTGATATAAAAAAGGATATAGAAGGATGGTTGATAGCCTTTGGTAATACCAAGGAACAGGAAAGACAAGAAAGGAGTGTATTATACAAATACAGTCTGACATATAAGATTTAGGGCAGCTGTGTGATAATCCCAACTGTTATTCAGGAGATACGTTTCTGTCCTCTCTTTTCTGAGGTAATGGAGGTAAGTTTTTAGAATACTTCGGGAGGATATTAAAAAGATATGTGAGGAACAATATGCTACTAGCAACATTTAAAATTATACTGCTGGATTTAATAACAGCTTTATTTTCAAAGGTCTTCAAAACTCTTTGCTTGGTGTGGTGTACAGTGATTTACAGATACTGTATTAACAATGATTAATAATTGTAAAATGTTACATTTGCACTAAAGTCTTTTGCTATTAAAAAAAATACTGAGGAAATTTTAGAAAAGGTTACAAAATAATAATATATCAAGATGGAAGTTTGTCATTAAAAGATCAGCATAACCTGAATATCAGATATATAATTTTATAACTAGGTAAAGGAATGGCTCTGGAATTCAGTAGGACCGTGGTCATTTGAAGAAGAAATTCCTAGCAGCAGGATCAGCGACTTGATAAAGTTCTATTGTCATCCTAGTAAAAAACTCAATATCTTGTATGGATTGTTCTAAGAATATTAAATAAATTAACTGCTTTTTCTAATGACCAGTTTTGGACATTTTAGTTCACTTTTCATAGTTGAATGAACATTTTAAATTGCCTGTGCATTTTCCAATTTGTGTAGTGTAGTTTGAAATGCTCATAAATTATTGTATTTTTAATATTTCAGGTCAAAATATTAATTTTTTTCCTGGAGAGTACATTGCTTTGGCTTTCAAGGTGTCTGCCTATGATGTTCATTCAAGAATACAGCAAACTACACTTTTGTTTATAATCAGAAACATTTTTTTTCCTTGTTACTTATAAATTTTGCTATGCTGGATATTTTCACAATAATAATAATTCACTGTTTAGCTTTCTTTAGTGTTTCATAGAAAAGGTTATAATGAGTACTGAAAGTGAAAAATAGTGTGAGAAAATGAATATAATTATATTTTAAATGCAGCATGAAACCAAATCCTATGAAATAATTCATTTTTAATCTAAGTAAGAGATTTTAAATTATATTTAAAAAAAACATGTGATGGTATTTTCATATAAGTGTTTTCATGACTATTTCATAATTCTGTTGGTTTGATACCATGTAGTGCTATTAGCCAAGAATCACTAAAGAAGCCAGCGGTTTGCTTAAATGTTCTGATTGGAGGAAGTAGCTGAACTAAACAGAAACTATTGTTGTTCTGCACTTATTGAGGTGAGTTTTCTCTTTGACAATCATAAATGTTATCACGAAATGCAGTTGAGAAACTTAATATACCTGCTTCCATTTTATAAATATTTTCAAGTCCAGTTATTGGACAGTTTCTTAGAATTAATGCTCAATAGATTATGTGGTAGTGGATATTTTTTCTGGTCATTAATTGTATAATTAATACAAATGTATTTGTATGTTCATTGCAGAAATGTATTTGTTCAAGGCTTTACATTAACAGGATTATTATGAAATGCATACTAATAAGAAAATATATTGGTTTAAAAATAAGTTAAGTTTGATAAATAAAATATTGAGATAGCCATATTTATCTGTAGTAATAAAATAATACATTTAAATGTAAAGCTAAATCATGATTAATGCTATAGTATAGGAAAGAATTTAGCTTCATTCTGGGCTTGTGAACTGCACCTTATCTTTCCATCTGCCATGTGGCTAAGAACATTTTAGGAATGTTTGATTTCATTTGGAGTTTACTACAATTTATTTTGGGTGCTAATTGAGAATTAGTTTACCTTAATACAATCCATTCATCATTTCATGTTAGCTTACTTTAAAGTAATAATAAATATCATGAAAAATAGATTATGAAAAGTAATTATCTGTAGTTAAGTGTTTCTAAATTCTTTGTCCATACAAAGAATACCAGTATAACTGGTAGCAGTCAATGGGAAAAGGAAGAGCTCAACCATAGAATACCTTTATTGCGACTAAGTTAGCGTACACTAACACTTTTACTGTATATTATACTCCCTTTATTTGAACTATTGTTGAACAATAGTTGCAATAAGGTCTTTTTTTTTCTTTAGCCTCTCACAGAGAGTTTTCCCCTCCCCAATCTCTTTGGAGGTTTCTTTTTTTCTAAGAAAAGTTTAAAAGAATTTAAAAAATTCTCTGCATATGGAGCTCAGAAAAAAAAATTGCAACACATTCAACTTTCCATTCCTATCATAATTGCTTGGATTGTAGATTTTTTTTTCTAGGATGTTGCAAAAGTGGTGGATATTCAAGTGGAATGTCACCTGACCTTCAGAAATTTTATCTCTTGATCAGGATTTCCCAGTGGTAGGATTCAGCCAGTTCGCACCACTTCGGGACAACCGGTTGTTAACTTTCTGAGCAGTTTGGCAAACTGATTGTTGGAAGAAATCATTAGGGCAGAGAACCGGTTGTTAAATTACTTGAATCCCAACACTGGGAATTCCAGGACTTTGTTTTTAACAAAGAGGCTGAAAATTTGAAACCCTGTTTTAGTAGATAATGAAAAATTATAAATAAAAACTGTAGAAAAACAATTTTTAGAGATTATGATTTAATTTTTTTCTTGCAGATTTATTTTATGTGTGCATAGTTTACTTTCATATTTATCAGATAATAGTATATACATTTTATTTAGTATGAATCATGACATTTTTGCTCAAGTAAATACTTAAGGCAGCTAGCAATGATTAAAATACAAGACAGAAAAGGATAACAAACCAAACCAATTTATTTATTAATTAGATTTATTACCAGCCGCCTCTCCAAACCATTCAGAAGTTTATTGTAATAAAATATAGGAAATAAAATTAATTGTAACATTTAAAAATTTGGTGAAATAAATGTATTTCTGTAGTTTTTCTTGACGACAAGAGAGCGCTATTTACTTGCTCTTCCCTGCCAAGTGCAGGAATTCAATCCAGAACTTTCTTCCAAGCAGCAGTTAGTTGAATCTCTGACAATGTGTGCAACTTTATAAAGGCCTTACCTATGGTTACTGGGTATCTGAACAGACAAAGGAGAACACAGATAAGTTGAAAGAAGGACATATGGGGGAAAGGAGAAAATGGAATTAAGGAAAATAAGAATTTGAAAATCATATGTAGTCATGTTAAGAATTCTGTTAATCTTTGGACAACAGTTCAGAAACAATTCAGAAAAGTTGCTTTGTAGCATAAATGAAAACAAATATAGTACTGTCTACAATTCTTTAAAGTAGCCACATCTTTCTCCAAAGCTTCATGGCTGCAGGCAAGTACTGTACTTCTGCCTTCCATGCCCTCCAAGCCCCTAAAAATTCTCCTAATTTCATCAAATAAAATTTCATGAAAAAGGAAAATATATTTTTAAGATGGAACAAATTACAGTTTTCTGAAAGTTCTATTAAATTAGTTTTTCTTCCCTCCTTCCTTTATGCTGCCTCAATGTATAACTTATGCCCCTCTTCTTTACTGCAATGACATCAGCACTAAGAAACAGAATTCTGGTGCAACATATCCTACCAATATATCTATCAGGGTTCCAAGTAATAGATCCATCGCAAGCAAAAATTCCGAGGCAGGTGAATTCCTCAAAGAATTGCTTTATTGGAAATATCATATTGGCACATATCTGATGAAAACCAACTCTGAGGAGCCCCTTGGTTTTCACCTAATTAAAAGTAAAAGTTTTTCCCTCAATCCCAAACAATCAGTCACATGGCCCAATCAATGCAGCTTCCGCTGGTCTGGTGACATCACTCCTCTTTCCTCCAACCAGGTATGACAACACATCCTTGGTTCCCAAGAGAAAGTATTTTATTCTGACTACACAGCCCCAGCTATCTCTAATCCCCCCTCGCTCCAGTGTGGCAGCACTGAAACCTCAAGATGGCTTCAGTCCGATCAGCTTCAGGGTTGACAATATCGTACTTACCTCCCCTAACATATCTTTCCAACCTGTCATCCCTCAATTTTGCTAGTGCCTTTCTAGTCTTGGCTTTTTTCTGCACCTCCTTCCAATATATTATTCCAGATCAATCACATTTTAGTCTACCTGGTACAAAATAGCCATGTTTCATTCTACATATGGATCAAAAGATCTGCAACATTTTGGGTTGGGCATGGACTAGTTCAGGACCCCTTTTTTTCATTCTTCATTCAATATTTTTAATTGGCAAATTAAGTAATTAATTAAGTCTAACTTGTATCTCTCCCTCTAATACAGTGTTCCCCAAACTTTCTTGGTTGGTGGCCTGGAGAGGGGGGAGGTAGGAAGACGGGATGGTTTTGTGTGAGCTGCAGGTGCACATGGCCATCACTCATGTGAGTGGGGCTGCGAGTGTCAGTATCCTTCGCCTGTGTAACTGGGGTTGCAAACACTGGTGCCCACCACTCAAGTAAGTGGGGCTGTGAGTGCTAGCGCCCGCTGCTCGTGTGAGTGGGGTTGCCCGCCACTCATACCGCTTGACCACACTGCTAAACCATATCCTGGTAGTGGGCCATGGCTCACAGGTAGGGGATCCCTGCTTGAATAGTATGCTGTAAAAAGATTAACTGAAAAATTAATATTACAAAATATAAGTGATAGGCCTGTTCACTTGGTTACATCTGTATGAATGTTTTCAGTCATTTTTTATTTATAATTCTTGAAGTATATTTTTTAGCTAGCAGTGCCAATCAAATAACATTCATATAAGTTTACTTTGAAAGAAAAATGTTTGCATCTGAACAGGGACTGAAGTAAATATGGATTGCTTTCTCTGCCACTTGTCAAGGTAGTCTTAGTGAAAAATGGTTACTGTATATTACCTGCTTAAAATTTCTGTGGTCATTGATCTATTAGAATTCTTACTCAAATCAACTTTAAAAGAAAAAAAAGAAAATATAGGTGACATTTGTAAAAAAAAGTATTTGCTTAAGAAGTCTTTATTTGCAGATTGAATTGTTTTTGACCTACTTGTTAATTATTGTTATCCCCTTTTTTTCCTCTCCAAGGTCAGAAAAGTTTATATTTGAGGAGGATACAATAATGGATCAAGGGGAGACAAGGAAAAAGAGGGTAAAATTATTTTTCATCAGCTACTGACTAGTTATGTTTGCCTTGACCTTGGAATTATTTATTGCATTTTTATGATTCATCAACTCCCTAGTGACTAGAAAAGCATATCTGTTGTGTTAAAAGAGATGCATAATATTGATATCTTGTCGTTCTACTTCAAATAGAATTTGATTGTTTGAATTTGACTTTTTTTGTTTGTTCATTTATTTATTAACCCAGTGCTACTCTTGATTCCTGACACATTTTTGAAGCAAGACTGAATTCTTTTATCATAGTATCTATCTATCAGAGTAGTCAGATTTAAGGCTGATGCAAAATGTAATATAATACAGTGCCATGTACATTCATCAATGAAAATGTAATTAAAGAGAAAAGTAAGTTTCTTTAAAGGAGAATTGAAGCTAATAAAAATCTACTATATCAAAATAACTTAAAATGGAGCGATTCCGTTATCTTGTGCAGAAATGGTATTTTTTGCAGTCTTGGTATTCGAATATTAGAGATAAGTTGATTGAGGCATATCTATACTAACAACAAAGATGCAATCAATATACTCTTACCCTCAGAGATTTTCATTTGTGAAACATAACTATTAAAAGGCCTCCTTAGTCTCTCTGTTAGGCACTCTCTAGCCAGATTAGCACTCTCTTTTGTGTATTTTATGTACTCAGCTATATTCCTATTGAAGCCTAAGATGAAGTGAAATCAAGAAAAATGATGATTTTCTTTTGAAAACCTCCCTCACTTCCTCTCTAAGTTCATTTCATAGTGTAGTAAGTTAATCTTTAACTTACAGTCAAATTCAGTTCTATTTGTAGAGGCCCTCTCTTCCTCTCTCTCTCTTTTTTTGGAGAGCTCTATATGTCTGTTAATTGGATTTCTTGAAAAATTGATCCAGGTGTATCAACAGTTTTGTATTCTTAAGATTAGGGGTTAACTTATTCTTAATTTTTAAAATAAAAACTGATTAAAATACAAAGAGTTGCTTTAAGTTGTCCTTACTCTTAATATAGCCTAGCTTCCTTCATTTACCGCTTTCCACATTTATTGATTATACTTCCCTTCCAGTCTATATGAAATTCACTTGTTGAACAAATTATGCTTGGGAAATGCTGAAATAGACAGTATTCTGCTCAGCTAAAGCTTCTCCTGGATTTGTGGCACAGATCTAGCTTTAGCCTTGTTAATATTGTTTAAACTTAAGATCCAGAACTTGAATTTTGGAAATTAAATATGTATTCTGTCATGAAATCAAATCAAAAGTTACTTTTAAAAAACATTTAGAAAAGTAGAGAATTTAATAAAGAAATGCTTATAAAACTTTGGGTTCTGAGTCAGTTTAGATGCCAGATGAAAAATCCCTGTGGTTTTCTACCCAACATTGTCAGAATGGTTTGCTTTTGTTTTCTCCTTAGGACCAAGACTGGTCCAAAGTTATCCAATGGCTTTGTGCATAAAGTAATAATAGAATACTCTTCCATTTTCCACCCAGGTGCTGGCTGGCATAGGGCAATATACTTTTTAAAAATATTTTCCTATTATGGTTGTTTTTTTCTGAATTTAATTTCTTATGGAACAACTTGGCTGTGTAAACATTTAATCTTCATTAAAAGACTTTTTTCATTTTTGAAAGTCTTTGCCTTATAACTGAGATTTTTTTTTGCATAAATTAATGATTTTCCATTTATGTATGTATTTGGATTTATATATTTATTCATTAATTTTATCAAATTGACTTACAAATGTAGTCATTATGCATGGAACAACAACTTGATGAGTTAGCACAATATGTGATTCCAATCTGAGTGTCCTTGTAGAGTCTAGACTAATGTCTTCTTGACATTGGAATTCAAAGTTGTTAAATAAGGAGGCAGGTTGTGATATGAATTTGGAATACTTTTAAACTTGCTTTCCTTATTTCATTCATGTAGGTCGAATGAAATTGTATTAATACAAGAATGGACGTTCAGAGAAACTATTAAGTATTATATAGACAATGAAAATAGTTTGCCTCAAACTTGGACTGTGCATGCATTTATTCAAAGTATTGCATAAACAATATTTTGTTACAATATTAAAATAATATTTCATTTTTGTGCACCGGGATGGTTTTGCAGCCTGAAAATATAGCATGCAGGCACAGATGTACCATTTAGCCAATATTCAATTTGTATGGTAATCTCATGTACAATATATTACTGTATTAAAAGGGTACAGGCAGATAGACCAAGAGATTTTTGGCTTCTGTCTTGTCAAAACAGGAACTGTGTCTTTTCTCCTAGGACAGTGATGGCTAACCCTTTTGCCATCGTGTGCCAAAAGTGAGGGTTGCGTGCGGGGGAGGGGGTTGCGCGCATGCATGCCCACACCCATAATTCTATGTGCCCCGCCCCCCGTGCATGTGCTTGCGCCCCCCCATGCTCCCCCTGCTTTTGGCACATGATGGCACAGTTGGTCCGATAGGCCCGTTTTTCAATCTCTCCAGACTCCAGAGCCTTTCTAGGAGCCTGGGGAGGGCTGTTTTGGGGGAAGGCAAAAACAGCCTTCCCCACCCCCCGGAGGCTTTCCAGAGGCCAGAAACGGCCCGTTTGCCAACTTGCAAATGGACCATTTCTGGCCTCTGGAGAGTCTCCGGGGTGGAGATGATGAAGACCGTTTTTGCCCTCCCCAGGCTCCTAGAAAGACTCTGGAGCCTGGGGAAAGTGAATAACGGACCTTCCCCACCCCCCAGGCGGCCAGAAACAGCCTGTTTCCCTACTTCCGGTCGTCCCAGAAGGCCCCAAAATCAGCTGGCTAGTGCACACATGCGTGTCACAGCTGAGCTCACGTGCCCACTAATATGACTCTGTGTGCCATCTTTGGCACACATGCCATAGGTTCGCTATCACTGCCCTAGGATATTGAATTTATCCTAGGATATTGAAGCCACTCCATAGTTTGTTCAGGTTGTTCAGGATTGTCCTCTAAAAGCATTGAGATCAGTGTCTGGTTTGAAAAGAACATTTAAGAGGTTTAAATTGTGAATGATTATCTTAAGCATCTATAAATCTAGTGAAATTCCCAAAATGAGAAGATGGCTTTACCCATTCTGGAGATATTTTGAGAAAATGGAAAGGCTTAAGTTTTGAGCCATAATGATCTAGAAAATCTCTCTAGAAAATCTTGCATACATTTGGTAGAGACTTCTTAATTTTTTTTGCATTTATAACTATTAGGAAAATAGTTTTGGAAACTTTATGCAAATTGCTGTTTAATTAATAAGAGCTGGCTTTTGATAAAAAGTAGCATGCAGAAGTCAAGTGTACTGATGTTGTATAATAAAAATAACAACAACAACACATTTTATTTATAGTCAAGCACCCCAAATAAATATTATTCAATTAATTATGGGGAAAATAGCCCCTCCTTGAGGGAGATGGATTGGCTGGAAATATAAATAAACTAACCAACAAACAAACAAGCAATCAAACAAACAAATAAATAAAAGTTTCAGAAAGAAAAAAATCTGAAATAACTTGAAATTTTAACATATTTCTATTATAATATGCCGTTTACAATTTATTCTTTAATGGTCTAAGCTTTTGGCATATAAATTATACGTTTTCAGAAATATTTTTTGTTATTAACAATTTATACATCACGAAGGAAATTTTTTTGATGTGAAGTTAATGAATACCTGTTTCGTACCACTTATTGAACCTTTATACCTCACTAACAACCAGTACAATGGAAAAAGAACCTTTTTCGTATATTGAAAGGCACAGAGGTAAAATTCAAGTTCTCATATATCTGAAGTTTTTTTTTTGTTTTTTTTTTGCTTTAATTTATATGCCGCCCTTCTCCGGAGACTCAGGGCGGCTTACAATGCGTTAAGCAATAGTCTTCATACTTTTGTATATTTATACAAAGTCAGCTTATTGCCCCCACAATCTGGGTCCTCATTTTACCTACCTTTGAAAGGACGAAAGGCTGAGTCAACCTTGAGCCTGGTGAGAGTTAAACTTGCAGTAATTGCAAGCAGCAAATGTTAATAACAGTGCTTTAGTCCACTGTACTATCAGGCTCTGTTAAAGTTAAAGAATTTATCTTGTCCTTCTTTCCTCCCCTCCCCTTGCTCCTTTTCCATCACCGCCACCACAATCACCACCACCACTAGGGGGGCTGCAGCTCCTTCTTTTTCTTCTTTTCCTGGAACTGGGCTCTGGTGGGTGCAGCTTCCTGGTGCATGGTAAGCAGCCCCAGAGCTGCAGGATTTTGGAGCTGCTTGCTGCCCTGCAAGACAAAGTGCTGGATGGCCAAAAGGGCAGAGATTGTGGGGGGAAACCAAAATCACAACCATTTGTGATTGTATGTTGAGGAATATTTGCACTTAAAGATACTTTTCTTATGTGTAAATTTTGCGTATTTTGTTGTGATAATTATTTTAAAGTGATTTTAATTGATACCTGGGAGTACTTCATATTAGTTAAAAGAAAAGAAATTTATTAGTGACGTGGAACAAATGACAGCCACAGCAGGAGGGGAAAAAAATAAATTATTCTAGGATGAGTTGGACATCTGTTGCCCGGTTAATTATCTATTCAATAAAACAGTAATACTCAAAAATATTATATTCAGCTGCAGTAACTGAGAATTAGTTGTTTTATCCCTTCTTTTAAAAATTTTTTTTAAAAAATTGTTGAAAAAGTGAAATACAAAAGAGAAAAAGAAAAATAGCTGGAAACAAAACAGATAATGAATATAGATTAAAAATATTATGAAAATATTTTCTGGACACATCTACTTTTCCCTTTTATTCGTATATATATACTTATATTAAACATTAAAGGTTGTTGCTATTTTCTATTTAAATCCTAGAAATCATATTCCAGGTGTCTAAATTTGTCTTGCTGCGCAATGTTCTGCTTGAATCTGATTGTAAAATTCCATTACAGATATATGCTGTCAATTATGATTGTAGCATGTTCATCAATTCTAGTTTCCCAATCTAATGTTGTCAGCAAGGTTTGTCTTTTACAACATTGTTGCCAATATAATAAATTGTAATATGTTTCATTTATTACGTTTCTAATTTATTAATATAGGTATGATTTCCTGAATTATACCTAATAAAATATCTGTGACTTCAGTTTCATTTTTATATTTAGGGTTTTTTAAAAATATTTTGATCAGTTGGTTTCCAGTATTTTTGAGCTTTTTTACATTACCAATACATATGTTCAAATGTTCAAACTTGTTATGGCATTTCCAATATTTGTGTTTATACTGTATGCTTTTTTCTATCTTGGTGATTAGTGACCAAGATAGAACCATCTTGGTCACTAATAGATGAACCATTTATAAAATATATTATTCATTCATTCATTTATTTAACAAATTTATATGACTGCCTATCTCACTGCATGTGACTCTGGGCAGTCACATGCAGTGAGATAGGCACAAACTCTTAAAAAATAAATAAGAGCAAGATTGAGGGATAAAAACATCTAATTAAAACAGTAAAGTTATCATAAAGGTTTCCTAATTGGATCCCTAAGTTTCCTGGAAGATCACATTTTCAGGGCCCTTTATAAATATTTAATATTATATATTTAAATAATATATAAATATTATATTTATATATTTATTAAAATATACTATATATATAGTATATAATATATATATATATTATATTTATATATATTATATAAATATAATATATTTATTAAAATATATTTTAATAAATATATATTTATTAAAATATAAATTATGAACATTTATAAAAAAATTTCCTTATATTATACATGAATTTTTTTCATAATTTTTCCCATTTTGAAAATTAACAGTTAAAAGCTTGACAAAGTGACAAAGTGAATACAAAGTGAATAATTCCTGAATCCTAAATAAAACTGGCTTTCCAGATTTTAATTCAGCTATTATATATTTCATTGAACATATAACATATTATAAATATAAGTGATACAAGTAGGTTTTCTGATTGATGATCACATTTTTGTAACATTGTAAACAGTATATTGTGCTGTACATTATAACTAGGAATTTTTTTCCCCAATCCATCCCAGGAATTGTAACAAAACAAAAATTATTTTACAAAAATTACATTAGTTTAATTTCAGGATCATAAGATGCTCCAAGAATATGGCAAAGATAGGACTTGCCAAAGAGCTGCAAAAAAATGGAAAGTAATTTGTTTTTAAGAACAGTAGCTTCCTAGTAAAGCAAATATACTGCATTTAATCTAATGACAACTATAATATATCTTCAACTCAAACACATTTCTCTGTTATATGATAGACAGGGTCAAGAAGTGAGTGGAAAGGCTAGCATGAATCATCAAACAGTACCGAAGCAGCCATTATCCCTATTGTTACTCTGATGATATATTTCATGATATCATACACTGAGATTGTGTATTGCTTTAGGCTAGGTTATGAAGCAGAGATGTCTTTAATTTTGTGCACTTAAAGAAAGATAATTATGCCTTCCAAAAAATACAGCTTAGGGTCTGTAATCGGGGTTTTGTGCGCATTATGAAAATAATACAGAATTACTCTACTTTGAAATTGTGCAGTATAAGGCTTTCTAACATGTTTATAATCATTTTGAATTATTATAAGGTCTTAGTAAAACCTTTTACATGGGGGACATGATTTCTATGTGAGGTACAGTCACTGATGTTTCTCATTAAAAAGGCAGGTAGTTGTCAATGGAAAGCCTAGAACTGAGTTTTGAAGAGTCATTGCTAAAGCAGATAATATCATGACAAATGTATAAGGTAACTCTATATGCATAGTTGACCTTGTATATATAGAATGGCCCAAATCTACATACAGAAACTTCTTGGTTTCACAATAGGACTTTTTTCAACACTGGCAATGGAATAGTTCTCTTCTACTGTACCGAAGATGTAATGCAGATTAGTTTAAGATATGCAATCTACCACTTATTATTTTCCCACATCTTTTTCCCTGACTAGTGAAAATCCAGTCCAGTTCTTTATGTATTACATAAATTTGATTTAGATTATGAATTGGAACTTGGCTTTTTTCTTGTTCCCTGCTTTACTGCCCCCAAATACTTCAGTAAAACTGCATCATAAAAATAAGTACATATCTAAAATGCTGGTTCTAATGAATGTAAATACATATCATAATCAGTAACACAAGATTATATTACTAATTTTGCCTCTGCACTTATATTGGAACAATGAATGGAGAATATAATTTTTTAAAATACAAGTTAATCCAAAGATCTAAAGAATCTTATAAAAATATTCTTGAGCAACATCCTGGGTATAATATTTATGTGTAAAACTGTTTTAAAAAAAGACAGGAATTTTTTCCCTATATTTGGTAAAATGTGTTTGATCAAAAAGTGGTTTAATATTGAAAATAAGATTGTTCCCTTAAAACCATTCAGAGTATGAACATTAATTAAATTTTAAAAATGGAAGATAGGTTATAAGAAAAAAAATCAAATTATTTTGTTCTCAAATAATTTCTAGCTTCAGTTAGGGAACATTAAATATGGAATTGCTTGGTGGCTAATTCAGGGAAGCAAGATTAATGAATGCTAGATTTAAATGTTAGGGAATAAAATAAAGTTTCACCTTGGAAAAGCTATGAAGAAATAAGATTTGACATTTCCCTTTTCTGTCTCCTGGCAAAGACCCTGCCATTTTGATTTACAGGTTATTATCTTCAGGCTTGTGCTGACACTTAAAATACTCCTTTTGGTCTAGAAAAATCCACAAAGCTTGGTATTACGGATTCAAGCAGCCATTGCATTAGTGTTTTTTTTTTAAAAAAACTGAAAGGCAAGCTATGAGATCATCATAGTGATAAAAGCCTAAGAGCTCATCCCAGTATATCCTTAACCTTCCTGGAAATTAACTTTCTGGTGACAGTCTGAATATGTTAACATTAATAAAGAAACTTTTGGTTTGAAAAAAATCTATTCTACTTATCTTTTCAGTTTGTAATTTATTTTGGATTATATATTTTTTATCTTTCCCCTTATTTTTAATCTTGCCATGATAACTTTATATTCATGCTAGGTTTTTGTTCTACTATTCATTCAATTCTTAGTAATCAAAAAAGTCTGTTACTGAGGTTAGTTGTTTTCCCCCCCTCTTCTGAACTTCTTATCTACCCCTTTAAAGCTTCTCCCAGTTTACCATAATAAAATCTATTCTACTTGTTGTTTTATATTTTAAAATGTAAATGTAATATTTCTCTTTTTTGACAGATTTCTGGGAATATTTTTGGTTTTTCTGTTCTAGTTTAGAGAATCCTATACATTTTATGCTAAATAATGCATTTCTAGCACTACAATTATTATAGTTCTTTAAGAATCAAGATAATTACAATGCTACACTTTAAAAAATGATGCTGCCTACTAAATAATTGCTTTTTAAAAACTTTTTTTTGCTTTTAGCACTGGGTTCTGTAGCCCAAACATGATTCATTATACATTGTGTCCATGCCATAAATAATTATTTATTATAGGATTTCAAATTCCCTTTTCTTTTTCATATTATAGTACTAGAAATTTCCCCAACTTTTACCCTCAGCTTAAAGATAAACGTGTGAAATCTTTTACAAACTTTAATTTCAGTTTTTATTGTTAAATAAGTTTTAAAAAGCATCAGAAGCACTACGTCACTCCAAATTCTATTTATGTTTTTTATTCTATCTTATTTTGTTTGCTGGACAAAAACATCAAGCACTATTGCAGTGCAAACAAGTGTAGGGTAAAAAAGAAAAGCATTGGCTTCCAACTCTTAGTAAAGGAAAATAAAATGTTAACATTACAGTATCAACTTTTTACTTTATTTAATATGTACTAGCCATTTCTATAACAACAAACTTATCTATGGTAATCAGCAAAATCCAAGTTTCATTTTCTTCCAACTAAAGCACAAAAACTAGCAGTGGTTTCCAAATAGAAACAAAGTTCGAAAGTTCTTTTCTCTGATTAAAGCTGTTAATTTATCCATCTCTGCAAGTTCCATTAGTTTTTCCAGCCATTCATTGTGGGTATTAAAGTATCTTTCCATCTTTGTGCAGAAAGCATTCTTGCTTCAATCAACATATATAACAGCAACGTTCCAGATTTTTTTCAAGTTCTTTGTCCATTAAGACTGAAATGAAAGCCTCTGGTTTGATTTTTATATTCACTTTAAGAATCTTCTGTATAAAATTATGAATCTTACCCCAGTATTGCTTTATCACAAATCCACCAAAGATGGTAAAAAGTTCCTTCTTTTCATTTTCATTTCCAACATACATTTGAAATTTATGAAATTTATATATCTTTGACAATTTATTGGATGTTAAACAGTACATGATTTTAAATTACAATTTAATACAAATTTTAAACCCTTTGTCCACAGGTTTTCCCATTGTTCAGGCATTATATTATATTCAAAATTCTTTGGATATAAATTTTAAAATCTAAATTAAACCTTTCTTTCAGTTATAATTACATAAACTAGTAATAGATGTGTCTTTATGATTCTAACTCTTTGTCAGTCCTGGAATCCATCTTTTACTTTGGATCCTTCTTTGAACTTCAGGGTGGATGCCAACCATTTTGACCCCCTTATACCCACCCCCCTCATTGAAAATGCCTCTGTTACACATCCCTGCTATAAAGCTTCATGAAACATCGGAATAAAAGTTTGGAAGAAAAATGGTCCATTAAAAAAAAGGGGGGGGTAAATTCCCTTTAGCTTTAATCTTTTTAGGAATTTTGGAGCACTGTTTTCAGAAAAAAATATGCTCAGTTAAAATATTTTTTATAATATCTTAATATACTGTTTATAATATCTTAAGCCAACACTAAATATATTCCTGAACAGATGTTTGTCAGCTGTGAAATCTAATGTTTCGTGCACTTTGATTAAGGGCTTTCAAAACAAAACATCCTAAGTGGGAGATGAAAAACAAAAACTAAACAAATAGTTTCTAGGCAGCACATTTTTTTTTTTTGCCAACA
Source organism: Pantherophis guttatus (assembly GCF_059756535.1). Classification (NCBI taxonomy): domain Eukaryota; kingdom Metazoa; phylum Chordata; class Lepidosauria; order Squamata; family Colubridae; genus Pantherophis; species Pantherophis guttatus. Next base: position 132,178,626 of record NC_142066.1, read on the forward strand.
ACTAATAACAAATCGTTTAATAAAAGTATATGGTAGAGTTACAGCAGTCTTGTCTTTTGGAATGTCATATGGACATTATAAAATAGATATTTGACAAGGCGTAGATAAGATTATGTTTTTCAGGAGGCTGAAGAAAAGAGCCATATTTATCATCTTGTCCCAGTTGTCAAGGTAACCATGTTTCCTTATTGAGTATTATTCTTAGTAGGGAGCCTAAATTCTTGCCTAATTATTGCGCGCTATTACATTTTTCAGTTCATTGTATATCATTTATTTCAATAAGATCCAGTGCTTCCATGAATTAATGTAACGACTAACATATGAACATGCAAACTGTGCTGAATTTATCATGGGATGAGATGAAGAATGTATAAAATGGATAGAAAGAAGTTAATGCACTGTTAAACAGTAACATATACTCAGTCTTTTCTGGAATAATGAATATTGATCATTCTGAACATTCTGAACATTCATTCTGATGGCCAATCTCAAAGAAATATAAGCAGACTTAAGCAGTTTCATGAGAATGAGAGAGAGCAGTGGAGCTGATATTTTAATTATGGTAACAGTGCAGAATGCGCTAGCATTTTCAACCGATGTCCTAGGTGAGAACCAAAGTTATTCTGAAAAACTTGCATTCTGTGAATTATTATAATATATTTAAGAAGATCTTAGATATCCTTCTGTAGAATCACTTTGCTTGTTAAGATTATCAAATTAAATTAATTAATTTAATTAATTAAAAATGAATACTTTAGGATAGGATAGGATAGGATAGGATAGGATAGAATAGAATAGAATAGAATAGAATAGAATAGAATAGAATAGAATAGAATAGAATAGAATAGAATAGAATAGAATAACAGAGTTGGAAGGGACCTTGGAAGTCTTCTAGTCGAAACCTCTGCTCAGGAAGGAAACCCTCTACCATTTCAGACAAATCCAATCTCTTCTTAAAATCTTCCAGTGTTGGATAATTCACAACTTTCGGAGGCAAGTTGTTCCTTTGGTTAATTGTTCTGTCAGGAAATTTTCTTAGTTTTAGGTTGCTTTTCTCCTTGATTAGTTTCCATCCATTGCTTCTTGTCCTGCCTTCAGGTGCTTTGGAGAATAGTTTGACCCCCTTTTCTTTGTGGCAACTCCTGAGTTATTGGAACATATCATGTCACCCCTAGTTCTTTAAGTTATATGTTTACAGGAAAATTAGTCATGATGTAAAAAACAGTTTGCTACAATAATCTTTGATACGGAGCAATTCAAGTTTTTGGAAACCTGTAGAAATATTTGTAAAGTAATGCTTGTTTACATGTTTGCAACTCTTCTCTGTAATGGAGAAGAAATTTACAGATCATTAATAGATTTCTCTAATGATTTAGCTCTGATTATCGGTAGTCCTTGACTTACAGCAGTTCATTTAGTGATTGTTTGAAGTTACAATGTCACTGAAAAAAGTGACTTATGACCGTTTTTCACATTTACAACCATTGCAGCATCCTCATGGTCATGTGATCAAAATTCAGATGCTTGGCAACTGACTCATATTTATGATAGTTGCAGTGTTCCAGGGTTATGTGATCACCTTTTATAACCTTCTGACAATCAAAGTCGATGGGGAAGCCAGATTCATTTAACAACCTTGTTACTAACATAACATAACATAACATAACATAACATAACATAACATAACATAACATAACATAACATAACATAACATAACATAACATAACATAACATAACATAACATAACATAACAACCATAGCAAAAAAGATTGTAAAATGGGCAAATTCACTTAACAAGTGTTTCGCTTAGCAACGGAAATTTTGGGCTCAATTTTGTGGATCACCTATACCAACTTCAGCAAATTGCCAACGATTTCTGAACCATCTTATTTTAATAATTCATTTTTATTCATGTTAATAAGTTTCATAATACATATAGCTCATATTTCATTAAGAAGATCTTCAGATATTTGCAAAAACATTTTTTTTGTTGTTTTAAAGAGATCATTTCCTATGTCATGCCAAATATGGCTCTACTTATTTGGAATTATAGGAAGTGCAGTTCACGAGTCAATAAATTTCAAGGGCATCAAACTAGGCTGTTTTTCAAGAATGTTTACCCGAAGGACATCTGATGCTTTTCACTTCATGCTACATTGTTCAGATAAGACTTTCAAGTGTTGCCTAAATAAGGAAGAAACCCTCAGTGAGATGAAGCTAGCCATGAGACCAGAGTGACACAAGGAATTCAAATGGTGCAGGGCATAAGCTGCTTTATTACTGAACCTTGCCATCTTTCTAAAAGAACAAAAAATGAGAATGCCTTTTCAGGAATCTACAAAGAATGAAGATGAGGAAGTGGTGGAAGATGAAGAAGAGGAGGATACAATAGTAGGTGGCTGTGATCTATTCTGTAAAGTGTGAAAAAGATTTATTTTAAGATTTGTACTCACTTTTGGAAATACTTTCCCCATAGATGTTCCTTAAACCTGTCATTGAGGATAAAAACATGGAACTTGCAAAAAAGTGCACAGAGATAATAAGTAATGTAAGTATGATTTTCCGTCCTAGTTTAATTCATTATATAACATTTCTACCCTGATATTTAGATACGTAAATATTGCTTCAAATATATTCATTGCTCTAAGAGCAAAATGAACAACATTGATACTGAAAATGTTTCATGTATTTTATTTTATTTATTCGTGAATAAAAATTACAAATTCAGACAAGCAAAATGAAAAAAAAATTAAAATGTGATAGGAACGATAGGTATGCACATGCCTATTTAGGAACCTCTTAGATATGGAACGAGGTATGTATTATAATAATAATAATACATTCAAAGTATCTGTATTATTCCCTAATATAGTGGAATTGGACATACCCTTTTAACCTTTCCCTTTCCCTTTCCCTTTCCCTTTATCCTATCCTATGCTATGCTATTCTATGCTATTCTATGCTATTCTATGCTATGCTATGCTATGCTATGCTATGCTATGCTATGCTATGCTATGCTATGCTATCCTATCCTATCCTATCCTATCCTATCCTATCCTATCCTATCCTATCCTATCCTATCCTAATATAGGATTATTCAGAACATATTGGCATATAATTATATTGGGATCTTTTTGGCTGAAGAAGAAGATATTTAAAATAGTCCTAGGTATTTTAAGAACTCTGATTTCCAGATCTTTGCAATATTATCTCCTCCTGGCCAGTTGTATTTTTAATTTAATTGTTTTTCCTGATTATACCATTAAAACAAATCTAAAATTTTAAATTGTCATTGTTGTATTGTAACTTTACATTTGACATACTTAATTTAGACATAGTCAAGAGAACCTTTGTTCCTGTCAATTTTAAAAGTTTTAGTTTGGATAAGTTTTAAAATAATTCAAATTCTTTCATAATTTTCCTTAAATGAATATTGCAGAATTAATAGATTAATGCATTCCTTCCATTTTTTTATCTAGCCTGCTTAATTTTAGTTTAATTTTCTTATGTTTTATTGAATGGTTATTTTGTTGTTACTTGATTAATTGGGAATGCTTTAGCAAATTATAAAGTATGATTGTCAGGTACCCTTATGTTTAGTTTATGCCATATTGCTTTGCCTTTTTGCTATTTTGAGTTGTTTGTAATTTATCTTTGTAAGAAAGAGAATTGTTTTATATTGACTCCAGCTTTGTATATAATGACTTAGCTAGAGCCAGAGCTACACAAGTAATCCTTGATTTATGGTCATTCGTTTAATATTGGTTTGAAATTGTGATTGTTACACAATCCTTGTGGGTCATGTATTTGCAATTTGGGTGCTTGGCAACTGGCTCACATTTGCCACGTTCTTGTGGTCATGTAAATGTGTGATCTTCCCAACTTGCTTCCAATAAGCAAAGTCAGTTGGAGAAACTGGATTCACTTAACAACCATGGTAAAAATGGTCATAACATTGGGTCTGGTCATATAATGACTTGCTTTATGATTGTACCAACCAATTCCAATGGCAGGAATTCCAATTCAATTGTGATCATAAATTGAGGACTACCTATAAGTGTATGCAGGAGGGGAGCAAGGGTGACAAATGATAAAATATGCATACAATGTCATATCACAGTTATGAAAACACAGAGCTTGCAAGTGTGACATTGTAACACATCAATGTGGCATTACTGTGGTTCGGAAGACATAATTGAATTATAATCTTTAATCTGAATTGCAGAGCTGCTAATAGTAATAAAGGGCAATAATGCCAACTTTTCTTGATAAAAATGTACTAAAAGCAACTTAATGCCTGTACTTTCTTCTTTCCCCTTTTTAACGTTCTATTAATTTCAATGGCAATTGCTTCAAATAATTCTGTACTTTAGTGAGCCTGGTAGGATAGTGATTGTTGTTCTTGCCTTTATTGCTTAAAAAGAATTGGAAGCTTGTCAGGACTAGTATGGATAATATGAAACAAATAATCACCTTTCATGAAGAGCGTTCTGCCCATAGGTCATTGATTTTTCCAAAGCTCTTTGCTCTGGCTTAATGGAACTCTGTTGGATTTCAGCCAGCACAATCTAAGTGGCGGTCACAAAAATGTTAAGATGTCCTTGCTTACCCTCTCTTTTTCTAGCATTGGCTCAAGCTTTGAATGAGGTAGATTTAAGCCACAGGGCAAAATATGTTTCTTTAAAGTTCACCGCTAATCTAGACGTGAATTTAAAAATATGCCTTTATTTTTTTTCTCCCACCCTGGGAGCATTGCAATTAATATATTGTCATTGAATAGTAATATTAATGCATTGTACCTCAAGGACAAATCTCACATTTGCAGGATCTTGCTACTTATGTCAAAATGATGAAAGCAGCATAATAGCACAAGATTCACCTCTTGTGTATGTATAAACAACACGCTAATGCATATATTGAAAGGGTGAGACTTGAGTTGTAGTATTGCAATATAGTCTTCCAATTTGAACCCTCCTGTCACCTGCCGCAGACAGTGCTTCAAAGAAAACAGAAAGTTTGAGTGAGCATTTATTTCTTACATTGAAGAAAGAGAAAATTCCAGCAATTCATATTCAGCTAGCATTACAGTAGTAAGCATTTAGTGGCTTTAAAGATGTTTCTGTTGCGGTGGGAGATTAATTCCTTCAATAAATATTCCGTCTGTTAGTGCACTGCTCTATTTGATAAAAATCCTATTTTTATTCTAGAATTGTGATTTTCAGTTTGCTAATAGGAATGGTAAACAAAGAAAGAGAATCCCACGAAGTTAGGTGTCCTCCTTTCAAGGGACACATTACAGTAATCATATGCATGATTTAATATTAGGTAATCCCCTTACAGCAATTCCACTGAAATGCTTCAGTGACACAGATAAAATGGCCATAATTATGAATACTTCACAGCTTCTGTCTATATGAGCTTTCCTGTCATTTAAAATCTGTTAGCTGTTCTAAACTTGTGTAGTCTTATAATTATGCACATTTTTTAAGTTAAAATTAAATTATATTATTATATTCGTCTTTCATTTTAATCAGGAATTATGAATCAAGATTATATTCCTTTTTTCTCCTTTGGTCCTGTCAAAATAAAAATTCCTTTTATTCTCTATTCCTTCTTTTAACCCACTTTTTAAAAAATCCTCTTTAGGTCCGTTATAAAGAAGAATATGAAAAATCAAAAGGCAGGTGGACATATGTGGCTGATACTCTACAGCTGACACATGAGAAAAATATATCTGCTGTTACTTCTGATGTAAGGCAGAACATTTGCAATCTTCGTTTGTTATATTGATGGTTCTATGATTTACAAACTAGCACTTATCACAAGAATGCAGTCCCTTTTCCTCTCTTCTCATATTTCTTTCATTATGCCTCCTCCTGATTAAGTTCCAGCCTGTCAAGGGTCACACAGTTCATGGAATTACATTATGATACTATTTAGTCAATTTACTTTTATGACATGATGCCATCACTGAGACCAAAGTTAATACGGAATTAAAAAACTGTGTTCAAGGCATGACCTGATAAAGGATTGAAAGAGTGACAGTATTAGAAAATTTAGTCATCTGTGATTTTTTTCTTACATTTAATTTAACTTTGGTATAGTGTTTTTTTTTTAAATTAAAATATTTTCATTTCTATTTAACAACCAAAGTTCCCTAGCTGGATTGCATCATTGTTTAATACATTTAAAGATGTACATTTAAAATAATAAAAATATAATTCATATACTCTATTTAAAAATAAAAGCTTTTCAAAGAAATGATGTAGTTAATTAATATTATTTTGTTTTTAAGTGCATTAAAAATGTCAAGGTTAAAGATTTGCTATCTGCTGGTCTAAAAATTAGCTGCTGTGCAACACAATTTTAGTACTTTCAGTTGAAATTCAAACAATTTAGATGAACCTTATAGAGCTGAGGTTTTAACATATGGTATTGATTGATTAGGTAAGCAACTGGATTTAAGAAAAGCTCATGTTGTGAAGGCTGATTGAAATGATGAAATTGTTCACAAAGGTAATTTTGGAAATTAGGAGACAAATTGGTTTAATTTTATTCATTATTTCGCCATTATGAAAATGTAGCTTTTAAAAACAGAAACTCACCCAATTTGGCCTGCCCCAAAATCTAGGGAGGTCTATTTTTCTAAACCATTGTTTTTTAGCCTTGTTAATTTTAAAATGTCTGGACTCAACTCCGAGAATTCCCCAGATAGCATGATTGGTTGGGGAATTCTTGGAACTGAAATCCAGAATGTTAACAAGGCTGAAAAATACTTATCTAAACAGAAAACTCCTTGAGTAGTGGAATGGGAACTGCGGAATCAAACTTGATTTTATTCTGGATCCCAGCTAGGTAAACATCTATTTTTATATCTAATTTATAAAAGATTTAATGTGAAAGTTTCTTATTGAATATCATCTTAATCTGCAAAAAATAATTGTTACTTTATTTTTCTCTTGCCCTCTAGGCGAAGTACAAAGCAAAGGCTAAGAAAGAACTTAGTAACTCATTCTATCAGCAAATGCCTGCTACAATTGATAGTGTGTTTGCAAAAGAAGTCATGAATCTTCAGAGCAAGGTAATTTCACAAACATGCACTGTAATATATTTCCTGGTGGATTATGTTATCTTTTCTACCTTTTCTAAAGAAAATACTAAACACAGCATTAATTGAAGAGCATCAAATCCGTTTTAATAATGGAAGCTGCTTTGGTGATTTCCACAGGGAGAAATTAAAAAATTGGAGAAATTAAGTACTAGGTATACCAGCTTCAATTCTTGGAGGAAAAGCAGGAATTTATCTCTGAAATAAATAAATGTGAAGGACCTAAAAATAAAAATAAATATATAGTGATTTTTGTTTCTGTGTTTGCAGCAATATTAGTACTAGGTAGAATTAACTAGGATTTCAAGTTAGATTTTGCAAACACTGAACATAGTTCAGTGAGAGAAATATTTGGCCAATGCTCTGAACCCTAAGGGACAATTAGGCAAGTCTATGAACAACCCTGAAATTGAATAATTTAATATAGTAAACCCATATAATTAATGTAATTAGTAAAATTATTCAACCCCACCCCAGCCAGTACTTACCCTTTTTCTGGATTGAACTTGAGTCATGGTTGACTCCATCATAAATCTCAGTATCTTTATAACATGGTATAAATAATAACTTGGAATTTTTGGATAACTGAGAATATTGAGGTACCAGAGACTGAATCTGAGTGGTTTTACATACAAATCATGTGCTTTAGCATTAAGCTTTAGAATATTGACTAGTATACTTGGAATAAATGGAAATGGCAAATGTGCCTAGTAACTTACCTGTTCTACATGTCCTAGAGTACACGATTTCCAGAATGCTTTTCTTTAATATTTGTATTTCATTAGAACAATTTAAAAAACTGTTCTTCTAAGTCCCAATCCAAGCAGGAACTCTTGATGTTTTGGAAACCGAAAACACTGACAAGAATAAGAAAGTTACATTTTTATTAAATCTAAAGCAGGGAATACAAAAGGTTTCTCTCCTATACCTATTTTCAGAGGTCAAATAAAATGATTCCAGATAATTAGCACTGTCAAAAAAATCTCTGTATTTCTGATTTTATTGGGCATTTTGCCCAGGGTTGAAAGATTTGGACAAAGTAGGAGGAAAGAATATTATATGTCTTCACTGATTTATTTATTTATAAACATAATAAAGGTGAGATATCAAAACAAACAAATAAATTTAGTTTGGTAGATAGTCATATACTGTAGATGAAGAATTTAATAAATAACACTTGCAAAAAAAAGTTCAGTTTTATTCAGATTACTTTAAATGATTATACCTGGGAAGCAAATTGCTTAATTTAAGAGTTAAGCTCTTAGTCAGAAAATGACATATTTTAAATTGCATAATATTTTAAAAGAAATCTGTTAGGTAAATTCTAGCTTAATTATATATCACCTTGTATACTTTCTGTTCTGGGCCAGTATGGACATTTTGAGACATGGCTTTAGTTTTGGATAGAAACTGAACTGGCCTTTCCCCTTCCAGAGCCAATCAGTTATCCCTTGAGAGGATTTAAAACTTAGCCTGGAATATTCATAGAATACAGGTTTTTTTGCAGTTATTAAACCACATTTTTTTCCTCCCCATCTATGGTACCACAGATATGGTATCACAGGACAGAGCTGGCTGCAATATTCAGTTTTCAGGCAATTCTAACTTATATATTTTGCTGTCTTTGTAAAAGTATTAAATATACAATGGTACTATTTAAGACTTACTCTGGAACACACATCTGCTTTAAGAGGACATACACAATATATTCTAGATGTAGCATAAAACGTAAAATGTGCAGACACATTTATTTCCCATCTGTAGCATAAATCATGGCATTCTGCTTCAGACGGTAGGAAAGTGGAATAATTTCTACTCACTGAGTTTCCCAAACGTTATGCCTGTAAGGAAAATGAAAGAGGAGATGTTGGCTTTTACAACAGAGCTGGGACTTGCCCGTTCCCCAAAAAACTGTTGTCTAGACCTTCATATTCCAAATGCACAACATTCATGTACAGACAGATTTTGACATATGCTGGAGGGAGAAAAATGATAATATTTATATTCTGCTCCTTCTTGCTTTTTTTGTCCTGTTCTTCTATATTTATAGAGGCTCTAATGCCCTTTTTGATTTATGGTAAAGCCATGGAAAATGCAAATAAACTTGTAATTCTCAATGTTTAATTTGCTTCAGTAATTGTTGAAAATGAAGGTAATTTGTGACCAGTTGATTGGCAATAATAGTATAAATAATACTACTATATTGACAATGGGATAAAAAACAAGCTGGTAAAAAACATTTTATTAAGAAGATTGAATTAGAATCCACATTTTCTGCTGATTATGTTTGAATTGCTTGAAGAGTTTATGATTTATAAAGCCTCTTTAATGAGTATCTTGCTATTCCATAGTAGGAATATATTTACAGTGGACATATTGGGACAGTTGCTTGTAACGAGAGTAATTTTTTAATGAAATAATGAATGACAGTGCTTTGTATACTAAGAAGCTGTCTTGCATCCCTCTTTCTTGGTCTATGTTCTGCCTTCAGGAATAGATAAGAGTATTATTATATTTCCAACATTGAAGCATTTAGTTGTCAGCCCAAATGTTATTTGTAGACAGGAGCACCTCTTTTGTAAGAATAGCATTTTGTGCTACTCTTAAGGAAATAAAAGTAATAATAAAAGTAATATAAACTGAAGAATGGTCTAACATCTAGTCTAAAATTAATTACATGGCATATGTTGGCACAAAGAAGATGATAGACAGTGAAAACATGCCTGGCCAACAGAGAGATACAAAATCATCCTATGCTGACATTTTGTGGTCATCTGGAATTTTGCAACCCAGATTTAAGAAAAATTCATCATGAGAGGGAACCAGGGAAAATATTTAAGGATAGTAGAAAATCTTTGTATGGTTAAGATTAGTTGAGCAGACGTAGGAAACATCTATGTTAAACTATAAGAATATAGAAATGGAAGGGAAAGACATTTGAATATATAGAAGGTGAGTCTGTGTTAGGTATAGTAAAGGACAGAAAAGTTATTTTAGAGATATAGAACAATCAACATTAATGGGAAATTTCTACCTTCAAAAATCAGGAACCAAGGAGTGATACTATTCGTTATAGAAGTAGAGGAGAAAATAATTAAATCCTGCCTTTTGAAAATTACAAGTTCTTAATGACTGGTATTTACATTTAAATGCTCTTAGATTTTTTAAATGTTAGTTGCTAAAGGTGGTTTCAAGTCTCTACTAAGAAAAAAGTACTAAAAGTGCATTCTGTTTATGTACTGCTTTTAACTATCACGTTTTGTATTGTCAACATTTTTTATTTTTCTTGAAAATTAAATTATCCAGAAAAAAAAATCTTGATAGATCATCATAATCACTGCAATACATTAATACAAATCAAGGATGCATGTTACATGTAAAAAATAATTTTTGTATCTTTTCTGATTTGGAGCTAAAAGCAGATTATAGAAAGTATAATAAAGCCAAAAATAATTATAGAAACAAAATATAATATCTTCCTGCAGAAACAGTGGATGCATTATTACATTGGGATAAATTAAACCAGTTGAAAGAGTTTTCACGAGTAATCTACTGTCAAAGCAAAAAGAAAAATCAAGGAAACTATAGATGAGAATGAAGAAATTAATTTTTTTAAAAAATTTGATTTATATGCCGCCCTTCTCCGGAGACTCAGGGCGGCTTACAATGCATTAAGTAATAGCCTTCATACTTTTGTATATTTATACAAAGTCAGTCTTGGCTTGCTTACCAAACCGGACGACTCAGTTGCGAAAAACAAGTTAAAGCAGGGTTTCAGTCCAAACCAGGTTTAATCCAGTCAGGTGGAGTCAAGCTCAAGTGTTGGTAACAAACATGAAGTCGGCGTTGGGAGCCGCCACCTCCCAACGCCCTTTAAATATCCTGCGACCCTCTCGCAACCAATCAGGTGTACTTCCTGATTCTATATCAGGCAATGGCAGCGTCATCCGCTCCTCGCCCCTCCCACCAGAACTACGGGAATCCCACCGAACTTCTATCTGGGCCATGAGGTGACCGACCGCCTAACTCACCACAGCACCCTCACCACCAATGTGCAGCCCCACGCCCCTTCCCATCTGCAGCCAGTAGCAGCGTCCATGCGTCTCTGTGCATGTCTTTCATCTCCGACGCCCCAGCAGTCCCATGGCTGTCATCTCCGATTCCCTCACATGTGTCGAGCGTGCGTGAGTCTTGACAGGCGGACCCCTCTACCAGGAGTCCACCTGCAAAACACAAAAGAAGGGAGTTAGAGGTTTATTCATATTGGTATCCTGGTAGCAGAACCGGGTTTTTGGGGATTTCTGACATGATACCATTTCAGTAACCTTGTGGCATGGAGGTCAGCCCTGGATACCCAGGAGGCCTCCGATAGAGGGTACCCCTTCCATTTTACAAGGTATCGTAGTTTGCCTCCCCGATACTGGGAGTCAAGGATATCATCAATTTCGTAATGTTCATCCTGTATTGGACCAGGGGGAGGTTTTGGTTCCATAGTGCCATCCACAGGTTTTAGTAAGCTACTATGGAAAACAGGATGGATTTTGCCCATAAAGGGTGGTAATTTGAGAACCATGGCCACCGGATTGATTACCTTAGTAATCGTAAATGGACCCAGATATTGGGGCCCCAGCTTTTTGCATGGGACCTTTAGTTTAATGTATTTGGTGAATAGGTAAACCTGATCCCCCACTTGGAATGGTTTATGATCTGCTCTCTTGCGGTCAGCTTGTTTTTTATATTCCTCGGCTGCTTTGGTCAGTGCAGCTTTCACTTGGGGCCATAATTTCTTTATTTGTACACTCCATTCCTCCGGGGACATCTGTCCCTGACTCTGTACATCCAGTTCAGGAATAGCGTTGAACTCCCTGCCTGTCACAGCTTTAAAGGGGGTCATTCCAGTACTCCTATGCACGGGGTTATTATAAGCTACCTCGGCAAAAGGCAGAAGGTCTGACCAATCAGTTTGTTGGTAGGACAAATAACACCTCAAGTAACGCTCTACCATAGCGTTTGCGCGTTCAGCGGCTCTATTGGTACTGGGACGAAAAGCTGTACTTAACCCTTGCGATGATCCTATCAATGTAATGAAATTGCGCCAAAACCTCACCGTAAACTGAACACCCCTATCAGAAATGATGCGGCGAGGGACTCCATGCAATTGGTAGATATGTTGTATGAACATTTTGGACAGTTTCCAGGCTGATGGCAATCCACTACAAGGGATGAAATGGGCCTGTTTGGAGAAGAGATCGACTATAGTTCATATGACAGTGTTTCCGTGACTTTCAGGAAGGTCTACGATAAAGTCCATAGCGATCTCTTCCCACGGTTGTGTGGGGTCTGCAACGGTTTGTAACAACCCTAGAGGCCGCCCAGGTTTTGACTTGTTTGTGGCACATACTGTACAGTTCTTCATATATCGTTTCACGTCATTACGCAACTGTGGCCACCAAAACTGCCGCTGCGCCAAATGTAAATCTTTAAGAACCCAAAATGCCCTGCTGCTTTCAAGTTGTGGCAACGTTGTAATACAGCTACTCGTAACATAGCAGGTACATATATACGGGACCCCATCCATGCAATCCTGTCCTGATGAGTTAATAATGTTTTGTGTCCATTAAGCCAAGTGTCCTTGCTTGACGCTAAGCGGAGGTCATTGTGCCATGATTGTTGGGGTTCCTTGGTTCGTGAACATGCCTCTCCTCCATGCGGAGATACTTGGTCTTCTCCATGACCAGGTATCATAGGCTGGACAACCTCCTCTCTCTTGCTGTGGAACTGGGGCATTTGTGATAAGGCATCCGCCAGGAAGTTTTTTCCCCCGGCACATACTTCAGATCAAAATTAAAACGTTTGGAAGTACTGCGCCTATCGCACCTGCTTCGGACACAACTTCCGTGGAGTTTGCAGAGCCTCCAAGTTTTTATGATCGGTCCATACTTCGAACTTAGTGCCAATTCCTTCTAGGAGGTGTCGCCACGTAAGTAGTGCCCACCGTACTGCGAATGCCTCCTTCTGGCCCACCCTCGTTCTGTTAATGTTAATTTCCGAGATGTGTAAACACAAGGATGTAAGACACCATCTTTAGCTCTCTGTAACAAGATGGCTCCAACAGCCACATCGCTGGCATCAGCTTGCACAATGAATGTTAGATTTAGATCAGGATGTTTCAGTATTGGTTCGCATGAGAAAAGAGACTTCAGGCATTCAAATGCTTGTTGACATTCGCTTGATCACGTTAGTGCCTGACCAGGCCTTGCCTTCAACCCAGTATGCTTAGTCTTTTGTATATTTATACAAAGTCAGTCTTGGCTTGCTCACCAAACCGGACGACTCAGTTGCGAAAAATGAGTTAAAGCAGAGTTTCAGTCCAAACCAGGTTTAATCCAGTCGGGTGGAGTCAAGCTCAAGTGTTGGTAACAAACATGAAGTCGGCGTTGGGAGCCACCGCCTCCCAATGCCCTTTAAATATCCCGTGACCCTCTTGCAACCAATCAGGTGTACTTCCTGATTCTATATCAGGCAACGGCATCCGCTCCTCGCCCCTCCCATCAGAACTACGGGAATCCCACCGTGAACTTATCTAGATCCGTTCCAGTCGGGTTTCAGGTCTGGGCACAGCACGGAAACGGCATTGGTCGCGTTGGTTGATGATCTCTGGAGGGCTCGGGACAGGGGTTGCTCCTCTGTTCTGGTCCTGTTAAGACTTCTCAGCGGCTTTTGATACCATCGACCATGGTATCATGCTGCACTGGCTGGAAGAGTTGGGGGTGGGAGGCACCGTATTGCGGTGGTTCTCCTTTCTCTCCGACCGGTCACAGTTTGTGTTGGCAGGGGGGCAGAGGTCAACCTCGAGGCCTCTCGTCTGTGGAGTGCCACAGGGAGCGGTCCTCTCGCCCCTTCTGTTCAACATTTATGTGAAGCTGCTGGACGAGATCATCCGTGGCTTCGGGATGAGATACCATCAGTATGCTGATGACACCCAGCTGTACATCTCCACCCCAGGCCACTCCAACGATGCCCTTGAAGTGATGTCTCAGTGCCTGGAGGCTGTGCGGATCTGGATGGGGAGGAACAGGCTCAGGCTCAACCCTTCCAAGACTGAGTGGCTGTGGCTCCCGGCATCCCGATATAGTCAGTTGACTCAATCACTGACTATTGGGGGCGAGTCCTTGGCCCCCACAGAAAGGGCTCCCAGAGTCCTCCTGGATATGCAGCTGTCCTTGGAGGAACATCTGACGGCTGTAACCAGGGGGACCTTTTATCAGGTTTGCCTGATTCGCCAGTTGCGGCCCTTTCTTGATCGGGATTCCCTGTGCACAGTCACACATGCCCTTGTCACCTCTCGCCTTGACTACTGCAGTGCTCTCTACATGGGGCTCCCCTTGAGGGGCACCCGGAGGCTCCAGCTGGTCCAGAACGCAGCAGCGTGGGTAGTGATGGGAGCAGCATGGCGCTCCCATGTAACACCGCTCCTGCGCGAGCTGCACTGGCTCCCCAGTCCCATGGCTGTCATTTCCGATTCCCTCACATGTGTCGAGCGCGCGTGAGTCTCAACAGTCAGCTTATTGCCCCCACAAACTGGGTCCTCATTTTACCTGTCTTAGAAAGGATGGAAGGCAGAGACAACCTTGAGCCTGGTGAGATTCAAACTTACAGTAATTGCAGACAGCTGGTGTTAATCACAATGCTTTTAGTCTGCTGAGCCACCAGGCCCAGGTTAACTATTATTATTGATTCTAAATCACCAGACAACTAATATATACTGTATATTTTTGAAATTATATGTAGGATAATTCTATGCAATTTCTTACAAGAAAATCTTATGATTTAAGATATTTTAGGATGTTAAAAAAACAACAACCTTTCTTTAACTGACTTACTGAAAATCTTAAATGTTTTATACAATAATATCAGCTGATACAGTTTTTATCTTTATGACATTCTCAAGTTGTTATGGGAATTTTGGGTACTGTAGGTGGCAATATATTTGTAAACAACAGGCTGCAGGAAGCAACAAACCATTGTCAAAATCATCAACTTCCCTTCCCTTCCCTTCCCTTTCCCTCCCTCCCTCCTTCTTTCTCCTTTCCTATGGATAAACTTTTCTGTTATTTTAAAACTAAATTAACAGGTTTCTGAGTTTCTTGTTTCCTTGAAAACATTCTAAAAATATCATAGGCGAGGCAAAGCTTTTTTTAAAGAAATGAAGAAATGAATGGACAGTGTAATAAAAGACTTAACTTATACATCATTTTGGCAGAAAATTGCAGTGGTTGTTTCTTACTGAACACAATGACCCAAGAAAAATAGAAAACGAGAACATGTCAGTGGCCTGCTCAGTGGGTTCTTTAAAAAAAAAAAACTTCAAGTACTTGGCATATAAATCAAATTAAAAAAAAAATGTGCTTGAAGCAATATTTTTGTTTGTGAAGTTGATGAATCTTAAGTTACAAATTCAGTATCTAAGATAATAGTGATACTACATCTCTGATATTTATCTTTATACTAGATTTTCTTTTCCCAGACACAGTTATGCTTTCATTTTTGCATTTTGTGTTTGTATTACCTTGTACAAATTACCTTGGATTTAAAAATAAGCTAGGGTAAATTTGAGTTATTGGACATCATTTTGCAGTTATATATCCAATTAGATCTGGGATGGGTAAATTGCACCCCAAGGGTGCATTTCAAATAGTGATTAAATTCCTCTTCAATTAATCAGTTGAAAGCTCTTCCCTATTGGTGGGAAGGAAGGGAGAGGATGAACAGAGATCAGAAAATATGCATCCAAAAACCATTAGAAAATGAAAAGAGAGAATGTATTTGATCCTACCCATTGGTTAATTACACCTAACCCAAAATTAATACCTATAGATTCCTTATATATATGCGCAGGGTTAAACAATAAATGAATAAAGAAGTTGAGAATCAATTGAATTTAAATTAACCAATTGAGTTCAGTGCAGATTCTCTCACATATGATTGTATTAAAGTTTTAGATTAGTAAAATATAAATGTCTTTTTTATGTACATGAATATTTATTTTCTTTAATAAGAAACAAAATAATAATAATTAAAACTATAAATTAAAAAACCATAATATGAGAAAAAGGAAAGGGAAAATTCCCAGAATATACTTATAGAAAATACCTCACTTTTTAAATACAGTATTAAATATTAACTACACAAGTAATATTTTTCTTTTTTTTATTTTATTTTAAAAAACAAACTTTATTAAACATATAAAAACAAAATAATATACCATATATATATACAAACCACATCTGTGTCAATATAAACAACTCTACCTAAAAAGAAACAATGTCTTTAGTCACATTTCTGTTATCTTGTTGACGGTGCTTTTTTTTTTTTTTTTTGTTATCATTCAGAATTTTGCATTTGCTCTCATTTCTCCTAATTATCCAGTCATAACATTTATCCTATACTATACAATATTTTGAGTCTGCCTTATCTTTCAGTTTGAATGTTAATTTATCCATTTCCACGCAATTATAGATTTTTTGAATTATTAGTTGGTCTGTTGGCATTTGATCAGGTTTTCCAAAATTGAGCTAATGCCAATCTGGCTGTAGTGATTATATGTAGTATTAAATACTTTATTTCTTTCTTGTAATTTTCTTTAATCTCCCTAATAAAAAAAATTCTGGTTTAAGTTCTATTTTTTCTGATGTTATTTCTATCAGCCAAATCCTTATTTTTTCCCAATACTTCCCAATTTTTGGGCATAGCCACCAGACATGGAAAAAAGTGCCCTGTGCCTGCTTGCATTTCCAACAAGTTGGACTTAGGCTCGGATACATTTTCGCTAACCTTGAAGGGGCCAGATACCATCTATACCACATTTTATACCAGTTCTCTTTATAGACCACTGATTTTGTTATAATATAATTATTTTCCCACACTCTTTCCCAGTCCTCCAGTTCTATGTTATGTCCGATGTTTCTTGCCCATGCTATCATTTGTCCCTTTACTAATTCTTCTGCCAAATTGAATTCCAATAAATATTTATAAATTTTTGAGATTAATTTTTCCTCCGGGGCTTCTAAAAGTTTATAAAATCGATTTGGTTTTAATTCAATTCCTCCTCCCTCTTGATCTTTTTTGTATCTTGTTTTTATCTGTAAATAGGGCCACCAATCTATCCGAATTCCTTGCTCTCTGAGTTCTTCTTGTGTTTTTAATCATTATTTAATATGAGTCCAGTTTTTCTTCTGTCTGTTCTCTTCTCTTCTCTATAGCTATTATTCATTGATCATTTTTTTGTATAATTTCTTGTATTGCATCCATATTTTCATCTATTTTTTGGATGTCACTTTTTACTTCTCTTTTAATCTCATCCATATCCCTCCTTGTTTCTTCATGGTTCTTTGTCATACATTCCTGCATTTTTATCATGGTCTCTTGAATTGTTACAAGTGTAGCCTGCATGGTTGGCATGTTTAAAGTGGGAGGTTGTTTTTCTGATGGGAACATTCCTTCTATTGTTCTCTGTGCTGCGGGAAAAGCCAATGATCCGATTAATGTTGAAGTAGTTTTCTTTCCCATTTTCACAGTGATTGTGGTGGTACTAGTCATTTCCTTTAATATTCTATGCTGTTCCCCTAAAATCCTATCTATCTTCTCCCAAATCACCATCCACTTTACTATTCAACTTTTTCCCCCCCTTCCCTCCACTTTATATAATATAATACTAACTTGATTAATACAATTCTATTAAAAAGGAGAATTCATAAATACCTTAATTAATAATCTGGATTACTAAAATTCTTATATACTTATTAATTAATCAATTAAGTCGGTCTAATATTAACTTTAAATATTTGCTTTAAATAATCAATAAGCTATTAAAAGGAAGAGGTAAATAAAGGAGAGAAAGCAAAAATAGAAAAAAGGAGAGAGAAGGTAAAACGACAATAAGTAGTTGATAAAATTTGCTATTAATTAATTATAAGTACAAAAATTCCTTTCTAAATAAATAAATATATCAATATATAGGTTGTATATAAATGTTCACAGTATTTCTGTTTTTGTGTGTTTTAAAGTTCAAATATAGTTCAAATATGTTTCTTTTACAATTTTAGTTTTCACTCAAATATAATCAAAATGGCGATCTCTAATCTGCACTGTCACTCTTATGCGTCTTTTATTTTTTGCCAATCCACATTTCTTCTTCCGTTAGAGCAACTAAAATAGGGATAGAAATAGAACCTCGTATTCAGTTCACTTCTCTTTCCCAGCTTCCTGGAACACTCACTTTCCTCAATCTTCTTCTATTCCACTTCTCTGGTGTTCCTCTGCCAGTCTGAGATTCGCCCCTTTCACTTTTGCTCTCCTCGTTGTTTGCCGCCCGTTCGCGCTCTGAGTCTTTCTTTCCTGCCCGCTGCCCCTCCGAAATCCAAGCTCCTCTTCTCCAATTATCCAAAAAGTTTGAAAATTTTGTTTTCTTGCTCTCACCGCTGATTCTCGCACTCATTCTCTGCTTCCTATTGCTCTCAATCGGGGCGTCAGGCCTCTGAGTCAGCCATGCCGGCTGTCTTCTTCTACGTCTGTATTGAGGGTCCTTCTTGGTGTGGTGGGAGATCGCACCTCTCCACACCTCCTCCAAAGATTCCCCTCTTTCTTGCCGGTCCCACCAGGACCGATCCTCACCATTAAAGGGTCCCAAAACGTTAGAAAATCGGCACTGGGAATGGAACGATTTTTCCTGTGCTGCCTCGACCCCACATCACCGCCGGAAATCCACAAGTAATATTTTTCAGTTTTTCCATTATGTTGAAGATAACAGCTTAGGTAAGGTCAGCTGAGTTGAAGGATGCAGGCTGGAAGGTTTTCAAAAGCCTGAGTGGATAGTAAGCACATTGGGAGATATAAGATGGTACAATACCTAGTAGAATTCATGATGCTTGAAAGATTGATTGGATGAGTAAACATTATTTTGAATATACTGTGACACCTTCTCCCACGCAGGTTCTTGCCTCAATCAGTACTTGCCTGTTGATAGAACAGTTTGAAAAAAAAGACCCTTCTTATGATGACTGTTATAGAGCTGTCTTATAATCAGCCTCTGGAAAAGGACAGAACAATAGAAAGGATTTTTAGAGTTAATGAAGATTTATAGAATGAACATATGAATGTTTGTCCCCTTATCCCAATAATAAAAAAAAACCCTGGGCTGTAATCTACTTGATTTCGGCATGCATGCTAATAATATTTATCATTTTTAGGTTCTTTACAGGAAAAAATATAATGCAGAGAAAGGAATATCAAATTATGCACAGATGAAGGATCTTCCAGATGTTAAGCATGCCATGGAAGTTAATAAACATCAGAGTAATGTGAGTATTTTCTCAGCTTAAATAATTAGGTTCTTGTGTGTATTTTAAATGAAATATTATAGTATTTGACAGGGTAATGAGTAAATAATTGTCTTTTGTGTGATTATTTAAATTTTGATTTAGTAGAATCTTTACATTAGTAAAACACGTGGATGACTTAAACACAAACTAATAATTAACAACTTGTACATAGATGTGGAAGTCTGAATGAAGAATACATTCAAGATAATGTATACTTTATCTGAAATACTTACAGCCATTTGGTTTGAGTTCTTGTACCAGTTTTAAACATCAGTAAAGCTACCAGATATATAATCTGCAAAGTTATATGAGAACGAGAGAAAGAGAAAGAGAAAGAGAAAGAGAAGGAAGGAAGGAAGGAAGGAAGGAAGGAAGGAAAGAAAGAAAGAAAGAAAGAAAGAAAGAAAGAAAGAAAGAAAGAAAGAAAGAAAGAAAGAAAGAAAGAAAGAAAGAAAGAAAAGCAAGGCATCTTTTTTTAACCAGCTGTAGGCGAGTGGCTTCTTCTGAGAACCATAGAATTGGTACT
Source organism: Pantherophis guttatus (assembly GCF_059756535.1). Classification (NCBI taxonomy): domain Eukaryota; kingdom Metazoa; phylum Chordata; class Lepidosauria; order Squamata; family Colubridae; genus Pantherophis; species Pantherophis guttatus. The sequence continues at coordinate 132,198,640 of NC_142066.1, forward strand.
GACTATAGAAATCCCTCTTTGTCCTCACTGTCAAAACATTTTTACTCTTAGGAGTAAAACATCTTAGGATGTTTTCTTACTATTGTGTCACAATTTGTTTTGCTGTAATTTAAGAGCAGCATGTTATGCTCTGGCATAACAGATAGATCTTGGCTTTCTGTTCCATATCCCTTCATTGCTTTGAAAATTGCTATCATATTTTTCTTCCAGTCATCTTTTCTCAACATACTCAGTTTCTGTAATTTCTCTTCAAAGTACTAATTTTCAGTCCCTTATCATTCTTATTGCTCTTTTTTGCCAACTATTCTGAACTTTCTCCGAATCTCTTTTTCTTGTGGGCAAGGATTGGACATATCACTTAGGCTGAATATGGCAAATATAGATTATACTATTATTTCTATGATAATTTGAAATTATGTTTTGATAATCAAGTGCAGGATTGGATGTTATAGCACACCAGTTGATATTTCAGTCTACGTGAAGATGACCTAATATAATAATATGTTATATATATATAAGTATGGTTCCACAACATCTGAATGTCCACCTGATACAAATATCATGTACCCCATACTTTAGTGGCTTGCAAATTATCATTTAAGTAGTATAAGTTATTTTCTGAAATGTTTGGCTAAGGTTAATATTTTGTTATAACATTCTCATACTTCAACAAAGAGGCTACTGGATCAAAACTAAATCTTGTCAAAAAGATTTATTCCTGACAAATCGATGCTGATTAAGTTTTTTTCTTAAAGGCAATATGAGAAGGCAAAATTATCATTTTGTTGGATATATTGCAATTCCATTCAACATTCCAAATTCAGAGTTATATAAGACAGAGTAAAATTTTAAAGATAGGATTTTTTTTGATTTTTTTAAAAAATGGCTATATCCAAACCTGCATCACAATTTTTTTGGGAAATTTAACAATGTCAGTTGTTTTGTCATGTATCACAGAAATAGTCCAAAACTATTGCATATTGGAATGTAAGCAAGTTCTTAATGAGACTTTTTAAAAATATAAATCTAGTTAATTATACTGAATTTGTTTAGTTTGAAAGACTCCTAGAATAGTTTACAGCTCAATAATAAATAAGTTAGCATTTATTCCCCAGCTTTACAATCTAAAAAATAGTATGCAAGATGAAAAATAATAGGTGGGAAAACAAAAAGAAAAACTTTCAGATATCAATTTTAATTGCATGTACATTGTATAATGATAAAATAAAATTAAGATATAATGCTATATAATACAATGAATAAAACCCTTAGTCTACTGAAAACAAAAGGACAAGTTAAATACAGAAGTAGTTAAGTCATAGTGATTCTGTGAAGATTACATTTAGCACATTTAGTAAAAATGCATTAGGTTGGAAAAGTAGGATGACTTTTTTTCTTGTTCATCAGTAGAACAGGATGGCTACAGTAACAGAATTTGAATCATATAATACAGGTAGTCTTCAACTTACAACAGTTCACTTAGTGACCTTTCGAAGTTTCAACAGCATTGAAAAAAGTGACATGACCGTTTTTCACACTTATGACTGTTTCAGCATCCCCATGATCACATTGTTTACATTTGTGTGCTTGACAACTGACTCACATTTATGACTGTTGCAGTGTCCTGGGGTCATGTGACCATCTTTTGTGACCTCTGACAAGCAAACTCAGTGGGAAGCCATATTCACATAATAACTGTATTGTTAATTTAACAACTGCGGTGATTCACTTAACAAATGGCAAGAAAAGTTGTAAAATGGGGCAAAACTCACTTAACACATTTCTCACTTAGCAACATAAATTTTGGGCTCAGTTGTGGTAGTAAGTTGAGGACTACCCTGTAACCTGCTAAATCAATTCAGCATAAGTCAGTGCAGAACCTACATGTACTGAGATTATTGAACTATTTGTTCATTATTAAAATAAGACTGATATTTTATAATCAAATATTTGGAGTTGAAAAATCCTTTTTTCCAAAAGATGACTGTCACTTTATGAAAATATCCTTGCAGTCCTGCTTTTCATTTCTGGAGTACATCATGATTTATTGTCAGATTCATGTGGAACACCACATGGTATAAAATTTTATTACAAGTAAATACTGAATAATGCCTAAGTATTATAATTTAATGATGAACTATAACAAATCTCAAATTAGTCAAATATAGTTTTGACTGCCAGGAATAGAAGATTATTTTAATCAATGCACCATATTCACATGAAAAACCATTTGTCAATATTAAATTAAGTTTAATATTAAGTTCCTGAGAGGCGTTCTAATCATGTTTTTTGAATATGTGAAAAACCAATATTGAACAAGAGGTTTTTAAACGGAGCAGTTTGAAGTTTGAAGAAATGAAACCAATTGCTGACAAAATTGTAGATACTTTTTAAGCAACATGACAGGCAATAGCCTAGAGTATATGGATTATATTCTAGGCTTGGGTTAAGAAATCTGCCACCCTCCAGATATCAGATTTCAAATCTCATCATGTCCTTTCAACATGACAAATAGCCAAGATGAAAAGGATTGTAGTTCAATGACATCTGAAGAGCAAGTCTTGCTTTAGCCACTGTCTCAAATAAGAGTTATAGATGAAGAGTAGGAGATAAAACAAGGATGTTAGGATTCCAAAAGGCAGGAGAAAATAAAGGAAAAGAAAATAGAAAAGGGAAAAGAAGGTAGTCAGGTATTATCTATGTCTGGAATACAGGAGGTGAGAAAGAGATAGAGCTGGAAGAGGAAGTAGGGGTAGATTAGAGAATATGTTTACAAGAGAATATGAAGAAGTAGCACTAATACTTAAAAAAAAGCTAGAATGAAAGTTGCCTAGCTTCAGAGGAACCATATTGAACAAATCTTCCCTTAGTTTAGCTGCGATCTTATTAAAAGAACCCATACAAAGAAGCTTGAGACTTAAGAATTCAACACACCCTTCCTTCTTTCTTCACTGATGTGCAACTCTAATCAAGGGGATGAAAGAGGAAGCCTGGACAGAAAAGCATTAGATAGGAGCTTTCTTTATCCATTTGAAATAATGCTTTCAGAAGAAATTAGGGAAAGTGTCCAGGGAGGGTCTCTATTACCTATGTGATCAACTGATTATTGTCATTGTCTAATGATTACATAGATTTTCTTAATGATCATCTCTCCATAACCTGGTCCTTCATGTCTTCCAAAGTTGCATCCATTGCCACTATAATTTAGTGCATTGATCTTGCTGCTGGTCATCCTTTTCGTTTTTTTCCTTTCAGCTTTCCCATCATTAAAGCCTTCTCCAGAGAGCTGAACCCTCACATAATGTGTCTGAAGCAGGATAATATGGGAATGGTCATTTATGTCCCAAAAGAAAATTCTAAATTTTATTTCTTTAATGATTCAGTTTTGAGTGTCCATATTATTCTTAGAATCTTCTCCTCAATCTCAAATGTAAAAACTCTCTTTCTATCTTGTTTCACTTTTTTCTTTTGAACCCCGAAATAAGGGCTTGGCCTTATTATTGGGGGTCTTATTATTTTGGGGGTGCTCATGGTTGCTGCTGTGTTGCACAGCCGCTTGTCAGCTGTTCACCCTAGGCTGAAACAAAAAGAAAAAAGCTGATTGGTGAGTGGATCAGCCTCCCAAAATACCCCCAATCAGCTGTTCCCAGAGGTGAATTTTAGCAGGTTCGTTGGTTGTGAGCTCTGTGTCTTGCTTTTTTTTCTGCGTCTGAAACTTCTGAAACTCTGTTTCAGACAAAACTTTTTTTTCTGCCTCTGAAAGCCTCCGAAACAGAGCTTCAGAAAAAAAGGCTTTTTTTTCTGTTTGGAGGCTCTGTTTGGAGCTCCAAAGAGAAGCTCTGTTTGGAGGCTTTTTTTCTGAAGCTTCTTTCAGAGGCTTTTATTCTGAAGGACTGTCTGTTCAATCTCCTTTCTTTGGTATTGGTATATAGATTAATCTCTTCCGATCTATTGGTTATTGTGTCATTCTCCAGATTTGTTCGCATAGTTTGGTTAGAACCTTTACTGATTCTTCTTTTGTTGCTTGCCATATTATTTTAGGTAAAAGCCTTTCAGAGGCTTTTTTTCTGAAGCTTCTTTCAGCCTCTAGACAAAGCCTTAGTGAGAACAAGACTCTAGAATTACCTGCCACTTCATTATCACTGTCATTTCAGCACTAGAAAACGACAGATATTTTCTATCAAGTGAAAACAACTAGACCCATATGTGTGGAGTTCAAGCTAAATACTTTATTATGTTCCATCTATAGTACAAAAATCTCCCCAGTCTGCCATCTCTCCATTGGCACAATTACCGTATTTTTTGGAGTATAAGACGCACCTTTTTCCCCCAAAAAAGAGGGTGAAAATCTGGGGGAGTCTTGTACTCCGAATGTAGCCCCGCCCAGCTTTGTAAACAGAGATTTCAGAGGCTGAAAGAAGCTTCAGAAAAAAAGCCTCTGAAAGGCTTTTACCTAAAATAAAGGTCATTTCTAGTGCTGAAATGACAGTGATAATGAAGTGGCAGGTAATTCTAGAGTCTTGTTCTCACTAAGGCTTTGTCTAGTTACTAAGCTATTACAGAGGGAAGAGGCGTGAAAAAGAAATATTTTAAAATTCTTACATGCAATACACGCACAGCATTAAGATAGCATTCTCACCTTGAAGTATGCCTAGAAATCTGAAGCTAAGCCAATTTAGCTGTTTCAGAATTATCATAAAATGATATTTGCTATCATCTCAAACAACAATGCATTCTAATGTGGTTTAACATACACCATTTTAATCTTGTTTTTAAAATAGATGTTTTATTATATACATCAACATTTATTTGTCCTACGAGTGCATAATATAATAATGTTAATAAACATTTTATGCTAATATATTATTATGTTTCTAGTAGAGCTGGTTATCACAAGGCATTCATAATATTTTATTTTACAGGTTTCATATAAAAAAGATCTTCAGGATATTCACAAATATACTGAAATTTCCAATAGACCAGATATAATGATGGCAACAAAGCTAACAAAGATAATAAGCAATGTATGACATTTCTTACAATTTTTTTTTGAAAAGACATAGTTATCACATTTGCATTTTGGTACAGATTAACTACGGTAATTGTACTTAGTAACTGAAACTCTAGACTTGCATTCGGATTGATGATGATAATGATGTGAAAGTGGACTAATATCAGTAATTTATTCTATTTTAGACACTCTAGGTCAGTGATGGCTAATCTTTTTGCCATCGCGTGCCAGGAGAGGGTGCGGGGTGTGTGCATTCCCACACCCATAAATCTATGCGTCCCACCTCCGCGCATGTGACCCCCCCGCTCCTGGCACGTGATGGCCCGGTAGGCCTGCTTTTCTCTCTTACCTGGCTCCAGAGTCTTTCTAGCAGTTGGGAAGGCGAAAACGGCTTTCCCCATCCCCCCGGAGGTCCTCCAGAGTTGTGCCTGTTTCCCAACTTCCGGTGGGACTGGAAGTTGGCAAATGGGTCATTTTCAGACTCCGGAGGATCTCCGGGGGGTGGGTGGGTTGGGAAGGCTGTTTTCACCCTCCCAAGACTCCAAGAGAGGGTCTGGAGGTTGGGGACAGCAAAAAATGGGCCTTCCCCCCCAAAGCCCTCTGGAGGCAGGAAACAGTCTTTTTTCCCTACTTATGGTGGGCCAAGAAGGCCCATAAATCAGCCGCGCCGGAACTGAGCTCGCATGCCAACTGATACGGCGTGCCACCTGTGGCACACGTGCCATAGCTTCGCCATCACGGCTCTAGGTTTTTGTTCCAAAATATGTTTCCTTCTTGATAGTACCTTTAAAATAGTAAACTTCCCATATTTGTATAATGTTTTGCAGTTATATGTCTGACAATAAAACATTTATTAATTCAGAACATTGAATATTTGCCCTAATTACCTTAAATATACTTGTATAATTGACCATTAAAAAAATGTTAATAATTTTCTAAATTTTCTTACAGCTTCATTCATTGATTCAATCTATCTTAGGTTTTAAGGATATATGTTTATATAAATATACAACTGATTAATGTAGCATCGGACAGTCATTAATTCTGCCAGATCTTGTTTGTGTTTTTAATATTGTAGTAGAATTTGTAGTGCAATTTATTAGAAATGTTTTTCTTCCACAAAAGATATTTCTTTTTGTCCTACTTTATTTTTAAATTTGATGATCTCTTTTCTTATTTCTATTGGTGGTGTTTCTGAACTTACTTTATTCTTGAAAGTGCCTCTGGTGTTGTTGTTTTATCTTTCCTTCATAATAGAATCTCCTTGACTATCTGCTGTTCTCATTCTGAAAAAGCTCCATAGAAGAACATCTTTTACATTGTCTATTGCTGGCTTGTTTTTGATATTAAGTTCTCCAAAGAGTCAACAGTCTAGTGGAGAGGGAATTATATAGTTAAAGGTCATTCACATCCAGTGCTAGATCTTTTCATAAAACTTTTCATGACAATACAGAAGGGGTGTTCTGCATGAAGATTTCACTGTTTCATTTACTCTGAAAGAAATTTCAAAAGCAAATTCTTGTTTTTATCAAATTGAGTGAGAATTGATAAAGTATTCAATAAAGATTTTTTAGCAATGCACTAGGTTTTTTCAATATATAAATTACATGTAAAAATAGAAGGTGACAAATGATTAGCAGCCTACATTTGAGAGAGATTTATTTTGTTGCTATTGTTAAACAAGATATTTTTTGTTTTTTCTTGTTTCCCTTTTATTATTCATATAGAATTCTGTGAGTAAATACTGTTTTTCCCCCCAGCCAAGTTAAATGCTAACTAGTATTCATATATCTACATTTTGTTTTGAAGGCTGAATATACAAAAGGAAAACAAGAAATGTGCCAAGAGCCAACTGTACTCGGAAGACTAGACTTTGACCATGCTCAGAAAGTATCCAAGTTGTTAAGTCAGGTAAGGTTTTGATGTGTTTTACATTCAGCAGAAATATATTTCTCCCAAGTATAAAATCAATGTTTTCTTTTTGAATTGTAATTTTTTTAAAAAAATGCAGGAAAAATAAGGTTTCAGTAACTTTTTAAAATTGTGTTGTGAAAAAAATGCATTTAACTGACACTATTGAGGAAACAATAGCAGCAGCTCACCAACAGATAATAAATCTCAGTTTTGTTACAGAAGGTGATCAGATTATAATATTTTGATGTGCTCCACATAGTAGGTTGTATGTTGGCTTGTTCTTAATGGTGCTAAATTTTGTTATTGCAAATATTTTTTAAAAATTGTATTGAAAACAAGGAATAATTTCAGTAGACATGAGAACACATACTGCAGCTCAATATGGCCATTAACCAGTGGTGAAATGTAAAATTTGTTACTACCATTTCTGTGGGCGTGGCTTGGTGGTGGGGGTAATGTGGCGTGGCCAACTTTTTTTTTTTACTTTTAAAAGCATTTTTTCTACAACCTTAAGAGGTTACAGAAAAAAATGCTTTTAAAAGCCTCTGACGATCCCAGCTGAGCCGCACAATCATCAGAGGCTTTTTTTTTTTACTTTTAAAAGCATTTTTTCAGCAGAAGAGGTAGAAAAAAATGCTTTTAAAAGTAAAAAAAAAAAAGCCTCTGATGATCGCGCAACTCAGCTGGGCATGGGGGGGGGCAGGGATTTTTGCTACTGGTTCTCCGAACCACCAGCCACCATCTCTACCGAACCGGGAGCATTTCACCCTGCCATTAACCTAAAAAAAGAATGACTTGACTTTGTATTATGTTATATAACACCTAATACTAAATCCAATATTAAGGATTCTTCAAATCAGAAAATTGACATAAAATAATATTTCATAGTTAAATGCAAGACGGTTTTCTGGAAAGGCAAACTAAATTCATTAAATCAAAACATTTCAGGGATATCAGGTTGCTTGTAACTGACTTAATTCTCTAGATCTCTAGAAATTTTTTTATCAGAGAGAAAGCAGTGTGTTTGGGGAGTGTTGAATATAATTAAAAGTGGCTACTATGGGACAGAGGTTTGATTGTTTAAATGTTATGCCTACTTACTATTTCTTACTTAATCCTAGATTTCAGTCAGAAATCTAGGCCCAAATTTAGCAAAGTGGCGAACTGATTATATCCTGTAGTAGATAGAATATGTTTAGGACAGTTAGCAAGAAGTTAGCTCAGTTCTCATCTTATAAATTGGCAATTAAACAAATAATAGCAGACTTTTTAGCTGGTGCTCTCCAAGTATATTAACTTCAAATCCATAATTCTGGGGCAGTGTGGTTTGTGGCTCAGGAATATAAGAACAAAATCTGTAACATATCTAGAAGCCATCAGGTTTTGGAAGACAATGTTGGAAAAATTAGACTGAGGCAGAAACAATTAGCTTTTTAGAAAAGAAAATAGTTAATTAGGAAAAAGTGAATATCTTTTGTATGATCATATGCAAGTTAAATAATTAAAATATAATTTACTATCACATACAATAGTTGAATGCAGTTAACTTGTATTTTCCATTTCTTTTTACAGCTTGAGTAATAAGGTATTATTCAGAAAATCCAATTATTACTTCACCACTTTGCTCTTTGTTAATAATGCTTTAAAATATATTAATTTCCATCTTATACTAAATCCATGTGGAATTAATTGTTCTTCAGTATAATTATTACAGCTATGAGTATGTTATCAATACTGCAGTGAACTGTAAAAAAACAAGACTTCAGAGTCACTGAATTGAGATATATATTCAGGGATCTCTAACAGGATTGTTTTATACGTTTTTGGGTCAGTATAATAGAACTTGGGTCACACTTGATTCAGAGTATTATTACTGACACTGTCAGTGTTCCTAAGAGTAATTTGTTGAGATTATTTATAGAAAGTGGATGATCTCAGTAGATGATTTCATATCTGATGCTTTTGGATAAATATTGATTTCAGAACATTGTACATTTATTCTACATTTGATTGAGCTAAATTTTAGGATTTAGTTTTGTTTTTATCTTCTTAGTTACCTCTTTTATTATAGGCCATAATAAATGGCAATATATGTTGCCATATAGTGATCAGGAAATTTGCTTTTCTAACTTTTATGCAGCATACATTTTTACCTGTTTCTGTATGGAATCAGGAGAAGCTACTGTAAATACACTACATGATCCTTTGATATCTTGGCAGGAGCTTGATATCTTTTTAATGAAGGATTAAGTATCTTTAGTAGATATTAGGAGAAAAATATAATTTTGATCTTTATTCATCTGACAAACCTACATTTGGGGATAGTTCCAATTTGAAAATTGCAGATAATTGTTTGTTTTGAATTCATGGGTTAATAGGGTATATAACAGTGGTGGGTTGCTACCGGTTCTCCCTGGTTCTTGCGAACCAGTAGTGGAAATTTTGAGTAGTTCGGGGAGCTGGTAAATACCACCTTTGCCTGGCCCCCAATCTATTTGCTGCCTTCCGAGTCCCAGATGATTGGCTAGAAGGAAAAAAACTATTCAAACTCTTGCCGTGGCGCTTCAAAGGGCCGCCCTACAGCTGATCAGCAGTAAAAGGCAGTGTGGTGGTAGACCAGTGCGCTCCAAAAACAAATGGGTAGACTGGTGCACTCCAAAAACAAATAGGTAGACCGGAACGCTACAAAAACAAATGGGTAGACAAGTACGGCTCTGCAAGCAGTTAAAAGCCTGGTAGACCAGTACCTCTGCTAAATTCTAAGGAATTGTCACATGACCATCAAACCATGCCCACAAAATAAGCCATGCCACAGAACCAGTAGTAAAAATTTTTAGAACCCACCCCTGGTATATAAATACATTTAATCAGCTTATTGCCTATCAAGTTTTTAAACAATCTGAATCACTGCAATAGCAGCAATATATTCAATTAAAACATAATTTGATTTCACTTTAGCAGCTTCTGAATCTTGCAAATTATTATCAGCACTGAAATGTGTTTCTGATTCAACAACAGTTTCTTTCATGGACACCTTGGACCAACATATAAAAGTAGTTCATTGTGAATGTCTTTGTACTGAAAGTGAAAAATAATGGAAGTGCCATTTAAATATACCCATATGTTTGTTTTAGGAAGAATAATATGGCTTAAATATGTGAAAATCATTTGAATTATATACTAGAAATTTGAAATTTATCATTATATGAAGAACTACATATTTATCATGAATGGAACTTTTAAAAAATATTATTTGTCACCCCAGATGTCCCTTTTCTTTGTATAGTAGAACAAGCTTTTTAGTGATATAATCAAAAGATTGATCAATATTATTCTGAGTGGTCAAAGTTTAACACTACTCGTTTTTCCTTTGGGTACACTTTTTTCCTTTTGGTATGCTAAAATAATCTAAATAAAATAATAATAAATACCTGAATTCTTCATAAATGTATTATTTATAATGATATATTTATTTCGTAGATTAAATATAAAGAACCCCTTGTTAAAGAAATGAAGAATAATTGCTTCAATCCTCTGGAATGTGCCTTTTTCAAGCAAGCTCAACTGGCTTCTGTATTGGCAAGTGATGTAAGTGGAATTTTTTGGGGGGGAGAAACATTTCACTACATTTCTTGTAGTGAATATTGTAAATGCACATTTAAATTCTCTAGAATAATTTCCTTAAATTTTAATTGGAAAAGTCTAGTCCATGTTAAAAGTTTTAATTTGCTCCTAGATGGAATGTTTTCTGATTACATTTTGGTCCTCTGCAGTAAATGAGTGCCACCTTATGGCCACTATAAATATGGAATAAATACATTCTGATTTTTTTTGCAAGGAAATTGGAAATATCTTATTTGTTTTCTGCTTTTTGGTACTTTCACCAAATAATTTTTTTTCCTTCTTAAAGATTAAATACAAAAAAGAAAGTCTGAATAGTCTTCATAAACCAACATCTGCATTTCCAAACCTATTACAATTAGAGCATGCATTGAATGCCAGCAAGATCCATAGTAATGTAAGTTGAAATTCTTGTAGTTATTTTGGTAAATGTCAGGATGGTTAAATTTCCAAGAAGGTTATTATTTCAAGCTATTTCTTCCTCACAAGAAATACATCTGTTCTGTTCACTGGATTTTTATTTCTATAGCTTGATGTCAGAATCAATTGTTAGGAAGACCTTGTTTTTGTGACCTTTGAGCAATACGTGGTTCTTTCTAACATTTTGTCAGTGTTGGAATATTGTAAACTAATCTTCTTAATAAGAACATTTTCCAGAAGTGTCAGCCTTAGATGCAAGAATATTGTTAGCATTTGTAAGAATTCTGGGAGTTGGAATCAACGTTTTGAGGGAGTACTCTGTATGGGGAAGGCCGTTGTAAGGACTGGTTGAGAAGCTACCTTTAATGAACGTCTGGTGGCATTTTCACACCATAATTTCCACTTTGATTTCTCCTAAATTTAAAGCAAACTAAAGCAGTTCAAAGCAAACGTGTCTGTTGTCTTAAGAGGGGTTGACGTTTTCTTCGGAGATGCTGGACTTGAAATGCTGATTGAATACAGGAAACATGAGTCAATCAATGTTCCCACTAATTGAACAGCGCCTGGTCTTTAGATATAACTAGTATTAGAACAAGAGCAACATAGATTCCTTCATCCAACCAACTAAGACAAAATACATAAATTACCAGATCTAATTTTTCCCTACATAATGCATAAATTTGTGTGATGAACTGTAATAAATAAATACAGGTATAACTAGTAGAGAAGCTTCCTTGCCTCAAGATCGTCATTACTTTTGCATTTCAAAGCATGTTGTAAGTGCTTTTGCAATAGCTGTAACTATGATTACATGTAACTAAAGTGGCTGCAGTGAGAAGGAGACAGAGCTACATTCCATACAATTGATGTAGATGCTAGAAATAAGATAATGAAACTTATAATGAAGGGAAGATTAAATTATTGTTTTGAATCCAGGACAGAGGATGAGGCAAAGTTTCCCTAGGAAGAAAAACGATCTATGCAAAAGTTTTGCCATAGTAATTCGAATTCAGATAATTCAATTTCAAATAAATCAGTAAATTTAGTAATAAACTCACTCAGTTCCGCAATCCAGCCAGTAATGTGATATCAAACAGAAGCTAACATTAATGCAACGATTTTAGTCTAATCAATTGGAAAATCAACAGTGATATGCCCATGTGTGTATTTATGTGTGCTAGGACTATACAAACTTTAAGAAGACTGTTTTTCTCCTTTTAAATATCCATAATTATTGGTTGAAGACAATTGCAGCAACAGAGTCATTTGTTGGAATCGTTTGCAGTATTTTGAAAGTTTTGGTGATCAGATCCAGCGAAACAGGAATGGGCAATTTACTTTCTTCCCATCTTTCTGAATCATCATAATTAAAGTACTTTTTTCACTTTTAAAACAGGGATAAAATAATATTTAATGGATTCTAATAGGTCACTGAAGACACATATTAGCTTCTCCACTTCAGAAAACTTTAATATTTAAATATATTGCTTATGACAGATTGGGTCTTGAAGGATTGCAAGTGATCTCCCATATTGACAAGGGCTTTTCAGGCTTCTACCTTGTCCAATAGTCAAAAGATATTTTGGAGTTGTATTGTCTCAAATAGGAAAGAATGCTACAATAACTTCTATTACAAAATCCCAGGATCGCACCTATATTCAGTAAAATGTATCAGTATTCAATATCAGTAATTTAAAACCAATTTTCAATGGCACAATTCTTACAGAACTGCCTCAAGATTCCTCCCCCAATAGTTCTTATATGCATTTAAGTAATCATTGTATAAACAACTGACAGCTGCAGACTCCTTCTTTGTCAAAAAAAGAGACCTCTCTCCTTTCTAGGGAATTATATGAAATATATATGTATACTCAAAAAGTCCCTACCCTAATGTACACAAAGATATACCGGCTCTAAATTCAAAATATACTTTGAGATTTAAAGATATATTTACTTTTTTCAGTATGAATATAAGAAACTATTTGAGAAAACTAAAGGGCTCTATCATTTTGAAGTGAATACTGCTGAACAGCTGCACTACAAAGAAAATGCAGTCCTGCAAAGTCAGGTATGCCCACATACTCTATAAACTTGGAAGTGCATATGTACTTAAAATAACACTTATATTGGTGGATTGTGTAAAATGAAGGGTGGAAGATATTAAATATACATAAAAGAAAGGAAATATAAGGAAACTTCTGTTGACGTCACGGCAGGAATGGCTGGAAAATAGGGAGCTCCTCCGGGCTCCATGAAATGCAGCCAGCAATTGCTTGCCGGGAGACCCTATGGGGTCAAACCACCCTGGAGGGGTGGTGAATGAAGGAGAGGCGCTTCATCAATCACGACCAAACAGCAATTTCCTTGTTGATCCAAAGAAAGTTTTCTCGAATGGCAACAGGGACGATGGCCATTTTGCTCAATCACAAGCTGGGACAACTGGGACACTAAGTTTTTGTGCTGGAGTGGTCCGTGGACAGAGCAGTGAAACTGGGTGAGATAACTTCAAACTTTTACCTTAGAGATTTAACCCAAATTAAAAATTCCAAAAAACAATCTACAAATGTTAAGAAAGCGACAATTGGATTTATGGAGGAGGATTAAAGACTAAAGATTAAGGAGAAAGCTTAAAGCTTAAAGACTCAGATACAAAAGAAATACCTAAAGGATGCTTTAAAACATAGAAAGCTTGGAAAAAGTCGAACAACACTGTGAAAAGTGATTACTGGGAGAAACTGCTTTTCTAAACTCTATCTTTAACCTCCCTGATTGGTTGACAATCAGCTATTTTGACTTTTACACTCTGTTGAATGCTGGAATTGGGAGCAGGGGATCCATCTACTGGAGGAAGAAGATTACTGCAACGGGGAAAACAGGTGAAAGTGGTGAAAAGGAGAGAAAGTAAAGAACATCTGGAAGGCTGTTTGACCTTGACTCTATCTTAGTAGGCAATTTGGATGCTTGAAAATATTTAGTGAGCTTTTTGAAGATCTTTAAGACAAACTGGTATTTGGTAAATACCAAAACTTTACTGAAACTGTTCATTGAAAAGTCGATTTGAAAGATTTGAGGAAACCTGGTGGGCCAAGCTGGATTTGGTTTACTAACATTACTTGACAGATCATCCTATGAGGCAAAAGAAGAAAAGCGATAGAAGAGGAAAAAAAGACTTTAAAATTTGGATATTTGGGAAGGTACAAACTGAAAATTATAAAGACTGTAAACTATCAATTTAAGGACCATAAACTAAGGGGGCTTGAAGGTATAATTTTGGGATTGACTAAATTGTATATTTTTGGAGTTTCTAGTGTCTAAAACACTAGAATTTTAGTGGTATATTGAGTAATTTTTAATATACTAAACTATCAGAAAATGACACAATGGGATAATAGAGGTATATGAAGAAATGTTAGTGACGCTTAAAAGTATTTATGAAAATATGACAAAGAATAATAAGGAGATTATGGGACAGTTTAAAGATAAAGAGGTGAGTGTAGAAAACTCCCAACAAATGGGGGAAAAAGATGAACATAATAACCAGAAGATGGATGAGAAACTAGAAGGAATGTTGGAGGAAAAGAATCTAAATAAGTTACAAGAAGACAAAGATATTGAAGAGATAGTAATCATAAATACTAAGAATCAAACAGAGAACTTTTAAAGAGCTTATAATAGAAAAGAGAGAAAACAGAAAGTCCCAAAAATAATGAACAGGTCATGGATGGGTACATGGATACAATAGTGCAGCAGGAGACAAGAGGCAAGGCAGAAGAAATATTTACTTTGTATAAAAATACAAGAAAGAGATATAAGATTCAAAGAGAGAAATATAAAAGAGTTATCAAAAACCAATAAATGATTAAATTCAAAAAAGACTAAGATGATGGATAGAGAGAAAATGTTTGACAATATGGTGAGTGTACTAAAAACTAATAGAAAAAGGTAGAAGTAGAAATTGGGGAAATAGTATACTTATTGATATAGAATGTATTAGAACTATAAGCATATTAAGATTAGAAGACGGAAGACCATCTACATCTAAATTGTATTATTATTATTAACTGTGTAAAAAATATATTGAAAATTATAGTTTCTGAGGATTACAAATTCAGAGGACTTAGAAATACAAACTGATCAAACTTACTAAGAATTGGTAATATTGGTATTAATAGAAAATTGAGATATCAGAATTATATTGGAATATTGAGTAATTTTTATGAGCACAAATTGGGAAAATGTATCATACACATGGATATATAAAATAATTTATTACAATTATAATGTGTATGTCAAGGTTAGAAGTTGGAAGACAAGGATTAACATATTATATGTATATATATATATTATATATACACATACAAATGATTCACTTTTCTATAGATAAAAGGAGATTTCCTTTTCATGTGGAAGCTTTGTTTCTAATAGGTATATAGATAAATTAAAGGGCTATTGATTTTTAAATTAATTTTGATGTCTAATGTTTTTATTAGGTTAAATATAAGGAGAAATATGAAAAATCAAAAGGCAAATCTATGCTAGAATTTATAGACACACCAACATACCTAATTTCAAAGGAAGCTCAAAAGTTTCAAAGTGAAGTAAGTGAAATGTTTTTGGAAATTATTATTACAGGTAGTTCTTGACTTATGACCACAATTGATCCCAAAATTTCAGTTGCTAAGTGAGACATTTGTTCAGTGAGTTTTGCCACATGTAATGACTTTTCTTGCCATAATAGTAAAGTGAATCACTGCAATTGTTAAATTAGTAACACAGTTTTAAGCGAATCTGGCTTCCCTACTCACTTTGCTTGTCACAAGGTCACAAAAGATGATCACATGACCCCGGGACACTGCAAATGTCATAAGTATGAATCAGTCTGAATTTTGATCACAGGACCACAGGGATGCTGCAATGGTCATAAGTGGGAATAACAGTTATAAGTAGTTTTTTTCAGTGCCATTGTAGCTTTCAGTGTCACTAAATGAATGATTGTAAGTCAAGGGCTACCTGTATAGTGTAGTAACCAAAGTGTTGTGCTGAAGCAGCATCTAAATAATCAGTGCGATTTATTGTGAAACAGAGTAACTTGATAACAGTCCAATATTTGAATGCAGTCTTTGGTTTAGGTTCACTCAGTGGACATTGAACTTGTTGAGCAGCAAATCAGCTGGATGTACCCTGTTTCCCCCAAAATAAGACATCCCCTGATAATAAGCCCAATCAGGCTTTTGAGGCAATAAGGCCAAGCACTTATTTCAGGGTTCAAAAAAATATAAGACAGGGTCTTATTTTCGAGGAAACATGGTAGTATAAACTTCTTTTTCAAATATCTTCATATTTTTGCAATACTATGAAATACCTTTCAGAAAACAGAACTTCAAAGTATTCTTAGACATATGGAATGAGTAAAACAATACTTTGGATCTTGTGCTTATCCCAAATTACAGTAATTATTTTAGAGCCACACTTTGGTATTTTTGCAAGTGTTTAAATTATACTTTGTAAAGTGTGTTTGAGATCATTCTATAAAATGTTCTAGCACTAAATTAGGAATGCATACATATATATATATATTTGATAATCAACAATGTTTTGAACACAGAAAATATATAGAAAAGAATTCGAAGAAAAAATCAGAGGGAAAGCAGCCTTGGACTTAGACAAGACTCCAGAATTCTTGCATGTGAAACACGTAACAGATTTACTTAAAGAGGTAACATTTACAAACAAGATGAATAGTCTTTTTTGTCATTAAATTGTTTAAATTCTATCATGTTTGTCTTCCTTTTTCTTTCAGTTTTTTTCTTTTGTTGTAGTTATACGTAGTAGATAAGTGAAAAATGAGGTTGTTGAATTATTATATAAAAACAATAGTTGCAGGTTTTTTTACATATTAAATCTCAATTCAGATATTTCAACACATCATAATTTGTGTATGGTATACATTAGAGCCGAGCCATAGTTTGAACTTACAAATGAACAGTATAGAAACAAATGTTTATGGCAACTTGTCAAATTTTATTGTTTATATAGATTTAAATATATAAATTTACTCCAATTTCTAGCTTTTATAGGCTTATGATTGTTTACTCAATTTATCTATTTCTCCTTATCATAGTAAAATTCCATTAAGTGAGATTTATGACTGAATGGAATTTCTGCTTAGAATTTGAAGATGCCCAAAAGATAAAACTAAAATGGTACCACTTGGTTTGACAATTAGAGAGAAAAGTATAAGTTGTCTATTTCCTCTTCTGGATAAAGTGTGACAAGACTGAAATAATTAAGGCTTGCCTTTTCTGCCAAGTTTTGTATAATATCCATCTATGTGCTCATTTCAATCACAAGAGCTCATTGTGCTACGTAACTCTGATTTATGGATAAGTGCCTTTTGTGTTGCATTTAGTGATCCTTTCTGAATAATGATAGCATTAACAGAATTTGAGTGACAGGGTCATTTACTTGTCTGTAATCCTGAAAGCCATCCAGAATAGAAGCTCTTATGATTTTATAAAATAACCATGTAACGGTACCATAGTGTATAAGTAAAAGAATGTTTTCTTTTTTCAGGAGCAAGATAAAGATTACCTTACACTATTTGCACTTTTTTGATTTCTCAGTTCTGTTTTAACTATGATAAATATACACTCCTTAACTCACATTTTATATACAAAATTTCAGCTATATCTCAAAATATTTACTATGAAAGATTTTTTTTCTTTTTAAGATTTTGCTCACTATTTAAAGCTGATTTTTTTTATTACTTCAGAAAGAGTATAAAAAAGATTTGGAAGAAGGGACAAAAGGAAAAGGACTGTCAGTACTTGAAGATACTCCAGATTTGATCAGAGTGAAAAATGCAGCTCAGATACTAAACGAGGTAGGTACAGTAGGTAAAGCTTAGTAAATGCCATGGAAAGTTTGCCCACACAAGTATCTAAGTGAAATAAATTCTTAGTTTTTTTTAGTAAGTGGAAAATGTATTTTACAGTATTTGAATATGCTTGTATCTTTTGTTTAAATAACAGAAAGAATACAGAAAAGATCTGGAACAGGAAATAAAAGGAAGAGGAGTGAAATTTATTTCAGAAACTCCCGACTTCCAAAGAGCAAAGAGAGCATCTGAAATTGTTAGTGAGGTCAGTAAAGGAGGATGCCCTTTAAATTATTATAGAAATGAAGTGCATGCATCTATTTTTTCCAAATCCAGGCAGCATGCTTCAAACAGATTCTATGCCACCACAAATTAATGTATCCTGTGAAGTGATTTTAGGTAAGCTGGAACTGACACAAGGCTTGGGGAAAAATCCACCTCTGAGCATTGCAGAAAGAAACGTAGTATATTTCTGCTCTCTTTCTCCATAAAAAGTCAGAATGAGAAAAAGGCAAGAAGAGGAGTTGACTTGAACAAATAATTCAAATCAAATCTTTATTACAGTCAAAAATCAGCATAAAGACAGTTGGTATATAAAACAGGAAAACGCATCTAAAGGGGAAATAGGAAATGGATGTAGGGAATATAAATGCAATATGTGGACAGATTAAATTTATCATAGTATTCTATAATAACGACTTAGTTGCTCATTAAGAGCATCTCATTATAGCACTGGTCATCATTTGATGGATTTTAAACACTGCTGTGCTGAACCTGGCAATTTTGTTCCTATTTGTATTTAATCTGAATGTTTTTGGTGTTTTTTATTGTTTTAATATATTTTTAGTATTTTTAATTATAATATTTTTTGGATTGCAATCTACCTAGAGTCATTGACTGAGATGGGTAATTGTAGAAATTGAATGAATGAATGAATAAACAAACAAACAAATAAATGTTATAGCAGCGTTGGTATCTGATAGCAGTAGGGAAGTGTAGAATTGTTTTGTGAGTCCCAGATATTTATGCAATAAGCGAAGATGAGGCCCTGTATGAATGTATCTGTAATAGAGGCCCCAGAGAAGTATATAGTCTATTTTTTTGTGTATCCAGAGCTACTGGGGCATTATTTCCCCAGGTATTCCCCTGAATTGACCTTCAAGAGCAGCTTGAGAGCAGGACATGATATCATGCTAGAATAAAGACTACTGGTTAGGAACTTCAAGATTAGTTAGTTATGTCATAGAAGAGGCAACATGTCTGCTGGAGTCACTAGCAATAAAATTTGGGGGCATGGCTAGATCTAATTGTTGCTCTGTGTCTGCAACACACTGTTTAATAGGTGTTTTGGCCTTATCATATCTTTTGATGAATAGTAGATCTGGAGACAAGCCCAAGAATTATAATTTAATTGCCATTGCCTTTTTCCATGCAGTCTGAAAATCATTCCTCATGGATTAGTGGGACAAAACCAATGGGAAAAAGGGAATGTCTGAGCCAATAGTTGAGTAATTGTTATCCACATTTTAGCCTCCGCTTTAATGAGGTCTGTTTTTATTCTCATGGTGACATTAAATTGTGGAGCCTAAAGGCTGGTCTTAGAAATTTGGATTAAATGAGTTCTAATGGTGCAAAATTGGAGAATGGGTGCAGATGGATGCCATAAAGAAGTTATTAGTTTTGCTTCAAATAATTTGAGTTCTACAGGTATATAATGTCCACCTCTTGTCTTAAATAATTTAAGGATGATGGATGAGCCCTTCATTTTCAGCAACATAGTCCCCATGAAGTTTCCTACTATTGGTAGAATGAAGGACTACTCCCACATGTTTGAAACAGGAGACTTGTATCCTTTAGTAATGGCTCTTGAACAATCAAAATAAGTTTAACTTTATTAGATTTCTATACCGCCCTTCTTCCGAAGGACTCAGGGTGGTGTACAGCCATATTAAAACACATAGATTTATACAATTTAAAACCAATTAAAATCGAATATAAAAATTTGGCCCGCAAATTAAAACACACATACACCCATTTTAAAAATTCATACTAGGCTAGTCTGGCTTGCTGGAACAAAAGGGTCTTAAGGGCGTGGCGAAAAGTACGCAGGTCGGGGCTAAGATGAAGCTCTAGGGGCAGCTCATTCCAGAGGGCTGTGCCCCCACAGAGAAGGCTCTCCCCCTGGGTGTCACCAGTTGGCATTTGGCCGACGGTCCCTCTCTGTGGGAGGTTGTTGATGGCAGAAGGCAGTCTCGTATATACCCCAGTCCTAAGCCATGGAGCGCTTTAAAGGTGGTAACCAACACCTTGAATCGCACCCGGAAGACCACCGGGAGCCAGTGCAGCTCGTGCCGGAGGGGTGTTACGTGGGTGCGCTGAGTCGCACCCATAACCACCCACGCGGCCGCATTCTGGACCAGTTGGAGCCTCTGAGTGCTCTTCAAGGGGAGCCCCATGTAGAGAGCATTGCAGTAGTCCAGATGTGACGTGACGAGGGCATGAGTGACCGTGTGCAGGGCATTTCGATCTAGAAAGGGACGCAACTGGTGCATCAGGCGAACCCGATAAAAAGCTCCCCTGGCCATGGGCGTCATGTGATCTTCCAAGGACAGCTGTGTATCCAGAAGAACACCCAAGTTGCGAGCCCTCTCTGAAGGGGCCAAGGTCTCGCCCCCAATAGTCAGCGATGGAACCAGCTGACTATGCCGGAAGCCACAGCCACTCGGTGTTGGAGGGGTTGAGTTTGAGCTTGTTTCTCCCCATCCAGATCCGCACAGCCTCCAGGCACTGGGACATCACGTCAAGGGCATCATTGGGGTGGTCCGGGGTGGAGATGTATAGCTGAGTATTGTCAGCGTACTGGTGGAACCTCACCCTGAAACCACGGATGATCTTGCCCAGCGGCTTCACATAAATGTTGAACAGAAGGGGCAAGAGGACTGACCCTTGCGGCACCCCACATACAAGGCGCCTTGAGGTCGACCTCTGCCCCCCTGCCAACACAAACTGCATATGGTCGGAGAGGAAGGAGGAGAACCACCATAACACGGTGCCTCCCACTCCCAACCCCTCCAATCGTTGCAGCATGATACCATGGTCGATGGTATCAAAAGCCGCTGAGAGATCTAATAGACCAGGACAGAGGAGCAACCTCTGTCCCGAGCCCTCCAGAGATCATCAACCAATGCGACCAATGCCGTTTCCGTGCTGTGCCCTGGCCTGAAGCCTGACTGGAACGGATCTAGATAATCGGCTTCATCCAGGTAATGGGGAAGTTGTCGGGCCACCACACTCTCAACAACCTTCGCCATGAAGCGAAGGTTGGAGACTGGGCGATAATTCGCTAATACAGCCGGGTCCAGGGAGAGCTTCTTGAGGAGGGGCCTCACTACCGCCTCTTTCAAAGAGGGGGGGAAGTAACCCTCGCTCAAAGAAGCATTAATAATCCCCTGGAACCAGCCTCGTGTAACCTTCCGAGAGGCCAGCACCAACCAGGAGGGACACGGATCCAATAAACATGTGGCAGCACTAAGCCTCCCCAGAATCCTGTCCACGTCCTTGGGAGTCACAAGGTCAAACCCCTCCCAGATAACATTCTCAAGACCCCCCTCCGTCATCCCATCCAGATCTACCCAATCAGAGTCCAGACCTTCCCGAATCTGAGTGACTTTGTCATGCAGGAATTGCACAAAATCCTCAGCCCTGCCCTGCAAGGGGTCTTCCCTCGCTCCCAGATGAAGGAGGGAGTGGGTCACCCTAAACAGGGCTGCTGGGTGGTTCTCTGCAGACCTGATAAGAGCAGAAAAATAATTAAATTTTGCCACTTTTATCACCACTAGGTAGATCTTAATATGAGACCTCACCAGTGTTTGGTCAGATTTGGAGCGACTGGCCCTCCAATCACTCTCCAGGCATCTTTTCTGGCACTTCATCTCTCTCAGCTCCTCGGAAAACCAAGGAGCCAATTGAGATCGGCACTGGGTTAGAGGCTGCAAACGACGCAGTCCAAAGCTCCAGCGGCTGCCTTATCCCAGGCGGCCACCAGTTCTTCAGTTGTGCCATGAGCCAGAGCCTCAGGGAATGGTCCAAGCTCCGTCAGGAAGCTATCCGGGTCCATCAGGCGCCTGGGATGGAACCACCTAGTCAGTTCCGTCTCCCTGCGGCGAGGGGTAGCAGTTTGAAAGTCCATGCGAAGGAGGGAGTGATCAGACCATGACAAGGGCTCAATGACTAAATCCCCTATTTCCAGATCACTCTGCCACTGACCAGAGACAAAAATCAAGTCCTGAATGTGTCCCCCCATGTGAGTAGGGCCTTGAACCATCTGGGTCAGGTCCAAGGTCATCATAGA
Source organism: Pantherophis guttatus (assembly GCF_059756535.1). Classification (NCBI taxonomy): domain Eukaryota; kingdom Metazoa; phylum Chordata; class Lepidosauria; order Squamata; family Colubridae; genus Pantherophis; species Pantherophis guttatus. The sequence continues at coordinate 132,220,834 of NC_142066.1, forward strand.
AGCCAAGAACTCCCGAGCTGCTATAGACGTTTTGCCGACAGATGGCAGGTTGAAATCCCCCATAACCATAAGCCTGGAGGTATCAAGCACCACCCCGGCTATCACATCAGGTAGCTTGGGCAGGGCCGCTGCCACGCAGCAGGGAGCCAAGTACGTAATCAGCAGGCCCATCTGCACCCCACAACCCCACTTCACAAGGAGGGACTCACATCCAGCTATCTGAGGTACAGTGGCCTCCCTCGGACATAGACTTTCTTTAATAATAACTGCCACCCCCCTGCCCCTACCCTGAGCCCTCGGCTGATGGAATGCCCGGAAACCTGGTGGGCACATTTCAACAAGGGGCACCCCCCCTTCTGGCCCCAACCAGGTCTCCGTAATACCCGCCACGTCCGCTCCCCCCTCCTGAATAAGGTCATAAATGAGGGAGGCCTTATTTATCACGGACCTGGCGTTGCACAACATCGGCCGATAGCTCAGGCCCTGATCAGAATAGATATGTATATGAGAATATTATTACATGAAATCATTTTGTATTAATTATTTATATTTAAACAAGTAAATAATACTTGAGATAATATAAAATTTCATTCAAAGTAATGAAGCATTCCTTATATGGTCACTCATATAATGAGTGACTCATAAAAGTCACTCATGCCCTCGTCACTTCCCACCTGGACTACTGCAACGCTCTCTACATGGGGCTCCCCCTGAGGAGCACTCGGAGGCTCCAACTGGTGCAGAATGCGGCCACGCGGGTACTTATGGGGGCAACATGGTGCTCCCACGTGACACCTTTCCTGCGCGAGCTGCATTGGCTTCCAGTGGTCTTCCGGGTGTGCTTCAAGGTATTAGTTATCATCTTCAAAGCGCTCCATGGCTTAGGGCCCGGTTATTTATGAGACCACCTTCTGCCTCCGATAACCTCCCACTGGCCAATGCGCTCCCACAGAGAGGGCCTCCTCAGGGTGCCATCGGTCAGGCAATGTCGGCTGGCGACCCCCTGGGAAAGAGCCTTCTCTGTGGGGGCACCCGCCTTCTGGAATGAGCTACCCCCAGGGATACGACTGATCCCGGACCTCCGGACCTTCCACCGGGCCCTGAAGACTTTTTTATTTCAGCAAGCCGGGCTGGGTTAAAAATCTTTTAATTGGGGAATTTTATGGGTAAGGGGTTTTAAATTGGAAAGCCAAAGATAAATTTAATTTCGTTTTAAAGTATTTTAATGTTTGTATTGTGTGTTTTTAATTTTGGCTGTTCACTGCCCCGAGTCCTTCGGGAGAGGGGGCGGCATAAAAATTAAATAAATAAATAAATAAATAAATAAATAAATAAATAAATATGCTTAAAATATTGGTAGACAAATATACCAAAATTAATATCTTACTAGAAATTAATACTATTATAAGTTACAAGAAGAAGGGAGGGAGGGAGGAGGAAGAGAGACAGAGATAAAGAGAGAGACAGAGAAGGAGGTGGGGGGAAGGGAATGAGGGAGCGAGGGAGCGAGAGAAAGAAAGAAAGATGAGAGAGGGAGAGAGGGAGGAGGGAGAGAGAGAGAGAGAGAGATTTGATGCACAATGACTTTTTAAATAGGCAATTCTCAAACATGTTTATTGTAGACTTATATACATTTTACAATTTCAAAACAGCCTATTTCAGAGAATAAACCCTCAATTCTGCTTGTATAGGTCATAAGATTATCCATATATGTGTATTTTAAAAATTATCTTCTACCCCACCTCCCATCCCCAAAATGATGCTTGTGAGTTTACAATATATATTCTTATATTCACAGAAAGAATATAGGAAAGATCTGGAGACCAAAATTAAAGGAAAAGGAATGCAAGTTGGCACTGATACTCCTGAAATACAGCGAGCAAAAAGAGCATCTGAAATTGCAAGCCAGGTTTGCTTAAGATATTTTCAAAGCATAATTCAAAACATTATAACTTAGTACCGTGATGGCAAACCTATGGCACGTGTGCCAGAGGTGGCACACAGAGCCCACTCTGTGGACATGCACATCAGTGCCAGCTGCCATTCTGGGAACTTGGAAAAGACAGCTGGCCAGTGCGCACATGCATGACGGAACCCAGAAGAGCAGCTGGCCACCAGGCGCATGTGCATCGGCCAGCTGCTCTCTTCTAGGTTCTGGTGCTCCGGCGCTCTCCAGTTTCGGCACTCGGTGCGGCAAAGGTTAACCATCACTGATTTAGTGTATGATATTACTACATTATATTGGTATTAGTAAACTGATTGTTGGACCCCTTCATGCAGTCACTCAAGCCCTGGCCAACTCATAGCTTGACTAAATGGGTCTGTCCTTGAAAATTGCCCAGAAGCAGGTGGTCCAGAATACATCAATGCATGGGCCTGCTTCATTATGCCTTGTTATGCCCATGTAACAACTCATCTTTGCAAGCTGGTTGCTAGTTTGCTTTCAAATGCAATTCAGGGTGCTAGAGACCTCCTATAAAGCATATACATTTAATAAATTATTGTTATTGTTAACATTATTTATTTACAACAATGTGAAATCACAGCCACTGGTTCTTTATCTGGTATTCACCTTCATATGCATCAATAGGATACTATAGGAATAGGATACTGTATACCTTTTATAATTACTATTTTTAGATAGTAACAGGATATGAAAAATATATCAGAAAGTTTCCTATAGTCCTTGTTCTGAATGTATAAAACATTTTTATCTTCTAGTGCAGGAGTGTCAAACTCGATTTCATTGAGGGCTGTGCATCAGGGTTGTGTTTTACTGGGGGGCCAGGGGGGATGAGGGGATGTGTGGCCATCTTGATGTCACTCATGTTGGGGGCGCCTGTGGTGGCCTGAGTGCTCTGCCAGTGAAAACGGGCTCCTGATCTCCATTTTTGGCTGCGTTGGCCTCCTGCAACCCTTTGCCAGCAAAAATGAAACTTATGAGGGTCACACGCAGCCTTCTCAATCTCTGTTTTCGCTGGCAGAGGCACCGTGGGCTGGTCCTTTGCTGTTTCCAGGGTGGCCCCTGGACCACATCTAAGCACCTTCAGTTTGACACCCCTGTTCTAGTATATCACTTAATAAAAGCACATAGATTAAAGAAAGTTCTGTATTAAAAGCTGAAGCTGTTATACTGGGAGATCAGATTATTTCATGTTCTGTTCTTTATAGAAAGAATACAAGAAACATCTAGAAATGGAAATTAAAGGAAAGGGAATGCAAGTGGGCACGGATACGCCTGATATACAACGAGCAAAAAAAGCTTATGATCTCGCAAGCCAGGTTAGTCCAGAACAGAACATTCAGTGGCTTTCAAAATAAAGTATAATGGTCCCTTAAAATATGTTTTGACAACGTTCTTTTTTTTTTTTTTTTGAGAATAGAAAACATACAAAAATAATAAAACTAAATCCTATGGAAGTGCAGCCAGGCATCAGAAATTTAGTTTGTGTTACAATAAAATCTTTGAAAGCTCATACAAGTATGGATACAAATGACTAAAGGTTGCATATATTTCAGAATTCTTTAATGTGCTATGTCTTGCAGAAAGAATACATGAAGGACTTGGAGACTGAAATCAAAGGGAAAGGAATGCTAATAGGCCCAGATATTCCAGACATACAGCGAGCAATGAAGGCGTCTGAAATAGCTAGTCAGGTGAGTAGAGAATGAGCAATAATTAAGAAACATTCATAGAATAGGGATATTCTCCTGGGTGTAGGGGTGCCTATTCTGATAGTAGTCTTATTTTTAAGAACTACACATATAGTTCTTGGAACTTGAGGTAACTGAACAGTCTGGAATTAATTATTCAGACTTTAATGCCCAGTTTACAATGGCCCAGTTCATTTAAACATGACAGCAAGAATTAATTTTTCTAATGGAAATCAGATCGATGTAAACAAATTTAAGTCAATTTAAACTGCCAATTAATGTTGGTATATTAAGTGTGTATAAATGGTGGGATATTTTTTCAGAAGAAGTATAAAGATGAAGCAGTGAAGATGCTATGTACTTATTCTGCTGTGCCAAATACTCCCGAAATTGAGAGGATTAAAAATGCACAAAGAAATATCAGTGCTGTAAGTAGCAGTAATTATAATAGACACATTTTGCAATATGTAGCATTGAATTAATTCTCTTGTGTTTCAGAACATGGTAGAAATGTGCATGTTATTTGTATAAATTCTCTAGTACAAAATGCATCTTTGGAATTAATATTTTGAACTGGGAACTAGTTTCATACTGGTTCCATGAAAAAAACCATGCGTGTGTCAATAGGTGACTGAAATGTATTTAATTCAGGTAAACCTTCCCTTTATCTTATACTTTCCATCTACCAGTACTTAACTGCAAATAACTGAGATTCAGTAAGCATAACTCACAATCAAGATGTAAATTTTGCCGCTCTTATCGCGTCATCAGATAATCGCCCGGCCGCCCTGTTTAGGGTGACCCGCTCCCTCCTCCATCTGGAAGTGCGGGATGACCCCTTGCAGGGTCGAGCTGAGGATTTTGTGCAGTATCTGTATGACAAAATCGCTCAGATTCGGGAAGGGCTGGCCTCTGACTGGGTATGTCCAGACGGGATGACTGAGGCAGGTCTTGAGAGTGTTATCTGGGGGGAGTTCGATCCTGTGGCTCCCGAGGACATGGACAGGGTCCTGGGACGGCTGAACGCGACCACATGTTTATTGGACCCGTGTCCCTCCTGGTTGGTACTGGCTTCCCGGGAGGTGACACGAGGCTGGTTCCAGAAGATTGTTAATGCTTCTTTGAGTGAGGGGGTCCTGCCGGCTGCTTTGAAAGAAGCGGTGGTGAGGCCCCTCCTCAAGAAGCCTTCTCTGGATCCGGCTGTTTTGGCTAACTATCGTCCAGTCTCCAACCTTCGCTTCATTGCGAAGGTTGTTGAGAGTGTGGTGGCGCAACAGCTTCCCCGGTACCTGGATGAAGCTGTCTATCTAGACCCGCTCCAGTCCGGCTTCCGGCCTGGGCACAGCACGGAAACGGCATTGGTCGCATTGGTGGATGATCTCTGGAGGGCCCGGGATAGGGGTTGCTCCTCTATCCTGGTCCTGTTAGACCTCTCAGCGGCTTTTGATACCATCGACCATGGTATCATGTTGCACCGGTTGGCGGGGTTGGGGGTGGGAGGCACCGTTTTGCGGTGGTTCTCCTCCTACCTCTCTGACCGGTCGCAATCTGTGTTGACAGGGGGGCAGCGGTCGACCCCGAGGCACCTTGCTTGTGGGGTGCCACAAGGGTCGGTCCTCTCGCCCCTTCTGTTCAACATTTATGTAAAGCCGCTGGGTGAGATCATCCGTGGCTTCGGGGTGGAGTTCCATCAGTACGCTGATGACACCCAGTTGTACATCTCCACCCCAGGCCACCCCAATGATGCCCTTAAAGTGATGTCCCAGTGCCTGGAGGCCGTGCGGGCCTGGATGGGGAGAAACAGGCTCCAACTCAACCCCTCCAAGACCGAGTGGCTGTGGCTTCCGGCGTCCCGATATAGCCAGCTGACGCCATCGCTGGCTATTGGGGGCGAATCACTCGCCCCCACGGAGAGGGCTCGTAACTTGGGCGTCCTCCTGGATGCACGGCTGTCGTTAGAAGATCATTTGGCGGCCGTGGCCAGGGGGGCTTTTTATCAGGTCCGCCTGATACGCCAGTTGCGCCTCTTTCTAGATCGGGATTCCCTACGCACAGTCACTCAGGCACTCGTCACTTCCCGCCTGGACTACTGCAACGCTCTCTACATGGGGCTCCCCCTGGGGTGCACCCGGAGGCTCCAGCTGGTCCAGAACGCGGCCGCGCGGGGGATTTTGGGGGCGACGAGGCGCTCCCACGTGACACCTCTCCTGCGCGAGCTGCACTGGCTCCCGGTGGTCTTCCAGGTGCGCTTCAAGGTGTTGGTGACCACCTTTAAAGCGCTCCATGGCTTAGGGCCGGGGTACTTACGAGACCACCTTCTGCCACCAATAGCCTCCCACCGGCCAGTACGCTCCCACAGAGTGGGCCTCCTCAGGGTGCCGTCCGCCAGACAATGTCGGCTGGCGACCCCCAAGGGGAGAGCCTTCTCTGTGGCGGCGCCCACCCTCTGGAACAACCTCCCCCCAGAGCTACGTACAATAACAGACCTCCGGATTTTTCGTCGGGCCCTAAAAACCCATTTATTTCAACTAGCTGGGCTGGCTTGAGTCAAATTTTAAACGGATTTTAAATTGGAATGTTTTAATTACGGCCAAAATTATTTAATTATTTTAAACAGATTTTAGATTTTGTATGTTTTGTATGTATGTCTTGTTTTTACTTTGGCTGTTCACCGCCCTGAGTCCTACATTGGAGAAGGGCGGTATAGAAATTTAAACAAATAAATAAAATAAATAAATAAATGCAAATTGGTATTTTTGTTGATCTGTCTCTCTCTCTCTCCCTCCCTCCCCCCCTTTCTCCCCCATCCTCCTCTCAGCTCTTTTTTCTATCAGTCAGCTGATTTTTGTATCTGTAAAGTCTGCATCTATACTTCTAAGAAATATTTACCATAGTTAATTTTAAGTATTTAAGGTAGAGATGGTAAGATTTTGTCCAAGCAGATTAAGCTTTTAGGAATTGAGGTCCTACAACATGTTAATAAAGATGCAGACTAAGAAAGTCTGCCTTAAAATTATTTAAATTTGGCTAGAGAGGCAAGAACTAAAAAATGCATGGGTGACATATCATAGTATTTATTTATTTAAAAAGATAATAGGGAGGGAAACAGTACTTTTAGTTACTAATTGATTTGGATGAGGAGATAGATAGGGAACTCATTAAATCTGCAGATGACACCAAACTGGCAGGAGTAGGCAACACTCCTCAAGATAGGCTTAAGATTCAGAAGTATCTTGACAAAGACTTGATCATTAGGCGCTATCTACAAAATGAAATTCAATAGTAAAAAAAAGTAAAGTTCTATATTTAGGCAAGAAAAACCAAATTAACACTTATAGTATAGGTGGTAGTGGTTCGACTATGAGAGATTTTGAAGTCCTAGTGGACAATAACTCAAATATGAGGCAGCAATGTGCTGCAGCTGTCGAAAAAGCCAATATAGTTCTAGGCTGCATTAACAGAGGGATAGAATCAAGATCACGTGAAGTGTTAGTCCTGCTTTATAATGCCTTGGTAAGGCCACACTGGGAATACTGCATCCAGTTTTGGTCACCACGATGTAAAACAAATGTTGAGACTCTAGAAAGAGTGCAGAGAAGAGCAGCAAAGATGATTAGGGACTGGAAACACAAAGAACAATTGCTGGAATTGGTAAGATTAGTTTAATGAAGAGAAGGACTAGGGGAGACATGATAGTAGTGTTCCAGTATCTCAGGGGTTGCCACAAAGAAGAGGGAGTCAAACTATTCTTCAAAGCATCTGAGGGTAGAACAAGAAGCAATGGGTGGAAACTAATCAAGGAGAGAAACAACTTAGAACTAAGGAGAAATTTCTTGACAGTTAGAAATCAGTGGAACAACTTGCCTCCAGAAGTTGTGGATGCTCCAACATTGGAAGTTTTTAAGAAGAGATGGACAACCATTTGTCTGAAATGGTATAGGGTTTCCTGTCTGAGCAAGTGGTTGGACTAGAAAACCTCCAAGATCCCTTCCAACTCTATTATTCTGATTCTAAAGTTCTATATAAAAATTTACTAAGTGGCTTAAGTGGTATAAGTTATTTTAGGACACTCAAAAGTTTATAGTACCACTGAGTGAATCGACTGTGAAAACCACTAGATTGAAATGAATCTTAAGAGTTTAAGGAAGTTTTAATATTTCTCCCAATTGTGTTTTCTGTAACCTAAGGTGAGAACCATTTCACCAAATAGGATATAATTACTACATGGTTGCTGATTAGGAACTCCATAAGCATTTTCTTCTCTGTGCCTTCTACCAGATACTCCACATTATCACATTGTACAAGGTGTTTGTCAATCCTTATGTTCACAACAATGGCATTACTCATCAAAGAGAATAATGGATATATGCAACATATAACAACCCCCTCCTATTGTAAATAGTATAATTTGTGCCATTTAGCAACAACAAAATAAAATCTAAAATGCTTTAAAGTTTCTTTGATGAGCTCTGATTGCCTCTTCATGATGTTGAAGAAAAGTTTCAGGAAATGTAAGACAGGTATTCTACTGCACAATTCTGATATAAATAAGACTGTTACAGTTTCTTGTCTAAGGGCAGATGATAAAATATGGTGCCTACATGCTAAATTCAATATTGAATTCAGGTTCATTCCAAAGTAATCTATCTGTAGGAGCATTTGAAGCCAAATCTCAATGAATGATTAGTTTCAGTCTTCAGCATGGATGGTTCTTCTAATCATTTCCTGACTTTATTTTGAAATGAGTTATTTTGGGCTCACATGTATCCTATGAAGCATTTTAAGTAGTGCTGTAGCCTAAAAGAATGTTCTTTTAATGCTTTACCTACTATGCATTCCAGTAGATAACAGCTGAAAAAAATGGAGTTTCTCGGTTGATTTAGTTATCTCATGAAAAACTAAAATATCTCCTAAATTTCAAATCATGGAATAGATCTTTCCCCACTCACCCAAATGTTTCCTAGAAATTGTGTATTTATTTTATTTTCTTTGTTTAATGAAGGTACTTTACAAGAAAAAATTAGGTGCTGGTATAACAGTAGCAGAGACTCCTGTGACTGAACATGTAAAGAAAAATCAGAAAAATATTAGCACAGTAAGTTTAACTGATACCATACATTGTGCTTTGCATAAATAGTAAAAGTTGTAGTAGTGATGTTATTATTGTTCTATGTTGTGAAATAAAATATTGCAATAGAATCAGAGATTCAAAATACAGATATTTTTGTATATCCATTTTTCAAATCCTGTAATAATTCGGTGCAGAGAAATCTTTCTTCTCAATACTGCTCTTTTTAAATGACTTTTCTAAATTTTCTAAGTTCCTTATAAGTATGAGCAGCACTACTTTCTTATAATTTTGCTTTTATTATATTCCTCCTGATTTTGAAGAACTTTTGATCATTTTGCAACTTCTAATAATAATTTTCTGATTTTTACATGTTGGCCTCTGCCATGAATGATGAAATTATTCATGCAATCATTATGCACTTACCATGTTCTAAATATTTTAGAAAGAAAATTATTTTTGTATATATTTTCCTTCTAGGAACTTTTATTTTGAACAGTATAAACTTCCACTGAGTTGGGATTACTTGAAGTTCCATTTCAATGCTTTCACCTTCAAGTAAATTAGATTTATGTTAGCAATATTTATGTATGTTCATATTTTCCTTCCCCCCCTCAAATAGTGAACCAGAGAGACAGCAATCTTTTTATCCTTTAGTATGCAGTATTAATAATCTTGAAGCAAACTGGCAAAAGGGAATTTAACTATCAAATGTTGTTTAATGCAATGCACTACTTAACATGGTTCAATCACAGGCTATATGTGTTTTAATCATTAATTATCAGGTGTGCTATAAAGAACAGCTTGGTAAAGGTACTTCAGTGAGTGTCACTCCTGAAATGGAAAGAGTCAAGAAGAATCAAGAAATTATCAGCTCGGCAAGTCCTTTGTCTCTTGTTTCTTTTGGTTGTTTTGCATTAATAAATGTATCTGTTTGATCAAGAATGGATCCTTCATTTTTGAAATTTTAAAATGACTACAGAAAGATACGTTCATCCATATGGCCTAATGAGTGTCATTAATTAGGTGGGAACAGTTGTGCATTTTTGAAGCTCTATCTCATTTTTTATGTAATACTACTATTAGTTTTTTGAAGTTCAAATAATCTTTCTTTATAACATCCATTAGCCATTCAAATGTTATGAACTGTAACTTACATTGATATTTGTAATTGTACTTATTTATCATTGATATTCAGGTTTTGAATAGACATATGATTGCAGTCCTACTGATGATAATAACAATATTGTTAGTATTTTCAAAGGTTAACTGTGGTCAAAATATTTCTGTGTAATGATATATTTTACAGGTCAAGTACAGCAGAGATCAGCAGCAAATGAAAGGTAGACCTAGCGTGATGCTAGACACACCTGAGTTAAGGCATGTCAAAGAAACACAAAACATCATCTCAATGGTAGGGTAGATTCTTCACATAAGTAGTATGTTCTAAGGAACAATACTGTGTTGTACTCTGAATTAACAGACAAAGCTTTGCACACAATTGATTTCTTCTTACACCGTGGTTGATGGAGTGGAGTTGCTAACAATATAATTTCCCCCCTATAATACTAATTAAATGATTTTTCTAATAATTCACTGAGTGGCTTTTTAAACACATGTCACATGGCGCTTTTCTTTTCACATCCCGAAGCTTAACAGGAGAGGATGACACACACTGCCTTGTGCCTGTGCATGTTAGAGGTTCATGTGTGCAAGTGAAATTCTGAATGTGGTTGTTGAGATTGTTTTGCAAAGTTATATATATGGATTGTGCAGAATATATTATGATCTTGGAGAAGGGTTAAAAAAGTAGAGTTTCCTTATTTGTGAGTTCTATTCCAGTATATAAAACCAGTAAATAACAAAGTCATAAGAAATAAAATCTTGACTCTGTAGGAATTGGGGGTTGTGTTTGGGAGACTATGGTCATTCTCTCATCTTCTCACAAGCTTTATCACTTTTTCTTCCCTTTATTTATTCTGTGGCAATGCACCTATATGTGCTCCTCTTTCTCCTTACTTGGTTGTGGCAAATCTTGTTGGATCACTACTGTTGTAAAATTCTGCACTGTGACTGGTCTGTGTTAGCATCCAGTGGTTCAAGTGAAAGGCCTCTCTGTTAATATTGGGAGGGAGACAGACTTTGCTGCTGCAAAGAAGCCATATGAATTTTTGTGACTCACTATTTAAGTAGAATCCAGGAAGAACAAACATAGGAATACTGAATAGATAACCTAACTCTTATAAATGTTCTTTATGTATGCAGAAAATCTGTTTTATCATGTTTTTCCATCTGTAAAGTAATAAAAAATAAAGTCCAAATTGCAAGATGCTGAAACTTTTTACCTGTTTATCAACTGTGGTTCAGTCATAGATACGCATAACTGAAGATATCAAGAACTACCTATATACAGACCCTGTAATAACTGGGTTAACTTTGGCAATTTGTGGATTAACAGGAAGCATTATTTGAAATTAAGCCAGTTATCAACACTTGCATGAGAATGTAATTGGTTGTGACTAATGATGCAATTACTTAAAATATCCTTAAAGATCAGCACTGAAACTGACATATGTTTTAGAGATAAAGAGATATAGTGGCAATGAAAAATTGCATGTTGATGATTAACCACTTGTGTACTATGCATCAAAATGAGATATTATCATTGGCTGATGGAATAATATCTGCCAAGTGAATCAGTTATCCCTTACTTTTGTTCTCTCTGTAGTCTCCATTACTGACCTACTGGAGCCAATTTGAGGAGAATTCTCAAATTGGCTCCAAATTGGCTTTCTTTGAAGAAAAATAAGAAGAATATGCTTCTGCATGATAGAAATTCTGTATATTGTTGAATACAAGCCAATGGCAATGCCCAATAATTATTTACTGTTCTTAATACTTGAATCTCAGACAATGTACATATTTTTCTCCAGGTCAAATATCATGAAGATTTTGAGAAGACAAAAGGCAGAGGGTTCACTCCAGTAGTGGATGACCCTGTAACTGAACGGGTGAGACGGAATACCCAAGTGGTTAGTGATGCTGCATACAAAGGAGTTCACCCACATATAGTTGAAATGGACAGGAGACCTGGAATAATTGTGGGTAAGTCAACTCGGTAACTTTACTGAATCAGAAACTTGTGTGGCCATCTCTAATTATATATTTTTTATGATAAGATGTGGTGGAATGTAGTTTGAAAGTGGAAGGACTGCATTCCGAGGAGCAAAAGACAGAGAAGTTTAGATAGTTTGAGCGGAAGGAAAATTGCCAGAACAGCTCCTCCCTAGAAGTTCTCTGAGTCTCTGATTAATGATGTAAGTCAGAGATGGGATTCAGCCGGTTCTGTCCAGTTCGGGCGAACCTGTAGCGGTGGCTGCGGGAGGCTCCGCCCACCTGCCCGGACGTAATGCACAAGCACTGCATATGTGCAGAAGGCCATGCACATGCGCAGTGGAGGTGCATGCACTCACATTTGCGAACTGGTAGGGAAGGTACGTGAATCCCACCTCTGGTATAAGTAGTTTGCTTTAGCTTGGCAAGGTCTCTATCTATGGGTAAAGAACAATAAAGGAAATTGCATAGAAGAATCTGTATGTCTGTCTTGGTTTTTGAGCTAGACATCAAATAATTATTAGTATAACTGAAATGCTGTTGATACTTGCAGTTACGTGCCTTTGTGTCATATCAAATTTCTTTATCATATTAGAATGATAGGTCATTTGAGATTATCAGACAATAATTGTTTCCCAGCAAAAATGCTAATTGCAGTGCCCTCTAAAGGAATGAGAATATTAATTAATCCAATAATGAAATACATTTTAATCTATCATTAAATTACCTTGACAAGAGCTTAATTTTTTTTGAAAAAAAGACATAATACAATAAGTATTTAAACTGTTAATATGAAAGGCCAATATTAAAACTTTTAACTATTTTAATAATGAAAGTAATCACAGAACAAATTGCCATTTGACATTTTTTATAGATCAATAAAGGGACGTGGTGGCTCTGTGGCTAAGATGCTGAGCTTGTCGATCGAAAGGTCGGCAGTTCAGCGGTTCAAATTCCTTGTGCTGCGTAATGGGGTGAGCTCCCGTTGCTTGTTCCAGCTTCTGCCAACCTAGCAGTTCGAAAGCACGTAAAAAATGCAAGTAGAAAAATAGGGACCACCTTTGGTGAGAAGGTAACAGAGTTCCATGCGCCTTTGGCGTTTAGTCATGCTGGCCACATGACCATGGAGACATCTTTGGATAGCGCTGGCTCTTTGGCTTTGAAACAGAGATGAGCACCACCCCTTAGAGTCGAGGGGAAATCTTTACCTTTAATCTTTATCTTTATAGATCAATACGAAAGGAATTAAGTTCTACCATTTCAATGCCTTGTAAGACTAGCATTTTATTGTTATAAAATATTATTTTACTTGGTAAGAAGAATAGTTTGTATACTATGATGAAAATAATTTTTTTTGCATGTTACTAGTTTAAAACTCTCATCAGAGTTTTTGAACAGTGTCAGATTATATTTAGCTAACACTGAATTGGCAAGGAGTAAATAGCTGAATAAGTTAGTAGTCCAATGTTTCTATAAAATATTGGATTAAGGAAAACTGCTTTAGAGACTAGTGAATTAGATGCAAACTTTTTTCAATGTCTGTATTGTCATATTCAATATCTCTTTATGCTTTCACTGCATGAACTTTTCATATGTAAGCATTTTACAGGTTTATTTTGGAGACCTTGTCTCATTTGCCAGTGAAAATCAGTTTGACATAGTTTTTTTTATGAAACATTAAAAACCATTTGTAACAAACTCTTATAAAACAGCAAATTAAATTGATACATTTATAGATAAATGTGAAATAATGGTTTGCAACATGTCATTTATGACTGGGGTACCATCATGGAGACAACACTGTCTTTAGATACCCTTGTCAATTGGCATTTAAGAACAGGTAGGTTTGGGGCGCACAAACTGTTACTGCAACTTTTGGCGGTCATCAGAGATGGTCAAATTATCATATCACTCATTAGAATAATGCTTCATTGGGTACCAATGACAAGGTAAGAAAATGAAGACCTGGGTGGAGTTATGGTCCAGCACTGTTTTGCATTGTTTCTGAATTCGGATTGTGGAACATAAACAATGCTTTTATAAGAATTTGAAAGTTTCATAGTAATTTTTTCCAGACAATATGAATTAACTCTCAAAAACAATAGAAGCAGAAATGTATTATTTGCATATGGTATAATTTGTTTAGATATAGGACAAGATAAATATTTAGTTTATAAATTTAGATATACTTTTATGTTTTTATGAATTATACCAAGGAAGGAGACAAACATGGCTAAAATTCTGAATTATTACAGGGAGCAAATTATTTTGCATAAGATGGTTGCTTATTAAACAGCTTCTAGACCAGACATGACAAACTTGAGGCCTGCAGGCCACATCTGGCCTGTGATGTGTTTAGGTTTGGCCCACAAGCAGACTAATAGGAGGAGGTGATTTGAGTAGTTACCTGCCCACTTCTTCAGGTATCTTGTCAGTGGAACAGTGCCCACTGCCTGAGAGCGAATGACTGGTGAGGGAAGGAAAGGGAGGGAAAGAAAGATAAAGGACGGAAGGCGCTCGGGTAATGTGTGTAGTGGGACAGTGAGCTGAAGCAGTGGTAGCACCACACAGGTGTGGGGGAAAGTTAGCTGGAGCTGCAGTGTTGGTGGGGTTCTGCTGAGGCCCTGGGATCAGCGCATGCGGCTCCAGGTGATCTGCGTTTCCAGCAGCCTTGGCTATTGGCTGGCAGCAGCAAGCAGCCTTGAGGAAAGGAGTCAACTGGAGCTACAGACAGTGGTGGGATTCAAGTAATTTAACAACTGGTTCTCTGCCCTAATGATTTCTTCCAACAACCAGATTGCCAAATTGCTCAAAAAGTTAACAACTGGTTCTCCTGAAGTGGTGCGAACTGGCTGAATCCTACCACTGGCTGCGGGGCTGCCAGAGCTCAGTGGAGACCCCAGAATCAGTGCATACAGCTCCAGCTGATGAGCGCTATGTGCAAAGGCCAGGAGGGTAGCATCAACTGCGTGGGTGGAACAGTGGCTGATGCAGGAGCTCTGCCTGAGCTCCAGAGAGTGACATGCCCAGAGCAGAGAAAAAAATGAGGAAGCAGGGAGAGAGGAGAGGAGATAAAAGTAGGAGATTTTAGCCGGAAAAGGAGAGAAGTAGAGGAACAGAAGGTGATAGGGAGGAGAGGAGTGGCTTCTGTGAGGCAAGCCTGAGGGAGAGAAGAGTGAGTGAAAAGGAGGCAAGCAGAGGAATCAGCAAAGGAGCAGAGGCTGTGGAAGGAAACCCCAGCAGGCAGTGCAAGAGAGAAAGAGAAGGAAGAGAGAGAGAGAGGAAGAAGGGCTGACCAGCCACCTGAATACCATCCTATCACGTGACCCTCCTGTTGGGAGAGACTGATCACCACCCCATCACATGACCCACAGCCCCTTATGCCCCCAAAGATCTCACAGCATCCAACTGCTACATAGTCTTACATGCAGCTGACCCTTTGGTGGCAATGCTATGTGGCTCTCAGTGAAATTGAGTTTGACACCCCTGTTCTAGATTGAACTATTTTGATTACAAACAAATATGAATCTACTCCTGTGGCTCGAGTGATGTAAATAAAGCAGTGTTTCATACAAACAATTAGATAAAATCACTATAAACAGGAAATTTGATACTGAAGATTGTTTCCCAGCTCTATTTGAAAATAACTTCACAAACTCAGACTGTGTTGATTCCTATAATAATGTCTTTTGATAATTAGAAAGAGTATGTTTCAGCTACAGCAGGAAAGCCACTGTCTTTCTAATAATAGAGCAGCTGAATTTTCTCCTTTTTTTACCTACTGTCCTGTTGTTTCTTTTTGGGGGAAAGATCTCAAAGTTTGGCGCACAGATCCTGGCTCCATCTTCGACCTTGATCCTTTGGAAGATAATATTCAGTCTAAGAGTCTACATGTGCTTTTGGGTATTGTTTGATTATAGTTTTCTGCATTGGTTTGTTATAGTTCTGGAAGTAAAACTGAACTAGTAAATTACACTTGTGTGAAAATAACAGCGTACTATTATTTTGTTTAGTAGAGCTGCATGAATATAAATATGGTTATTGCACATGAAATTTCACAGTGAAAACTAATTCACTTTCATTTAGAGACTGATTGGAGATGATGTCAGATGTAGACCAACTCAATAGATTGGTACCAGTTGTAAAAAAAATGGCCTGTTGGGATTTAATCAGCTGCCCAGCTTCTGTAGGAATATGAAACTATTTCATATTCCTACTGATTCCAGAAAGGCTTTTGTGCCATTGTTCCATATCACCCTACTTGATTCATGAAGTTTTATTGGGATTCGCATGAGAAATGTTTTCTATTTTCATGTTTCCTGTGGCTATTTTCACCTTTTTTATGCTCAGAGAAAAGCCATATGAGAGAAAAAGGAGAGCCAAAGTATTTTTTGACTAATAGCACTAAGTGACAAAGTTTCACTTTAATATTTAAGTATCTCTGTTCAAATAGTGTGTTTTGTTCTTAAGTGAATGGAAGCTAACAAACCTCTACTTCAGGGATGTCAAACATGAGGCCACAGGCCCATCCTGGAAAATGTAAGGGGCCTGCCCGTTTTGCTTCGGCCCGGTCTACCAATGCGAAGAGGAAACATGCCAACAGTTTGGGGAGTGGCGTCAAGCTGGTCACGCCAGCCCAGTTGACCATGCCCACCCACTCAGACACACAGTGAATGGTGTCAAGATGGCCATGCCCATCTAGTTGGTCATATCCACCCAGTCGGCCATGCCCACTCGGCCCCGTGAGGTCAGCCATAGCCCTGATGCAGCCCTCAGTGAAACTGAGTTTGACACCCCTGCTCTAGTGCTACAGAGTTAAACACAACTTTCTTTCTGTAAGTTTGAATTCATATTACACGTACCAGCAGTTGTTTATAGTGTGAAAGTAAGTGAATATGGAATATTATATACTGTAAAATTATTAATAAGGCCACAAAAGATGAATTGTTAGACCTACAATCAGCCTTTAAAAGATAATTCCACAGGCGAACAAAAGGAACAGCATCTCTATTTATATAGCTCTCACCTTACTTGAGCTATAAAACTTTGGTTTTTTTCCTTCGGCCTTGGATAGCATGTGGTTGAATCACTTTAAGTTAGGGGATAGAGGTTTCTTTCTTTCTCCTTTTTAAAATTGCTCTTCCTGATGACTGCTGTCCCTTATAAACAACTGCAAAAGGCCTCAATACCCACTTTTCTACTTAAAGCATTATTGTGTTTGTACGTGTCTATGTGAGAGAGAAAATATAGTTGCTTTGTACATAATGGTGCTTGATTATGTTTGTTTATATTTTAGTATTTTTAAAATAAAAGGTCCCGTTTAATTTTTTTTTACAATACTATTTATTGCAGTATTGTATTTTCCTTATAGAAAAAGCAAGACGTAGCCAATACCATTTGCATTCTACCAGTACTTCTGGCGTTGGAGATGACAAATCAGATGATTCTATATTTTCTTACTCCAGTGAGGCAACAAGACTATCTAATGAAGGAGGAGGTATATGGAAGTATCCACCCTTAACTGCCACTGTGTGCTCATTCTTTGCACATTTTAAGAATTAACTCAGCAATCTTCACTTACCCAATGAACTGACAATTGCATTAGATAAAGTCTTTTTTTTTGTTAATCTTAGACCTGGTGTCTTTACACATACTTCTTAAATCTTGGTGGCTTTCAAGTATAGATTGTTCACTACTGATTTGGATTCTCTATCTTATGTTATTTAACTGCCTATATCCATAAGCAGAATTATCGATTGAATTTGAAATTGTTCACAGAATAATGGAGTTTGCCATTGGTATTTTTACCATTACCAAGTTTACCAAGTTAATTTATGATACAAACACACTTACTTGAACACATTTGAACATTTCTGCATACTTTCAAGCAAACCTTTACAGCAGTAAAATCTAGAAATGAACCCTAAAAAGGAAACAGATAAAACCCTAAGTACATTCTGCAGCTACTACAGTATTCTATGTCTATTTGTAACTTTCAGATAAAACATTAGCAAATGTCTACATATGCAGGTAGTCCTTGACTTATAACAGCAATTAGGACCAAAATTTCCATTGTTAAGCAAGGTGATTTTTAAGTGAGTCATGCCTGAATTTATGACCTTTTTTGCCATCGCTGTTAAGTAAATCAATGTAGTTATTCAGGGAATCACACAGTTATTAAGTGAATTGTCGGATTCACTTAATTTCCACTTAATTAGAAGATCACAAAGGGCAATCACAGGTTTACCCTATGGTAAGCTGGGTGGCCAATAAATTTTATAAATAATAAATTTAAAAAAATATTTAGATAAATCAAAGCTCAGCAAAATCCTCCGAAAGTGATAGAGATTTTGCTTTTTAAATGTGCTCCTCTGCATCAACAGATTACAAGAGCATATCCAGAAAGCATGCAGGGCAAAATTCAACAAAGCAACCAAAATAACCAAGTAGCCTTTGCATTTAACTATTTAATCAATATTTCTATAGAAAGCACAATATTGCATGCAAACACACCCTTCTGTTACTTGTCTGGCGTGTACAGCACACAGCACAACTTACATGCAACATACATAATAGCAGTAGCAATACACTTAGACTTATATACCGCTTCACAGTGCTTTACAGCCCTCTCTAAGTAGTTTACAGAGTCAGCACATTGCCCCCAACAATCTGGATCCTCATTTTACTGACCTTGGAAGGATGGAAGGCTGAATCAACCTTGAGCCGGTGAGAATCGAACTGCCAAACTGCTGGCAGCCAGCAATCAACAGAAGTAGCCTGCAGTACTACATTCTAAGAATTTTTTTAAAAAAATCAATAACAAAGTGAAAGCAGTCTTTGTATTTTATTGCCATTTTTTTTCTCCTTTCCCATATCATCCCATCTAGTCTAAACTAGCAGCAGCCAGTTCCTATACTGGCTTGACTGGGAAAAATAAAAAACAACAACAAGCCAACACAAACCACTAAAAACCAAACAAAAAAATGCTGCACTTGAAACAGTCAAAAATAACTGAAGTAACTACTGGTAAGATTGGTAAGGACCTTTGAATAAGGCCCTACTTTATCCAGATCTCCAGGATAGGGATGCTTCAAGATCACAACTATTTTAGATTAAAATACTTTGCATATTCTTCCTCACAGTATTTTGGTTGGACTGCACTCATCTGGATGAATGGATGCAATCATTATGGATGAAATGATGTTATTGTACTATTGTCTTAGAATGATGGAGCTCCTAGATCTTTATTTTTACATTTCTGTGTCACTGAAGAACCATTATTCTCAGGGCTTTCCCGAAGAACATTCCCCTAAAATCTCTCCCAAAATGTCTCCCATAGCTGCTCCCTCAGGCCTGACTTTAATTCTTTGTGTAGCCTTATGCACAAAAATGTTATAAAATGTCTGTTTTGAAAGAAGCCTATTGCAAAAGTGAAGCGAATTTTTCAGATGTGAAGCTACAGTATGAACTTAGAATAGGGCATGTCAAATTCTAAATGCTTCTCCTTGAAACCTGAAATGTTATTTAATTAAATTTATCTCCTGCCTTTCCTTCTGGAGGTAACGGTATTAGCTGTAGCCCTTCCTCTCTTTTTTCTCTCTGGATAACTTTACAAAGTAGGTTAAAGTAAAGTATAGTATAAAATGACCTTTGGTCACTCGTTGAAATTCTTTGATGAAGGATCAGAAGCTGTTTTACTTTCAAGTATGTTTCAAGTATGGCATTTTAACCATTACATCACACTAGATCTCTGAGTCTGGCCCGGATGCATCACATGGTTACTCCCAAGATAGATAGTTCTCAACTTAGAACTGTAACGGACCCTGCACATCATGGTCATAAATATTGATATTCGTAAAATGGGTTGGTCATATGACTGCCACCTTTTTTTGTGGTAGTCATTAAGTGGATCACCATGCTTGTTAAGTGAGTCTGTGGTCATTAAGTAAACAACACAGTTGTTAAGTGAATCAATGGTTTGCTATGGGCAGCATTTTGCTGAAAACCTGGGATGGACTCATTAGCTAAAGAAGGGGAAGTGAAAGGCATTCCAGCATGGAGTCAATCTGTGAGAGGAAATTAAAGAAACCGGACTGTTGATGCATTTATCTATCATCTGTTTTATGATGATTATATGACCATGGGACTGTGCAAATTACCATAAATGCTAACCCTTGAACTTTGTTCATGTGACTATGGGGTGGGGAACTTGACTGTTGGAACTTTGAATCTAGGTCATAAGTAGCCCCAAAATAAGTCTGTTGTAATTTTGCTAAGCGACCAGTCATAAATCAAGGATTATCCACGTGCTTCTTTATGCTGTCAACCACAGGTCTAGTCTCTCCAATTCTGCACCAAAGAGGCAACTGAGACATTTCAACCCATTAACCAATATGATAAAAAGAAAAGATTGGTAATAGTAAAGTCGTCTTCAAGTTGACTTGTCTTGACATCAAAGTGGCTGCTCTTGCTTTCTTCTGTTATGTTCTTTTGGGTTTCTGAAATTTTTCTGGTCTTCTATCCAGGTGGTAACTAGATTTGGCCCTGCTTATCTTCCTAGGTGCTGCCACCTTATCAGCTGATTATTACCCCAAACTTACATTGAAAAGTGGAATAAAAATTCTCAGATAGATCTTATGAGGCTATATATTTACATATTTTGCTCTGATAGTTTAACTTTCTCTTTTCTGTTAATGTGTTTATGGGATTAGTGATATGTATGAACAGAAAAGTGTCCCAGCTCAGTGAATCAAGCCTGCCAATGTTCAAAATGAAGCCATATTTCCATAAATGAATATACATGGGGCACTAATAAGTATGCATATTGTTGTTTGTCTGAGCTTTAAAATGGGTTTTGCATTACCTTTAAATATGTCTATGAAATATTCATTACAATGTTCTGTTCTGCTTGATTGTATTTCCAGATCATTTAAATGATGGTTTGCCATCTCCATTTTCAGTTTTAGAATGGAATAACTTTAATACTCCTAATAGTAGCAGACAGCTGGGTTTTGGTTTTTTTTGGTAATGTATATTTTTTATGTTTGGGTTTGTGAGTCTTTTTCTTTGTAAAAAAAATCAAGTGTTAAAATAAATGTGTTAGGCTGAAAAAAACTTTTCTTGCTTAGTACATTTCCTTTTATACTGCAGTTGGCAAGAACAGTCAAATCACTGTAGTTCCAAAGTATGAAATCTGAGAAAAGCATTCCTACATGTTAAATTAATTTATCATTTTTCCTAACACAGATTCCTCAATTTTTCAAATGTATAGTCCAAGCATACTTATTATTTCCATTCAGAATTGAATTTTATAAAGCATCTATCTTGTAAATAAAAGGCACATGGAAGGCAAGGTTTTTGAGAAGCATTTCTTATTACAAACTAATACAAAAAAGCTGAAGATGAGAAGAACTGAACTGGGGGGAAAAAACTGTGCTTATCCGAAATATTTTATCCCATGTTTTGGCTACCTAGCAGGTAATATGGTTAACAGTAAAACAGTATTCATCCCAAAGATACTGTCTGAATCAATCAGTCAGTCAGTCAATCAATCAATCAATCAATCAGTCAGTCAGTCAATCATCCTTGGTAAAAAATAAATATAACTACTTTGAAACAAAATCTAGTAACAAGGATGACAAAAGTCGGTCTGAAAACTTAGAAGTCACATGAATTTGATTGCACAAAATTGGAGTAGCTCAAAGGTTTGCTTCTGAGCGGACACTAACTGGTCTTCAAAGAGTGGAGTAGTGGTGAATTTTGATGGGTGGGGGGTTGTAACTTTTCTGACTGTTCATCTGGATTCATGCAGAATCTGGATGTGCCAAATTATTTTGGGCTTTAGGGTCCATAATTGCATTGGGAAGTAAACCGATAATTTGAGAATTTATCAATTATTATGTGGGGGCAAAAGTAAATCTCTAGCTCTGCTTCAGCTGCATCTACCTCCATCTAGTAGAAGGGGGCATAGATGTGGTAATCAATAAATTTATCCAAAAAGTGCTTTTAAATTGTCTTTGTATACTCAGAAATATTAAATTGTTATGCCTGAAGAAGTCCTCTTAATGATTAAGGGAAACGTTGCACTATAATATCTTTCAGTCCGTAGCAATGTATATTGATTATGTGCCATCAAGTCAATGTTGAATCTTAGTGGCCACGTAATTTTTTCCAGGACAATTTGTCCTAAACTAATTTTTCAGATCTTCCCATGGTGGAGACATTGCTACTATAACCTTGCTGCTGGTTTCCTTTTCATCTCTTTCCTTCTGCCTTTCCCAGGATTAGAATCTGCTATAGAAAGCCAGATCTTTGCATAATGTGTCTGAAGTAGGACAATTTGAGTCTGGTTATTTGTGCTTTGTGTGAGAACTCAAGGTTGATTGTTCATTGATCCATTTTTTTGACTATCCATGTTATGCGCAGGAATCTTCTCTAATACCAAAGTTCAAAAACATCAATGCTCTTCCTATTCTGCTTCTTCAAAGTCCAACTTCACTTCCTTATAACCTCACAGAAACTACCATAATTCTGCATGATTCTGATCATCGTGGGTTTAAATACATCATTACATTTGAATATCTTTTCCAAGACTTTCATGGTTGCTGTACCATGTTTTAATTTTTTATTTATTTCTTTATATGTATATATAACAAGACCAATTCTACACACACTACCATACTGATATGTATAGGTGTGTGATAAATAATGATACCAAAAATTGAGTAAGGACACAATATAATTTTTTAATCTGCTTCCAGCTTTACATTAAAAATGAGCACTGGGTCTCTTAAAGGAAATTTAAATTTCTATATACATTTGATTCTAACTTCAGAAGAAAGTAAACGTAAATTTTAATTATTTTCCATTTCAGGAAATATTTCACTGCCGAGCAAATGTGTTTCATTATTTAAAATATTATTGTTTATATGCCATCATGAACACTTAGTGACCTCATTGATATAACTTCTCCAGAATTAGCATCTTCCAATGGTGCACCCTTCACTGATATGAGTCCATCCATTGCTTTTTGCATTTTGTTCCCTAAGTGGCTCAGTAGCTAAGATGCTGAGCTTGTCGATCAGAAAGGTCGGCGGTTTGAATCCCTCATATAGGTCTCCTGTGTGAGCAGGGGGGTTGGACTAGATAACCTCCAAGGTACCTTCCAACTCTGTTACTTACAGTACCATGGATTTATTAAAGGAGATTATTTTTGCATAATGTGTCAAAAAAGGTTATGTTTCAATTTCTAATTTTACACTTCTTTCTCTGGTTCTGAAGTGTGATGACATAGCAGGACATACAGACCAGTGCCTGGATGATAATCTATATATAGCCCCTTAATTACCATGATAGAAGACTGGTGGGATCCTAATGAAATAAATAATTAAAAATGTTATTCTCTTTCTTGCTCCCCATGCTTATAAAGATAAATTCAGGCACTATTTTCATTTCATGGCATCTGGAAGGAAGAAAATAACATAGGGTTTCTTAATTTACCTAATTTGCAACCTGTCACTAACTCTTTAAAATTAATGGTTTAGACCAGTGATGGCAAACCTTTTTTGGCACCAAGTGCCCAAACTGGAACATGCACGTGTGAATGTGCGCAAGTGCACCAGAGCCTCGGAAACTCGGAGACCAGCTGGCCGGTGTGCATGCATGTGCTGGCCACTGATTTTCTGATTTCCGGCATGCGCCTCCGCACCAGCCAGCTGGTCTTTGCATGCGCCAGAGCGCCAGAAACCTGAAGACCAGCTGCGTGCTGGCCACTTGGTTTTTGGGTTTCCGGGGCTCTGGCACGTACAAAGATCAGCTGGCTAGCGCGCATGCACCGCTGGAAAGCAGAAGAACAGCTGGCGATGGCGCGCGTGCCCACAGAGAGAGCTCTGCATGCCACCTCTGGCACCCGTGCCATAGGTTCGCCATCACGGGTTTAGACCCGTGTTTCTCAACCCCAACAATTTTAAGACGTGGACTTCCACTCTCAGAATTTCCCAACCAGATGTTTGAGGACTTCTGGGAATTGAAGATTACTCACTTTAGAGTTGTAAATGTTGAGAAATAATGGATTAGACAGTATACAGGCTATGGATGTGGGGCTAAAAGTAGTAGTAGGTCCACAGTTTTGTACAAGCAATATGTATTATATGATAGAGCAGTTAAGCTCATTGCTTAACTCATCATCTCATATCATCTAATCCCAGAAAAGTATTATTTATGCTTAGTCTCCATTATGCACACAACCTTTCTTTAAAAAAGCATTCGAGCAATTCTCTTTTTTGTTTTAGATTCCTTTTCTTTTGCCCCTCAGGCTTCTAGTTAATAAATAGGTTATTTGTTTTAAAAATGTTGTTGGAAGTGTGCTTTTTTCAGTTTTATTTTTATTTTATTTATTTTATTTTATTTATTCTATTTTATTTTGTTTGAAATAAAATTTCAATTTTGTTGGCGCCCCAAAGTGAGGAGAAGTAATATGTTCCCACTGAGTTGGAAGTGGACAGCGCTGAAGTAATCTACTTGTATATGAATAATGTGCAATATGAATGATTTACCAATGTAATTGAGCTCAGAATTACAATAATAAATCGTGGTGATTGTTAACTGGGTTACCATGTGACTGTTTCCAATTTTGGGATCTTTTTTGAAATTCCTGAATATTACTTTAAAACATGTGCCGTTGTATGCTATTTATCAGCTGTAAAAACAGTATAGTTATATAATCCTGAAAATTTGTTCTGCTCTTGCACTATTCCTTGAATCTAGATTTGTGCCTGTCTGTCTATGCATGCAAGCATGGATAATACGGTTTCCAAAGCATCTTTATTATTATTATTTAAGATAAATATTTATAACACAAAAGTTTCAGCAACTTATTTCTGTTCCTACTAACAAGGCAGTTCCTGTGATCTTTTAATCAGGAGAGCAAATTGCCATACAATTATCTTGGCATGAAGTAGTAATATAGTTTTATTTATTTTCCATTCAGCCCCTGTGCTTCCTGGGGCCTACCAACAAAATCAGCCCCAAGGATATGGATACATGCACCAGACTAGTGTGTCATCTATGAGATCAATGCATTCACAGCCACATTCAGCTAGCTTGGTAAGTATTAAATCAAAATATATTTAAAGATACTTTTGCTATATTTGATACTTTAAAAAGTTGCTAGGATGCAAATGTCAAATTAAGTATGAAGAGATACTATAAACTAATGTGTTTTCTTACTACATGGGTGTCTGCAAGAATGAAATAAAAAAGTCAAGATGGCCATTTGATCACATGATTGTGCCTACCACCTTGACATTTTTTTACTACAATTATGGACATCCCTGTATGATTACAAATTTCTTTTTTGAAATATATTTTACACAAAGAAAATGTTTGCAGATTTATTCAGCCAGCAATTGTAGTCACATAAAATTTTTAGATGGATAGTTTGTAGATAGTTGGATATCTATCTTATAGAAATTGTCACATTAACTGGTCCAGTAACTGTCTTCCAATGGAATTTGTTTAATGGACTTTCCTCTATTTTCTTTTAACAGAGAACTTATAGAGCTATGTATGACTATAGTGCCCAAGATGAAGATGAAGTTTCCTTCAGAGATGGTGACTACATCATCAATGTACAACCAATTGATGATGGTTGGATGTATGGTACAGTTCAGAGAACTGGGAAAACTGGAATGCTTCCAGCAAATTACATTGAATTTGTTAATTAGTTCAGCATTAATTCTTATGAGCATTTTGATTTACTTATAATCTTTTTAAACAAAGTATTTTTAAAACCACAACTTTATGATTTCCCTGTTAATGTAACAAACTGTGATCATATGCTAAAGTCAACATATAGTCCAATAGGGAATCTAGGAATATTGAGCTTTGAAAGCATGATACTTAAAATGATTTATAAAAACACACTGATGGTGGAAACTTGATTAATTTCGGTTAGCTCCCAAATAGAATCCTGCCTTTACAGTAGGTTGTGTTTTTCATTTGAATTATAAGTATAAAGCAACTGATATTTTTTTATTGTGTGACTTTGAAATTGTAAGAGGTATAGCTTGCTGTTGAGGTTTGAGTTATTAAAAAAACAAGTGCATCGAATCAATGTTTTTGTTGTAATGAATGACATGATAAAAAGTTGCTTACTATTGCTTTGCATACCATGTCCTTAATGATGAAAGTTTCCTATTATCTATAGTTGTCTAATCTATTGTCTTTACTCTAAAGTTCTCGTTTGTTCTCTTTCTGCTTATATTAGACTTCCCAAAGCACTAGTTGACATGACTGCTGAATCATTAACTTATGAGTCTTTGGGGGCAGTTAGTGACAAATTGACAATGCTCTTGTTAAATTCTGTGTTTTCTGTTGTGTTAATACCATATAGTTTTAATATAGAAATCATTATCATTTAAAACATCTTTCAAATTATACCAATATCTAACATTTCCTTTTATCAGAATGGGAGTTTTCAGGGGAAGCGACTACAGGTAGTCCTCAATTTATGTCTGTTCATTTAATGATAGTTCATAGTTAATGATGGACTCAGAAAAAGTGACTTACAATTCGTCCTTGAAATTATGACCATTGTACACTCAGTCACATGATGGCAATTTAGATGCTTGGCAACTGGCAATGGCTCTCATTTATGACAGTTTCAGTATCTTTCAGTCATGTGATTGCAATTTGTGACATTCCCAGCTGGCTTCTAACAAGCAAAGTGGGGAAGCTGGATTGGTCCAAGTCATACAATGATTCATTTAATGTCCATATTGTTAGCAACAAAAATCCTGGTCGCAATTGTGATCACAAGTCGAGGACAACCTGTATACTTTTATTTGCAACAGTATAATGGATTGGTGATAGATTTTAGTTACAACATAAATGTAAGCTTAGATTTGAATTTAATCTATCAGCAGGATTCTTCCCACCAACTTAATTTGAAAAAAGGTAGATTTTCAGTAGACTTCCATTCTTCCTTGTCAATATAACTTGCCAGTATCTTCAGTAATTGAATTATGACATCAGAAATGTTCCCTTTGCAGAAAGATTTTTAAGTTTTAAAATACTATTTTCAAAAAACTCTTAAGGATTTATAGGTTGATATCTGCTTAAATATACTGGTTAATATAAACATAACAACAAAATACTTTGTAGATATATCTAAAAGTTGTTTCAAATTCATGAAATCCAATGGAGCTAGCTAGTAAAAATATTGGCAGACTGTTCCAAATGTCATTGTGGGAGTGGTCAAGGACAAGGGAAGAACATATGAAGTCCTATAAGGTCATAAACAATCAAGGCAAAGTGTATTGTATAAGGCAGCATTTTAAGTTCCCCACACTGCCTACAGATTTCTTATTGTTTTCATAGGCCTGTGCTAACTTGGTTAAACCTAAACTAACCAAGTTTTTCTTAAAACTTCATCTAAAAATGAAATATTAGAAGTTCATGCATTATCGAAGAGCTATAGCTAAGGCTGTAGCAAGGAGCACAGTCCTATTCTTTCATTTTCCCTTTCATTAATTGCAAAGAATGAAAATATGATGTATCCATTTCTGATTGGTATAGGTGGGCTTTTCATCAAATGAATGAAATTTTATTTGCTTTGGAGGTTTTTCTGAGCAAAGCTTGGGACCACATGGCATATAATGTGAAAAAAGCTCCTACTGTTTGAGTAATTTTAAAACTCAAATCATATTTTCCCACTAAATTCAATCTGAGATGAGCCATTCTCAGCCATCCTCTGCATAGCAACAACCTATGTTTTAAGGTTAAAGCAAATTATAAGTGAAGCTCTTTATATAATACTCTACATGATAGATAAGAGACTGGCAGCATTCAGTATCCTATTTGTAGCTTCCAAAAAAAGAATAGATGGAATAAACTTTAAAAAACAATCTGAGTACAGATAGTCCTTGAGTTATGAATGTAATGGAGCATGCCAATTACATTCGTAATCTGAGAATTCGTAGGAGTGAATCGCATAACTTGACCACGATCACTTTTTGCTTTCATCCACACATTCACTAATTGAATGCACAGATCATTAAGTGCACATGAGTTATCTCGGAGGGGAAGGCCTTGGGGGCCTTATGATGGAACAGACTACCTACTTCAGACCACCCAAGCTCCCCCGGCCCACTAAGATATGTCATTCTCCCTATCCTGGGGTCCCCACAATTGCTGTCCCCAATCCTGCCACAGTGGGTCACTTACCTTGTGAAGATCTATCTCCTCTCCAACCTCTCTGCTGCGGTTTCTTTGCCTGCTTGCAGTCTTGGCACGAAAAGCATTTGCAAGCTGATGAGACTTTGGAGCAGTGAAATAGCATTGCTTGAAGCCTCCCATCAGCTTGCAAACATTTTTTGTGCCATTCCAGTCTCAGTGTGAAGAGCACTTGCAAGCTGATGGGAGGTTTGAAGAAATGCGATTTCATCGCTCCAAAGTCTCCTTGTCGGCTTGTAAGCGTTCTTCACGCCGAGACTGGAATGTCATGAAAACTATTTGCAAGCCAACGAGACTTTTGGGCAACAAAATTGAGTTTCTTCAAGCCTCCCATCAGCTTGCAAGTGCTCTTCACACTGAGACTGGAATGGCACAAAAAGCGTTTGCAAACTGATGGGAGGCTTCAAGCAGTGCTATTTCGCTACCCCAAAGTCTCATCGGCTTGCAAGCTGGCACGAAAAGTGTTCTAAAGCCAGCGAAACTTTGGGGCAGAGAAATCATGTTGCTTCAAGCCTCCCATCAGCTTGCATGCTGAGACTGGAACAGTGCAAAAAGCATTTTCAAGCCAATGAGAAACTTCAAGAAATGTGATTTCACTGCCCACAAGTTCGCAAGTGCTCTTTGGGTGGCTTCTGTTCGCAGAGAACAGAGGCCTAAACCACTGTAGTGTGAGATCTTGCGCTACTGATCTTCCGTGAGCTCACACTGTTATGTCTATATAAACGGAGGCCTGCATGAGATCCTAGGCAAAAGACTTTGTAAGTGAAGAGTCCTTCCCTCTGTTTGCAAAGCCTTTTGCTGCGGATCTTGTCCATGCCTCATTTGGTAGATAACAGAAGCCTAAAGCGAGATCACGCGAGATCTCGTATGATCTCTCACTACTTTAGACCTCTGTTTTCTGAAAATGCACCGAAGCAGGAAAAAGAACCAACAGCTTGCTAGATCATTGCAAGGTAAATGAGTGTCTTTAGCCCCAATGGCTGTGGAGTCTGGGGGGAGCAGCGGGATAGGCAGGATGAATGTTGCAATTCTTCTGCCATAATTCGTAAGTGTGAATGTCTGTCGTGGTGTTGTAGCTTTCGTAACTTTGAGACTGGGTTATAAGTACTTGGGGGTATGTTGTAACTTTGAACAGTCCATAAGTGAACTGTAGTAACTCGTGGATTACCTGTATTTAAACCTTGCAGGGACATAAGGCCACCATAATACTACTTAAAAAGAATGTGAGACTTTTCAATTTGGCCCAATTCTTCCAGTTGGAGGGTTAGGAGCCAAATTTTGAGAAACTACAAAAGGACTTTTATTTATTGGCATGTGATCCCTTAATTGTTAGGGGAGTCTCAGAGTTTTTTGTTAGGGGAGTCTCAGAGCACATTTTTAGATATGTTCTTGAAAAGAAATCACTATGAATTCTGTTACTTATATTGTATTTTTATAATATTCAAAGTATTATGTAAAAGGGAGATTTGGAAAGATCATATTTTTCTATTTCCTTGGCTTAGCTATCAGATGGCATTGATATTGGATTAAATAATTATGCAACTCATATTTTTTCTGGTCTGAATGAAATGTAAAATTATTATTATTATTATTTTTAATTTAGGTGAGGTTAGGGAAGAAAAAATTCCAGGAATTAAAATAATAACTCTTTTATTACTTTTATACCTATTTGTATCTAAGGGGGAAATATATATATTTTGCTAAAGTTACAAATCATAGAAATGAAAGGTATGTTGATCTTCGACGGAGTCATGGCTCCATTGTGTTTATTTTACATTATCTGAAGAAGCAGATTTAAATTGTCCTCAACAATGTGTCATAACATTGTTGCCAAAAAGTAAAAGATTACTATTCTTTCAGTGATTAGCTAGGAAGCTTTAAAGATATAAAATCACTATTTTAAAAAGTTTATTTTTTTAATCAGAAGGAGAGAGAGAAAGAGAAAGAGAGAGAGAAAGAGAACAAAGAACTTTTTCTGTAATATTGATATCAAATCTTTCTCAAAGTGTGTGAACACAATCCCAGAATAATTGTTAATACACTGTTATCCTTCTTGAAGGCAACAAATTGAATCAGATACTTATTGGTTTTAAAAGTGCTACAATTTGATAGGGAGTAAAGAGCAGCTTGCTATGCATTGTGGCTCAAGGCCACAGGCCAAGGCTCAAGGAAAGGAAATCCTATTTTAATAAAAGAATATAATTTTTGACTTACCTATTTATAACATTGTGATAGAAAAGAGTCTTCTCAGGGATACCACTATTTCTCTGTGTGGAATTGATTGTTTTGAAGGTTCCTCTCAACCTCAAATCTACTACAGATAGCATCAAAATGTAGAGTGGAAGAGGACTTCAATCATTAGTGTCAGTAAAAACTATTATTTGTGCATTTTCAGGTACCAAAATGTAGGATCTTATCAGTATGCACATTTTTGTTTAGTAGTAAGGCACATAGGATGAAGAAATTAAAATTTCTAATTCCTGATAAGTAAATAGTATTAAGGAATCTAGGATGGAGAAATTAAAAGTTTAATTCCTGATCTCCATAAAAAAAAATATATCTTGTCTCCTTACTAAAGGAAAACTTTGATTGATTTTATTGGCCACCATCATTTTTAAAAGCAACAAGATTTTGTCCTTTTCTTTAAATCTTAAGGTTCAGAAAAAAAATCTTCTTGAAGAAAAAAATAATGACGGCAAAGTTTGGCAATTTTTGAAATGATTAATTTTAGACTAATCACTAGTGGGTTTTACTTTGCAGTGAAAAGTAGAGTTGACAAAATCACATTTGTGCAAGGGAAACAGAAGATAAAAGTTACATTGATTTCTTTTTCCACATCCTATATTGCAGCAGATGAATTTCCAAAAGCTATAAAAGAATTTTTACCAACTAGAAACTTGAAAATCTGCTGTCTATGTTCTGAATGCAGGATATAGAGAAAACTAAGGATGAAAAATTGGAAGAGTTTCCTTAATTCTAACGCACGGACTATGCTTATTGTCATGAAATATATTACCATGCCTTAAATATTTCTTTGAGAAATATAAATACCTTAAACTTTCATGGCACGGCTGTATCTGCATTTTTTAAAAAGAATCGTGTAATATTTTGATGCAATAATGCTGTTCAGCCATTCAGTCATTCTCATGATATGATGGACTTTATTTTGTCAAGATTGTTTGCTGATAGCTCTTTCCCTGAAGTTATTGTAAATTCATGTGTTTCATTGACACAATCTAGCTGCTTGTCTTCTGCTGGCCTAGTGTTCTATTTTTACACTTTTTCCAAGCATCAAAGTCTTCTCCATTGATTTTTCTTTTTCCCATGAAATCTCCCAAATATACTTTAGCTCCCTTATGAGTGTTTCCAGTGAGCAATCTGGTTTTATATTTTAAGTGTTGTACAGTTTGTTCATCTTGTAATCCAAGGTATTCTCAACAATTTCCCCCATCTTTCCAGTTCAAAGGCAACAACTTTTCTTTGTTGGATCTTTGCCCTCCAAAATATTGAAGGATGGTATAACAACATTTCTTCTCCAAAGCAAACCTGCTACTGCAGGAACCTGGGACTCCATCCATGTGTTCCTTTAGTATCTTCGTTTAGCAATTTGTGGCCTATCCACATAACTAATTGGCTAACAGGAGGATGATTTTGTTTTATATTATTGGATTAAAATTTAACAACTCCAAAAGTGTTGCAAAATTTCATGCAGTTGCTATTGCTTTCTATTTGGAAATATCTTAATTTTAAAATTTTATAACTATATAAACATTTAATACCTTTTATGTTATTTTGGACCACAATTAAATTAGACTACTACATGTCATAATCTATCCATATAGTGGATGTCTCTATTTCATGGCTTCAGCCACAATGCCTGTCAATCTTTTACCCTAAACGGATAGGTACTATTACTGTTTGTCTGCCTATTTGCAATGACTTGGCATTGCCTGATTAGTATTCTTTATCTCTTCTTAAGAAGTGA
Organism: Pantherophis guttatus; assembly: GCF_059756535.1. Lineage (NCBI taxonomy): Eukaryota > Metazoa > Chordata > Lepidosauria > Squamata > Colubridae > Pantherophis > Pantherophis guttatus. The sequence goes on from NC_142066.1 coordinate 132,252,888, forward strand.
TCCCTTAAGTCAGCTTTATTTGTAGCTTTCAAGATAGTATCTTAGTGATGTTTCTGCCAGCAATTCTAGCCCAATATTTCTCATGTTTACGTATAAGTTAAATAAGAAGGGTAGCGTTATAAAATCTTGGCACATTCCTTTTCCAACGGTATATAGTTTGGCTGTTCCAGTCATCACTATGTATTGTTTTTGCTGAATGCCTGGAGTTGCCAGCTTGATTTTGATGTTGTTCACCTGAAGAATTCCATCTATAGAATCATGCTTTAGGTTGTTGGACCATGATCACTCCCTGCTTTTGCCCATGCATTCGCTAATCGAATGTGCAGGTCATTAAATGCACATGAGGTATCTCAGGGTGGCCTAGTGATGGAACAGGCCACATGCTTCAGACCAAGGCCTCCCCCAACCCACTGTGATACCTCATGCTCCCTCCCCTGGGATCCCCACAATTGCTCCCCCTGCCATCCTGCCATGCCCGGTCACTTACTTTGTAAAGATCTAGCAAGCTGTCTCCTCTCCACCCTGTCTGCTGTGGTTTCTTTACCTGCTTGCAGTCTTGGCATGAAAAGAGTTTGCAAGCTGATGAAATGTTGGGGCAGAAAATTCACATTGCTTCAAGCCTCGCATCACCTTGCAAACACTTTTTGTACCCAGACTGGAAGCTTCTGGGGGCTGTGATCTCGTGTGAGATCATGGCTCCCAGAAACTTCCAGTCTCAAAGCGAAAAGCATTTTCTAGCTGATGAGAGGCTTGAAGCAATGCAATTTCACTGCCTCAAAGTCTTGTTGGTTTGCAAATGGTCTTCAGCTGGATCTGGTGCAGGCCTCGGTTTGCCGAAAACAGATGCCTAAAGTACTGTAGTGTGAGATCACATGAGATCAGTAGTGCAGGATCTCACACTACTGATCTTGTATAATTTCACACTATAGTACTTTAGGCCTCTGTTCTTTGTGAACAGAGGCCTGTACCAGATCTGTGGCAAAAGGCTTTGCAAATGTAGGGAATCCCTCTTAGTTTGCAAAGCCTTTTGCTGTGGATCTTGTGCAGACCTCGGTTTGCAGAGAGCAGAGGCCTGAAGTACTGTAGTGCAAGATCATGCGAGATCAGTAGCATGAGATCTCATGCTACTAATCTTGTGTGATCTCATGCTACTTTAGGCCTCTATTTTCCATGAATGCACTGAAGCAGGCAAAGGAACCGATGGCTCACTAGGTTGTCGCAAGGTAAGTGAGTCTCCACAGGCCCAGTGTCTTTGGAAACCCAGCAAGAGGGGGATAGGCAGGGCAAATGTTAAGAGTGCCTCTGCAGTCTTTCGTAAGTGTGAATAACTGCCATGGTGCTGCAGCATTCGTAACTTTGGGGCTGTGTCTTAAATATTTGGTATTATGTTATAACTTTGAATGGTCACTAAGTGAACTGTCGTAACTGGAGCATTACCTATATACCATTTGCTGTTTTACTTTCTATTAGCATTCAACCTCCCATAATTAATATTTCATCATCTTTTTGGAATTGCATTGTATATTGTTGAATTTGTTAACAAACTATAGCAAGTTTTCATTTTACTGTTCAACTTTTGTGTTTGAAGGATAGATTTGGATTACCATGATTGGCATGCTTGGATCCAAATCGTATATGAACTCTTATTTTTCACTTCTTTTCTTAATAATGTTGACTACTATATTTCTTCTATGATTTCCTTGTCAATAGTAGATGATTTTCTACTTCTCTGGTGTGAAATGCAGTCAATTTTAGTTCATTCCTAATTTCTACTCTGAAACACCAGATTTGTTTTGGTTCATGGTTCCTACATTACATGTATCTATGTGAGAATATCTTTGTAGAATCATCTTTTTCTTTTGCTTCTGGTTACATCAGCAGCTGGACATCATTTCAGTTTTAATCTAGCCACGTCGTAAACACCAGTGCTACTCATTATGTTGTTCTGATTCTGGATGATCATTTGGGATTTTTTTGACAGAATACTGGAGTGGATTGCTGTTTCTTGTGGGCCATATTGAGACTAAACTTGTCTATGATCTGTTGATCATGAGTGACCTTTATGGAGTCCATCCTCCTGTAGGATCACTCATAGTGTTAATGGGCTGTTCAAGTCCCATTTCAAGGTAACAGTACATAAAGAGTAATACCGTGTATGTTTAAAAAGCAGGGTGATAATCAATCCATCAAGTATTTTTAAAGCGTATGTTACTATAAATTCTGATTTCCCAGATTTGAGGTTTACTTTTTGCTACTAATAGAGAAGTAGGGCAACCTATATTCAGTGTTTTCACTTTCACACTTTCAAATAATATCTATTGCTACTAAAATTGGGGGTTTCTTTCCCATTACTGAAGTAGTTTCCAATTGACTGAAAGGAACAGCTCTGATTTGTCCATGTGCAATGCAGCAATATTATTAAATAGGATACTGAATTGCAAGGGGAAAATGTCAACAATGGTCCTCAGGTCCATGATCTCTGCAGCCTAGGGAACCGTAAGATGCCTTTCATGTCACTTTCATAGTCCTGAATTTGGGAATTCTGTGGAAAGAAAGAAGGAAGGAAAGAGGAATGGATGGATGTTATGCTACAGTTGTTACTCATCTAAGAATGGAAGGGGAAAAAATGGGGGAGGTTTATAAGAAAGCAGCACATATGAAGTGGTAGTTCACTTATTTATTTTTTTATGTAAAGAAATCAAGTGTGAAAGTACAGTGTCTGCATGAAGAAGGGAAAGAAATGACGAAAGAGATGAAGCTGAATGGCTAAAAGCATCTTAAGCTTTTAAGATCATTCAATACCTCTATATCGATTTAAAATGAATAGTACTTCTCCAAGAATATTGACCAGTTATGAACGTATTTAAATAAATGTTAGCAGAGCACTTTTTGTATTAAATGCTACTTGTACATAAGGTTGCTTCAGGCATCATGCAGGCACCAAAAATTTTATTCTTATCATAGAATTATAATTCTATGCCCAGTGCTAACAAAACCATGCAAGGTTATTTTTTTTAATCCATAGTTTGTTGATCAAGCCAAAACTGGTTGGATTTGCACATATTAAGCCAAACCCTTTAATATATTAATCACAGTGACTGATTTTGCACAACTTGCTTTACAAAATATAAGCAAACTATAATATGGATTAGTGTGATGCATGGGATATGGGCTCATCTCCTTTTGATCAGCCATTATATAGAAATCTAGTCATCTCCTCACAATGCTTGCTTTCAGTGCTGCAGTACTCATCTAGAGCGTTGCCATGCCAAAGTTGCTTTCAGTGACAATTGTATCATTTTGAAATATCTGAAGTAGCCTTTAGAGTCCCACTGTGAATATTTATAAGTCTGAATAACTGGAAAAACATTTTTGACACCTTCTTGAGAATAAAAGGAACCCATGTATAAGATGATAATAGCAGTAAAAAAAATTTCACATTTACAAATATGGTGCCTTTTCAGATTTGCAAAATGGGGGCTGTCAGTCTTTTGCTCGTTCCCAACCAGAGCTTATTTGACTAGGGACTATCTCTATTAAAATATCTTGATCTTTATTTTCCATGAGAGAATCATGGCAATATACTCTTCATTTTAAATTAGTGAAGCGGTATATAAGTCTAAGTGCTATTGCTATTTCCAGGAATAAGTAGTGATGATTATAAGGGAAACAGTAATTGATTGTATATTATGAGTTTTGAATAATATGTAACTTTAAATTATTGGATAAATGTTAGCTAGTGTTTAACTAATTGGTTTAGCATTTAGTGTATTGAAACCAGTTGGTGACACAGAACTATTCAAATCTTCCTGCTAGCAAACATAGACTTCTATAAGTTACAAATCACAAAGAACGTAATCTTTTATCAACATTTCATGGCTTTATTAATTTTTTTGCTGCACCTTTTTATTATTTCTATTTCCGTGAAAGAAAAAAAAAGCACATTAATAAAAAATACCTTTCTATTCCATAAAAATCTCTTATCCTGTCAACAGTTATTAGAATTGCATGTGATTTCTGATGCTCCATATATAGTCCTTGGACTTGGTTAAAAGGATGTAAAACACACCCTGGCTTGCTACCATTAACAAGGGCAATGCTTGTAATAACAATTCATTTTTTCTGGTTCATTCTAAATATCGTTGAATTAAGAGTGTGACGGGTAGAGGGGTATCATCAAGGCAAACATTTTTCCATCATCCCCTTTTTAAACGTATCTGAAGATCTTTGTAGATTGACCCAAAGGCCTTCACAGATATTGGAGCCATATTTACCCAAGCTTGCTTTAACGCTTTGTCAATTTTAACCCAGATAAAGCAATGTTCCACATAGGCTGACCTGGAGGCATTTACACCGCCTGTCCTTTGAAATTTGATAAATAATGTGCAAAGATCTGCAGAGATAGCCAGATGCTGCCACTCTTGCTTCTACTGTTCCTTTTACCTTTCCATGGGGATGTTATCTCATTGTAATAGAGTACACTTTTATATTCTGCCAGGTTGTTTCCTACTGCAGGCTTTGTTCTTATGGGATAGTTGGCAGAGGGAAGAGAAAGCATTTAATATCTATCCATCTACAAAGAGTGGAACATAAAAGAAAGAAACAAGTTGGAGCAGAGTGCATCATGATTAATACTGCATCAGTAGAGTGACTGTGATAATTCAGCTTTCATTAACAAAATGACTTAATTCTCAGGTTTTCTGCTCTGCCTTCCTACCTCTCTTTAAAATTCAAGCTGAGATCTGCTTCAAACTTTCTTTCTTTCTGTTTCCCTTTTTTTTCCTGATAATATTCCAATAGTTAGTTTGCCATTAAAAAAAATCTACCCCCCCTCCATGTTGCTATAAAAGCAAAAAGAAGAATTCTCCTCCCTCCAATGCTCTACTATATGTTTATTTAATTGTGCATCTTACAGATCAGCCCCTTGTTTAGAAGATATCTCTAATCCACAGGATTGGGTTCCTAAATTTCCCCCCAAAGCAGTGCTTTTTCTTTGTTAATGTCAAGAGTTGGTATTCCTGTTTCAGTAGGTTTTCTTAAACCGTTGAACACTTTTTCAATTAAATTTCTGGTTTCACTTTTAGTTAAATAAAAGTATCATAAAAAATTACATCATATAGATGCAACCAAGGTGATCAAATTCTGAAATAGTTTTAAAAAGGAAAATAAAAAGAAACAAAACTTTCTGTTTATGTGTCTCAAAATATCCATTTCTTTTCTGAAGTTTAACATCAACCTTGTAGAATTGTCAATTTTGCATTTTTCTTGTTAAATATTTGGAGCTAATTTTTTGTTCTGCCTGCACGATTACAGGACACTCAGAAGAATTTTATATGTGTTATCCTTACCCAGCGTATAAAAAATACAGAAACAAAATATTGTATGTATCATGCAATCCCATTAAAATGGAAAACATGTTATTTTGAAGTAATCATTAAATTACCTACTGTATCACTGAAAATCCGTGTACTTAAACATTGCAAAATATGAATTGAGTAAAACACCAGAAATAAATTTTTATTGATTGTATTTGATTAGCATATGAACCTCACCTACTATTTTTGAAGTTTATAAAGAGCAAAAAACAAATTACTGCTGTAGTATAATGTACTGTTCCTTTAAATGTAAATTCTTTGTTATTTTTCAGAATTGTATGTTATTTGGTTATAAGAAATTATGAAGAACCATTGATGCTCAATGGAATGAGGACTCTCAATGGATCAGATGATATATTTATAGAATTTGGCTTTTGTTATGCAAAAAGATAACATCAATAATTAAAATATATTTTACTTGAAATGCTTTAAATTCTATTTTCCCCAGCTCACTGTGAATAAAGCAACATTTTGTTACCTGAAGTTTCAGCCTATGCAACCTAATATCTATTTGGTTCTGGTCAAATTTTGCAGTTAACATACAATGGCATCGAAATAAATCACCGTATTAAAGCTTCTATAATGTATGCATTATATCAATCAAACATTTCGAAAACGATTGGATTCCGTGACAAAGAACAAGATTGGGCAACTTATATCCTCCTTGATACATCTGCGTTTCAGCTTGTAGAGCCCAAACATACTTATTCAATTGCTGAAATAATATTTGATGATGACATTTGCCACTGTACTGTGGCAATAAGTTGTATACTATTTATCCAGATAAAGTTAAGCTTTAATTCAATACTAATTAGAATGGTAATTTTCACAATTTTTGTCCTTGCCTCCACTGTTTTAGAGCGTAGTCAAAATTTGCAAATTATTTGCAAACCTTTGGCCACCAAATGGTTACCCAGACTTGATATACATATTTACATTATAATTGTGATATGTGGAATATGTGTCATTTTGGGATGTTTCAGAAACTTTATCTTATGCTAGAATATGGTAAACGATGTCTTATTGTTGTTCTAGATTATTTGGAAGCAGTGAAAACAGAAATTGCAGGGATGAAGAGTCATGGTTGAGTGATTCAGCTCATTGTTCTACAGAGAAAGTAATGGTTAAAATATTGAACGATGACTGGGAGATATGCGTCAAGTCCATCTCTGCCATTGAAGTTCACAGGGTTACTTGAATATCAGTCAAAACTATCACTTTATACTACACAGTAGTTGTAACAACAATTGGAGAATATGTGTATGTTGCCTGAGCTGCTGAAGGAGTGGGAGGATGAAAATATATGAAATAAATATACATTTGGTTGTACTGTTTTGAGTTAAAATAATCAAAGAGATAAAATGAAAGCATAAGGCAATTTATTACACTGTATTTTGCTTCTATTATTCTTCATAGGATCCCAATACTATTTTGTTGCTTATACCAAGGACGGATGAAGTAGCAGCAACAGTTTATTTGGGCTCCTTCTTCTGACCTAGGAAATTATTATAGTAGATGAGCTGCATGGCCAGTATTGCATTACAAATTACTGCTTATAATTCTTAATGTGGCAGAACAAGAACTCCCATTTTTTTAATTTATTACGCTAAGACTGCAGGACTCACCAGATTCATAATACAAGTGTTAGAAAGACAACCCTAATTTCAATGTCTGTGGTTTGTGGCTGAAACTCAAATTATGCAATTCCAAGATTCTGGAACTGGCAATATGAAACAATATCTCCACAATTTAAAATTTTGGAAGATTAGAAGCCCTCAGTATAGTTTTTTTTTACTGCAGAAACCTCAGGCATCCATCAAAGTCATATTTCTATAAAACTTCATTGTAATTTTAGATTATAATTCTATAGAACGATTTTTGTGGGGTATTTTTTCCCTCTCCTCCATTAGAAAAAAAAGATGCTTGAAGGTTTTCATCTGACATGGAAGCATATAATTATTTCCCTGTTCTTTCCAAAATGATTTAAAAACCAACAGAACCATTAGTTGTCGCTTTTTTCAAATACTTTCTAACTTTTTTCTTGTGTCTGTTAGACGAATAATCAATATAGCAAGATGTAATACCCAATGTTTTTACAAAAAAGGGCTGTTTGTTTATTGTATTAAATTAGATGCTACTAGTAATAATTTCTATTATAGAGCAAGAAAGTATTTTATCTACTACTTCTATCATGAATAACATTGAGGTGATGGTTTTTCTATAATTCATTGTAATAAGAAAGGCCCAAACATGCCCAGAAATCACTATAGTGGGAAACATAGCTTACATTTGTCATTGATAGGCTGGAATTGTTTGGCCCTTCCACTATGAAACAAATATCTCCAGCTTTATTTTGGATCGTATTTTGAGAGATATACATTGGTGGTGTGGGTTTGTATAATATGCTCTGTAATTCTCTCCTTTGGCATTTCTAAAGCTTTAGAATGTTTGCAGTAAACGTTCATGTTGGCAGAAATATCCTCAAAAATTGTCTTGTGAAAAGGTTTTAGTTTCATTTGTCTGATTAAAAATGTGCTCTTTTTGTTAATCACAAAAGATCATTGAATTTCATTTGTAACTTTTGCTCCCTAAATATATTATTGTGTACTCACACATCTTGACTGCAAAAGTTGATTTTGTTCATGATTCACTATAGATCATTTACACTTGGTAGCATTTGTCTGTATCTGGGCGTGCATGTGTGTATGCAGGGGTGGAATTTGACTGGTTCAGACCAGATAGTGTGTACCGATAGCGGTGATTTGAAGTGGTTTGCTGAACTGGTAAAAACCAGCCCAGGTTTGCTCCACCCACCTCTGCTCACACCCTCCCGCTTGTCGCTCACCCCTTCCGCTCTGTGTGTATGCCCGAGAAGGAGAAAACCTGACCAAACTTTTCTTCCTCCCTTCGAAGCGAAAGGGAGCTGTGTCAGCCTGCCTGTCCCTTTAAGGTACTTCAACTCCTGGGAGGGAGGGAGGGAGGACCATAAAGGGACGGAGTGCGGTGGCTGCCTTCTGAGCAGCTCTGCTGTGAATGGAGGGAGAAAAGTTCGGCTTCTCTCTGCCACAGCATTCAGCATGGCTGCTTCTTGCTTTCTTCTAGGGCTCATACAACAGAGCAAACATGAGAATGAGGCGAGAAGCAGCCAGGTTGAACATTAGAAGACTTGGCCGAACTTTACTGTCGGTTCTGTGGATGTGCTTGGTGGGCTGTGAGGGACATCAAGTTGGCCATGCCCACCTCAGTCACATGACCCCCCCCCACCAAGCCACGCCCACAAAACCGGTAGGGAAAAAATTTGAATGTCACCCCTGCGTGTATGCATGTATGTGTTCCAGAAGTTTTACACATTTACATAAAAAAAAAAATTTCTACACAGGAATAATATATTCAATAGCACAGAAAATTACTAAAAGCTGCTTGTAAAAAGATAATTTGAATGATGATGAAGAAGAAAAAGATTACACAGAGACTATGGGAGGGAAGGAAGATGGCAAAGTGGTTACAACTTTGAAACAAGTTCTATTAAAATCTCATACTATCTTTTTATTTTAGTGCCTTTCATAGAGGTTATGTTTACGCAAATGTTAACTCAATGAAGAATTTTTACACTTGATTATTAAACAGCCATAGTAGTCTGTTTCACACCTAATGTGAACAGATGACTTTCAATGTTAGGCTAAATCATAAACAAACAACATCAAGGTTTAGCATTATACATAAACCAAAGTCAGAACATGTCACAAGAAAACTTCCTTCCTGATACCTAAAATTCCAAATGGAGAGCAACAGTTTTTTAAAGTTTTCCTGCCTGAGTACGGGGCTGGACTAAAAGACCTTCAACGTCCCTTCCAACTCTGTTATTCTATATTCTAAGGTATCATTTTTGTATTCAGAATAAAATACAGATAAGCCCTTTTTATATGGTAAAACAAAGTGATACATTAGTATCACTTTAAAAACAGGTTATGTTAGGAACATGAATGTTATATTATTGATTAGTATCTGTTTATGACATTGGATTTGAGAGGAACATTAAAAATTACAAAACTACACCAATTACATTATAAGTACTTTTTAATAGCTCACTGAAGGGTCAAAATACTCAATTCTTTAATATCTCTCCCCATCTATGTTATTTATGGTCAGTATGTTGAAAAATTATTTTTTCCATCTGAGAGAATAATTATCAGAATAAGGGAAATAATATAATAAGATTAATTAAAGAGTTTCCATCTTTTTCATTCACCTGTAACTATTTCTAAATATTTTTTGGCATAATTTCATGTATTTGACTTAAAATAAATAAGAATAACAACAGAACAGTATTTCTGTTCAAATTCACATGCAAGTACATAGGAAAAGGAAAAAAATCCATTCAACATTATTCAAACATTTTAACATTTAAAAGCCCAAATTTGAATGCTAATCTTGTTCATGATTCTTAATAGCAAAGGATTCAAAATTAATTCCAGAGGGAACTGAAATGTCAGTTGTAGAAAGAGAGAGAAAAAAACTGATGGTTTAAATTGAGTCTGGCTTTTTAATATGAGACAGACAAGGAAGAGAAGTGGCTGTATTATCTGGCTTCTAGGAGACATTATTCCTCCAAACAAAAGATTCAGAAGAATGCTACAAAATGGAAGAAAAATCAGGGGCTACATCCAAATAAAACAGAACATATTATTAGGGAGTTAAATTGTCCATTAAAAAAAAAAAACTTTCACTAAAGTCAAACCAAAGAGTATTGTAGGCACAGTTGTAAATGTATGTGATAGAACTGTTGATTGTGAAAATTTTCATCATTTCTATGCATGCATATATACATGAAACATGCACCTTTTGAATAAAAAAACATTTCTATATTATGTGCTATCTATAGTTCAAGAAAATCAACATGCCTCCAATTTTCTATAGTAATAAAAATTTCTTCAGTAGAAATTCCTCTGCTCCATTTCTCTAGCATCAGATTGTGGCAAAAGTTACTCAGATAAATAACTTTTGTAGTCAGGCGAGGGTTGACAATAGTTAATATATTTACTGTTAAGAGAACACGGAGTAGTATCATAAAAGTTGTGCATGTCAACTTGACTTCTGCATCAAATTGACCTGGATCATGATGGAAGCCTTAACTCAAGGACAACAAATCTGAATTCATGTGGAAACTAGAATGATCAATTCTCACATTATATGGAATTTTGCTAAATTTGAGGAGAATTATGTGTTGCAGGTAAGACAAGTGAGAATCTTGTTAGGAGGAGGAAAAAAATAGGGTATGTCAATTTTGGAAGGTGTCCATTCAAAACATAGTTCTATATTTAAACCGTATTTTTCAGAGTATAAGATGCCCTGGAGTATAAGGCACACCTCCTTTTTTGGTGAAGAAAAGAAGAAAAAGAAATCTGCCTCTGCCTCTGAGAAATTTTGCCTCGTTGCAGCAAATAGCAAACAGCCTATTTGCTGCTATTACTTTCATTTTCGTTTTCAGTAGCTTGATTAGCACAAGGAAAAAAAAAATCTGCTCCAGCAATTTACCTCTTTGCAGCAAGCAGCAGAGCCCTGCGCAAAACAACTGAGAGCAAATCAGCTGAGAGTCGGGAGGCCTATGGAATCAACTTGTGCTAATTAGGCTGTGCTGAAACTGAAAGGAGCTGTTTTTTCTTGCTGTTTGCTTGCAAGGAGGTAACTGCTGCGAGGCACAGGCCAAAGGGTGGGGGCCAGTGGGTGGGCAGGGCTATGTTCAGTGTATAAGACGCACCTAAATTTTCCGTCCCTTTTAGGGAGGGAAAAGGTGTGTCTTATACTCCAAAAAATATGGTAACTGGTCAATATGTCAGTAAGGCTAATGTTAAAATATATTTATAAAAAATACTTCAGTTATTACTGTGGTTATTTTCCTGGATCACTGACTTTGGGGGAAAAGTTACATGAATTGCTGTGAGAAGGAGGCAGTGGAAGAAGACTTCAAATGAAAGTTTTGCTTCAAGTTCTTTCCTACTCAAGGCTTCTCAGTGTACGTTTGCTGCAGTAGTGGGTTTCAAATCCCGTTGCTACCAGTTCTCTTGTGTGCGTGTGCATGCATGGCGCTTCTGCGTATGCGCAGAAGTGTTCGGGCGGGTGGGCAGAGCTTCCCACCGTTGCCGCTACCGGTTCACCCAATCTGGATAGGAGAAGGGAAGAAAGAAGGAAACATCTAGTTAATTAAGGAATTAAAAATAGCATATTAGGAGTACTTCACTTCACTCTATTGGTTAGCCCTTGGGTCATATCAAAGTGCAGAGTTCCAGGCACAAATTATTACTAAAATCTGATAAAAACAATTTAAAATGGAAGTGGATAAAATACAATTTAAAATGAAATTGGAATAAAAGACAATGATTTAATATATAGATAAATAAAATTATATTTCGGTATCACCCCTACGATGTACCCCAATCAGTCCCACATATACCGATCTCAACTGAACCATTTTGCTCAAATACTGTTCCATATTAAATGTTGTTTTCAAATTCTGGCTGCACATAAGGTAAGTTGTTTTGATATGGGGTTCCCAATGGGTCACTCATTTAGTACATAGACCAAGATACCTGTATCTCATCCTCTTATACAGGCAAAAATCAAATAGGATGTGAGCCAGGTCTTCTACCTCTGCCACTCCGGCATTAGGATTAGATTTCTCAAAATCTTTTCCTCCCATGGTTGACTCTAATATTGGAGAAAAGTTGAATTGTTCCTTTGCTATTCTCCAGCAAAGATGTATTCATCCTGCTTTATGGATGAACAGCATATGCTAACAGGCTGCTACAGGCAACACAATCAGATCTGTTCTCTGCTTATATGAAAGGGAGGACACTGGTTGAAATTAAAAAGAAGGGACCCAGTAATGGGAAAGAGTCTGTTTAGAGAAGGGATAGAGCTTCTTGAATGAGAAGCACTGAACAAGTTTCTTGCCTTCAAGGAAAAAAATAAAGTCCAGTTGCCTTTTGAAAAAGCATATTTCAGACAACCATGACCCTGATTACTGAGAATCTCTATAGACAAGTATAGGGTGGCTATCTGTGGAGGATATCTTGGTGGAAGATAGGAGTAGGCTGTCCTCAATGACTTTCAATGTACTTTCTTGCTCAATATTTTTCTTTGGACTTTGAAGAACTGAACTTCCTTCTCCATATTTTTACTGTTGTCAGGTGACCAAAACTAGCTGTCTTTAATATTAGTGATTTTGGTAGGTGGTCCAAAATTCAATGTAACAATTCAGCAAACAATTCAGCAAGCAAGCAAGCAAGCAAACAAGCAAGCAAGCAAAGACATGACTATGAAATATTTGAATATATTGAAATCTATTCACTTGAAAATTGAAAAGCCCCAAACCGAAAAAACTGCTATTCATCCACCTGTGTAGTATTGTCTACAATTACATAAATATGCATGTGTGATAGCATTTGTCCCATTATAAAATACTTAAAAGAATGGAAAAAGATCAGTTGTCATGTTCTGTTCACCCATAAAAATAGTAGTGGAACACAATAACTCACAGGCAAGTTATTCAGGAACTGATCCAAAACTAGAAATCATATATACCCAACATAAACAGCAGCCACTGATAGCCTTGTTCATGACATTAATTAATGCTACTATTCTCAAAAAACTATGCAGGATTAGATTTATTTAGAACCTGGGAGATGGTGAGACATTCCAGCATACTGGCTAGATTGGGAAATTTGAATAAATCCCAGAGGAATGCGGTTCCTGAAAACTGCATGCAAGTACAATGTAACTTTGTTAGTATTGCAACAATGTAATTTTTGTAAAGTATTTATAAAAATAATTTAAAAACCTTTAAAATATTTTAAAACTATCATCAAAACTAAAATTTGATTGTCGGGGCAACACCTGAAGTTGAGGAAGACAATGCTACAATGGGCAAGTCAACAATGCAAATCAGATGGGAGCAGGATATGTATGTAGAATGAAAATCCCAGATACCCTCCCTCCCTTCCTTCGTCAGAATCTAGAGCATTGTTTTTCAACCTGTTTTACCGGTCCCAACAACTGGTAAGATCCCACAGAGTTGGTCTCCTCCGGGTCCTGTCAGCTAAACAATGCCTGCAGGCGGGCCCGCTGGGGAGGGCCCAGCTCTCTGGAACCAGTGGCTGCCCCAGCTCTCTGGAACCAATTACCTCCTGAGGTCCGGACCATCCCCACCCTATTGGCCTTCCGAAAAGCGGTGAAGACCTGGCTTTTCCGGCAGGCCTGGGGCCGTTGATTTCGCTCTTGCAATCCGGCGAGATCCGTCCATGAATGGTGTGAATGAGTTTTAATGTTTTTAATTTTTAAATATTTTTTATAATGATTTTAAATGCATTGTGAGCTGCCCTGAGTCTTCAGGGAGGGGAGGCATACAAATTGAATGAATGAATGAATGAATGAATGAATGAATGAATGAATGAATGAATAAATAAATAAATACCTTGCTAACTCTAAACTGTATGGGCAGCATGCTGATAGGAGAATTCTGGAAGTTGAAGTCCACACATCAAGTTGAAAAACACTGATCTGGATTAATCTTTGGCTGGAATCTTTGGATGGAACACCATCAGAAAATCCAAAAGCTAAAAGCTAATTTGGGAAGGAAACACCAACACTATCACAGCAGAATGCAACAAGAAACTTACTTTTGCCACTCAGAAAAATACATTTTTATTTTTTTTAAAATTTGATTTATATGCCACCCTTCTCCGGAGACTCAGAGCGGTTTACAATGCGTTAAGCAATAGCCTTCATACTTTTGTATATTTATACAAAGTCAGTTTATTGCCCCCATAAACTGGGTCGTCAATTTACCTACCTTAGAAAGGATGGAAGGCTGAGTCAACCTTGAGCCTGGTGAGATTCAAACTTACAGTAATTGCAGAAAAGCTGGTGTTAATCACAATGCTTTCAGTCTGCTGAGCCACCAGGCCCTTTACAGATTATAATCCACAAAATTAGAGATTAAGCATGATTTAAGAAAATTTAATAAATTTTCATCAACTTTTTATAAAGTTGTCAAATTGAAGGCAATCATAGCATCCCCCTTTTCCATGTACAAAATATTGGCATTTAAAATTCAGATTTAGTTCTGTCATTGTAACCTAAATGTGTCTTGCTCTTTGAGGATGGTATTACAGCAACATATGTGGAAATCATTATATTCATATAGTCAAAAGCAGTATCAGAGATGAACATAAGAGTTCTGAAATTATACATTGCCTGGGCTCTTAATCTTAAATTTAAAAATATAGATTTGTTTTTCTTCTTTCCCTCTTGCATAAAATTGCATTATGAAAATGTCCTTTACTTGTTTATTAATTAAATTTATATAGGTGCCCATCTCACAGGTGTGACTTTATGCAGTTCACCACAATTAAAATAACAATATGAATGTTATAAACACAACAGCATAAAAACATCCTAGATGCATTTAGAAACATGATTAAAAATTCAATACTATTAGATATAAAACATGATCCAAACATAGATGTAATTGCATAAAAATGATACAAGGGGGCAGATGCATACTATTTAGTAAGATCTAGGAAAGAGTGGGAAGATGAAACTTTATAGAAGTACAGTAACCTGAACAGGCAACATCTTTAGAAGGGATATTTTTAACTATTGCTAATTAGCATGCTATTGCATGCATAATTTTATTATTGACATTTTAAAAATAAACTAAGAATTAGCAATTCCAAAGGTGCTTCTTCAAAGGTGCTTTCTTGTTTTTTCTTGAAGAGGTTTCACTTCTCATCCAAGAATCTTCTTCAGTTCTGATTTCAGTCCTGGATAACCTGGACAACTGAGAGTCTCCATAGACATTCAATATTAGCAATTTTTCTTCAGAGATGCTGAAAAACTTTGGCAATTCCAGGTTTCCCCTGAATGATAATGTTGAAGTTAAATTGTTTTAAGAGGATTATTTCACAAATTCATTGCTGAAACATGAATCAACAGAAATTAGTACTGCATAATTTATTTTGTCTATTACAGATGGTTTCAAATACATAAACTTGTTCAATAGTTGGTCTGGAATCTTATGGTTTAGGATATGTTAATACATTTTATTTCTGAGGAATGGTTTTTGTAATCAGGCAAGCAGGAAAAAATATATTCTGCACACTAAGTGATATTATGCAGACCACTAGATGGTAGCAAAGAACTAAACTTCTATGTCAGATCCTTGTATGCCATTTGCTAACTTTTACAAGAATATGCTTTAGCCTGTTCCCTCACAACATGAATGCCAGAATGCTATTAAAGATCTCTGTCTGTCTGTCTGTCTGTCTGTCTGTCTGTCTGTACACACATAGACACAGATACACATAGAGAGACACACACACAGAGGGAGGGAGGGAGGGAGGGAGGGAGAGGGGGGGAATTCTCTAAGGTGCAAAGGAGTGAGGAGGATGGGGTTGCTTGATTTGAAGTTGTATTTTGCAGCAGAGTCTGAAGTTTTGATGACATAATTTTATATGGTATGATAAAGTTAAGATTAATGCAGATTTTGTAAATCACATATTTGAGCATGAAGAATGAATCCAAAAGGGCAAATGGCTGCAAAGGAATTTAGTTTCTAATGGTTTTCATATGCATATTAAGGGAAAAATTTAAAATAGACAACTGAACATTTGGAATTGAACAGCAGAATACATAATTGGATTAGGCACAAATGATACACATATAACTGCTGAAATTCTTGTTGGAATGAAGGAAGATTCACAAGATTCACAAGCAAAATTGTGCATTATAAAATGGACTAAGAACTTTGGTTATAATATATTGCTGGAACAAAAGGAAAACATGGTTAAAAGGATTGAAATTCACCCAATCTTATCATTTAAAAGATTTTTTTAATAAAATGATGTACCATTGATATATGACTCCAGAAAAAAATATCTAAAATGTATAACGATACCATATTTATGTTGGAAATATGGAAACATGAAGGGATATTTTATTATACCTTATAAATTTGTAAAAAAGGCTGAAAATTTTGGGTTCAAACACATGCAACAATGCAAAGACTTTTAAGATAAATATAGTAATTAATCTTTTAAGATTAACATAGCACTTAGAGTAATATACTGCTTCATACTGCTTTACAGCACTCTCAGTGTTTACAGAGTCAGCATATTGCCATCAACAATCTGGCTCCTCATTTACCGACCTTGGAAGGTCAAATCAACCTTCAGTCAGTCAGGATCGAACTCCTGACAATGGGCATAGTTACTAGTTAGCCTGCAATACTGCATTCTAACCACTGTACCACTAGAAGCTTTAAACCTGGGACTAATGGGATAGACAATTAGAAAAGAGTCACAGAAAATTATTTTTATATGATCATTGCTGTGAGACTCCTATATGTGCAGAAGCGGCGATTCTCTGAAGTATTCAAACCAATGGCTCAACCAACACAAATGGGAGCAAGAATGATCAAGGCTCAACCAACGGTTGGGAGCAAAAGCTGTTAGCAATGGGTAGTTCAGCAATTCGTATGTGTCCAAATCAGACCGAGTCAGAAAGCTGGGAAGCAAGAGGAAAGGAGGAGTTTAACAGCTTGCAGACTCAGTCCTAGGACATCAGACAAGAGTTTTGTTTTTTTTTAAATTTTGATTTATATGCCGCTCTTCTCCGGAGACTCAGGGCGGCTTACAATGCGCTAAGCAATAGTTAACCCATTCCAGACTTCCAGTGGCACCGCAGGCGCTGACAGACACTCCTTTTGGATCGTCAGCCCCGCGATTTTGTTGAAACTGCCAAGACAGCGCAAATCAGCTGTCTGGCGGCTTGGAAACCTTCCCCTTGGGAGAAGAGAGAAAGGCGAGCAGCCAAACAAAGGTAGAGCTCCCCAAAAGCCCTAGGAGCAATTCTGGGGCTAGGAGGGTGAGAGCTTCCTGGTAGTTCGACTGAGCTCCAAATCTGAGGCTTTTCTGCTTCAAGCAGAACAAGACACCGCGACCACCCCTGCAATCAGCATTCAGATTCAAAATAAGCTTAAAGCAGGCAGAACAAAAACAGGAGTCCCAGCAACTACAAGTACTGAACTTTAACTCTGTGTCTATATTTCTTCCTTCTAAGACTTTTAAAATGAAAGCAAAAATGGCGCCTGAACTGTAACAGGGCGTGAAAGTGAAAGTTATAGTGAAAGTGATAGTTAACATTGTTAGCGCTTCTAAGGCTGTTTAAGATTACTGGGTTCTACAACAAAGAAAGAAAGATTTAAAGTGGAAAGACTACAGTTTGGACTTTAAATAATCTATAATACTTAAAAAAAATTTAAAAACATTTGGATTTATTGATTTGGTTGCTGTAGGAAGTATAAATTGAAAGCTAAAAATGGCTTCTAAGCAAATAAAATCTGGCTTTAAAAGTGCTGGAGGATCGCCAGCACAACCATCAAAACTACAATCTTTGTCTACTTCAAACCCACAAATATTGACTTTGGAAGTTCTACAGGAATCTCTGCAGGAAGCTTTGAAGCAACAAACTTCTTTTTTGGAGGGGAAAATTAAGGGAGTGTCTGAAAAGATGGCTGAAATTAAAGAAGTCATACAAATTCGGAATAAGGAAATAAGAGAAGATATAGTAATGGCATTTCAGGGTCTGGCAAAACACATTGAATTGTTGGATGAAAGAGTAGAAGAAATTAATCAGTCTAATCAGAATTTGGAAAATAAAATGGATGAAGTTCAGACCAAGGTGGATAGGGCAGACGATGAAGTGGTGATGTTACAGTATAGAGCGATGGAATTTGCCCTGAGAGTAAGAGGTCTGAGAGAACACAATCGAGAGAACTTGAGAGAAATCTTTGAAGAGGCTTTTGCAAAAATAACTGGGGAGCAACAAGCAGATCTCTCACTGCAAATTGACAAGATATATAGTATTAATTCCTGGTTTGCTAGACAGAATCAATGGCCAAGAGACATTGTGATTTACTTTACAACGAGGAAGACCCGAAATGAAATTTTACAAGCTTTCTATAAAAATAAACTTCAAATTGCAGGACAAGAGGTTTTAGTGCTGAAAGAAATTCCCCCCAAAATGTTGAGAAGCAGAAAGGAGTTTGCTTTCTTGGTGGATGAACTTAGAAATCGACAGATTCAGTTTAGATGGGATGTTCCAGCTGGACTGGTGGTGAATTATGTGGGAGAAAGGTATCGTCTTAACACAATTTGGAAGGCAAGAGATTTTTATACTAATGTATTAAAGGCCGGATGTCCACCATCTCAGGAAATGAGGAGAAGAAAAGAAGAGCTGGTGATACAGGAACAGAAGGAAAGTAAACAGCCACAAGCTGCAGGAGAGACCTCGTTTATTGAAGAAGATTTATTACAATTTTTTGGTACTGATCAACCTTTGGAAGTAGTAGAAAAAAGAGAAGAACCAAAAGATCAAAGGCAGACTCATGCTGCAGCAAAGCGAAAAGAACAAGATTTAAAGTTACAGCAAACCCAAATGAAAGCTCAAGAAGCTACAAAAACAGAAGCAGTGGGAAGAGCAAGGCCGAAGAGAAAGGTGAAGGAGGATCTTCAGCTGGCGCTCTTAAAGCTTCAAGGTGCCAAGAATGGTAACTAAATTTTTGACCTGGAATGTCAATGGTTTGAATTCACCACAAAAGAGAAAGAAAATATTTCATTATTTGAAACAGTTTAAAAATGATGTAATTTGCCTACAAAAAACACATATTAGAGTGACAGATCAAAAATACTTGATAAATTCAAGATTGGGGACACATTTTGTTGCATCTGTTCCAGAGAAGAAAAATGGTATAGTTATATACCTAAGGACAGATTTAACAGCTAAATTAATTGAGGCAGATGCTCAAGGAAGATATATTGCAATTGAATTTCTAATAGAAGGGAAGAAAACACTTTTAATTGGAGTATATGCTCCTAACCAACAGCAAGAAAAATTTTATAAGCTTTTGCATACCAAAATAATATAATGGGATTATAAATCATGGATATTAATGGGTGACTGGAATGGAGTATTGGATACCCAAAAGGACAAAAAAGGATTACTTCAAAATACCCAAAATCGTGCAAGATTGCCTAAATCTTTTTTTGATATAATGGATGATATGGAGTTGAGAGATATCTGGTGGGAATGAAATGTTGAAGAAAAGGATTTTACTTTTTTTTCTGATAGACATCAATCCTTTTCTAGGATTGATTTTATATTAATTACTAATGATTTCTTTTCTAGGGTAAAGAAGACGAAGATATGTTCAAGAATTTTATCTGATCATAGTCATAGTCTGGTGTGGATGGAATTAGAGCAGGAAAAGGGAGCTAGAAGGTCTTGGAGGCTAAATGAAAATTTGTTTAGATATGAGGAAAATGTGAAAGAATGTAAAAAACAAATGAAATAATTTTTTGCTATGAATATGCACAAGGGTACGCCTATGGAAATTATTTGGGATGCAAGTAAAGCATATACGAGAGGAACCTTAATATATTTGAATAATATAGACGTAGACAAGAAAAGAAATGGAGGGACTTAGAAGAGGAAATAAAAAAGAAAGAGCAGGCACTTATATTAAACTCAATAGATAAGAAAATAAAGGAAACAATAAATTTGTTGCGAGGCAGTTTAATATGTTGATGGCAGACCAAGTGGCAACTAACTTACAATATGCTAGACATAACACTTTTTGTAATGCAAATAAACCAGGTAGATGGTTAGCCTACTTGTTAAGGAAAAAACAAAAGCTATGTACTATAGAAAAAATAGAATACAATATGATTAAAAAAGCTTTTTTAGAATTCTATACAAAGTTATATGCTAGTGATACAATTCAAGGCAAAGATATAGATAGATATTTATAGGAGGAGAATATCCCTGTAATTACACCAGAGCAAAGGGAAGGACTGAACCAACCAATAACTTCGGAAGAAATTATTTTAGCAATTAAACAGTTAAAGGGGGGTAAAGCTCCAGGCACAGATGGACTGACAGCTGTTTATTATAAAAATTTGCAGTTAGAAATGGTAGAACAGCTAAGGGAACTATTTTGCAAGATTCAAGGTGGAGGAGATGTATCCCCTTCCTGGAGAACAGCTTTTATTTCATTGATTCCAAAGCGGGATCAAGACCATAGTCAACCCAAGAATTATAGGCCAATATCGCTTTTAAATACTGATTATAAGATTTTTGCTAAAATATTAGCAAATAGGTTAATGGTAATCATGCAACAAATGATTCATAATGACCAATCTGGATTTATAAGTGGGAGACAAATGAAATGTAATGTAAGACAAATTGTAAACTTATTGAAATATTTGGAAAGGAACAACCAAGTCCCTGCAGCGCTTATCTTTTTGGAGAAGGCATTTGATCGATTGAATTGGCAATTTTTATTGAAAATAATAGAAAAGATGCAGTTTGGAGAATACTTTACACAATCTATTAGAGCAATATATCAGAGACAAACAGCACAAATAATAATTAATGGTGGTTTAACAAAAACTTTTAAAATTGAAAAAGGAACAAGACAGGGATGCCCTTTATCACCATTATTGTTTATTTTAACTTTGGAACCTTTATTGAATAAGATACGAGGGTCAAATAAAATAAAGGGAATTAAAATTAGACATCATGATTATAGATTAAGAGCATTTGCAGATGACTTGGTTGTTACTTTAACTCAACCAGTACAATCAGCTACAGGTTTAATGGATATAATTAGCCAATATGGACAAATGTCTGGATTTAAAATAAATAAACAAAAAACAAAGATAATAACTAAAAACATGATGGTAAAGCAAAAAGAAGAACTAGAAAGACTAACAGGATTTGAAATAGTAAAAAAGGTTAAATATCTAGGAATATATATCACAGCCTCAAATGTAAAATTATATAAAAATAATTATGAAATGTTATGGCAAAAAATACAGAAAGAGATGGAGAATTGGGGAAAACTACAATTATCTCTGTTGGGAAGAATAGCAGCAATAAAAATGAATGTTCTACCTAGGTTTCTATTTTTGTTCCAAATGATACCAATACTCAAGAAAGATGAAAATCTGAGGCAATGGCAGAAGGGTATTAATAATTTTGTTTGGGCAGGGAAAAGACCGAGAATAAAGCTAAAAATAATGCAAGATATACGTAAAAGAGGTGGTCTTAAAATGCCTAATTTAAGATTATACTATGAAGCAGCTGTCCTAACAATAATTAGTGATTGGATTAACTCAACAGAAGAAAGAATATTGAACATTGAAGGATATGATTTGTTATATGGCTGGCATGCTTATTTATTATATGATAAAAAGGTGGATAAGACCTTTAAAAGCGATATATTAAGGAATGTCTTGTTACGAGTTTGGAAAAAGTATCAGTATAAGTTAAATTATAAGATACCTATATGGGCAATACCCAGACATGCGATAGAAAATATAAGTGTAGAACAAAAGCAAGAGGTGATTACTTATAAAGAGCTTCCTAAAATGAAAGTATTGCAGTTAAAACCTTTAAATGCATTAAAAGAAGAAAGAATAATTCAAACTTGGTTTCAGTATGGTCAGTTGCAAGCTAGATGGAAAGAAGACCAGAGAACTGGTATCATGCAGAACAAGGAAAATTTGGTAAAACAAATTAGAGACCAAGATCAAATGCATATAAAAAGATTATATAATGTATTGATAGAAATAGATTCAGAAACAGAATTAGTTAAGGATTGTATGATAAAATGGACACAAAACATTCAGGAACCAATAATGATGGAAACTTGGGAAAAAATATGGGTTAGAAATGTAAAATTTACGCAAGCACAAAATTTAAGAGAAAATTTTTATAAAATGTTCTATAGATGGCATTTAGATTCTAAAAAGTTGGCTTGTATGTATCCGAATTTACAATCTAAGTGTTGGAGATGTGATTGTGATGATGCCACTTACTATCAGATATGGTGGACTTGTAAAAAAGTTAAAGCATTTTGGATTAAAATATGGTGGATTATCCAAAATATTCTTAAAAGAAGATAAAGTTTGCTCCACAATTGTTTTTGCTGGGTATAATTACAGATTGTACGGCTATAGAGACTAAATTGATTTTAAACTTAATAACTGCAGCTAGACTTTTGGTGGCGCAATATTGGAAGAAGGAAGATTTACCTACTATTGAAGAATGGACATTAAAAGTAGCGAATCTGGCAGAAATGGCAAAGATTTCAGCATATTTGAAAGATCACTCATAAGAAAGATATATATCGGAATGGAGAAGATGGACTGATTATATTCAAAACAAATATCGGACTAAAAAGTATCAAATAGCTTATGAATGAATAGAAAAATTAAGAGTATTTATATTTAGTTAAGTAAAAGGGGAGTTAAAGTGTGAAGGGGGGATAGGAATCCTTAGTTAATTAGCTTAGTTTAGCATATGATTGTTAATTTTTATACCCTGTATTTTGTTCTGGGAAGTTCGGGGGTGTGTGGGGGTGGGTAAGGAAGGGAGGGGGGGCATGGGGAAATACTTGTAAGAAATTTTTTTTCTCTTTTTGTAAAACTCTTTAATAAAAAAAAAGAGTTAACCCATTCTTGACCACTGGCCCCATGCTCAAGGAGAAAGGGTAGATTATGGAAAGAGTTGTGGGTAAGAATTATTTTTGCAATGTAACATACAATTTAACCCATAAAACTATGTCTTGCTTCACTCCTGGATACCCTAAGGCAGTGTTTCTCAACCTGGGCAACTTTAAGATGTGTGAACTTCAACTCCCAGAATTTCCCAGCCAGCCATGCTGGGGAATTCTGGGAATTGAAGTCCACACATCTTAAAATTTCCAATTTTTCAATCTATCCAATGGTCCTGGTATTCTTCACATCATAAGGTTAACTACATTAACCCTACCTAGTTCCAACGCCAGGCAAATTCCTGACAGGCAGATATTTATGAAAGGAGTATCATGGTTGTTTATTTTTTATTACTATTATTATTATATTATTATGATTATGATAATAATAATTATTATTCCAGATAAAATTCTGGAAGGAGCCACAAAACTTGCTTTTTTCATTTCTCAAAGATAATGATGTTGTCTGTCAAGCCTATTACTTTCTCTCTTTGTTTCTGGACTGAGATAATTTCAGTCCATGGATTGATTGGGTTACATTTGAAGTTGCAAAATGCAGTGCATTTTTGGAAAGCAATGGATACCACATCAATATTATGGAGCACCAGAACTGACTGTCTAGAAAAAACAGATGGGTGGCTGCTACAACAGAATAACTATTTTTATTTTGGAATAATTTGTAGAGGTTCATGCCAGCTAGAGAATGAGATGGAGATAAGCCATGGATAACGCCAGAACCCAAGTTGAGTGGGACTATCCATTCCATTTGTTAATTATGGCTCTTTTTTTCCCTCTGTTTTATTTCTCTTTCTCTGTTTCTACTCTCATCTCTTCCTCTTTTTCTTTTTTTGCCTCCCATGTAGCTTAAAGCCAGACAACCAACAGATTGCTTTTCCTAAAGCACTGTATTGATTGCTTACAGAGAGCTTTTGAAATTATGCCAAGTGTTGTATAATGTATCCATCACATTCTGGTTCCTTCTTTTGGAGTGATGAAAGGTAGATGCTTGTCAGATCTACTGTCACGTATTCCACTTTCCATTTGCAGCTGCTAGTATATTGAATGTTTTTGTAACTATCAGGCCTGCTGTTTCCTCTAGCATATCAAGTAGAGGATGGGTGGGCTGATGAAAAATGTCACAGACAAAGGAATGAACATCTGAAAACAAAACACTATAGACTGTCAATCTGGACAAGAGTTTACTCTTTAATGCCTTACCCTGCCTGAAACCTACCTTGTTGGCAATGAAAGAGAGAAATCAACAAGTAGCAGAAGAACACAGAAAACAATGCACTGGTACTATATTCCGTCTTTAAATCGCTTGTTGAAAATACAACTATGCATGTAATTTTATTTATTGATGAATTTATATTGTGCAAATGTTTAATTCTCAGTCAAAACATTGCAGATTAAGAATAATTTAAAACATATCTCAATACTGATAGTAATCTTGGAGTTTTAGATGCTGCTAATGCATCCTAATAAAACAGAAGTTTTAATTGATTATCTTGCTATTTTGCAATTTTAAACAATCCAATTTTTTTTTTGCATATGTCAAATAGTTTAAAAACCTCACTGGCAAACTGATTTAAATTATTAACATTGCTTCTTGAGTCCTTCCTTCAAGCTAATCTACACATTTCAAACTAATATTATTTAGGATTATGATTATAATGTGAAGAAACCTGCTTTATATTTTCAAAAGAAGGAGATTGCCCATATGTTTGAAAATGCTTGATGCCCAGAAATTATGACATCTGGGCTAAATAAAGATTCTACTTTGTTGTAGCACATTAATTTGCTTTGCACCAATAAAGAATAATTTCATATGGATAATTATTTTATCTTCTTAGCTAATAGACACGCATATGATCAAAGGGTTTGCTTCCTATAAAGGGATATACATTCCTAACAAATTATTGTAGGGAGAAAGGAAAATGACTTTGATAGAGATCTGCAACCTCAGTTGCCAAGTTGATAAGCAGTAAACAGGGATTCTGACTTTCCAGATAACATTTGGAAATGGCTCAGACAGACACCTCCCTAATTCTCTAAACTATAAATGGAAGAATGAGGGACAGCATAAATTTACAAGACTGATGTCAACATCATTAGGTAAATTAGATCAAGAAATGAGCTCCACAGAAAAAGCTAAAACTAGTTGAATGTGATTGGCTCTTATAACAGAATCTTCCAAGTTATAGAAGAAAAGTGTCATATATGAAAATGTCTATTTTGTCATAAGCTTCAAGTTTAATTTTTAAAGACAAAGAACCATGGTCTAGAAGTCCTGACATTATCCCCATTGGTGTGACCTTGGAAGCAGTTTTAGTGATCAGCCACATTGGCTACCTGATGATAATATTCTAATGAGATATCTATTGATATAATAGATGGCAATGCCCAAAATTATATAATAAGCATTAATATAAGCATTAATAATTTTTAAGTGCTACAAGATTACTTCTCTTTTTTGCTTCAGGTTCTTCTCCTTGAGGGTACAAATAAACATCTAAAATTATTTATGAAGATTCTGTGCAAATCTGGGGCACTTTGTCCTCTATTTCTGACTAATGGTTTACCCTAGCATAAAAATGTACATAAAAGCAAAAAACAGTTAAGGCCCTTGGAATATTCCTTACTGAATTCTTTCTTTTCTTGTATACAAACCTCCATGTCTGAATGTTTCTCAGCTTGACAATATTTCTGGATACTATGGCTAGTTCAACATAGTAAGGTAAAGGTAAAGATTCCCCTCGCACATATGTGCTAGTTGTTCCCGATTCTAGGGGGTGATGCTCATGTCCATTTCAAAGATGAAGAGCCAGTGCTGCCCGAAGACGTCTCCATGGTCATGTGGCTGGCATGACTAAATGCCAAAGGCGCACAGAATCCTGTTACCTTCCCACCAAAGGTGGTCCCTATTTTTCTACTTGCATTTTTTACGTGCTTTCGAATTGCTAGGTTGGCAGAAGCTGGGACAAGTAATGGGAGCTCACCCTGTTATGTGGCACTAGGGATTCAAACCTCTGAACTGCCAACCTTTCAATCGACAAGCTCAGTGTCTGTGTTGTGGCTCCGTTGCCTGAGCCTGGGCTATCGACAGATGCAGACTCTGAGAGTGAGGGAGAGGAGTTGGCAAGGCCTCCCTCTCCAGGACCCTCCTCTCTGGCAATGACTCCGGAGGACACCGAAGGCCAAGAGATAGGCCCAGAGCCAAGCACATCCCGCAGCCACAGGTGGACAGCACAGGAAGTGCTGGCTGGATCCTCGACAGCGGGGCAGGGAGAAGCGTGCGCAGCAGAGGGGAAGGCGTACCAGAGATTAGCTGAGTCACTGGACCACACCCCACAGGGTATAAATGTGGGTGTGGTAACCAGTTCAGTTTGTGACAAGCAAAAACTAGAAATAATCCATGATCTCTGCGTTACTGGACTTCTGCCTGCCTTGTCGGACTGCATTTGGACTAATCCTTGTATTGCTGAAACTTTTCCTGCTTTATCAGAATGCTTGCAGTCTAATCTTTGTTTTGTGTGAGTAAAGTCTGAATTGGCAGCTAGCCACTGGGTTGCTGCCAGCTTTATCTTCAAAGACTTTGTCGTGTGGCTTATTAATTCCGGGCCGTCTGTGGGGGTGCGTGTGTGGGATGGGGACAGAACAGTCTTAGCCATCGCATCCCTAGTTCAACATAGTAGTTTAGTCCAAATTAGATCTTATATACTGTCATATTTGGAATCTTGGAAGCAGATACTCTGTTAACAGCTACACTGGAATTATCTATATTGTTATATATTTAAACCATCCATTCCCTGTTTAGCATCCTCCAGTTGTACTGGGATTATAGCTTCCATATTTTTTGCCAGAAGGGGAAATTTTGGATACCACAGTCCAACACATCTCAATTTTAGCAAGTAAGGGAAGGCTGTTTTAAATGGTGATACTGTCATTAGATATTTAATTGTAGCATTGCCTATATAGTTATCCACATATTTTCATATATGTGTTTGCAATATTGGAAATGCTTACTACTGTATCTTCCTACTGACAATACACTCTACCAAAGTTTGTTGACATTTTTGATTTTTTTTTTGTTGCTATGAACAATTAAAACAATTGTACTTGAGGAAGTGCAAGAAATCAGCTTCAAATGTTTATATCCATAGGGATTTCATCATACTTTCCCCCATTCCAACAAAATAAATGCCATGGGTTTATGAATGATGGATTTTTCTCTTTCAGTGAAGCAGAGACAACCAACATCTATAAAATGCATACATTTAAATGCATTACAGGAAATAAAATATCATTAGCATAACATATGCCATGTCCTTCTCTTCTAACATCCAATACAGACTGAATATAGAATATAGCAATATAGCATAGACCCCTAGACTCTTTAACACAATTTATCTATTATTGTACATTTTTAGAAGTGTTCTAGGACCTTATCAGAGATGAACAAGGAGTGGGATATTAATGCGAACTTAATTAAAAATCCAACTTGCAAACTATTCTAAAAAATAATTATTTGATGCAAATTCTTCAATAGCACATAATAAAAGGCAAGACTACATAAACAGTATAAAATATTTTCAGTCTCTGCCTTGTCAACTGAATTGTTTTTGCATGTTTAAATATATTAAAGTTAGTGAAATTAAATAATATGCTTGTATTAAAAGTAACACTTACTACACAATATTACAGGACAGCATGTAAACCTTGATATAAAAGAGCAGAAAGAATCTTGAATGACTGCTCTAGAATCTGTGTATATATAGTATCACATTTATTTTAACTATATCTGTACAGTAAAATGGTTATGATACTGGAAAATATCATATAATAGCAGGAAGAGACAGAAGGGAGCAAATCGGAAGCTAAGCTAGATGGTCTATCAGAGTATGACAGTGGAGAAACCAATAAATATCGTGAACTGAATTTGAATATTTCAAGTTCAATCTGACTTCAGATTTCAAAGAATGATATTTTCAATATAAGCCAGGCTTGATATAGTGGTGCAAATGGCAGCTTGGGTATGTCAAAGCATACAGTATATCCCTCATTTTTGGGCAAGTTATTCTGGCACATCAGCAGGAGTCAATCAATGCTGCCTTCAACTGATCAGTAGGAAAATATAGAAAAGTAGCATTTAATCTGTGCTCCATCTCAAGCGACTGTTTTTCTGGTGGCATAAAAATCACAAACACAAAAGCAAGAAAATATTGATATTCTTTCCCTGCTGCATTTTTGGGAGATGGGAAAACGGTCTGATAGCAAGCTTTGTAGAACTGCAGAGATAAAAAAAAAATCCTGTCAACTGCAGAGATTAAAAATACCTGTCAACTACACAAATAATGAAAGAACTAACCCTGCATGTCTGAAAATATAAATGTTATATAGATTGTGGTGGATATGCATGAAAAAAGAATTCATAGTTGCATGTTCATTCAGTAAATTAGGAGCGAAGGAACGTATTTCCTGCCTTTTATTTCTTTGTTCATACTTTGTATACTTTTTAAATATTTTGCATAATGTTTCTTACTTGAAAAGGAATAGTTTGAAAGGTACATTAGTAGTTACTAAACAAAGATCAGACAGGATTGTAGATGATTTGGCCATGTGGAAATGTCCTTTGTCTCCCTGATAAGGGATACAATGATAACAAATTAAACAAGTCCACTCTCTTTTAATATCAGACCTTGTCCTGACAAAGTTACGTGCCATTATATGTTACAGAAGAAAAATACCTTCTCCAGATGTCAGCTATGATGTTTACAATTTAGAGATAATGAATGCTGAAGAATATAGGGACACAAGCTGAACCATGGGGCTATGAAAAAGAGACAGAGGGAACGAATAAGAATCAAATGCCCTACAAAACACAGTCCTGCTTCATAATTGAATTCAGAGACATAGACTAAATTCAAGTTTCTGAAACAGCTGGCATATGAGTTAATATGATCAGCAGACATTGCTATGCCATTCTTGTTGAAGAGAAAAGTTTGATTTCACAATCTATAGCTAAGGGCAGTCATTTTTTTAAAATCGTGAAATTCTCTGGACACTCTTCAGCAGGTAAGACTGCTATCTGTTCATGCCACTTTTGTATGAGAATGTATGGGCCTTTCAAACGAAGGCCCCAAATAATTATTTAGTTGCCCTAAGGAACAGAATTTAACTTTTCACTCTATTTCTTACGCAAAATCCATTTCTACATTTCCATTACCACTTTGGCATTTAGAATGTTTACATTTAATTCTAAACTTGTTTATAGCAATAGCACTTAGACTTATATACCACTTCATAGTGCTTTACAGCCCTCTCTAAGCGGTTTACAGAGTCAGCATGTAATTGCCCCCAACAATCTGGGTCCTCATTATAAAGTTATTCCTCTCCCACCCACCCCCAGTAAATAAATGTACTGATTTTAGAGTTTAGCCATCCATTTGTAAGGAGCCATTCAGTGAAGAACAAGACAAATGAGTTACTTGCCATTTGTGCACTCATATCAATAAATACATCTGAATATTGATTACATACAAAAGAACCAAAAGCACTAAAGTAAAAACATGTAGAATGGTACATCTTCCTTTTGACTTTGTTTCTTGGGGAGAAGCTAACCAGCTCCCTACCTACCAGATGGATTTGTAATTGGTTGACAAACCATATCAATGTGCAGTCCTTAACAGAGTTATATTCACATGGAGTGAGGTAGGTAGTGGAGTATTCCAGGATTCCACTTCAGGCCCAGTACTCTTCAATATCTTCATAAATAATTTAGATAAGGGAATAGAAGGGAACTCATCAAATTTTCAGTTGCCACTAAGATAGTAGGAATAGCCAATAGCCCAGAAGATACGCTCAAAACCCAAAAGGATCTCGAAAAGACTTGAACACTGGGCCCTATCTAACAAATGAAATTCAATTTGGATAAAAGTAAGATTTTACACTTCAGCAAGAAAAACAATTTGTACAGGTGCAGACTGCATGATACTTGGCTCAATAGCAATAACTGTGAGAGGGAACTGGGAGTCCTAGTAGACAACCACTTAAATATGACCCAACAGTATGTGGCAGCAGCCCAAAAAACTAATGCAACACTAGGCTGCATTAATAGAAGGATAGAATCAAGATCACATGAAGTTTCAGTACAGCTTTACAAAGACTTAGTAAGATCATACTTGGAATTTTGCATCCAGTTTTGGTCACCACAATATAAAAAGGATTGTGAGACATTGGAAAGAAAAGCAGAAAAAAGCAGCAAAGATGATTAGGGGGCTGGAGGCTAAAACTTATGAAAA
This sequence comes from Pantherophis guttatus, assembly GCF_059756535.1. Taxonomy (NCBI): domain Eukaryota; kingdom Metazoa; phylum Chordata; class Lepidosauria; order Squamata; family Colubridae; genus Pantherophis; species Pantherophis guttatus. The sequence goes on from NC_142066.1 coordinate 132,283,178, forward strand.
ACGGTTGCAGGAATTGATTATGTCTACCTGTAGTGTAGTGGAAAGAAGGATTAGGGGAGACATGATAGCAGTGTTTGAGAGGCTACCACAAAGAAGAGGGAATAATCTATCCTCCAGAAGGCAAGACAAGAAACAATGGATGGAAACTAACCAACGAGAGAAACAACCTAAAACTAAGGAGAAAATTCCAACAGTGAGGGCAATCAACCAAGGGAGTAGTTTACCTTCAGAAGTTGTAAGTGCCCCATCGCTGGAGGCTTTCTTACTTACAAGACCATCTTCTGCCACCGGTAGCCTCCCACCAACCAGTACGCTCCCACAGAGAGGGCCTCCTCAGGGTGCTGTCGGCCAGACAATGCTGGCTGGCGGCCCCCAGGGGGAGAGCATTCTCTATGGGGGCACCTATCCTCTGGAACGAGTTGCCCCCAGAGATATGGCAGATCCCTGACCTTCGCGCTTTCCAAACTGCCCTAAAGACGTTTTTGTTTCATCAAGCCGGGCTGGTCTGACCTACTCTTTTTAAAAAGAATTGTTTTAAAAAATTAGGGGTTTTAATATAGGGTTTTCAACTATGGGCCAAATTGATTTAATTGGATTTTAATATTGTTTTAAATTTTGTATTTTATTTGCTGGCTGTTCACCGCCCCGAGTCCCTCGGGAGAGGGGGCGGTATATAAATATAATAAACTAAACTAAACTAAAAGAAACTGGACAGCCATTTGTCTTAAATAGTATAGAATTTCCTGCTCGAGCAGGGGGTTGAGTTAGAAGACCTCATGGGTCTTCCAATTCTGTTATTCTATGTTCTATGTTCCTTCTTTGTCAGTGATTTCCAGCTTTCACCACAAAGATTCCTAAGGAAATTGGTTTTATCCAGGAATGGCTTCCTGCCTTGGTTGTCTTTGTTTTTTAAATATATTTAATAATTACTAGAATAATTCACTTTCAGCATATACTTCAGCTTTGAAGTATAACACAGAAACTGTAGCTGTTGGAACAGGGTTTGCATTGCGACTCTATCTGGAGAAAATCACTGATATGGAGGTCTTAGTATTGTTTAAAATAATACTTCATTCAATAATTCAGACATGATATCCAGTTATCACATTGCAGAGACAGGAATGACCCAATCTCAGGCAGAAATTTCATTATCCCACAGGATATTAAAATCTTGATATTAATGCTGTCAACATTCCAATAACAAATAGAACTTGAAGAATAATTACTTACTAGAAAATATATTTAAATAAAATTTTGAGATGACAATATTTTATCTACTGTGGATGCTAATATTGATTAGTACAGGAGGGAAAGAATGAATGTTAATTATCAGCATGGATGAAAATATGTTAGTGTTGTAAATAATGACATCATTTGTAATCATTTAACAAGTGTTGAAAGACAGACCAAGTTCCTCAGAACCTTCAAAAGGCTGTGTGCTTTCATAATTTCCAGTCATTGAATGTTGTATTTTAAGGTGAATGATAGAAAGATGTTTTGCTTTGCATCAGGCCAGTTTTTCATATACAAAAAAAGCAAACACAATCTTTTGAAAACCGTTTCCTCCTGGTTTAAAAATTCAATTGCAGAAGCTGACACAGTGTGTATAATATACTTTAACAAGTTTACTTCAACCATTGTCCAGTCTTTTGTTATTCTCCAATAAAAAGAGCTATAGCTATAGCTGTCATGTAAATAATGTTAAAATTTCCAAATTTTGCTAGCAGGACAAACCAAAGATTTGTCTTAAAGGGTTCTCATGATATTCTCATGATATTAAAATCCCTGAGAATCTGTATGCCCTGAAAGTTAATATCCTATTTTCCTGGTTGGAAAGTAAGATAAAAGATAAGGGTGTCTAAAGTTCCTTGGATTCATGTTAGACCCATAGCCTAATATGTGATCTTTTTTGGTCTTTCACACTTGTTTATTTTTTTTAAATAAACCAGTTGGACCAGTTTGGTGATAGGAAATTAGGACTGAGAAGATTTCCTCTTCTAAAGTCAACAATTTGGAGTAGAAAATTATGGAGTAGAAAATCCAACTATTTGTCACAGGACAGCATCTTAAATCTAAGTGCATCTTAGGATATTTACTATATATTTTGTATTTTTATATTTTAAACTTCTAAGCCTGCTCACCAATGACTATTAACAAGTTACAACTTTAATTAGAGAGTATATTAAAACTGCTAAGAAAAAGATAGGGAAAAAGAACTGTGGGCCATTACATGTATAAGCACAATGCATAATGGATATAGAACTGATCTTTACCCAGAGATATGGGGAAACAGCCAGATCTTCAAGGGTTTCTTGAAGCATAGCATTGCTGGAATCTTCAGATCTCAGGGGGAATGCCATTTAAACTTTTTAAAGAGCATAATCTGCAGGAGTTAGGCACTGAAACTCAATGAAGATTGCAAATGGACACTAGAGGGAACCAAAGGACCAGGCAGAAAAGAGTTAATCTGGTAAAGTTGGTTATACCTTTTAAAAAAATCTTATTTTTTTTTATATGAGCTGAAATATTAATTACAAGGGAAAAATACAGATTTTAATGGATACACTTTTAGAAGATGATGAGAACAATTTAAAAAACATTTACTTGACAAAGACTATACAGTTTTTAGGCATGGAAGAAAGAAAAATTAAGAATACCAAAATGGGAATACAAAAGACAAATCAAGAAAAACAATATGGAAAAGGACTGGTTGCAACAAGAAATCCTGGATGATGCCTCTTTATGGGATTTATAAAATAGGCTGGTGAAAACTTTGAAGACTCCTTTTAAATGCCAAAGTATGATAAAATATCAAATATCCTGTGATGCCATGGAAAGGATTTAAAGATCAAGACTGTGTGGAGCAAAAAGAAGGAATATAAAGTTGAACTATTTGACCAGGGATAAACTATATATTTGATATTTCCAGTAACTCTGAATGGCCTTTTTGCTAAATCAGAATTGAAAAGATGATCACATGTTCTTTAGATAAAAAGGTAGGCTATGGGGAGAGGAGTATCTTTTGTTTTGTAACTTTGAAAAGATGAAAAGTTAAAATGTGCAAAGAAGAGCACTAAACAAAGATGATTAAGGGGACTGGAAGCTAAAACATATGAAAAACAGTTACAGAATTGGGCATGGCTAGTCTAGTGAAGAGAAGGACTAGGGAAACAGTGTTCCAATATTTGAGGAGCTGTCACAGAGAGGAGAGGGGTCAACCTATTTTTCAAAGGACCTGAATGCCAGACAAGGAAAATGCATGGAAACTGATCAAGGAGAGATTCAATCTAGAAATAAGGAGAAATTTTCTGACAGTGAGAACGATCAACCAATGGAATAGCTTTCCTTCAGAAGTTATGGGAGCTTAATTACTGGAGACTTTCAAGATGTGACTGGACTGCCATCTGTCAAAAATGGTGTAGGGTCTCCTGCTTGGGAAGGAGGTAGGACTAGATGTCCTACAAGGTCAGAGTACAACTCTGTTATTCTGTTGATATTGGATGCCACTTTTTTATTATTGTCTTTGGTATCTTTTTCTTTTTTATGTTTTATTCCCCCCCCACATTTTTTCTGTACCTTCTTCATTTATTTTTTCTTCTAGTTTAATTTGTACTTGTTTTTACTACATTTATTACAGATTTTAATAAAAATATTTTAAAGAAAAGAACCTAACTTGCAGGAGGAATACATTTAGCATAAGATCCTCAATTGCCCTTACTGTTATCGGTATTTTGGCACTTGATAGAGGGCTATGAGAGTTCGACTGTTAATGGTTCCATCCATCCTACTCCACCTTCTCCACTTCCTCTGTAGGCTTTGTAAGAGTTGACCTTTCCTTAGCTGGCCTTAGAGATCAAGTAGGAATTGATTGCTCCAAGGTTAGTTCTTTACCTCCAACACATATCATATAGCTTCTGGGATTAAATCTCTCTATTTCTATCTTTAACTTTATTTTTTTTCTGACAATTTTATATGTTTTCCCTCAGGTTTCCATCTGAAACCTCCAAACAATCATGTATTTCCTGAATTTAGTTCCTAAAGAAAACCAAAAACCAATACCACAACCTTAGGCAAATTTCAATATCAACTATTGAATAAAGCAACTATTTACAATAAAAGGATTCAGGTTTTTTTAAAAATTTTCTCTAAGAGAATGAAGGATAGAAGTGATTCTTGGTAGACCGGTATTCAAACATAGTGCAATAATTTCTTTCTGTATATTTTTAAAATAAAGGCATACTGCTACACAATATATTTTTTACAATGAAAGATACATATCATCCCAGCAGCAATGCTTGCAATCTGTTTTACCAATAACTTCTGCATCTTTCATACAAAGCAGAAGGAAAAAGGATCAATTACATCCTTTAGGTTTTTTAAAAAAATCTGTTGGCTCCATTCTAGAAGTCATTGCTAAAAGTTTTCATTCCATTCAAAAATTTTATGTACCCATATTATTCTATAGGAAGAATTGTGAATTTCTTTGCAAAAAGCTCTATCATGTTGTAAAATAATATACCACTCCTCAAAACCACTGGAGTTTTTGTTTGCTATTGTGCCAGGATTAAAGGACTTTTCTGTATTTTGATTTAACGTGTGAAAACTTGTCAAATGTCAAGTCTCCAAAATTGTCAGCCAGACATAAATATTGTATAGTCACTTATGTAGGAATATTTACAAAAGGAATACCATATCTTACTGTAGAGCTCACTATAACAGCATTGCCAAAAAGGCATTAAGAATTGTTAACCTAATCTTGCGAAGCTTCTTCTCCTGTAACGTTATATTGCTAACTAGGGCATACAAAACCTTTGCCAGACCAATACTTGAATACAGCTCATCTGCCTGGAATCCACATTGTATATCGGACATTAATACGATGGAACGGGTCCAGAGGTATTTCACGAGAAGAGTACTCTACTCCTCTACTCACAATAGAATCCCTTATGCCACCAGACTTGAAATTCTGGGCTTGGACAATCAGGAACTTCGCCGCCTGCGGTCTGATATAAGCATAGTACACAAAATTGTCTGCTACAATGTCTTACCTCTTAATGATTTCTTCAGCTTCAACCATAATAATACATGGCAGTGGTGAAATCTAAAATTTGTTACTACCGGTTCTGTGGGTGTGACTTGGTGACGGTGGGGTAATATGACTGGGTGGGGGTGGCCAATGTTTTTTTTTTACTTTTAAAACCATTTTTTCTACACCTCTTCAGTGAAAAGGTTGTAAAAAAATGCTTTCAAAAGGCTCTGATGATCCCAGCTGAGTTGCCTGATTGGCAGAGACTTTTTTTCTTTTAAATGCCTCTGATGATCCAAGCTGAGTTGCCTGATCGGCAGAGACTTTTTTCTTTTAAATACCTCTGACGATCAGGCAACTCAGCTTGGATCGTCAGAGGCATTTAAACGAAAAAAAGGGATTTTTGCTACCGGTTCTCCAAATCCTCCGCCTCCATCGCTACCGGATCGGGTGATCTGGTCCAAACCAGGAGCATTTCACCCCTGATACACGGGCAAACAATCTATACAAACTCAAAGTAAACTGCTCCAAACTCGATTGCAGAAAATACAACTTTTGGTGGCGCAGCAGACTAAAATGCTGTTAAGTAAAGAGCCTTGGTAGCACAGTGGATTAAAGCACTGATATTAACATCTGCTGCTTGCAATTATTGCAAGTTCAAATCTCACCAGGCTCAAGGTTGACTCAGCCTTCTATCCTTTCAAAGGTAGGTAAAATGAGGACCCAGATTATGGAGGCAATAAACTGACTTTGTATAAATATACAAATGAAGGCTATTGTTTAACGCATTGTAAGCTGCCCTGAGTCTCCGGAGAAGAGCGGCATATAAATTAAAGCAAAAAAAAAAGTAGCATTTAGCTGCCAACTGCCTGCAATTACTGCAAGTTCAAATCTCACCAGGCTCAAGGTTGACTCAGCCTTCCATCCTTCTGAGGTAGGTAAAATAAGGACCCGGACTGTGGGGGCAATAAGCTGACTTCGTATAAAAAGAACATCGCTTAGGGGGGCCCAAAAGCCCTACTAAACAGGTACATACAAAAGTATGAAGGGTATTGCTTAACACGTTGTAAGCCGCCCTGAGTCTCCGGAGAAGGGCGGCATATAAATCGAATAAATAAATAAATAAAAACTTCAGTAACTGAGTGGTCAATGCCTGGAATGCTCTACCTGACTCTGTTGTTACATCCTCTAACCCCCACAACTTCAACCTTAAACTGTCTACCATGGACCTCACTCCATTTCTAAGATGTCTGTAAAGGGGGCATGCATAACCGCACCAGTGTGCCTACCGTCCCTGTCTTACTATCCCCATTTATCGGTACTTATTTCCTTTGGTTATGTTTATACCTATACCTGCTATCTTGTACATGTTTGGCAAATAAATAAATATCTCAAATATCAGTTCTATTTCTTTGTCTGCATAACTGTCAAGCTTCTGTAATTGGTGGTAAGGGATCCTATTAGTAACCTCTGGAGACAGACAGGATAGTTCTTGAAAATGAATTGAGACTGATGTTAAAAAAAAAGGTTTGGAAAGCCTAATGATCATGGACAATTAATCTGCTGTTTCAAGGAATATAAAGGGTACAAAGGAGGAGATCCCATAATCTTCCAAAGCAGTCAGTTCCAGTATTGAATACTTATTACTGTTGATGAAGTTTTCTTCATAACCAACCAAAATCTACATTTGTACTTATGTCTTTTGGAATCACTTTAAACAATTTTGCTTTTGCTTCTATATGATAGCTCTTTAGATATTTGAAAACAGTTATTATGATCTCCTCTCCAAGATAAGCATAACTAATTCCACCTGCCATTCCTCATTTATTTTTATCATACAAAATGTAGAAGGAAATATATACATTTTGCCTCTTATCATTGTGATGATTCACCAGTTTGTCAACAGAATGTAGTATATAAAACTGGTGTCAGCGTTCCAAATTAGGCTTTCTTCCAGCGCTGACATAACAAGTTGAAGCAGAAAGAGCGGAAGCTTGATTTATTGCTGAGATGAACTTTTACCTAGTTTTGTATATACAGATAGGGTTTCCTGGGAGACGAGGGTGGGGGCTGCATTCCTGTGAAAAGAACGTGCCGGGATGTAGAGATGGATCTGTATGATGGCCAATGGGACGTGGGGGCTGGAGAGCGGAAGAGGAGGGGGTTGGAAGGAGGGGCCAGGTTGGCTGCAATTTGAGTCAGAAATGTCGGATTCTGCTATGCTTAAAAATAAAATGTTTCATTAGACAGCTTGCGCTTGAGAATGAAGTTTATTCAAGATAGCACCGAAACCTGACAGACAGCCAACCTCTCCTCCAAATCCAGGCTGGCTGAGTTTAAATCATCCCGTTCCCTCCCAGACGTCTGGTCGGACGGACTATGGCTGAAGCCAAGCTCTCGGAGGAAAGCCTGCTTCAAGAAACGGGAGGAGCAGAAGCGGTCGTGATTCCAGCCAACTTGGAAAATACAAAGGTAAAAGATAAAGAAAAACCCCTAAGTGAATTGGGAAGGGCGAGCTGGGGATGGGAATGGCAGCGAAGCCCAGACAAGGCAGCACCTCCCCACCCCACGATGAGAGACGGGGCAGAAAGACTGAACGCTATGATAGAACAGTATTTAAGATGCTACGTCGAGTACCAGCAGTCCAATTGGGCAGACCTCCTATCTTTTGCGGAGGTTGCATATAATAATGCTGTCCACAGCAGCACGGGGCTAACCCCGTTCAAAATAGTGAGCGGCATGGATTTTGTTCCCATGCCAGAATACCCGAGGGAGCCCCCTTCCTCAGTCAGTTTGACCGACTGGATGGCAATGTTGAGACAAACGTGGGAAAATGTTAAGAGGGCGCTGGCAAAGGCGGCTCAATCTTATAAGGACCAAGCAGACAAGCACCGAACTCCCCAAAGACCATTTCAGCTAGGAGAGAAAGTTTACCTCTCCACCAAGTACTTGAGACTTAGACTCCCGAGCAGGAAATTGGGCCCAAAATTTATAGGACCATTTCCTATAATAAAAATAATCAACCCCGTTACAGTGCAATTGCAGTTGCCACGGCTTTTGGGGAAAATTCACCCCGTTTTTCACAGTAGCCTTCTAAAACCTGTAGTGGGGTCTACTTTAAGGCCAACACCACGTGAACCTCCTGGGCCCCTGGTTGTTGGGGGCCAAACGCACTACAAAGTGCAGCGGATTCTTGATTCAAGATGGCACAGGGGGCGCCTTCAGTACTTAATTAAATGGAAGGGTTACCCATTGTCAGAGGCTTCCTGGGTGAAGAGTGCAAACATCCAAGCTGATCGCCTTATAGCAAAATTCCATGCAGACCACCCGGGAAAGCCGGGAGGGGGGGGGTGCACAGCCAGGGAGGGGCTGATGAGACTAATCTTGTTGTGTTTTCCCTATGGGATAGGTGATGTTGCAGAAGTGAAGGGAGAGAGGCCGGATGTCAGCGTTCCAAATTAGGCTTTCTTCCAGCGCTGACATAACAAGTTGAAGCAGAAAGAGCGGAAGCTTGATTTATTGCTGAGATGAACTTTTACCTAGTTTTGTATATACAGATAGGGTTTCCTGGGAGACGAGGGTGGGGGCTGCATTCCTGTGAAAAGAACGTGCCGGGATGTAGAGATGGATCTGTATGATGGCCAATGGGACGTGGGGGCTGGAGAGCGGAAGAGGAGGGGGTTGGAAGGAGGGGCCAGGTTGGCTGCAATTTGAGTCAGAAATGTCGGATTCTGCTATGCTTAAAAATAAAATGTTTCATTAGACAGCTTGCGCTTGAGAATGAAGTTTATTCAAGATAGCACCGAAACCTGACAACTGGATTCAATGTTATAGGTCCGTGATGGCAAACCTATGGCACGCGTGCCACAGGTGGCACGCGTAGCCATATCAGTGGGCACGCCAGCTCAGCTCTGGGGCACCTGCGCGTGCCAGCCAGCTGATTTTTGGGCCTTCTGGGCCCACCAGAAGTAGGGAAACAGGCTGTTTCCTGCTTCCAGAGGGCCTGGAGGGAGGGGAAGGCCCATTTTTCTTTCTTACTTGGCTCCAGATCCTCTCTATTTATCTGGGAAGGGTGAAAACAGCCTCTCTCACTCCCTCGGAAGCTCTCCAAAGGCTTGAAACGGCCCATTTCCCAACTCCCGGTGGGAGAGGAAGTGACATTTTTTTGTGTCCCCAGCCTCCAGAGACTCCTAGAGAGGCTCCTGGAGACTCCTAGAGGGGCTCCTAGAGACTCCTAGAGAGGCTCTGGAGGCTGGGGACAGCAAAAAATGTCACTTCCTGTCCCACTGGGAGTTGGAAAATGGGCTGTTTCAGGCCTTTGGAGAGCCTCCGAGGGAGTGGGAAAGGCTGTTTTCGCCCTTCCCAGATAAATAGAGAGGATCAGGAGCCAGGTAAGAAAGAAAAATGGGCCTACCAGGCCATCGCGTGCAGGAGCGGGGGTGGGAGGGGGTTGCACATGCGCAGGGCAGGACGCATAGAATTATGGGTGTGGATACACGCGCGCATGACCCTCACCCGCTCCCCCTCTCCTGGCACGCAATGGCAAAAAGGTTAGCCATCACTGTTATAGGTATATTTAAACTAATACAGAATAGAAAGGAACAATGAGTAAGCTTGATCTTATACTTTTGTATCCTTGATGCAACCTATGGTTGATTTCTTTGTTATAAGACACAGCAACACTTTATTTATGTACAGGTATCCTTTTCCATCTACAGTCATGCCTTTGATTTTAATTCTCCAAAAGTAGAACTGCATTTTGTAATTTGTAAAAACGTTGCTGTTGAATTTAATCTTGTTGAATTTTCTTCATTGCTCCAATTTGTCAACTTGTAAGATTCCTCCTGAATCTTAATACTATCTTCTAAATTGCTCACTATTTGCCCTTTGGGATGTGCAAATTTGATAATAATGATTCATAATTCGTCATCCCTAACATTCATAAGTACACTCAGCATCATAAAACCTAAAATGGAGTCCTATAGTAAGTCCTCCTGACACTGCTATCCAGTTGAAAATGGAGTCATTGTTGTACAAATGTTGGATATGATTGTTCAATCAGCTATACATCCATCTAATGGACATGTAGACTGGCCAAACTTTGTCATCTCTGTTTCATAGGAGATTTGCTGAAAACTTTGAGCAAGTCATGATATATTCTGTCAAACTGTCATGCTATTAAAAAGAGAGATGGCATGGCAAACCCATTGTGGCTCCTTAAAAAACAATATATTATTTTCTAAATGTTAACAGACTGTTCAATAATCTATTCTAGAGTTTTGCAGGATATCGACACTAAACTGATTAATCTATATTTACCTAGATCTGACATTTTCCCTTTTATGAAGATAGGAACAATACCTGCAAACTCCTGAAGGACAGATAAAATTTATCTGGTCCTAAAGACTTAAATATGTGGATGGTTGTAAGGAACTCCCTAATTATTTCTTTACTCATGTTTGTTGCCACCTCTTCCTTTTGTCATTGTACAATTTAATCAATTTGATCCATTTTTCCACTGGGAAGGAAACTAAAGCAAATTGGATACCAAGAAAAATCTGCTTCTCTCTGTTACTATTACTGTCCTACCATGTCCTCTTAACAGATAGCCCATGTTTTACAATTTTTTAAATATTTTCCAGTGGGATAATCTTAAAAGATACTGTATTCTTTTAGCTTCCCTTATGATTCTTTTGCACTTTAGCCTCTCTAACTTCTTTCTGCACATTGTCAGTTCTTATCAAAGAATCTTGAGGGCCCTTGCTTTCTATAACAAAATGTAGGAGAGGCTGCATTCAGAGGTCAGTGTCAAAAAGTTTAAAGACTTGCACATGAATAGATTGGGCATTTTAGAAACAAGAATCAAACAGCAAAATTGAATTGTTTATTTATGCAGTTACAATAATCAATTAGCACTCACTCCCTTATGCATGGACAAATCCCTTTTCCACAATCAGGTTGGCCAAAGTCTGATTTGGGATCATGACAACAAACAGCAGAAGGACAATCTGAGTCATAAGTTTTCAAGTGAATTTCTTGATTCCATCATTTTTTCCTAGCACTCTTATTATTGTTCCCTCCAGCATACTATTCATGGATTTTATCTTTGGGTATATATTTCCTTTCTTAGTGGAATTTACATTAAACTTAGATTCCCATTCCTTGTCATCCTCAGAATGATTGGTTTTCTGCTATTATTGAGTTGTTTCTTCTTTGCCTGTGATCCCACAGATAACCTTATCCATCTACAGTCATGTCTTTGATTTTAATTTTCCAAAGGTAGAATTGCATGGGAATGGGAAAGAAATATTGTTCTTTCATTCTTTCCTTAGCTCTTTTATAGGACTCTAATGCTGGAGCTCCATTGTCAGTTAGAATAGACAAGCTTTCCATAAAGTGATGGCCTTTCCTATAACCATCATATTTTTTGGCTGTATCAGCCAGGATAGTATGTGAAAATGTAAAATCCAAAAGAACTGGGGAACTTCATCTTGGAAAATTGATGTTAATGTTTTGAACAGTGGTCAGTAATTTGATTGATTATGCATTTTCCTTTAATCCTGTATTTTCTTATCTCACCATACAATCATTTATATAACACTCAGACAGCTAAAGTTGCTAGAATTTAAGATTTCAGCATTTTGAACTGTCTTCATTTATTCTTGGCAGTTAAAAGGTTAGAATTAGAGCAAGAGGCAGTGCCCAGAGAGAAGCACTGATAAAGATAATTGAATTCAATACAGGTATCATTATTTAGTGAGTACCTTATTTAGTGACTATTTGCAGTTACAAAGATGATCAAAAACTAACTTTGCAGGTTTATAAAGCAAAGGAAAATTAAAGTAATGTCATAAACACAGTCATGGTTTCACTTAGCAACCATTTTACTTAATGATTGAGATTGAGATGCTGTTCCCAATTATGGTAGCTAAATGAGGACTATCTGAAGAACAAAAATGCTGCCTCTGGAAGTCTAAGCAATAACCTTGATAAGAGCCTTGGTGGCGCAGCAGACTAAAGTGCTGTTAAGTAGCACCAGTTGCCTGCAATTACTGCAAGTTCAAATCTCACCAGGCTCAAGGTTGACTCAGCCTTCGATCCTTTCGAGGTAGGTAAAATGAGGACCCGGATTGTGGGGGCAATAAACTGACTTTGTATAAAAAGAACACCGCTTGGGGGGGCCGAAAGCCCTACTAAGCATGTATATACAAAAGTATGAAGGCTATTGCTTAATGCATTGTAAGCCGCCCTGAGTCTCCGGAGAAGGGCGGCATATAAATTGAACCAATAAATAAATAAATAAATAAATAAATAAATAAATAAATAAATAAATAAATAAATAAATTAATAAATAACCTTCAATGTGACCTCAAGGAAAGCAGAAACTCCATTTATGGTTGACTAGAAATACCTTATAGATTTCTTGTATGAAATGTAAACAATGCACTTATAATTTATGGTTTTGATGACTAGAAAAAAATTACATAATAGAAAAAGTAAGCTTTTTTGTAATTACAGAGTTGGAGGTAATTTTGTAATTCTATTTATATTTGCTGCAGGAAATCAGAAGCTTCTTCTTTCTATTTTTATTCTTTCTTCCTGCACTTTTTTTTTTTTTACTCCTTTTACTTATTAGTTTGTGTTAATTATTGTTCTTTGTAACATCAATAACTCACCAATTCTACCAGGCAAGTGCTGGTGGACACAACACAATGGAGCTGCTTGGAATGAGGGTGGGAAAATAAAAGTCTCGTTTGCTCAGTTTTGCTTTTGTAAATTAGAGGGCATGAAAAATATGACGACATTTCTATATCTGCATTAGTATCGCAAACAGGCTTTGATACACTGTGTGACTGGGGAATGATAGCTCCGATGCTGATTTCCAAAGAATAAAAAACTGCATTTCCTTGTTGCTTCTTATTTTGAATTCGATAGCATTTTGAATGTAACCTAAATGCTTGAAATTTGAACACCAGCAGCCTGATCTGAAATGCCAGATGCAAAACTTAGTTCACTGCAGCAGGCAATTGGTTAGTATATAAGTAACAATTTATAAAAATGAAGGCTGGCATATCTAAAGCTACGAAGGCCCCAAGGACAGTCTTATAAAGCAATTTGCCAGAGATTAAAGAAAGGTGGAGAGAATCCCTCTCTTGCCTGTCAGATTATGGGGGTCAAGAAATTCAGCAAGTTTTAAGAAGTACAATTATGCCAAGATATGAAACATGCTTGGTTTAACAGGGTTGCTAATAAATTGTACTTAATATGAGAAGCATGAAGGATGGCTGTTGGTATTTATGGTAGATATATTCAAACTGGTAGAATGTAGAAAGTATAAATTAATACTGACATTTTAATTTTTGCCACTTGTGCTGAATGCAGAGGAGATATATAATACTTCTGGTGTATTAGAACAAGTTGCATTTGTAAGTTATGTAAACGAGTTTCTTTTAATACACCAAGATATTATGGCAAGATTGCATAAAAACAAGGCTCTTTCTCTATAGAAAAATGATTATCCACATGTATATTGATCTTCCCAACTGGTATTCTCCATATGTGTTGGACTATATTCCCATTATTCTGAAACAACAAACATCTGAATGATCCCAAAAGTGCTCCTAAATAATTATTTTGTTTTGTGATTGCTCTGCCATACCCCGAAACTTTTACAGTGCAGTCAAACAAATGTTAGCTTCCATACAGAAAGCTTCCATGTTTTCCTATCACTTGTTTCTGCTTTTTGTTCTTAATAGGAAGTATTAATTACCAGAAAGAAGATAGATGAGCTGCCAGAGACCTCCATCTGGAAACAAACTGGAAAATGCTGCATAGTATAGCATAGCAGAAGATAGCAAATGAAGTAGCAATAAAATTCCATTTCATCTGCTACACATGTGAATGTTTGTGTTGGTTAGACAGTTTCCAGATAGGGAGGTTTGACATCCACATTATTGCCTAAAAGCCACTAAAAGACCATACCTCACTTTGCACTATCTTTTTCAAAGCATTTTTACCAGTGGCGTCCACCCCATGCTTTTGAATTGGATTTTATACTCTATTAGGCCTTCTAGGAAACATACTTCAGTTTAGGAAGATTAAATCTGTACATCTCTGCCTTAAAATCCTGCAGCAAATAGAAGGACTCTTCAAAATAATAGGCCAGGGCCTGTGACTCCTCTCTGGCGGCCCATAAAGGTCTCCAGCAGCCTTTAGTATGCTGTCTCATGAAATCTAAATATACAAGTCACACATGGGTTTTTTGAAATGTCATTCAGAATAAAATAATCTTACTGAACCTTAATTTTCCTTCTTTTTTTTGCCTTTATAATTCCCAGATGTCTCACTTGGTGAAACTTGTTCTATTAGTAACAGCTGTGCCAAATTTGGAGCAAGAAAGCTGCTTGTTAAATGTTCCCAGAGGTAAATTCTGAGATGGTTGAAACATCCTTAAAGATGGTTATGTGGATTTACTTTTAGGGGAGGGCAGGTCCTACTTTGCAACAGGTAAAGGTATTAGAGCAAAATCTACAGCCAGCAACTCCTTCCCATCTATAGTTTATCTTTCCACTTCTGTGTTTGTGCTACAGTTTATGGATGTCATAAATTCCAAGGAATAAGTGAAGTCAATTCAGGCTATTAAGTTTCATTTTCTTTTAATACTCCAATTCCCTTAGGGTATCATTTACTGTAATTGTTTCTTAAATGATTCCCCAGAGTCTCAGCTTTGCTCAGGAAGGCTTTCTCTGCACACACTTAGGAACGGAAATGGAACACAGGACAACTGTCTATGGCTTGTTTTTCTTTACTTTTCAGTGATCACTACAGTCCTTTATCTGTTTTTTATGGGAGAAAAATTAATAATTGCATTTGGCATTACTGTAATTGTAGATCTTAAGGTTTTATGTACTTAATTTAAATGTTCTCTGAACACTATTATGCTATAAATTTAAGGTTTATACTCCTGTTTTATATTTCCCACTCATCTTTATTGTAAAATTAATTAAGATTTGCTGTATGATGGACTTTTTGCATCTGCTTATTTATTTGTTTTTTTTGTTTTTTTGGTCTCTTCTTTATTATTTTATAAATAACCCAAGGTAGTGAATGTGCCTAATACTGCTTCCTCCTCCTATTTTTCTCTCAATATCTACTCTGAGCAGTGGTTTGGCTGAGAGAGAGAGAGAGAGAGAGAGAGAGAGAGTAACTGGACCAAAATCATCCAGGCAGATATTCATGTTTAAAATGGGAGTAGAACTCACAATCGCCCAGTTTCTAGGCCAGTATCTTAACCAATAAACCAGACTAGCTTATTCTGTGGGAATGTTCTATCAACCATACACCTTCAAAAGAACTTCTAAGCCATATAATTTTTTAAAATATTTGCTTAAATGAATAGTTTCTAATCTGTGGACTGAGAGGGAATACATCCTAGATGAATACATCCTACAAGAGCCTGAGTGGCACAGCAGACTAATGCTACTGTTAAAGGTAGTATTTAGCTTCCAGCTGCCTGCAATTACTGCGAGTTCAGTTCTCACCAGGCTCAAGGTTGACTCAACCTTCCATCCTTTCTAAGGTAGGTAAAATGAGGACCTGGTTTGTGGAGGCAATAAGCTGACTTTGTATAAAATATACAAAAGTATGAAGGCTATTGCTTAACGCCTTGTAAGCTGCCCTGAGTCTCCAGAGAAGGGCGACATATAAATAAAAATAAAATAAAAATAAAATAAAAAATAAAGATGTCAATGTCAAAATAAATTTTAATGGCCAAAATCTTAGGGGATAAACATATATGATAGAATATTATCCCTTTCATCCAAAATTTTCCAAATTGGTCATGGTATGCTAATATCCCATAATACTTGGTGATCTCATACAGTTTAGTGAAAAAATAAGCTTAAAAATAGTTTCTGTGTTCTAAGGTTCTGCACTTAACATCTAGAGAAATTATGTATATTCTGGCACATGTGGCTGGTTCATTACTGACTTTAGATGGTGTCAGTGATAATCTAGTAGATCCTTCAAAGGAAATAGTTGAAATCGTTGCTTTAAACATTAAAAACATCTTGCAGTGGTTTACATAAGATTAATGAAAAAAAGAGAAACCTTGCACACATGTTTGCAGTTCAGAATTCTGTAATTCAGAGGACAATGGGAAAGGAAGGGGAAATATGTGTCCTGTTTCTCAACATTCAAAAATTGGTCTAACTTAAAACAGCTGAAGGAGAGGTAAAATTAATTCAAATGGCCTCTCAGCAAAGCCATCAGTATGGACCTACTTCCTATCTCTCCCTGTCTGGTTTTTCAGTAAAGCTGATAAACTATTTCTGCTTCCTCCTCCTTGTTTTCCAGAAGTCTCATTGTATGGTCCTGTTCAGATCATTCTATACTAATGTTTCTCATCTTAGAACCTATGATTATGTTAGGATTGCCAAACTGAAATTCCCAAAGATTTTATTTTCAATCCATTTAAGCACCACCTGTGGAGATGATAGGTTGGAGAAGACTACAAAAGAGGTCTATCACATGTTGTGGAGAAAACTCCATACCTGCTGCTGGAAACATGATGCCTGTGACAATCCTGTGAGGGTGCAGATAAACTATAGCCTTTTCTAGGTTCTGTCCATTTCCTTTTAAATAGAAATTGAGTTTCCCTTCTGTTCAGGTATGGATTCAAGCCCTTTGAAATATGATTGTTGCTCATGGCTCATCCTTTTCCTCAAACAGGAGACATTAAATAAAAGCACTTGGGCAGATTTTAGTCCCTTCTCCATCTCAGAGTAACTTCCCAGGTTACATGTAGTCCTTCTAGTTATTCCCCTTTTCATGGTGATTGGGCAGTGATACCTTTGGGAGATATTGAGGGTAAGAGTGATGGTGGAGAAGAGGCAACATAAGATGATGCAATTGTGATTTTTTTTTTGCTTTCTTTTTTACTGTTCATCCTCCTGTTTATCCAGTTTAGACTTCTCCTCCTTCACCTTCCCACAAGCCACAAAGGTCCTTAAATAAGACCACAAAAGTTTTATTAGGTCACCAACTGCTTTTGCAATAACTCACTACATGATATCCAGCTATGAGCTTTTCTTCTTTAGTATTCTGGATGAGGGACTCAGGAAGAATGTTTTGTAAAATTATCTGGCATAGCTTGACCAATTTGATGCATTCCATATGAGTAGGACACTGGCAGGGTACTGGAGAAGTTTGACCTTTCTACATTTGGAAAGTACCAATTAGGACAAAATAATACTGTGCATTTATAGCTAGCATAAAATTGGAAAACAGGGTTTGACCTTACTACTTAGTCTTGTAGATATCCTATTAGAAGATCTGATTCTAGAGGTGTATACATAAATATTTTTTGGAAATAGAAAGTGTTTATTCCTTAAATATGATGTTTTTCATAACCATAAAAGGAGCAAGCTCTGAGAAAGCATGCAGAGATAGCGAATGTACTAAATCCGCTAAAGCTCATATACTTCCCAGTTGATGCAGGGGATGAGAATTTGGCTGACCTCTACTTAAAAATTATTTTGGTACATCATTGTTTCATGTTCAGAGAATGATCACTGAAGAAACATGGAAGGAGAGTTCTTCAATCTATTTCATTCTACTGTTAGGGTTGAACGTTTCCTAACTTCTGCAATTTCTTCTTGACTACTTTCTTGTATAATAAGAAATTAAAAAATGAAACTCATACATCAGATATGGGGAGAAAAGGGGAACATGGTTACTTCAGAGATGATAGTTGTATAAATTATAACTGTTTTCACAATTCACTGTAGTGAATGGAAACTGTACAAATTGGGTATTTACCTAGTAGGCAAATCATTGGCATTATGCCTCTATAGATTTCTCTGCCATATGGCAATCAAGCCGGATTTTCT
The DNA here is from genome assembly GCF_059756535.1 of Pantherophis guttatus. NCBI lineage: Eukaryota > Metazoa > Chordata > Lepidosauria > Squamata > Colubridae > Pantherophis > Pantherophis guttatus. Next base: position 132,301,094 of record NC_142066.1, read on the forward strand.
TTCAAAGAAGAAAGGAAAGATTAATTCTTTTACTCAGAAGGGATTAGTCTTGACTCTATTCTTACATGTCACATTAAATAATCAGATATTTTGGTTATGCATAGCTTGTTATGATTGCCTTTGCAATTCTGTAGTTTCAATACAATTCTAAAAACATGGTGTTACTATTTCAGATGAGTTAGAGACATGATTTGGAGCTCCACAATAGATTTCTGTTTTTGGCTTTCTGTTTTTTCAGCTCTTTCTTGGATTGGATCCCAGCTATTTGATTCAGATTCAGTAGCATTCAAACCAGGATATGGGTGGCCCAGAAAATAGGGATTTGGGCACATGATATAGTAATAAAGCTATATAGAATTATAGGCTGTGTTGAGTTTATTTACCATGCTTTTTAGCATGGTAGCTAATCTTAGCATTTGAGATCTCTCATTCACGATAGGCGTACTGATGATACCAAAACCCAATCAGTGGATGACTTCACCGAACAGTTTTATGTAGAATAAAAGTGAAACATGTGGCATTCTGCAAAAGAGGGATCTAAGGCAGCAGTCACCAACTGGTGGTCTGTGGACCATTGGTGGTCCATGAGAAACTTTTGGTGGTCCGCAGAAAAATCTTAGCATTTTTGCATTTTTTATATTGCACTAAATCAGGGATCCTCAAACTACGGCCCCTGGGCCGGATATGGCCCGCTGAAGCAATTAATCCTGCTTGCTGATGGGTTGGGGTCTTTCAGGACTTAGCTTGGCCACCGGTTTATTAGCTCCATCCCTTCCTTCCCTCCCTGGGAGTCTAGGCACTTCAGTGAGTAGCGCGTGAAACTTCGGCTAGGTTCCTTGAGAGATGGAGTTTGCAGGAGGCTGATCTAGTGCCCAGGTTGGCTACAAGATAAACATTCATTCTTGGCCGTATTTGAGATTCCTAGCTGCAATGGACAGCAAAGCTAAGGTTAACCCCAGGCACTTTTTTCCGCTAATAGGTGGCCAACCTAAGTGCCTGAAGGACCCTATCCCATCACTAATTCATATTAGTGTCTGTGGGATTTAAAATTATGAATTAGTGGTCCCTGAGGTCCGAAAGGTTGGTGACCCCTGATCTAAGGAATGACCTTTACCCCTCATCAACACTGACTGATAGGGATTGTTGCTCCCTGTCCTCAAGCTAGAATGATACAATATTGAAAACTACTGATGAATAGATCACCAAAGGTCATCTACAAGTACAATAAGTACAGTCAAGGTTGTCTCTATACTAAATGCCAGTCTGAAACTCTTCCAAAATGAATCTAGATAGTTTGCTTCCTCTAATGCTCTGATACAAAACTCAGATAAAATGTATCTACTAGTATGCATCATGCCATCTATGACTTGGCATAGGTACCTGATTGCCAAGTAGGCTACAAATTTCACTCTGGATTCAAAGCCAATAAATGGCAGATTAAAATCCCTGGCTAAATAGGGGACTTGGGGATTCTATCCCCAGCCCAGTGACAGAATCCAGAGCCATAGTCTCCCTGTTGAGCAGGGAGAACAATAAACCAAACAGCAATTGTAACTGTGCCTTAAACCCAACTTCAACCTGGCATCTGTAGAGTGTAGTTTCTGAAGGCCTGTAATTAATCACAGGGGACAACAGCCACCTCTCCTTCTGTTCCCTTGGTTACCTTATATTGTTGTCTGTGGCAAAATGTAAACCTGAGTAGGCACAAGCCAGGTTAGTGTCATCATAAAGTAATGACTGAGGACAGTTTTATTACACATCAGTCTTTTATTCAAAAGCAGTGGCTGGATCCAAGGGACATATACATAGTTTCCCCTTCCCCCACCAAAATCAACCCAATGCCTCTGCCTCACCAGGAACTCAATCATCCCTGAGCATATGCTCAGGCGCTCACTAATCTTTTTAGGAGAGGGGGCAAGCTCCTGCAAGGAAAAAATAACCAAGTACCACCTATCTCCTTACACCTTATAAATGGGACCAAATTAAATCCCTAAAAGTATCTACTTCATGTATCTACACTCTACAGGCTGCATGTGTCTGTCTGACTTTTATCCCTGCTGTAACTACTAAGCCACTGCAAATCCTAGGTCTCATGACTCTTCCAATTGACGGTGCCGGCCATCCACTGGCATCCTTAGCAATAGCTCCAAAACTGCCATAATCTTCACTGAGCCTAGTGGCTCCACCGGATCATGCTTCACAATCACTGCTGTCCCTACTAACCCTGCCACACTGAATGTATTCAGTCTTGGAAGATCAGTGCTGCCATCAACTCACAGGATTCTAAGGTTGACATAATGATTCCCAGGCCATTGCCATGATCTTTGCAGCCCTTGCAACCTTTTCTCTTATATGCCCTCCAGGTCTCCAGGAGCAGAAAATGGTACTCTGAGTGCCTTCGGGGGCTTCATGGTGGCCCAGGTGACTGTTGAGAACCATGCTGGCCTCCTGATTCGCTTTCTCTCCCTGGTACCTAAATGAACAAAGTCACCCAACAACAACAAAAAACCCCACATAGCCACACAAATATTTCCCTTATCCTCAGCAAGCAGTCCTTCTTTTGGCCATCTTAAATTGTATTTATTTATTATCATTAATATGGCATCAGGCATGTCTCAACCATGTGAAAATATTCTGTCAGAGTGCCCACAGGGACAACCCAGGAGCAAAATACAGTAAACAGGTTTCTCTTTCAAATAGTGGTTTATCTACAAGGTGTGTGTGTGTGTGTATCAATCATCAACTACAGCACGGAAGCACACATGGAGAGAGGGACGCCTTCACAGGGCCTCTCTTATATATACAGTTAAAGTCGTATCAGCCCAAAAACCTTGCTGACTCATTCCCTGCCTTATATCATTGCAGCAGCTGGTCAGCTCTTAAAGTATTTCCCTGACATATTCACCGTCATGCATAAATTCACTGAGACAGTAGGTGGTTCCTCCAATTAATGTTCCTTGACATGTTGTCAGAAATTATTCAAATTAAGGAATACATGCAATTTATCTTCTGCTCTGCTTTTTAAAGTGTTAGGCTACTATTTATGATGTCTGATTAGATGAAGACTAAAGGGCTGTTAAAGATGATTCCGAATCCTGTTCCCAGTTTAAACCTACTTTTTCGTTTATTTCTCATATATGAAATAAATGCTATTATTCTCAGGGTGATGAGCAATTGAGATGATAATATCCTGCCCTCTCCACTTTGACTTTTGGTACCATTCTTGATTATGACATCCTGAAATGACATAATGAGGATTTGCAGCAGTCAATTAAAAGTGTTTCCGTTTCATAACACTTCCTATGAATCTGTTATAAGCTCTTAAAGTACAGTATGATTGATAGTGATGACATCTCTAGGAGCAAGCTGCTCTTGCTGAATAGACATAGGCCTAGATGTATTGACAGAGTTTAGCAAGTGATGAAAAGAGGTAGTTCATATTGAAATGTAAGTGGCATGAAAAGGATAACTCTCAGGAAGTTAAGGATTTATTATTATTTTAGATTACCAAAGGAAATTATCATTATTCTTCTTCTTGTGCCATATCCGTCATCGGATGTTGGCGATCATGTTAGCAATCCTATTTTTGTCAACAGCCGTATGAAAAAGTGCTGCTGAGTTTTCTCCAAACCAGTCCCTTAGGTTTTGAAGCCATGATGTTCTTCTTCTGCCTGGACCTCGTTTGCCTTCGATCTTTCCCTGGAGGATTAAGTGAAGAATGCCGTATTTTTCTGGGTGTTGCATCACATGTCCAAAATATTCCAACTTTTGCTTTTTAATGGCTTTGATTATTTCCCTTTGCTTTCCCAGGCAGCTTATCACCTCCTCATTTGTGATTTTGTTAACCCAGCTTACACGTAACAGTCGTCTGTAAATCCACATTTCAAATGCTTCTAGTTTCTTCAAATGGTTTTCTGTCAAGAGAGCAACTCTCTACTCTGTAGAGCAGGATAGAAAAGTTGTAACATCTGACAAGCCTGATTTTCAGTCTTAGACTTATGTCGTGTCTGCAGAAGACCTTTTTTATTTTGAAGAATGCTGTTCGAGCTTTCTCCATCCTTGTCTTTACTTCACTGATCATGTCCCAGCTTTCATGTAAATTAAAACCGAGGTACATGATCCTTTCAACTTTTTCTAATGGTATTCCTTCCGAATTTATCAGTGGTAAATTAGTGGGTTGTTTGCTGATGACCATGATCTTGGTTTTTGAGGTGTTAAGCTTCAAGCCATATTTGTTTAGCATGCCTAGTTTTAATTCAAAAATAGAAATATAGGCATATTTCTTGTTTTATTTGCTTTGCTTTATTGTGCATTTTTTAATGAATGGGACAAGCAAGTCTATCAACACCATTTTTCTGTTTTCTCACTTTGTGTCTCTGTGTCATATTTGGAACAGTTTTGAAGAATTTGAAAGCATCATGAACCTAGGGAAAGCTACAAAGAACCAATACTGGATGGAACTAATGGAGGACCTGGCCCTTGAGTCTGGTGAAAGCTAGAAAGTATGGAAATCATTGAATAAACTGCACATGGGTGCAACAAGATCCAGAGACACTCTGAACAAATGGGGCTATCCGGTGGCTTCTGCCCTTTGCCATTGTGGTGACATACAGACAACAACACATATGTATACCTTCCCTTTGTGTCCTGATCAGTGTACATAGAGGACCTCATGTCAGCATGACAGAATGCAAGTAATGTTGCTAGTTTCTGGGCAAGATTTGTTTAATATCTTTGTTTACATACTTTAATCTTGTATTTTATATTTTATATTATATAGCATACCTTCATCTAATTGTGATGCTTCTGACATGAATAAACAAATCTGGGTAAATCAATTATTTGTAATTTAAAACTTATTCATTATTATTAATCAGATGATTAGCATTTTAGCAACAAAGCATTTTTTAAAAAATTGACAGCTAGTTTGGTATAGTGGGGAAGATACCAAACTGGAAACTGGGAACTATAAGTTGTAGTCCTGCCTTGGGCATAAAGCCAGCTGGGTAACATTGGGTTCGTCACTTTCTCTCAGCCCTAGGAAGGTGGCAATGGTAAACCGCTGCCGAAAAACCTTGCCAAGAAAACTGCAGGAACTTGTCCACACTCTGCAAATTGGACATGATTGAATGGAATAATTTTTTAAAAAATAAGATCTGTACATTGCTCTTTTTAGGCACAATGCTATTTCATACATAATAGACTACAACTATTAAGTATAGTGTAGACATAACCTTTATATGCACTGGGAAACCAAATATTTGGGTTTGGCTCGCTTTATTGTAATATTTGCTTTATTGTGATGGTCTGGAATTTCCAAGATACGTATTAAACTGGCACATTCAGCTTCTTAATTAAGAAGTAAATCTGTTAATCTTTTAATAGAGTCAAACTTTTAGGGTAGCACTTGTTACCATAAATGATGTTATCTTCCATTTTGGCAGAAGTTGAAGATAACATCATTTATGGTAACAAGTGCTACCCTAAAAGTCCATTTTTCTTCCATTTTGGCAGAAGTTGAAGATAGAAATTAAATCAGCCTGGAATTGAATGAACTGGACTTCAACAGAGTGGCAGAAGAATGGGACAGCAGGAAAAAAAAATGCCAGAGGGAGAGTTGATGCGATTCTCTGAGTTTGATTGCAACTTCTGCAAGTAGTGAAAATGGAAAGTGCTTGTGGCTGGAAGAAGTAAAGTGGGACAAAAGATTTTGGCACCAGGAATTTTAGGAAGCAGCTTGTTTTGTATAAGGTACTTTGCTAGAATAAAGTTCCAACCACCATAACTTGTTTCCTTGCAGCATCGTAGCTTCTTGTCTGCACTTGCTACAGTATTTTTAATAAGTTCTAAGCCAAAGTGTTGAAATTAAATGGTCAGACCTTAGAAAATATCAATGTTTGAAAGTTCAAAATTGTATCCAATTTGACTATGCCAAGGTTAGAAAAACCATAGATTGCGCTGTAAAGAAGCAATTGGGTATCAAGGTCATTGTTTGGAATTGAACAGGGATGTGGTAATTCAGGGTCTTAATCCAGGATGCCCTGATAGAAATGAGGCTATACTAATATGTTTGCTATATGATATAAAGTGCTCAAACTGGTAGTGAAATAGTTGTTTCAGGTGACTTTGTCCTTTCCTCTGTGTCTTTTAAAAAGCTTTGTCTTGATCTCTAATTTATGGTTTGCCCTTTGATGCTGCTCATTCTTAGAATAAACAAGTCATTTGATCCTTCTGAGAACCCTCCAAGAACTGAACAGCTTGCAAAATCCCCATAAGAGTGCAGACTAAGCAATTAAAATAAGAAGACTTTATTGTTATTACTAAAATTCTTGAATGCTGTTTCATGCCCTGAGTCTTGTGTAACTGGGTATAGCATCTGTCACTTCAGCTAAAAAGATGAAATTTTCAAGATTAATTGAGCAAAATGTTTGATCCCATTAATATGTTCTCTTTTAATACAATAGAAATATCACTAACATTTCATCAGTCCAGAGAGAGAAGGGCAGAGGGAATGGAAGTTGAAAAACCATTTTCAAGAAGTCTTGAAACCTACTCTAGTGATCATTGTTACATACCACAGGAAAATCTTAGTAGGTGATAAAGTGACCTGTCTTTCAGGATATAAAAGTGTCATCTTCTCCTCGATTCACTTAATAGAAGTCAAAGCTATCCTTTCTTGCATATCTAAGATTGGCCTCTGAAGCCAATCTTAGATATGAATCAGGGAGCTAATGAATTTCCTATAGAAAGAAATTTTTTTGAGATAATAAAAGAGCATCTATAAAGAAAAGCCCAAAGATATAGCTGAGACATCTCTTTTGTGATGTTTGAAAAATAGTGGTCAACATAATAATAATAATAATAATAATAATAATAATAATAATAATAATAATAATAATAATAATAATCTTAAAGAAAGATTCCACATCAGAAAAATTACCATCACCAAACAAAAGGACAGAATAATCTGTATTTGTTTTAGACTCAGCCACCTCACATTTCAACTACTGCAATGAATTCTGCATTGGGTTGCCTTTGAAGACCACTCAGAAGCTTGAACCAGTCCAGAATGCTGTAGTGTGGGCATCCTTGCTCCATGAGCTGCACTATACCAGTTTGCTTCTGAGCCTGATTCAAGGTGCTGTTTCTAACCTATAAAGCCCTATAGGGCATGGCATGTACTTATCCTAAGGACCACTCCTCTTCTGTTGCATCGCCTGGCTGATATTAGCCAACTAGATTGGTGCACTTTGGGTTATCTTTTGGGATTCATGAAACATACTTTTTTCTTTTGCAGTGCATGCTGTTTGGAGTGAGGTTCCCCTAAGATCAGCATGGCCTCCGGCAAAGGCATTTTGAAGGGCCTTAAAAATCCAGCTGTTCTTCCAAGTCCTGGATAAAGTAACCTATAGGGTGTTTTTATATGTTCTCTGTGATATTGGTTAGATAACCATATTGTTTATCTTTCTTGTTTTTTTTCCCCATTCATATTGTATTTTATCTTATCTATTATGTTATGACCTGCCCAATTTTTCTCAAGTTAGGTAGCACCCAAATCATAAATTTCATTTCATTTCATTTTATTTTTTAATTTCACTTCATTTACTGGTGATACTTAAGAGGCTATTTGTACATCACAGCTGCACAGTTGAACTCCTTGATTCAGCTCATAGAATAATAACTGTGTTTAAAGACCCAAAAATTAATCACATGGCTCTTTATCCTGGAATAGGTATTCTCTGATAGTGGGTTTGTAGCTTGTATGCGGTAGTTGTCCAAGCAATTTGAAATCTTAACTACTGGTATATGGCTGTCCCTCCCGTAATTGTGATTGGAAATGGAATTAGGCTTGAATTTTCCTGGCTACATACATTATGTACTTTAATAGACAGTGCTAGCATATCTCAGGGGCATATGTAGTATTATAAAAGTCTCCTTGATGTGCTTGCCAAGAATGACCTGTATTTTAATATCTGAATATCAGACTATATTAACTGGCCAAAATGATTGCTCAGTTATATTTGCTAGATGATCCAGATGCCATGGGACTGTAACCTTAGTGGAAACCATAATAGACTTACTAGTTTTACTGGTGTAAAGAAAATCACCTTCTCCTTCTCCTGCTCCTGCTCCTGCTCCTGCTCCTGCTCCTCCTGCTCCTGCTCCTCTTCCTCCTCTTCTTTTTGTGGTAATTTCACTGCTTGACTGTTGTCTCCATATCAGATCATTTCCATCCTATTTCATGTGCCTTTAGACTATTATATATAATGGATTCAATTTCCAGTTAATCCTAATTTTTAATTATCAAGAATAAAGCAATTTACATTACAAACACAAGTCAAGAAAAGTTTAGTTCAATAAAGGCATTTATAGAATAAATGTTTCCAGCACATTAGTAGGCAATGGACAACTATAATAAATGTATGCTCCCAGGATCAGGCAAATATTGACAAAGAAAATTGAAACTGCTACAAATGATGGATACTCAGATACAATGGAATAAACTCCATAAACTTTGAGTTGGAAGCTCTCGTACACCAAGTTTCATGATGTGGTTTGAGAAACTGCAGATTCAAAAATGGACATACAGCACATAGCCAGGGTTTGATGATAGACATAATTTCATAAAATCCATGTTTGCTGTATTCATTCAATATAGGGCATGATTTGAAAAGCATCAGACGAGTGTTCATACAACATGCTAAGTAAAGGCAAAATAAACCATGTAAAGGCTAAATGTAACCAGTGAAAATGAAAAGCACTTAAAAAACAAATGTAATGACAAATTCACATGCACACACAAACTGATACCCCATGTGCCCATTATATATGACTGTCTATTTTATGAGAAACCATTGACAGTATTCTTCTTAAACTTGGTGCAAGGTGTATTGGACATTGGTCATGCCAGGTAGAAATTCTGAAGCTGCACATCAAACTGTATCAAACTGGAAAGGTGGTCCTAATACTCATGATCAAGGTATCTCTCTTATCAGGTAAATACTCATGGCAGGGAATATATGCCTTTTCTTATTATGATTGGAACATCTAGATCAGCTTTCATCAAATTTTTGACCTTGGAGTAGTTTTTGAAATAATTTTCAAGTGTCAGGAAACTCATGTATAAAAATTATTTTGTCTAGAACTAGTATTGCAAGACCCAGCAAAACCAGAGATTTGTTCTTGCAAGATTTGGGACTCGTGCTGGAGCTAAAATACTAATTGAAAATTGTTCCACCCATGGGTAAATAATACTTGAAATTTCAGTATGTTTTAGTTTTCATAATTGCCATATTTGTGGGTAATCAACAGATTAACCTTTTCATGGTATTTTGATTAAAAATTTGTGATTCGATTTATCTACGAATGGACTTAGCCATGAATATATACTGGATATATGGGTACTTTTAAAAAATATTATCACATATACCTTGCAGATAAGCCCATCCACAGATAAGTCAAATGCCAATTTTTGCATTTTCCTATATGTTTCCTCTTCTTGTGCCCCCTTGTCAGCAGAAAACACTGAAAACAAAACTGATATTTGGATAAAGTAATAGAGGCTTGGTTTTTGTACATTGGAGATGGAAGGTTGAGATGCATTGATATTCGCATTCACCTTTTTAAAAGCAAGGCTTAATTTATGCACTGAGATTTTTTTAAGGATGGCTTTTCTTTCCCTTTTTACAATAAATATGGTTTTCATGTTCACTATGAAAATGTCTCTTATCGTGTTTGCTGTTTTAGATGTACTTTGTTCACATTCTGTATGCTGTCAGGACTTTTCTGCCACTGAAGAAGAAAGGCTTAATGTAATTCAAAGAACCATTTTTTCTTCTTAGTGCATTCATCTTATTTATTATCAAAGGCATAAAATGAAAAGAGAAACGTTTTTCAAGGGGCATGCTGGCAGCCGCACAGTCAAATATGTTTTGCTGCAGGAATCCTATCAATGGGACCTCAGTGGCAGGCTCTTATGTAGGAGTTGAATACATATTGCAACAATTTTAAAAGAAGCTTTTGATGGTGAATATGTTTAGTACTGTTATTTTGTTCATCTTGTCATCTGCTTTGGTATAGAAATATTTGCATGAAAGAGGATGGCTCTACCAGGGTTAAGAGAAAAAGATTTAACCTCTGCCCTCATGTGTATTAGGCCTAACGTGCAAAATGGCATGCCCAGTTGGAGATCTTCCAAAATCATCTTTACTTTCAAAAAAGAAACCTGCAAGAACAGCAAGGCCATAAATAACATGTGCTCGAGGAAAGAGGCATTGGGCACCGGGAAAGTACACTAGGAGGTGAGGGTAGTGGTGAGATTCAGCAGGTTCACACCACTTCGGGAGAACCAGTTGTTAACTCTCTGAGCAGTTTGGTGAACTGGTTGTTGGAAGAAATCATTAGGGCAGAGAACCGGTTGTTAAATTATTAGAATCCCACCACTGGGTGAGGGCACCAGTGCTATTCACTCAATTTCTGGTCAGCTGTTAAAGGTGACCATAGGAACATGCAGACAAGCATGGGTGATACCTATTTGCATATGTTTCAGAGATAAATTGAGTTTATCTGAGTTTATGGCAGTTTATTCTCAGGTATGATTCATATGGCAGATAAATGTGCTAGTACATGATTGCTTAATAATTAAAACAAGATTATGTCATTTTCTTAAATTTCTTTCAATACACATTTAGGAAAGGTTAAAAAGCAATTAACATATCATGTCTCAAAAATCGTTAAGATAGAAACATTAATCCTAACCTCAGTGCTGTTTTATAATCCCTACATGAACATTAAATTTGCTCCATGAACCTTCAATGTTCTACCTGCCAAGAAAACGCATGACACCAATAAAGCAATCAAACCGTAACAAAGCAATGACTTGAACAGTGGTAATTCAAATAGCCTATCAATCGGCACCATCCAAATGTTTACTGTGGCTTTCTTATAGAAAGGAACGTGATGCCAAGCTCTCTACTTGATGAAATTCTTCATGGGAATATTTTTGCTAGCTAAAAATTAATTGTATCCCTGTGTTGTCCACCATACCTGCAAGGTATATGAGCTTAAATCCTCATTGTTACCTTACCAGCTGCATTATGAGACAGTCATGATGTTAGGTAGATAAATTGTAGATAAGATGAAAGACTGCAAATACTAGAATTTATTCTGTGTATGCTTATCTGTCACAATAAGTGTAGCATTAAAAATAATACATGCAAAACTTTAAAAGAGGTAAATTCATGAATGTAAATCTCAAAACAATGCTGGCTTGACTCTTGTGTTCTGGAGGATTTGGCAACAATAAAACAAACATTAAATCCTTAACAGGTTTATCTATAATTAAGTCTGAGTTCTGGTTAGAACGCAGATATGGCATAGAACTATGGGTATAGCATAAGAACTGTTGTAGAATTTAGCAAAAAAATAATTGCACAATTGCTTTGCAGAACAGAACTGCATTTATTGTACAAGCTATTACACAGGCTATCAAAACTTAATGTGTTGTGTTGGCATATGATTCCCATAACTTTTAGTCACACTGACAGGAAATTTGAGTATTGTAGATATGAATGTCTGAAAATATTAGAAGAGTTAGAGATGAAAGTTCAATGGCATTGACTCTTGGTATTTCACGAGCTATTAACTATAAGGGGACAATTAGAGATAGATAGTGAGTTATTTATTTATTTATCAAAATTTATATGCCACCCTTCTCTTGTAGGACTCGGGGTGGCTTACACAATAAAAGAACATAATAAAATACTAAAACTGAAAACCAAGTTAAAATCCCCACAATTTAAAATCACATCAATCAGGAGATTTGCCGAAAGAGCCATGTCTTCAGGTCAGCGCGGAAAGTGTGAAGGTCGGGAGCCATCCGGAGCCCAGTGGATAACCATTCCAGAGGGTCGGTGTGGCCACAGAGAATGCCCTCGACCTGGGGGCCGCCAGCCAACATTGTCTAGCCACCAGCACCCGGAGGAGGGCAGCTCTATGTGAATGCACTGGGTGGTGGGAGGCTGGTGGGAGGCCGGTAGGAGGTGGTCCTGCAAGTACCCCAGGTCCATGCCATGAAGGGCTTTATAGGTGAGAACTAGCACCTTGAAGCAGATCTGAAAGGCCACCGGCAGCCAGTGCAGCTCATGCAGGAGTGGTGTTGCATGGGAGAAATGGGAAGCTCCCATTACAACCCGCACGACCACATTCTGGACCAGCTGGAGCCTCCGGGTGTACCCCAAGCGCAGCCCCATGTAGAGGGCATTGCAGTAATCCAGCCGAAAGATAATGAAAGCTTGAGTGACCGTACAGAGGGCATCCCTGTCTAAGAAAGGCCGCAACTGGCACACTAGGTGAACCTGTGCAAAAGCCCCCCTTATCATGGCCATTAGTTAATCCGCCAAAGACAAGGGAATCAAGGCAGACGCCAAGATTGCGAGCCCTTTCAGAGGGAGCAAGCGGCTCACCTCTCATCAAAAGTGATGGGATCACTAGGACAGGAGATGCCGGAATACACAGACACTCAGTCTTGGAGGGGTTGAGTCTGAGCCTGTTCCTACCCATCCAGAGCTGTACCACCTCCAGGCACTTAGACATCACAGAAAGGGCATCCCTGGGTTGTTCCGGGGTGGAGATATACAGTTGGACATCATCAGTGTACTGATGATACCTTACCCCAAAACTACGAATGATCTCACCCAGCGGCTTCATGTAGATGTTGAAGAACAGGGGGGAGAGAACCAACCCTTGTGGTATCTCACAAGTAAGGGGCCTTGGCAAGGATCTCTGATCCCCCGCCCAAACAAACTGCGTATGGCCTGAGAGGTAGGAGGAGAACCACTTTAACACAGTGCCCCCTACTCCCAACCCCGGAGCTGTCACAGTAGGATACCATGGTCGATGGTATCGAAAGCCGCTGAGAGGTCAAGAAGCACCAGAATGGAGGAACAACCCCATCCTGGGCCTGCCAGAGATCATTAACCAGGGCGATCAATGACATTTCCGTGCTGTGGCCGGGCCTGAAACCTGATTGGTATGGGTCTAGGTAATCCATTTCCTCCAGCAATTGTGCGAGTTGGTATGCCACCACAGCCTCAACAACCTTCACTACAAAGTGAAGGTTAGAGACGGGACAAAAGTTGTTTAAGGAGGCTGGATCCAGTGCTGGCTTCTTGAGGAGGGGACGAACCACCACCTCCTTAAGAACGGCGGGGAAGACCCCATCTCTCAAAGAAGCATTGATAATCGCCTGGATTCAGTCTCCAGTCACCTCTCTGGTTGCCGCAACAAGCCAGGAGGGACATGGGTCCAATAAACATGTGGAGGCCCCCAATCTACCCCCAATCCTGTCCACTTCATCTATGGAAACAGGGTCAAACTCAACCCAGGTGTCACCTTCAAGACTTGCTCCCACTTCCTCATCGGATTCTGCCCAGTCAGAGTCTAACCCCGTCTGGATCTGAGCGACTTTGTCTTGCAGAAATTGTGCAAAATCCTCAGCACTGCCTTGTAAATTATGGATCAATTATGTGACCCATTTTTGTCACTCTTACTATGCCTTTTTTTTTTTGAAATTGCTAACCTCATGTCACTTTCTTGTTCTTAGCATACTCATGCTCTTACACTTGTTGATTCTCTTCTTGTCAGAACAGAGTAGCTACGCTTTAGTTGTTTCTATAATGTATTTTCTATAAGTAAATCTCTTCTGTGATATACAGGTGAAGCTCGAAAAATTAGAATATTGTGCAAAAGTTCATTTATTTCAGTAATGCAACTTAAAATGTGAAACTAATATATGAGGTAGACTCATTACATGCAAAGCGAGATAGTTTAAGCCTTGATTTGTCATAATTTTGATGATTATGGCTTACAGCTCATGAAAACCCCAAATTCCCAATCTCAGAAAATTAGAATATTACATGAAATCAATAAAACAAGGATTGTACATAGAACAATATCGGACCTCTGAAAAATATAAGCGTGCATATGTACTCAGTACTTGGTTCGGGCCCATTTTGCATCAATTACTGCCTCAATGTAGCGTGACATGGATGCTATCAGCCTGTGGCACTGCTGAGGTGTTATGGAAGATCAGGATGCTTCAATAGCAGCCTTCAGCTATTCTGCATTGTTCGGTCTCATGTCTCTCATCTTTCTCTTGGCAATGCCCCATAGATTCTCTATGGAGTCCAGGTCAGGCGAGTTTGCTGGCCAATCAAGCAACAGTAATCCCATGGTCATTGAACCAGGTTTTGGTACTTTTGGCAGTGTGGGCAGGTGCCAAGTCGTGCTGGAAAATGAAGTCAGAATCCCCATAAAGCTTGTCTGTGGAAGGAAGCATGAAGTGCTCCAAAATCTCTTGGTAGACGGCTGCGTTGACCCTGGACTTAATGAAGCACAGTGGACCAACACCAGCAGATGACATGGCTCCCCAAATCAACACAAACTGTAGAAACTTCATACTGGATTTCAAGCATCTTGCAGTGTGTGCCTCTCCATTCTTCCTCCAGACTCTGGGTCCTTGGTTTCCAAATGAGATGCAAAAGTTGCTCTCATCAGAAAAGAGGACTTTGGACTACTGAGCAACAGACCAGTTCTTTTTTTCTTTAGCCCAGGTAAGACGCTTCTGACCTTGTTTGTTGTTCAGGAGCGGCTTGATGAAGAATACAACATTTGAAGCCCATGTCCAGGATCCGTCTGTGTGTGGTGGCTCTTGATGCACTAACTCCAGCCTCTGTCCATTCCTTGTGAAAGTCCCCAACACTTTTGAATGGCCTTTTCCTTACAGTCCTCTCCAGGCTGCAGTCATCCCTGCTGCTTGTGCACCTTTTTCTTCCACACTTTTCCCTTCCACATAACTTTCTATTAATGTGCTTTGATACAGCGCTTTGGGAACATCCAACTTCTTTTGCAATTACCTTTTGAGCCTTTCCCTCCTTATGGAGGGTGTCAATGATGATTTTCTGCACAACTGTCAGGTCAGCAGTCTTTCCCATGATTGTGATTCCTACTGAACCAGACTGAGAGACCATTTAAAGGCTCAGGAACCCTTTGCAGGTGTTATGGCTTAATTAGCTGATTTGAGTGACACTTTGAGCCTAGAATATTGAACCTTTTCACAATATTCTAATTTTCTGAGATTGTGAATTTGGGGTTTTCATGAGCTGTAAGCCATAATCATCAAAAGTATGACAAATCAAGACTTGAACTATCTCGCTTTGCAAGTAATGAGTCTATCTCATATATTAGTTTCACCTTTTAAGTTGCATTACTGAAATAAATGAACTTTTGCAAGATATTTTAATTTTTTGAGTTTCACCTGTAGTTATGAGATTTATTAATCATTACTCATATCAGATCCCAGCTCTCAGAAATGCTCACATGTCAACACAGAAAGCTTCAACCTCCAACATAGTGTTGGAGGTTGGAGGAGACTAAAAGTTTCTTAAACTTCAGACATTCTCAATGCAATTTTGTGGTAACACTGTCATATGTAACATCCTAACTGGCACTAAGAAAAAGAGAAGTGGGAAATTTCTCCAATTTCATATTTCAGGCAGAATTTATTCTGCTCACTGGTTTAACTACAAGAAAATTGCAAATAGGTTATGATTAAAAAAAGGAATTGATTGAACAAAGGTGAGATCAGATTATTGATTTCTCTTCTACTACTCTTTGATTGTGAACTATATAAAATCTACTAATTTGGAAGAGTATTTCTGAATAACACTCACATGAAACAAAATGAATGATGTATATAGATAAACTCGCTAGTTCATTATTGATTCTGAGAGGTATGGTCTTGAAGATTTTACAAGTCTGATACTACTGATTCCTCCACTCCCTATGAGATCAACTGACTTGCACTTATGGAATAATACTAAGCCTTAGCTCACCTCTAGCACTGAAAATGTCTCCTAGTTGAGTAATAAAATACCTGCAAGCAAACAATCAAGCTCAGAGACTAGAACTCTCTTTGACATAATTCAACCCCGAGCTACCTTTATTCTCTTCTATTAATCCCTTATGTAGAACAGGAGCTTGGAGAAGTCAGCATACTGTGTTGTTTGGATTGACAATGGTGTCACCCATTTCCCCTTTTTATAAGAGTAAAAAAACCATGATCCTTTACTATGTTAAATTCGAAATATGAAATCATGCAAATTTTTTGAATTAGCCTTGCTGAATAATAATAAAACAGCATGAGCATAAGAGAGAGCGACACATACACACAGAGTGACATATAATATGGGATTCTCATGAGGAAATAATTGAATGATGCAGTCCCATAGCAGGAATTGCATCTCACATTATTAATCTCTTTTGATTTTACCAGAAAATATGACTGGTTAGTGTGTGATAAAACTGTATCACATAAAGGATAGAAAGAATTGTGTTGTCAATCACAAATTAAGAATACTCGACTAGAGATGGAAAATATTTATTTATTAAAATTGGTTTATTAAATGTATATACCCCATATCACTCTAAAAATGATTCTGACCTAAAATAGTGTAATATTTAAGATTTTACACTCAACCTATAGAAAAGAAAACTTCAGAAAAAATGTATTATCCCCTTGAAAAATTGGAAAGGTATTGTCAGTGAAGGTAGATACTGTATGTTCTGAGTTACTGATGATTGGTCAATTTTATAATTTAGGCATAATGTATAACACACACAAATATGTTTTTTATTGTTCAGGGTCAGTGAAAAGATCAGTTTTTCCAAATTGGCACTTGAATCCTTGCAACATATTTATATTAGAATAACTACTGAAAGATTTTTTTGTTTATGAAATAAAAGAAATTCAGAATAAGTCTCCTGAGACCTGAGTAAAATTATTTGAACACAAAAGGAGTTTTTATTGGTGAATTTGCATTTTATAAATGTTGTATATGACACAGTGATAGATGGGTTTCCATAGATGTATTTAAAGGATTTGCAAAGAACAGAGAAGAAGAAACAATGTGAAGAATAGTAATAGACCGTGCAAAGGAATCAAGGAATAAAATTTGGACCAGATAGCAACTAGCAATTAAAATAGGATAACTGGGAAAGAGAAAAGGAGATGTTGGCTAGACAGATATCAAAAGGCAGCCAACTTTAGGAGAAACAGACTTTGCCCACAAATCTGACAATTAGTATTATAATAAGAATGAAAAAAACTTGTCATGTTAAAAACTTTAATAAAAAATTGGGAAATACTGAGAAGTATTATATCACAGTTTCTGACTTCTGGCGTTTGCTGGAATTGGGCAGCTATCGATTCAAATTAATAATATTGATACTAATATTAAGGATACACAATATTATATAACCAATTGTTTCAAGGCATACTGAGTTACATGCAATAAGAAGTCCTCTATACAGAGGGTCATGGTATCTATAGTGTGTGTGTGTGTATGTGTAATCAAGATAACAAGGTGACAGTCATAATCACACATTAACCCACTCACACTTATTACATATTTAATACATATAATACATGTAAACAATGAGTGGGGCTTTGATTGCACTGTGCAACTGCTATCTTGACTTTTCTGATGCCCCTGTTAGAGATAAACAAATGTTATAGATTGCAAACAAAGCTTTTTTGTTTTTCTTCCAAAGTAAACATCATTTTACTAACCTGACAACATCCAGAGGGGTGCACAGTTCTGGTCCATGAATTTACAGTATTTTTTTAGAGGAAGGGCAGATTTGGCTTCAATGAAGTATTACCTGATAGAGGTGATTGGGCAAATGGGTACATTCCAAACAGATTATGGTTGCATAAAAATAATTTTCTCACAACTAGTCATAGTTGTGTGTTAGCTTTTCCCCATTAAAAGCCATTCACTTAGCAGAAGGAACATAAAAGAACATAAAAGACAAGAAACCATGCAAGTACCTGTGGTGACCAATATAATCTCAGGACTTTAGATCAGGGATCTAAAGTCCTCGATTTCATTGAGGGCCACATCAGGGTTGTGTTTGACTTTGGGGGGACTGGGGTGGGCATGGCCATGGTGGGTGTGGCCAGCTCGATGTCAAGCTCCATTTTCACTGGCAGAGGTATCATGGGCCAGTCCTTTGCTGTTTCCAGGGCAGCCCCATGGGCCAGATCTAAGCACCCCACAGGCCAGATATGCCCCCCAGGCCTTGAGTTTGACACCTTGCTTTAGATTATTAGTTGTGACCTAGTCCATCAATTCGTGGAAGCAGATGCTGAAAATACATATTTGTTAATCTACTGACTGCCCATAACCCCAATTTGTTCTGCCTTGGTAATGAATACTATGTGAGAAATACTGTAGGATATTCTTTTATTTCCTTATAGTTTTCAACAAAAACATTGATTTCTTATTTTACTCCATTTCTCTACTCACAATAGAATCCCTTGAAATTTTGGGCTTAGACAATCTGTAACTGCGCCGCCTGCGATCCGATCTAAGCATAGTAGACAAAATTGTCTGCTACAACATCTTACCTGTCAATGACTTCTTCAGCTTCAACCACAATAATACACTGGCAAACAATCAATACAAACTCAAGGTAAACTGCTCCAAATTCAATTGCAGAAAATACTTCAGTAACAGAGTGGTCAGTGCCTGGAATGCTCTACCTGACTCTGTTGTTACATTCTCTAACCCCCACAACTTCAACCTTAAACTGTCTACCGTGGAGCTCATCCCATTCCTAAGACATCTGTACGCACCAGAATGCCTACCGTTCCTGTCTTACTGTCCCCATTTATCTTCCTTCATTTATGTTTATGTTTATACCTATAGCTGCTACCTTGTACATGTTTGACAAACAAAATAAATAAATTATGGACTTTTTAGCCTAGTAAGTTCCTGTCAACATTTTTTTTTTAAAAAAAACCACACACCTTGCATTTCAAAAAGTAAAGCGCAAGCAGGAACTAAAGGGTGCTTGGATGAGGATGAGGTGCTTGGTGCTCAAGCTCTTTGCCACTTGAAATGGATGGTATATTTCACCTTCACTAAGAGAAAGAGCAATTCAATCAAACTGAAGTATTTTTCCCAGCTACAATGAGCAATCAAAGCTAATAGAAAACACACTGTGTTCCTGGAGTAGATAAAAACACCAATGATATTATACTTTGAAAAAAATAGTTTGGGGGAAAATAATAAGCTCGATTAATGAGTAAGATGGTTTTCATAAAAATGCCAAGAAGGACATAACATTGGAAAAGGACATCCAATCAGGAAGAATGTTTGTTATAATCTATAGTAGTGTTTCTCATATTAGAAAACTTTAAAGATGGGTGTCTATGAAGATTCTCAGTCATTCAGGTCATGGTCGTCCCAAAGATGCTTTTTTCAAGTGGCAACTGGACTTTCTGGTTTTTCTTTGAAGGCTCCATACCAATTTGCATCACTCAGGTGACCCTGATGACACAGGTGACCTTAACAACCTGCTAAACAACCTGTTTGGCCGACGGCTCCGGGTGCCGTCGGCCAAACAATGTCGACTGGCGGCCCCCAGGGGGAGAGCCTTCTCTGTGGGGGCACCTACAATCTGGAACGAGCTCCCCCCCGAGATACGGAGGATTCCGGATCTGCGTACCTTCCGCCGCGCGCTTAAGACGTTCCTATTCCATCAAGCTGGCCTGACCTAAACTTTTCCTCTTTTTAAATGGGAATTTTAAATTTGGTTTTAAATTATTGGGGTTTTAAAATGGTTCAGCCAAATTTATTTAATTTGTTTTATCTCTATTTTAAATTTTGTATTTATATGTTTTATTTTATGGCTGTTCACCGCCCTGAGTCCTTCGGGAGTAGGGCGGTATACAAATTTAATAAAATGAAAATGAAAAAATAAAAGAATGCAAATGACCAGCTGTCTGCTAGAGTATAAATCCTTCCATTTCTCCGCCATCCAGTCAGAGCTGAAGAAGCTTCTTGGATGAGAAACGAAACATCTTCAAACAAAAAGTCCAGTTGTCTCTTCAACTCCCAGAGGACTTCAACTTCCAGAGTTTTGGGAAGGGTAGGGAATGGAATTCCTGGAATTAAATCCACCCAAATTTACTAAGTTTGAGAAATGCTGTGCTAGATTTATAAAAAAGGCAAACCTCATAAAAAGAGGTTTTAAAACGAGGCCATGAACAAGTACAAAGCAGATTTATTGAATAAATTATATATATATTTATTGAATATTATATATATATATATCTCATAGGCTTTTGCAAAAGGGTTCTCCCATGAAAGAAAGAAAGAACTTTTGACAGCTTCGAATACACGGTTTAAATACATTTTCAAACAGGCAGCAACGCAATTAAAACGTCCCCATTTATCATTGTTTTTCGGGCATTACATAACATTTTGGCTTATTCAGCACCATCTTCCTCCTCTGGAAAGTCCCCTGGGAAATATACTTCCCTTATGTCTTTAACTGAAACAATGAAGTGGAATATGGCTTTTTCCTTTTCTTAATTTCGCTTGGGTCAACCTGATCCAACTCAAATGGTACAAACATCATTTTATGGCTTGTTTCCTCAGAACAGGCATCATACACGCTTCCCCTTGCTATGTGTCTTACACGGTTAAAATAACTCAGGTTAACTTAGGTCATAGGAAGAGTACAATATAGAGTTACTTAGGCTATATTCTTTACAGGAATAATTCCATTTCTCACAAGCACTCAGATACTTTAGGTTCCAAACTGTCTGAATGGGTATATGGGATTAAATAACCAATATAATTTAAAGACTACAAAAGATATGGCTGGACTATAGAATAAAATGTACAAACCTCTTTCACTGGAAACTACTATGTTTTCCCGAAAATAAGACCCTGTCTCATATTTTTTTGAACCCTGAAATAAGCACTTGGCCTTATTTTCGGGGAGGTCTTATTATTTTGGGGTGCATGGTGCAAGATGGCGCTCCTCTTGCCATCTTACCTGATTTTAGTTCTGTGTTTAAATATTTTCGGGGGAAAGCTTATTTTAGTGCATGCGCTCAAAAGCCCGATTGGGCTTATTATCAGGGGATGTCTTATTTTCGGGGAAACAGGGTATGAAAACTATTAAAATGTAAGCATCGATTTAGTGCAATTCAGGTCTTAAAAGTCTTCTTTGAAGTGAAATATTTTAGTACTCCAACTTCAATTTGAACTTTTATAATGGATGCAAGATATCCAGTCTATTCTTTGATTTCTGATCTTATATTATTTGGAGGAACATTTTTAAAGTAAAGCAGACATGAATAGCCTACTTTATTATTTCTGTAGGAAGGAAAATTTGTGTGGTTGACTATCTAGTAATTAAATTAAAGCAAAGAGATAAGAATAACTCATCCATAAGTACTCAGATATGCTAGTTCACCCATAACTATTAATTATTTATTAGATATAATTTTATTAACAATAATTTCTCACTTATGGTAATGCACCTTTTAAAAACAACCCCCTTAGGGGTTGTTCACCTTAGTAAAAGAGTCATGACTCACCATCTTTGACCAGCCATTAATTTAGAGTTTCGGGTGAATGCATGTTGAAAATTAAGGAATAGAGTTCATTTGGAACCATGCATAGCATAAACTGATATTAACACCAGAACTGAAACTCACAAATCTTTCACATGAGATTATGTTCCTAGTTCTCTACCACTCAATGTTTTCCACTTAATTAATAAAAGAGAAAGGGCTTATGGATCACAATCCTATTGGACAGCACGCATGGGCACTTTTTCCTTTTGACACTGGACTCTGTCTCTAGTTTGCCATTTAATTTCAAGGGTACAAATAATACTCTTGCAAAGCTCTTAGACAGGGATAGTCTTACTTACCCCTCAATAATGGCCTGTTTGGGTGATGTAATGATTTGTGGGAATCATCTTTGGAGAGTGGGCAAAGGCATGCTGTCAAGGGAACAGTCACAGATTAGGCCACAGCAGGGGTGAAATGCTCCCTGTTTGGACCGGATCGGGCCATCCGGTAGCGATTTTGGCTGGTGGTTCGGAGAACCGGTAGTGATGGCAGCGCAAGGCTCCACCCACCTGCCCGGGTGTAGTTACTTCCTGGTTTTAACCAGGAAGTCATATGTTTTTTACCCTCTGTGCATGCGCAAAAGGTTTTGCGCATGTGCAGAAGGTCTACACGTGCATGTGATGTGCACACGTGCAAGCGAAGCAAACACTTCCGAACCAGTAATGAAGGTAAGTAGATTTCACCCTTGGGCCACAGCCAGATAGTGGGCAGGGCTAGATGTTCAAAAGAGATCTTCTCTGGTTTTTCAGGCTGCCAAGAAGATGGGGAGAAATGTACTTTCAGATTTGCAAGATTCTGTCAAAAATTCTATGTTAAAGTAGAATAGACACATCTGGTCATGTGTCCCATGGCTTTGCAAACATAAGGCTATTTATAAGGACAAACAGGAATAGTGGCAGTTTCAATTGATGGGACATTTTTTTCAGGGTGGTAGTGGTGGTGGTGATGGAGAGATGCTGGTAGTTAGTTTCAAAATAAAGCTATCATATTTGGACTGTAAGAATCTGGATAATTACTGGCAAATGGCAAAGAGTTAGGATTTTCTGTATCTTTTTGCTGTCATCTGGAGTCAGTTAAAGCTAATCACCCTGCCAGACAGCCCCATTGATTTTAGTGGGATATTTTCATGCTACATAAAAATAGAGGGTAGAGCTAAAGTCTCCTC
The DNA here is from genome assembly GCF_059756535.1 of Pantherophis guttatus. Lineage (NCBI taxonomy): Eukaryota > Metazoa > Chordata > Lepidosauria > Squamata > Colubridae > Pantherophis > Pantherophis guttatus. The sequence continues at coordinate 132,323,755 of NC_142066.1, forward strand.
AGTGTGGGCTTTTTTTACATACTTTGGGAATGGGACATGACCAAGGAAAAGATTGGCTAATGCAGATCTTACAAAGTGCACAACAAAGTCACAACCTTTGATTCCTGTGAGTTGGTAGCTAAAATTAGTTGCATCTCTCAAGATGTGTCACGGATTTCTCAGAGCCTGAAGAGGAGGATAGCAGTTGGCAAAGCCAGTTTGATGTAATAGTTAAGGCAGAAGGCTAGAAATGGGAAGAGTGTCAGTCAGGGGTGAAATCCAGCCGCTTCTATCTGGCTCGGGCAAACTGGTAGCTGCAGCTGTGGGAGGCTCTGCCCACCCGCGTGGACATCATGATGTTGCTTTTTGGTGACATTTTAATCTTCCGCACATGCGCAGAAGGCTTTGCATATGTGCAGATGACGGCACGCGCACATTGGAGAACCAGTAGGGAAGGTAAGTGAATTTCACCCCTGGTATAAGTTCTAGCCCTGCCTTAGGCACAAAGCCAGTAGGGCAGTGGTGGTATTCAGCCGGTTCTATCCGGTTCGGGTGAACCGGTAGTGGTGGCTGCAGGAGGCTCCACCCACCCACCTGGACGTCATCACATCCTGTTTTTGACGCTCTGCGCATGTGCGGAAGGCTTTGCGCATGCGCAGACGTGGCACATGCACGCTCACATTTGTGAACCGGTAGTGAAGGTAAGTGAATACCATCCCTGCAGTAGGGTGAACTTGACTCTCAGACCTGGGAAGAAAAAAATGGTGAACCGCATCTGAAAAACCTTGCCAACAAAACTGCAGGAATTAAAAACTGAGAATGAAAATCACTGAGAACTGATGAAAACACTCAGCCAGAAAGTCACCAGGAATTAAAAACTGAGTTGAAGACACACACACAAAAATCATACTTCCTCTTGTCCAGTACAGTACAATCAAAGAGAGCCTTTTTTTGTGGGAAAAGCAGAAAAAAGATACAGATTCAACTGGCTTTTCTTTTAAAGTATTAAAACTGCATTTCTGGTTGGCTGATTCCTTTGAATTACTTGTTTAAAAATGGGCTTGAAATGACTGGGGAAAATTTATTAGGTCTCACATATAAGTCTAAAAGTTTTGATTGAGAAGTCCAAGTATGTGACCTGTGATTCTGAGAAAAAAAATATTCATTTTTAAAATGTAGCTTCATGTTGTCTTCAGCTGAAAGGAAATCCATAAATTGCTTTTTACTTTGAATAGATGATGAAATTTGCAAAAAAATAGAATGATTTTTTAATTATTCTATTGTGGCAAAGAATATAAAGCACTTAAAATATAGTAAATTCATAAGATGGATGGCTTATTTCACCTTGTATTAGCAGAAGCAGGAACATGAGACTTGGGCATGGAACATAAACCTGCTTTCATAACGAAATGTTTCCCATGTTTATAGATTTTTCCCATAAAGGTCACTAGTGGTAATTTAGATAAAATGCAGCAGCTAACACAGAGGAAATTTATTTTGGAAGGCTAGTCTTCTTTTCTTGCCTGATATTCTCTCATCCATCTTTTAAAACAGTGTATTCACTTCCCAAAGAAAGAACACAAAGTGGTTAAAACTACTTTAAGAGCTGATTGAAAAATGGAGGCACTGTTGTGATTTCCATCAATGAAAAAGAAACAAACTTGATAATGGCAGATTTGGTCTTTGTATTTTAAATGTAGAAAAAGAAAGAAATCAAAGCACCAAGGAATTTTAAAAAACAAATGTGACAACATTTTTAGTCATTCTTGTTTATCAAGAATGATAATGACTAAATGAATCTTTGACAAGGAGTTAATACTTACTGGTAATTATTTTTATAAGAAAGGGGCAATATAATTTTCTTGCTGTAATTTTAAATACTTGCTGATGTCTGAAGCAGATTTCTTGTCAAAATGAAATCCTGACATTTTCCATCAATCTTATTTGGTTAATATGCTTTTGAGACAGAAAAAAATATATTTTGAAAGAATGTAACACTAACAATTGTTTTATTTTTCATGTACCTATTATGACTAAGCAAATAGAAAATGTGATCTCATTTCATGACAACTTGTATTGCTTATCAGAGTTATTTATTTAATGCTATAATATTAACTCCTGTATTTTCCAAGACTGCAGACCTTTGAACACATTATACACTATATGAACAACTCAAAGCCATGGTAGTAGAAAAGAAAATGATCTCATATGGAATCAAGATGAATTTTTCTAGTTCAATATAATTGTAGGAGATGACCAGGCTAAGGTGGAGGGAGGGGTCAAATATGTCATCAATCACGAGTCTCTGCACGCTAACAAGAGATTTACATCCAGTCCACCTTGAAGTCCTTTCTTAACCCGCTAATTTCCTATGACTGTTAGTAGTTCAGATTCTTGTAATAAGCTTGCAATAAATCTTTATACTCAATTGCCTGAATCTCCTGATTTACCCAGCACTTGACAATTATAAATTAATATGATAGGTTTCCTCAGGAGAAGGAGCCCATGGCACTCTATAAGTTGTATCTCTAGCAAATCTTTGCAGAATGTAGTATTGCTAAAGGCAACTCTTCCTTTCTCTATTTTGAGGTGAGGATGGTGAGAACATCTAGTTTTTCCAACCTGGTTGTCTTAGTATGTAGACCTTTTCCCCAATCTTCTCTTCTGCATGATCCCTATAGAATTGAATTGCCACTTCTTCTTCCACCAAGTTCTTAAAATGTACCTGCCCAAGAAAGGAGCAAAGGATCATTTCCAACGTTCATTACTCATGGAGTATATAGGAAAGAAAGGGGAAATAGCAGGCACCCATAATTAAGGTTCTCTTCTGAATAACTAGGGTGGAGTCCCATCCCTAGGAAGGGAAGCTACTCTATTACCTTATTTCTTGGGGGCTTAGCACTGAACTCTCATCAAAGCATCATGAGCAATGTTAGTCTTCCTTCCTGGTGTGACTTTGAACTATTTTTCCTAACTGTCCTGGCTGTTAACTTACTATAAAATTGCAATTGGTTGTAGAAACCAGACCAAGTTGGGTGAATAAAACCCCTATCTTCTGGTTCTAGCAACAATATTTCCCAACCCTATCTGATGATGTCAGCGATTGCATAATAATAATTGATAGTGATGAACTCTCTGATTTCTTTGGGCGAAAATTAGTGTGCAAAGCTGCACTGTTTTATATTTCTAGAGTTCCTTTCAACACTTCTGATATTCGTCTGGAACTATAAAATCAAAGTGCCATGGGACAACTATGTCCTATGTTTATGTAACAGATATTTTCAAGTGAAAAGACTCTTTTACCAAAATATATATTCTTGGGGAAATGAAAGTGCTAGTTCAGCTATCAATCAATTGGATATTAAACATAACCCAAAGAATATTACAAAATAGTGGAAGCGTCAACTGAAACAATGTTAACTATAACACTTAGGGGAGTAGCAAATATTGTTAGAAGCTCAAATAATGACTAGAAATATGTGACAGCTTCTGATATGTTTTCTTCAATTCATTGTTTTAACTCAACATTGTATTGTTGGGCATGCGGTGGCTCAGTGGCTAGGATACTGAGCTTGTCAATCGAAAGGTTGGCAGTTCAGCGGTTCGAATCCCTAGTGCTGTGTAATGGGGTGAGCTCCCGTTACTTGTCCCAGCTTCTGCCAACTTAGCAGTTCGAAAGCACATAAAAACTGCAAGTAGAAAAATAGGGACCATCTTTGGTGGAACGGTAACAGTGTTCCATGCGCCTTTGGTGTTTAGTCATGCCAGCCACATGACCATGGAGACGTCTTCAGGCAGCGCTAGCTCTTTGGCTTTGAAACGGAGATGAGCACTGCCCCCTAGAGTCAGGAATGACTAGCACATATATGTGAGGGGAACCTTTACCTTTACCTTACCATTGTATTTGGACTGATTACCTCACCTATCTCACTTCATTAATACATACATTACTGTGAATTTGCTATATACCAATAAATAAACCAGAAGCTAATTAAATGTACATTATATTGTTTTCATGTCCATAAAGAAATACTCCAAGCCCTCCTGTCTTTAGCCTTATCTTCCTCTGATGTCAATCAATATACCAATTAGTGCTTCAAATAGCTTAAAACAAGCTAGAACATTTCTAAAAGTCTTTTTAAAAAATAAAAATAGCTCAGGTTGGAGCCCATTGGCTTCATTTCATGCTTCCATTGACTTTGCTTGCAGCTCTCCATTAACCTTAAACAGTTTACTCAGCCTCTTTGCATTTCTGCAAGATTTCTGGGCAGTGAGGAGATTTCTTAAAGCAGAACAATATTGGATGGAGATAATGAAAATTAGGATCAACTAATTCTGAAAGGTCCCAGACTGACAGAATAAACTTACAATTCCAAGATACAAGTACTGCTATCTAGTTTGTCCTCATTTATCCCAGCGCACAAATACAACTAATGTTTAGAAAGTTGCATGAAATGTGAATAGGCAAAAGTGTTGTCAGTGATGGATAGCAAGTTGGTGCTATTCGTGATGGATGCTGGACCAAGTAGAAAGTGTGAAGAATGCAGGATCTAATTTGTTTTCACATCCAGAAAAATAGATCTGTATTAAAAACTGATGAGGGGAAAATTAACGAAAGGCTAGAATAAGCAGCTATTTTTGTCTTATTTTTCTGCAGCAACATAAATGCAAATCAGGAACTGGAAAGAGCCAGTTTGATTTTTGTACTGAATATAAAATAGGCTGCTTTTGCAGACTGAGATTTGAAATATTACTTGTCCAAATAAATGCAATGGAGCATATTGTACAGTCATATCCTGATAGCAGCACAAAGGTGGATCACACTTCAATGTCACAAACATATCTGCTAAATGTTTTATTTAGCACATGATGATACTATTTATAATGAAATTTTTAAGGGGTCGGAATAATGATTTTTTAAGGGGAACCGGGAGGAAGACCAAGGGGTTTGGGGGGACGAACCCACTAGGGTCAGAACCGAGCCCGGCACAGGGGGACGGTTTGGAGGGTGCAGGTCGAGGGATTGGGGAGGGGCTGGAGGACCATCCGGAGGAGGAATTTTCCATCAGCATGGTGAATGGGAGGTGCAGATATGGCGGGAGCAGGGGACCATATCATGTGTCGGGGACTCGCACTTGCTATCTGAGAGCAATTGCTTACCCCGGTCCCCAAGGCTCCGCTCGGACACTAGGTGGCTTAGATACTCAGGATCTGGGCCTTCGGCTGAAGCTGTGCAATGCCAGGTCCGTGGTAAATAAGGCCCCCCTCATTCACGATCTTATACAAGAGGGAGGAGCGGACCTGGCAGGTATTATGGAGACCTGGTTGGGCCTGGAGGGCGGCGTCCCTCTGGTCAAAATGTGCCCACCAGGCTTCAGAGTATTCCATCAGCCGAGGGCCCAGGGGAGGGGCGGGGGGGGTGGCGGTTATTATTAACGAGGATCTGCTTCCGAGGGAGACCACTGTGCCTCAGATAGCCGGATGTGAGTCCCTCCTTGTGAGATGGGGTCATGGGGTTCAGATGGGCTTGTTGCTTATGTACCTGGCTCCCTGCCGCGTGGCAACAGCCCTACCTGACCTACTTGACGTGATAACCACGGTGGCAGTAGATACACCCAGGCTTTTAGTCATGGGTGATTTCAACTTGACATCCATTGGTGAAACGTCTGAGGTGGCTCGGGAGTTCATGGCTTCCATGATGGCCATGGACCTGACCCAGTTAGTTCATGGCCCTACTCACAGGGGAGGTCACACTCTGGACCTGATTTTTGTCTCTGGCCAGTGGTTGAGTGGTCTTGTTATTGGGGATATAGACATGGAACCCTTGTCATGGACAGACCACTCACTCCTTCACCTGGATCTTCGAACCACTGCCCCCCGCCGCAGGGAGGCGGATCCAATTAGATGGATCCGCCCCAGGCGCCTGATGGATCCTGAGAGGTTCCAGATGGAGCTTGGGCCATTTCCTGAGGTTCTAGCACATGACTCGGCCAAGGACCTGGTAGCCGCCTGGGATCGGGCGGCTGGTGGGGCCTTGGACCGAGTCGTGCCTTTGTGGCCTCTGACCCGGTGCCGATCCCGAGCAGCTCCTCGGTTTACTGAGGAGCTGAGGGAAATGAAGCGCCAGAAAAGACACCTGGAGAGCGGTTGGAGGGCCAGTCTCGCTGAATCTGATCGAACACTGGTAAGGTCGCATATTAAGGCCTACCTAGTGGCGATAAAGATGGCAAAGTTTAATTACTTTTCCGCCTCTATTGCATCATCAGGGAATCATCCGGCCGCCCTGTTTAGGGTGACCTGCTCCCTGCTCCATCCGGGAGTGTGGGAGGATCCCTTGGAAGGCAGGGCGGAGGATTTTGGACAATACCTGTATGACAAAATCGCTCAGATCCAGGGGGATTTGGACTCTGACTGGGTAGATCAGGGCAGGGTGACGAGGAATAGTCTTGAGAATGTTATCTGGGAGGAGTTTGACACTGTGACTCCCGATGATGTGGACAGGATTTTGGGGAGACTTAGTGCAGCCACATGTTTACTGGACCCGTGTCCATCCTGGTTGGTACTGGCTTCCCGGGAGGTTACACGAGGCTGGCTCCAGGGTGTTATCAACGCTTCGCTGAGTGAGGGCCACTTCCCCGCTGCCTTGAAAGAGGCGGTGGTGAGGCCTCTCCTCAAGAAGCTGTCCCTGGATCTGGCAATATTGGCCAACTACCGTCCTGTCTCCAACCTTCGCTTCATGGCGAAGGTTGTTGAGAGTGTGGTCGCGTGACAGTTCCCACAATTCCTGGAGGAAACATCTTATCTAGATCTGTTCCAGTCGGGTTTCAGGTCTGGGCACAGCATAGAAACGGCATTGGTCGCGTTGGTTGATGATCTCTGGAGGGCTCGGGACAGGGGCTGCTCCTCTGTTCTGGTTCTGCTAGATCTCTCAGCGGCTTTTGATACCATCGACCATGGTATCATGCTGCACCGGCTGGAAGAGTTGAAGGTGGGAGGCACCGTGTTGCGGTGGTTCTCCTCCTTTCTCTCCGACCAGTCACAGTTTGTATTGGCAGGGGGGCATCTCTACCCCAGGCCACCCCAATGATGCCCTTGAAGTGATGTCCCAGTGCCTGGAGGCTGTGCGGATCTGGATGGGGAGGAACAGGCTCAAGCTCAACCCTTCCAAGACTGAGTGGCTGTGGCTCCCAGCATCCCGATATAGTCAGTTGACTCCATCACTGACTATTGGGGGCGAGTCTTTGGCCGCCACAGAAAGGGCTCGCAATCTGGGAGTCCTCCTGGATATGCAGCTGTCCTTGGAGGAACATCTGACAGCTGTAACCAGGGGGACCTTTTGTCAGGTTCGCCTGATTCGCCAGTTGCGGCCCTTTCTTGATCGGGATTCCCTGTGCATAGTCACTCATGCCCTCGTCACCTCTCACCTTGACTACTGCAACACTCTCTACATGGGGCTCCCCTTGAAGAGCACCCGGAGGCTCCAACAAGTCCAGAATGCAGCAGCACGGGTAGTGACGGGAGCAGCATGACGCTCCCATGTAACACCGCTCCTGCGCGAGCTGCACTGGCTTCCAGTGGTCTTCCGGGTGCGCTTCAAGGTGTTGGTTATCACCTTTAAAGCGCTCCATGGCATCAGGCCTAGCTATCTTCGAGACCGCCTGCTGCTACCAACGACCTCCCAATCGTCCCGTGCGCTCCCACAGAGAAGGCCTCCTCAGGGTGCCATCAACCAATCAATGTAGGCTGGTGACCCCCAGGGGGAGGGCCTTCTCTGTGGGGGCACTACCCTCTGAAATCAGTTGCCCCCAGAGATAAGGAGAATCCAAGACCTTAGTGCCTTCCACTGTGCCCTTAAAACCCACTTTTTCCAGCAAGCCGGGCTGGCTTAAGAAGAAATTTTAAATGTTTTAATTGGTTTGTATTTTTAATTTTGGGCCAAATTTATATATATTTTAATTGTTTTTTAATATTTGTATTTCATGTTTTTTTAATTCTGGCTATACACCGCCCTGAGTCCTCAGGGAGAAGGGCGGTATATAAATTTAAAAATAAATAAATAAATAAATAAAATAATGTTTTATAAATAAGATTGCAGAAAGACATTAATTCGTAATGATAATAATTCTATAGCAACATTCCTCTAAAAGAATTAATTGACTCCAATGTTAATTGGTCATCAGTGTCCACACTCATTGGATCACAGAAGAAAAGTCAAAACACAATCCATTCCTTCTAGGAAGTTAGCAGTTGCAGAAAATTAGAATAGAGGTGTTGCTGTTTCATCAAATATTTGAATTATTTATAATAGTTCCTCCAACTCTCCAGATATATAAGAACATTGCATGCCTACTACATCTGGAGGGCATCTACTTAGAAAAGTCTGATTTCTACTTATTTTAGTTTCGAAGTCCAGTGGCAGAATAAGATGCACTTTTCATTATAGTGATTTATTTTAGAGCTAAAACAAAGTCTAATGATCACTGAATTCAGTTATGGAAAAATTAGGAGGAAGTATAGCTATTAGGCATAAAATATAGGTGATTAGAATACCACTTTTATTCTTTAGTAAATGGATACTGCAAATTTATGGTCTTAGCATTACTTAGCATTTTTAAAGGCTAGCGTAAAATAAATTGTGGGGAAAACCTGTATGGAAAAAAGAGAGTTTTATAAACAAGAAGATTTAAAATTATTGTTCAGCATGAGAGAAACCAAGGTCACTGGAGTGAATATAAGTTTTTACCTGTAGAAGATGACCAGGCTGAGCCTGGGTGAAGAGTCAAGAGCATCATCTGTTTGGAAGTATCTTTGCACCCAGTCCAGCCCTCCTTCTCCTTGAAGTCAGTTGATTCTTATCTATTACCAATTTGTCTTGATCATTAGTAGTTCAGACTTTCATTTAGGAATAGCATGGAATAAACTTGCACTCATTTGAACAACCCTGATTTCTGATTTCGTGAGCCTGACATCATTAGCTATTAAAAAATAGAACCAGTGACCTCCCAATAGATATTCCTTTGTTTCAAATTGGTGTTTTCATTTTTGGGAGATAATCAGAAGCAATTGCCTATTAAGGATTGTTCCAATTTCTCCCAATATTTGGCTCTGGTCATCCAGAAAAAATATTGTAAAATATAGGCATTTTCCAGAGCGCAAAAGGGAGACAACATGTTGAATCACAATATTATAAAATCTTGTATGTTATAAACAATGAACAAATAAGTGGACCTTGAGATAATTGTTATTGAGCACAACTAAAGAAAATAATCTGCACTCAATCTACTTATGATTTTGTTTTCTAATCTTTGAGACAATTCATTTGTACCTTTCTTAAGCTTGTCTCTTCAATCTCGCTATAATCAGCATCTAAATGAATATGCTGGTCATGCAGATGTAATTCTAAGATTAAGGGTAAGTTATCACTATCTGGGAAACATACTTCTGCAAAATTAATTACTGATTTTGAAAAGATCATGCAATACTAATATTGTATGTAGTCTATAGCCTCTAGTTTTTATCCAAACGCTGAAATCCTTGCATCCATCACCTCTTGCTACTCCATTTATATGAACTAGGTTGTTGATCATTTGAATCAGGCAATGCCCTTCTTTAATTGCAACATTCATTCTTAGAGTGCTGCAGTGATACCAATTCATGTCCATCACATTCACTACATACATTGTTGTATTTAACATACAGTATTTGTAGCATCCAGCCCAATCAAGCATGAAAGTCTCTAGCTACAATTACAGGTGCTCTTGGATATTATCTCCTTACTTCAGCAATGCATTTTTCTAATTTCTCCCCCAAAGATTTTGGAACATTTTCAATTTCTATATTTTCTGGGACTATTTTGTGGAGAAATATGCATTGACTTGCAATACATGTTGACTGAAATACTTTAAGTAACATCTTAACAATAAATTAAAATGCATGTACTAGATTTCATTATTATGGCTAAGTCAGCACATTTGTGATTCTAATACAAGAAGAATAAATCCCCTGGATGACCTACTCTTTTCTATATATAGTAAATCTTTTTTTACTAAATAAGTTATGAAACTACTAATTCCAAATCCACTTCTGGATTTCTTAGACTCCTATTGTATCAAGCTTTGACTTGTAATCTAAATATGAAGTACCAAAAACATTTGCTTTTTTATCTGGCAATATTCCAGAATGTTTCTTGATTTAATATTAGATATTTTAGTTGAAATGCCCTATTGTGGGGATTAATTTGTCCTGGTTGGTTTATTGATGTACTATTCATTTGTAAATCCAACCCTGACAAGTCCTAGCATGTAACTGATGCAGCTGTCCACCTGGCACTATGAAACCTGTTTTATTATTAATATAAAAGTAAATGTAACTTCCAATAAAATAATGTTGGAAGACATATTTCTCAATTTCATTTATGCATTCATTTTTTAATTTCACCATCCTATAGGCACCTATAGTGTCCAGTGGGATGATAGTTTCCATAAACTGAACATTCAGAATGTGATTTTAATGGACAACTCATGATCTTTGAACTAGATCTTCCCATACACAATTTGTAGAATATTTTATGTGCTTTCCATTAATTAATGGATTTTAATTAATCTATTCATTATCTAACCATTAGTTAATGATTTTATATGTCACTGTGTAGTGAAACAAACAAATTGTTAAAAAGTTACGATATTTATATAGTTATTTACCAAGCACATCTAAATTATATTAATTAACCAAAATATCTTTACAATTGGCAAGTCATGTAACAATTTTTGAGCACTACTAATGTTTGGAAATTGAAAAGTAAAAATTTGACATGCCCTAGAAAATGTATTCTGTATAGGCCATTGTATATGACATGACCAGTTACGGGAAGAGATACAGTTAAAGTACTAAAAGATGATATTTGTCATGATCCAAGGCTTGCCAGCTCCCCCACTCTACCCTCAATATCAGATACTGCCATTGTAGACGTTTCTACTGACATGTCTATTTCCCTTCTTCCCTGGCTGTTTCCTGCTATACCATCCTGCAAGAGATCCAATCATATAATCTAACTTTGGCTTTCAGTATTTTAAGCAGACACTTTTCTCATCATTTTCTGTTGCACCTTTGTGACGGGCAATACTATGGAATCAATCTAGGGTCTTCTGCTGTTAACTCTAAGCTCTATCAATACTCTAATGCAATCATAATAAACATAGTTGGAAATAATGCTTGAAACCTTAAGAATAATTAAACATTGTATTCACCAATCAATGACAAAGAATTCAAGCTTCTATTTCAAGGACAGAAAACTAAGCATTGTATGGTTTTATATATTATTGGCAGATATACTCCTGGCACATATTTCTGGGTGAGAACAAAAACGTTATTGCGAAAAGCATCTAACGAATACAATATTTTTACTTTCTAAATGTAAGAACCAATGAAGATTATGCCAAATTTTTGCTGTTATTAAGAACAATATCAGAAACATTGAACAAGGACTGATTATGGCTTAACAAGGGTAAACATGGCAATATTTCATTGATTCAGCAAGGCCAAGAACAAGATCAAGATCATACTTCATTCTCAGTTATGATCATGTCCACATTCTCTGAGAAGGTGATTCACCTTCTCTTCCAATGTCTAGAAGGCTTGTGGCTCTTTGGATCAATTTCTCACAGTACAAGCTGCCCCAAACTGTCATTCTGAGGGGATCTTCAGACTTATGTTCTGTGAAGTGGCAGACAATTTGACAATTCCCTTTGACAATTCATCATTTTGAGAACTTTCTGAAAGCAATAGTTATGTTTGGCTTATACTGACCAGAGAGTGAATGGTGTAATATTATTCAGGAAAATAGACATAGGCAGGAATGTGTGGTTAGTGGAGAGTGTGAAGCAGTTAGAATAGAAACACAGATTCTCCTCTTACCTCAAATGATGTATCTTCTTCAACCATGACTAGCTATATATCTTTTCCTACTCAAATGATGTCATTGGGAAGAGTGATTAAGATCGTTATCAAATTACCACCAGTAAGGTGAAGAGGACTTTTGAATATGATGAATTATAATTCAAAGCAAACCATCAACAGCCTATTTCATGGCATCTCAATCTGAGGATTTAGACCTCCTATTAGATGGCTTAGATTCATAAGGTGCCTCCTATTAAATAGATAACTTAGATTCAGAAGGTGCCTTTCCTATAGTGTCTGTAATTTTTCAGCTATATATTATGTATTATGCTTATACACTACCAATTCCAAATAATTTGTAGTGGTTAAAAAACCCCTAGTTATAACATTATAAAGAAATATTATAAAACTATGCAGGAGCCTGTGAGTTGAGAAAAAAATTGTTTTTTTTTTGTACATGTAGGCAAGAAAAACCAAATATACAAGTACAGATTAGATGAAACCTGGCTCAAAAGCAATAACTGTGAGAGGGATCTTAAAGTTCTAGTGGACAATCTCTTAAAATGAGCCAGTAGGGTGCCACAGCAACCAAAAAAGCTAATGTAATCCTTGGTTGCATAAACAGAGGAATAGAGTCAAGATCATGAGAAGTATTAGTACTGCTTTATAAAATCTTAGTAAGATCACATCTGGAATACTGCATCCAGTTTTGGTCGCCACATCATAAAAACGATGTGCAGAGAAGAGCAACAAAGATGATTATAGGCTTGGAGACTAAAACACATGAAGAACGATTGTAGGAATTGCGTATGGCTAAGTCTACAGAAAAGAAGGATTAGGGGTGACATGATAGCAATGTTCCAATATTTGAGAGGCTGCCACAAAGAAGAAGGGGATCAACCTATTTTCCAAAGCATCAGAAGACAAGACAAGGAACAATAGATGGAAACTCATCAAGGAGAGAGAACTAAGTAAAAAATTCCTAATAGTGAGAACAATCAATCCAGAAGTTATTACCCCAGAAGTTATTACTGCTTCATGACTGGAGGCTTTTAAGTAGAGACTGAACAGCCACTTGTCTGAAATGGTATAGGGACACCTGCTTGAACAGGTGGTTGGACTAGAAGATCTCCAAAGTCCCTTCCAACTCTATTATTCTATATTCTGCAATTGCCTACAGATTGGTGTTGAAACCGCAGCTCTTAGGCTGAGAAACAACTAAGTTCTCCAATGCCCTGCTTTGTTGCTGCTTACAGTATGTGCTGTGGCTGACTTCTTTTATGATTTTCCTTAGCTAGTTTGTTAATGTCTTCAGCCAAGCTAGGACTATTTTTCTTTTGATATCTTTACATTCAGTTCCAAAAAAAGAGCAAAGGGTGTATACATCTTTGTTTTAAAATGGTATCAGTTGCATTTTTATTTACAATTGCTGAGATTTTCACATATTTTGGGAAGTTTATTATACTGCATAATAGGATGTAAATAATAGCAATTAATAATAAATGTGCTCCATTTACATACAGAAGCCAATCTCACACTCTCCAGATGTAATGTCCAAATACAATTGAACAATATAATATTTGTTTGAGGATGCTCCTCATACAGAACTTTATCACAGAACACCCAGACAGTGACAGTGGAATCTGCAGCAGAGCTCTAAAATGTACGGAGATAGATTGTAGAATAATCCATGCTACTGTAGAAAAGGAAACTAGGGCCTCAGTTTCAGCAGTTCCTCACAAAATTGGGCAGTCTATATGGTGCATTTAAATTAATTACATTGAGGATGCTATTTGGTGTCTCAGCACTTTATATCTGATGCCTTGCAGCTGTGTTTCATTTATTTAAATATCATTTTAAGGCTATTTAAATTAATCACCAGAAAGAAATTAGGAAAGATCTTAGCATGTCCTGAATATTGCGTAAAGATAACTCTATGTGTTGTATAATTTTTATTAGCCTAGCATTTTCAGTAAAAATATAGATTAGAATGATTTCAATAGAATTAAACTAGGTTTGATTGTCAATTGAATAAGTGTGTCAACCTCCCCCAAATATAGCAGTGAAAACAATGGCAGAAAAAAATAAGACTGCTTTTCATTTATGTGGTAGGCAGTGATGAGCGTATCCAGTACAATCAGTAAGGCATTTTTGAGAAAGGAAAATTAAAGTGACTACTTTTTCCCATTAATTATTTAATAATTGATTATTCATTCTCTACTTGCAAAATGCTGGAAATTCAGAATCAATGTTTACATAAAGTATCTGTATTTCAAGATTACAATAACTAAACCTATATTCATTGTAATCTTCAGTGTAATAAATTTTATTAAGTTTCATTAAATGTTTAATTAAAACAGTCAGTTTTGCTATTTCTGCTAACTCTATCATCTTTACCATCTATTCTTCCATTGTGGGAATTGGTGCATCTTTCTACCTTTTTAAGCAAGATTCTCACTGTTGTCAATATATATACTGTGTTTCCCCGAAAATAAGACATATCCAGATAATAAGCCCAATTGGGTTTTCAGCGTATGCGATAATATAAGCCACCCCCTCAAAATAAGCCCCCCCATCAATTACTTATATGCATGTGCAGCTGGTCCCGCCATTTCCTCTAGTTGCTTGCAACACAACCAAAATGAGTTGAGGAGGCGAGGCTGGAGACGGGGGAAGGGTGGACATCCCCTCCCCTCCCTGTTCTTTGTGCCAGCCGAGAGGCCCAACATGTCCCACCCCACCCCAATGGCAACAGCAGCCTGGCTGCTTCCCTTCCACGCCATCTCTTTATCGAGAGGGTGGCAGGTGGGGTGGGGGATAAGCAAGACATGTGGAGTGAGACGTGGCTCCCCTCCCTTCACTTTCCTTGCCGTTGTGTCCAGGGTAACACACTGTAAAAGGAAATCTTTTTGCGAGTTTGAGAAGTTTGATTGAACTCGCGAGAAGGTTTTCTTTTACAGTGTGTTTCCCTGGACACAACAGCGAGGAAAGTGACGTAACTTGAAAGGTAAGACTGCGTTCCGCTTCTCACCCACCCCACCTGCACCCCCAAATTGCATTCCTAAAGGGGGTGGGTGGCTAAGCGAGGGGCAGGAGCCCTGTCATGCCCGGCGAGGGGGGGGAGAAGAGATAGCAAGGGGAGCCACGTCTCACTCCACACATCTCGCTTCTCCCCCGACCCACCTGCCACCCCTCTCGATAAAGAGACGGTGGGGAAGGGAAGCAGCTGTTGCCATTGGGGTGGGGTGGAATGTGTTGGGCTGGTTGGCCCGTGCGAAGAACAGGGAGGGGAGGCGATGGCAGCAACAGGACATCCAGTCCCACACTCGCTGCCTCTTATACCCCCAAAATAATAAGACCCCCCTGATAATAAGGCCAAGCCCTTATGGGGGGTGTCAAAAGAATATAAGACCCCATCTTATTTTGGGGGAAACATGGTAGTAATAAAGTTCCAAATTTTCTATCAAGTTCTTTATCCTTTATCCACTGTAATCTTTAATTCTGTTGTTGAGTCTTTGGAAGAGCTTATATATAGTTGCATTTTTATATAAGAATAAATTCAATTCTAAGGGCTTATTTTAAGAAAACAATCATAATTTTTGATATAATCCAATCCCAAAGATTATGCAGAATGTAAAAAGTGTGACACTTATAACCACTTCCATGTTCATAAAGTTACAGGTTATTGAGAGAACTGAAATATCTGGATCAAAGGTTTTTTTTCCCATTTCCATATTTAATAATGGTAGCAATTTTAGTATTACATGTTTTGTGGTTATAAAAAGATGGAGAATATTAATTGCCTAGGTATTTTAAACTGGTTAATTAGCATTGTCTATGATTTAGGAGGGATTCCTCTTAAGAGCAGTTATCATACATTATATTCATACTGACATGAATAGAAGGGAAACATTACTTTCTTTTTGTGCTTTTAAACTTATTCAAACAATAATTCTAGTGTCTGGCATATTTATTGTGTACGGAGCAAGTGACTTAATTAATATTTTGTTCTTTAAGTATGGATTCAACTTCTTTTTCTAAAAAGATAAATCTTTCATTCTCTACCAAATGCATTTAGCAGCAAATAATTATCCCAGACAAGTTGCTAAATAATTTAACTGTGGCGCAAACTAAGAACATTTTAAGTTGTTAAAATACTTTACTTAAATGGCCTTAAGGCATGTATTCCCTCTATCATTTCACTGAAATGAACAGAAAATTGAAAGGAAAATGATGACCTTAGTATTGTCATATGGTAATGAAAACTATTAATGGAAATGAAAACTTGTCAAGTAATAGTCTTTTCAACATGTATTTGGACCATTACCTTTTGAATATTTCTATTTTTAGGATATGAGGCAGGATGATTGAAAAGAATCAGATTCGTATGGTATGAAATCAGAAGTTGTGTGCGATTTGATCATATGACTGGGGAAGCATTATTGAAGGCTATACTTGTTTTGGGGTTAGATAGGGGTTCGTATGCTACTCAAAAATTAGGTGAGATCAGGACACAAATGAAATTGTTTCGCATTTAAGCCTAGTCTCAACAGGTCAGCCTCAATCTGACCTTGTGTTTTGGTATTTGACTTGAAGGAACTTCTACCTCTGCACCTTAAGTTCATCCAAAACAAACTATACCTAATATGATTATTTTGAATAATTATATACTAAAAATAAAATTTGGTGGCAATTTATGAAGGAGCTCTAGTAATCACATGGAAAAAGTTGGGGATTGTGTAATGAAGATAACCTCAGGTTGCATTCCTTGATTAGCCTAATTTAGTATAAATCTTGATATAAGGAAAATATACTCTTTAGCTTTAATGAGTCCCAAAATATTTCAAAAATATTTATGACCATAAAGAAAAATTAAGAAAGAATTGGTTTAAGATTAGGAGTGCCCAGAACAAAGGATCTGTCATCTGGATATAGAAATAAATACTTTCTAGATATTTATATAGATAGATAAAAGAAAGAAATTGCTTTTATTTGCATCAATATTTTTCATCTTCTGGAAAATATAAAGCTGCTTTCTATCAAAGTACATTAAAGTTGGAAGGAAGGAAGGAAGGAAAATAATGAAGGAAGGAAGCTAAGGAGAAAGAAAGTGAGAAAGATCTGCTGAGATTTTTTTTAAAAAAAAGATGAAGAAATTATGAAAAGTGGAGAGCATAATGAAGCAACTGATGATCCCCAAGTGATATGAAAGAATTACAATGTTGGAGAACATTTGGATATATTTAATACGATAATAAAAAAATAAAGAATCAAAGAAAACAGATGGCATTGAATTTCATTTGAGGTACACTTAGTTTGTAGAGCTGTAATGGAATGTGATGTCTACACCATTCCATTTCAGTGAGGTGAAATAATATGAAATCCAAATACAGGAAGTGCTCAAAACTTGTCCATCTACCGTTTGCTCTTTTTCTTTTTCCTTCCACCTTTACTATTCAGGAAGGAAGGTGAGGCTTTGCATAATGTATCCAAAATATGATAACCAAAGCCTGGTCATTAATGTCTTTAACTCTCTTTAACTCAACCTAGATAAGTCACTGGCTTTCCACATACAGATAGTTCTGTGAGAATATGTTGTATTCACAGGAAAACTCTCACAGGAATTCTGCACAAATTATATGAAACCATTTAGGTAACTGGAGGGGAAAGTAGATAAAATTTAATCAGTAGATAAAATTGACAGTCAGAACTGTATTATGATTATAGTGCTGGAATAGAACCATATGTACCAAAATTTGCCCCAACTATGAACCACAGCAAGGGAATAAACTAGAAACCAGGAGAATGAGAATGCTAGTTCCATTTTAGGAATAAAGCTAGTTATTTGAGCTTGGGCCAGTCATTCATACTCAGCATTAGGAAGGAGGCAAACCAATTCCAAAACCTTGCCAAGAAAACTACAGGGACATTTCCAGGCAATCACCAGAGTCACCACTGGTTTGAACACATGTGGCTCACACCTCTCTCTCTCTGTCTCTCTTTCTCTCTCTCTCTCTTTGCAGTGGGTGACTTTTGATCATTCATTTTTGGTCTGCCCAATGTACCTCCCAGGAAAATTATGGAGAGGGGAAAAAGGAAGACATTTGCTATAGATATTACACTGGATTCTTGGGAGAAAGCCAGGATATAAATCTAATAGTTAAATTCTGTACTGTCAGAATTAAAAAATAAAGATCAATATGATTTATATGGTTAGTGCTCTGCTTCTAAGGCAATTTATCATGTTATTAAATCCTGAAGTAGAACTGATAGTACCTAAAAGATGAGTGGTACAGTATAGAATTTTTTCTTAATTGTATTTTATTAAAAACTAAAGTACCAGTTTCATCTTGGCACAGCACAGGATACAAATTAGTCTTGAGAAAACTAGAACTACATTCTATTTTTAAAATATTACATATTTTATCTTTGGTTATGATCCATAATTACACTTTTAATCTACATAAAAGTTTCTAGTTTATTATTTTATGAAAAACATTTTACTTGGGTAGTTTAAATTTGGGTAGATTGCATAGATTACTTTTGAGTAAATTATCTAAAAACAAAACTTCCCTTCATGAAAATAACATGTATTTTGTTTCCACATGGAGACCGCTTCTCAACTTTGTGCTTGAAGTAGGAAAGAGCAAAACTCTGATTTTGGGTTTGACTGATTTGACTGATAGATCTTTATAGAAATGGCTAATTTATATTATTATGAAAAAACAAAATGATTTGATGTTAATGCCTTATTTCACTGCATCAGAGAGAGTCGGAAGTCAATGCTTCTTTTTCTTAATCTTTCCTCACTTTTCTTCCTCCCCTTCCTCTCCATTGTTTTCCTATTTTCTTTTGTATTTTGTATACATAAGTGAACTCCCATAGACTCACCATTGCATGGCTTTAAAAGTGATCTTATCTCCTCACAAATATGAATAAAGTTATACTGATTATTGTGAATAATTGATCCTATGCAAAACTGAATGCGTTATTTTAATGGAGAGAAAAAACAGGGGAGGGTCTAAAGAAGAATCTATTTTTACAACTTCTTCTTCCACACCCTGTATTTTCTCTTTCATGGTGAGCATTCATTTTTTTCCCATTTGAAGAAAATAAGTATTGCTTACTGCCCAGAAAGATTGGAAGAAAATCTATGCACTTTCAGAAATATTAAGGCACCCTGTGCTGCATCACTTTCCTTTTATCTTCCACATTCTGAAAAGAAAGCTTTCACATTACTTGAAGCAGAAGGAAAAAGGTGATTATGAATTTCTAGATTTGACAGTACCTTTTATGTAAAAACAAATTTGAAAACATTCAATTCTGGATACACTGGGCATTAGTGGTGAGGATGTCTGTGTCATTGCAATTCCCTTGGTTGCATGCTATGTTCTTTGGCCTAAGTGACTCAGTAATATTTTTTATTTTGTTCCAATATTTATTTATTTTAAAACAATGAGGCAGGAGAGCATAGCAGGTTGTAAATCAAAAAGGAAGCTTTTAACATTATCTTTGTTGTCAAAAGCTGACCACCCTCACACATTTCAGGGCCATTTGTTGCAAAATAAGAATGGTGAATGACTGTGACAAGTGCTTTCTCTAAAAAACTTAGTTATAAAACGTACCAAGACAAAGGCATGGATAGTAGAATACATTCAGATGGACAGCCTGTGGGAAATAATGGGGAACAACCTTATTAGGTTGTTCCCTTTTTCATCTTATATGAAAGGGATGTTTTACAGATGATATTATTTCATTTAAAAAGAAAAAGAAAACAAAGTCTATTGTGCTGAATTTGAAGGTATTTATTTTTATCCAATTGAACAGGACAGAATACCAGAATTAATGTAATATCCCACTATAAGAAGCTCCAGTTATGGAACTGATTGGCTGAATAAAGCCCAAATAGTACATGCTATTACTTAGAACAGTGGGTCCCCAACCTTTTCTGCAGTAGCAATCAGTTTCTGGAAAAGTTCATTTTTCCATGCATTGGGCGGGGATGGAATGGGAATGGTTTCATGCATTACCTAGATCCTATACATGCCAGATGCAGCTTTGCTCATTTCTGTGGCCTGGTTCAATAGGTTGTGGACCAGTACCAGTCTGCGGACCAGGGGTTGGAGAGCTCTAACTTAGAGGATTTAACTGTCCCACAAGCTTGCACCATGAAGACAATAGGCTATCAATAGTTCCTACTCAGCTCTGTCCCCAATCCCTGAAATATCATCTCTGCATATGATTTGCTCTTTGGAGAAAATAATAACTTTTGAGTTATTTCAAGTGCTGTTCTCCGACCAGATTGACAGCTGAAATATTTTTTAAAATGTACAGGTGATCCTTGCTTAGTGACCATAATTGAGACAACTTGTTCACTAAGTGCTATGGTCTTAAAATCACATAACTATGATGGGCTTACAATTTAACTTTCCATTCACTAAGCAAGTCACTATGTTTATAAATGAGATATCACATGACTGCAACTTGTGATTCTTTTTCTGCATTCTTCATTAACTCTGCTTGTCATAAGCCAATTGGGAAACACTCAGGTATTGATTACATGACCATGCGATGCTGAAATGCTTATAAATGTAAGGACTCATTTCAAAGCTGTGGTTTTACACCATTTATACCATTGCAACTTGGAAGAGTTACTAAACGAGGGACTCAATAAGTGAGCATTATCTGTATTGTTCTTTCCTATGTTTTTGTTGGGCTTTGGTTTTTTTTTTTTTTTTATAAGTCCACCAGTGTGCTATTCCATCATTTTTCTTGAGGTAGAAAGGTTTTATCAGCTCTCAAACAGCCCAAAGTGATTGATATTCTCCTTCTAATCTATATGTGACAAATGCTGTATTTCCAGAAACATGTCACTTTCTTTTTTTTTCTTATTCTTTCATTTGAAGTAGCACAACTTAAAAATGAAGACAGGTGATTGCTGCAAACAGCATGCCAATAAAAGAGTTCCCAAGGCAATTTATTCTTTTTTTTAAAGTTAGTCTCTTTTCTTTCTTAGTTAAATCAGAAGATATCATCAGGATGCATAAAATCACTTTGCTTCAATGTGTCTTTTGTATTTTCAATATAAACCCTTCAGGCACTGGGAGAAAAAAAGCTTTTATAAATGATCATACATTTCACGTTTACAGTTAGCTTCCACAAAGTTTGAGCATGTCGTCTTCTCTTTCTTGAAAAGCCATGTGCTTAATGTAAATGGAGATTTCAGCAGTGATACGATTAAACTATCACGGTGTATCTACAAGCCCCTTCCTCTAGGCCACTATTTGTTTGTCAATCTTGACAACTTTAAGTTATGCAGACTTCATCAGCCAGACTTTAAAGTTGTTGTTTGACAAACATTGCTTTAGACTCAGATTCATGGCTTTTTAAAACCTTTGATCCATAGTGAATACATAGGCCATGCTGGATCTCTTTATATCCTTATGATAAACATCATTCCAATTTAGATGGAAACAGAGATAGACGAATAGCAAATTCCCTGTAAACTGGGAGCGAGCAGTTCAAGTCCAAGATCAAAACTTTTTTTTTGTTATTCCAAAAAGTGGGAGAAGTAAAATAATTCAGATTATCCTCATACATTTCCTTGCCTTTGATGGATAATCACTACTACTGCTGATTCATATTTGAATTGGAGGATATTGAATGAAAAGGAAGGACTGATTGTCATGCCTTATGTGATCCTAATTCATCATTCCATTACCTGATGCCTTCCATTAAATCTGTCTCTGTCGGAATTTCTAGGTAATGACACCTTTGGCTTTCAGGAACAGAAGCAGTTTTATGGTGGAAGCAATTTCCTTATGAGATGATGGGTCTGCCATATCTGAATGCATTGAAGCAGAGGCCCCCCCCAGCCACCTGTAAGGATGCTTTAGTCGGGATAATGCTTGAGTAGATAGATAGGTCCATTTCTATGCTCCTAAAAACTGATGCCATTTTCATGGAACTGATTTGTATTCAGGCAAGGCAACTGAAACAGCTCACAAAAATTCTCGAGTCATGCACTTCTTTCAGTTGCTGACTGACTCTGCTTTGCAGCTTCCTTTTCAAAAGTTCTCTATGCCTGACATTTTCTATTGTCAGTGGGAAACTTACAAAAGCCACCACCTCGCTGAAGTCATTGAAATATAACGGGATTGGTATCACCTTTCAGTGTACTACTGCTACAAACAATGCTAATAAAACTAACTCCATGCATTTCTTATCACTGGTAAAATACATGAAAAGGTAGCAAGTACTGGCAGATTTGATTTCTCTATGTTCTTCCAGGAAAATGTGATTGGTGGTAATGGAAAAGCATCTTCTGCTAAAGAAAGATTTGTTATTTGTTGGTGCATTATTTTCCCAAAGGTTTTATCAGGGTCAAAAATAGGCATTGCTGGAATAGAAAAGCCCCTGTATACTAGATTATGTTTAATTGGTCTCTTTGGGGAAGATAAGAACCCAAAAATCTTGGCTGAATTTAAGTAAATTTGGGATTTACTTAATTTGGGATCAAGATATTAAAAAAATGATAGAGACAGAGTTTTCGTTCCATCTAGCAGAACAATTTTTAACATCACCGCTAGGACTATCACTAAATATTTCTTCAATAATCTTACATTCCCCATACAGGAGACTTTTCTTGTGGTCCAAACTGATGTGCTACCCATTAAGATGGCAACGGGCAGACTTACCAGGTCTAATTGCCCATTTTACATTCAGAGAGTGGCATATGGATCTTATAATTCCAGTAGTTATCTCAAAAGTGTTCTCATGATCAATAGATTTGCCATTTAAATAGTTTTTAAACAGCTATCTGAAAGGTTCACATCTTGCTTAAAATTCTGACAGAGAGAAGTTTATTTCATTCATCGACCATTAAATTGAGCAACACAAACTAGTCCTAGCAATAACAGCTATCAGGAACCACTTATGCATGAAGATTACATATAATTTAGCAAAATTTTGCTACTTTTAGAGAAATGAATTTATCTTGATTATTTAACAGATAGCTCAGATAAAAGCTATCAAGTGCCTTGGATATTTGAATAAAAGTAGGGTAATCAACTGATGATAAATATCCCCGTAGAACTGGCAAAACAGAAAAACATGGGCTGTGGTTTCTATGATACCTGAATTACAGGAGCAGTACAATATTGGGTTTCATACGGGGTTTTCCTTTATTTCCCTCCCAGGACAATTGTGGAGAGAATAGTAAATCAAGCTATGGATAGAATATCCTAAATTTTGGAACTGTGATATGATGTAAAAATGGGGCTAGTTTAGACACTAATTGATTTGGTTATTTGCAATTATATTGTGAAAGAAAGCAGCAATTTTTCTTTCACCTTCTATATTTAAGCTCTTTTGCCTCAGTATTGATCTAGCTCAGGGGTCTGCAACCTTAAACAATCAAAAAGCCATTTGGACACATTTCCCACAGAAAAGAAAACACCGGGAGCCACAAAATCCTTGCCATGCTTGACTATTTCTTGAGCGGCCACAAAACTAGCATATGTAGTTGAATTAAACGTTCTGTTTTCTTTTTAAACTTTTCTTTTCTTGGCTTTATCCATGGTTGGCCTACTGGGGGCTGAAAAGCTCAATAAATTGCATGCTGGCGGGTGTCGCACATTGAAGGTTGTGACGCATATTTTGAATGACAGGGAGCCGCAGCAGAGGGGTGAAAGAGCCACATGTGGCCCCAGAGCCATGGGTTGCTGACCCCTGATCTAGCTTGATCTAACTCTAAGTTAAGTTTTTTTCAGAGAAATGTATCCTTGTAAGTGCTATGGCTTGCTAAACAACAACTGTTTTTTTTATTATTCTATAGATTTTTAAGAATGCTGTATTCCTTTCCTTGTACCCAAAAAGTTGCTCTGATCTTATTACTTCAGTCCTTCCTGAAATATAACACAAATAGGATGGATTTAATTATATTTCTCTCTTATTCTTTTCTCTTACAAAAATGAAAATGCAAAATAATCTGACATGTGATGTGCCAATTTCCTAATGAATATTCAGTTTTGTGTGATCATTGCTTCTCTGCTTCTCTGCAACACTGCAGTGGCTATAAGAAGATGATACATAAGAAGAAAATATTTGTATTTGCCATTTGTATTACTAAAAAAGTCTGAAAGATAAGTCATAGCAACTTTCTTTTCTTTTTTGGTTTTGAAATGTTTACAATATATTTGTACAAGGTGCTCTTTTGCAATTAAATATGAACAGAGTTTCATTGTCTTAGCTTTCTCCTTTCTGCCATTGTACTGTCTACATGCAGATTAAACTCGTTTTTCTACATCTTGGTAAAATTCAAGTTTGCAGAATTTATGTAATTGACCATTTTAGTTGTTTGTGTGACTTCTTATATTATTACCTCACTTTTGTTTCCACACTGTTGCCTATTGGTTCAGTTTTTCAATTATGTGCTTCCATGTATAGTACTATCACTGTTTTAAAAAATTGCTTTGCTTCATGTTTGCATAACCATGACTATTACTATTATTACATTACTATTACTATTAATCTTCTCGTCATTCCTATCACCTGTCTCCTCCCACTTATGACTGTATGACTGTAACTTATTGCTGTATCCTTACAATTATATTGATTGTTTCCTAGTATGATTCGATTGCTTATTTGTACCCTATGACTATCATTAAGTGTTGTACCTTATGATTCTTGACGAATGTATCTTTTCTTTTTATGTACACTGAGAGCATATGCACCAAAGACAAATTCCTTGTGTGTCCAATCACACTTGGCCAATAGAATACAATAGAATAGATTTTTTTTATTGGCCAAGTGTGATTGGAGGAATTTGTCTTGGTGCATATGCTCTCAGTGTACATAAAAGAAAAGATACATTCGTCAAGAATCATAAGGTACAACACTTAATGATAGTCATAGGGAACAAATAAGCAATCATGAAACAATATAAATATAAATCATAAGGATACAAGCAACAAAATTACAGTTATACAGTCATAAGTGGAAGGAAATGGGTGATGGGAACGATGAGAAGATTAATAGTAGTGCAGACTTAGTAAATAGTTTGACAGTGTTGAGGGAATTATTTGTTTAGCAGAGAAATGGCGTTCGGGAAAAACTGTTCTTGTGTCTAGTTGTTCTGGTGTGCAATGCTCTATAGCGTTGTTTTGAATAAAGAATTCTATTCTATCTATTCTATTCTAAACAAAATGTCCTGTTAAGAAGTTTAAGATTTTATTTTAAGTATTTTAACCAAATTCATTTGAACCAACTTCCTCTGTCTGGATCATCTCTAGTCAGATATGATGTGGAATTCTCTAAATATTGTTCTTCCTCCAAAATGTTCTTCCTCCAAAACAAGCAATCATTTTTCAGTACAACCATTTCCACATGGAACCTATTTTGTCTTTCATGATAGAAATTTTCAGAGCAGTCTCTGGAAAAATACTATTTTCCCCCAAGGACTCCTGAGAGTGCATCTTGGGATGCTTGGTTGTAGATTCACTTTGAAGTAGTAAACAACTGAATTTATTCCAAACTGCCTTTGATTGCTATAAATATGAAATTTGTAACTCTAATCATTGAGATAATATTATCAATCAAGCAATCTTTATAAAAACATTTGGTTGATAATATTGAATACTTTGATAGCAAGTATAGCATTCTCTGATAATCTAATAGTAATGGATAAAGAATGACAGTTAAATACTCTTACTCAAATATTTTTTCAATCTTTAGAGTCAAAGTGCTTTTCACTTTGGTTTCGGGTGAACTCACCAATTTGTAGAATTATTTATTTTCTGAGGCATCAGAAAAACAAGTAAAGGAAGAATTCAGCTCAACTGTGTATCATGAGGGCACAGAAACTGAACTGTGAACTAATTTCATGGGAGAGAGAAAGAAGAGAGATTTTTTAATTTTAACTCATTATTTTGAAGAAAATCCTGGATTTTAGGGTCAGCTTCCTTGTCTATATACAGAACATAGCGTCTCTAACTAAAATGAAGGAGGCATTTGATTTCTAAAGTCAGGTTTACCTTCTGTTCTTTTGTACTGGATACCTTAAAAGCAAGTGTGGTTTGGAAAGCAAAACATATTTTACTAGAATTTCAGATGATTGGAAATGATACATTTCACTGAATTGCTATATAATATGCACATATTCAAAGTGAAATATTTTCAAGGAAAAATACTAAGAAATTCCAGTTGCATTTTGAAAAACAATTTTGGGACAATATTGTAAGAATTTTTGACTGAATAAGATCCAGTAGGGTTTCCTCATTCCTATTAGTGCAGATGGCAGTTTGTTTGTTCTTTTAAATTCTATTCACAGTTTCCCGGTGCATTGTAAATAATTTTAACTATTGTTCTTATTAAAATAAACTTGAAAATGCTAAAAAAAAAAATTATTAAAAGCACACATACAAGCTCAATCCTTGGGCAAATACCATGTTTTATACTCTTCCATTGTAAGTGTTGCAATATTTTCAGGATCAGACTCAATAAAGATAATAGGAGTTAAAGCTTTAAATATATTTCTTTTTAATTATGATAGGCATTCTATATTCACTGAATATTCAAGGTAGAAGCGACGAGAATGATGAGGGTGGCTCCTTATATATACAAGGGGTGGAGCTAGGAATGGGAGTGGTAAGTTATGAATACATTAAAGTCCAAAGAATAAGTTAACCTCTGATGTTCCATATATACATTATTTACACATTGGAGAATAAGGCATTTACATCTGACAAATCCCCCTCTAAATGCCGGTTCGTTACACAACACCAATTACATTCTGATTCAGGACAATATAATACATATAATTTAGAAGTTAAATATTTGTGTTGTTTAGAAGGTAAGGGTTTTGTTAATATGTCAGCTAATTGTTCAGAAGTATCGCAATGTATTGCTTTAATGAATCCGTCTTGAGACAGTTGTCTCACATGCTTAAACTTTATATCAATATGCCTGGACCTTTGTCCAATTGCATCGGATCTGGATATTTCAATGGCCGCTTTATTGTCTTCATGCATAATAAATGGTAAGGTGGGTTTCTTCCAAACATCAGTGATCAGATCATTGAACCATACAAGGTTATTTGCAGCTTTGGACAAACAAACATATTCCGCTTCTGTAGTAGAAGTGGCTACTAGTTCTTGTTTACCAGTATACCAGTAAACTGGACAATCATTCAATAGAAAAACATAACCAGAAGTACTCTTTCTGCATGATGTATCACCAGCCCAATCTGCATCAGCATAACAAGTAATTTTTGGTTCTTTGTCATTATTGGGTTCCAACATTAAACAAAAATCTAATGTACCCTTCAGATATCTTAGAATTCTTTTGACAGCTTCCCAATGATACAAGGTTGGTTTACTAACATATCTTGACAATAGATTGAGAGGTAATGCAATATCTGGCCTAGTCCAATTAGATATATAAAGGAGTGAACCTATAACTGATCTGTAAAATGTGTTGTCTTTAAACTCAGGGGAAGATTCATCAGTGTTTCTAAGAAAATCAGTTTGCATAGGGGTGTCACAGGTTTTAGCATTATTTAAGTTACATTTGTTTAGGAGTTCGATGATTTTATCTTTCTGTGTAAGTTTGAATCCCCTTTTAGTTTTGTTAATTTGCACACCAAGGTATTTATTCACTTTACCCAGAGATTTCAGTGAGAAGTGTTCATTTAACTTATTTACAAAGATTTCCCTGCTCTCTTTATGCTTTCCAATGTATAAAATATCGTCCACGTAAATTAATACAAATTCAATATGATCATTACTCTTTTTTACAAAGAAACAGTTATCAGCAGTGGTGGCGTTGAAATCCATGGTCTTAAGTACTTTTACCAAGCAATCGTACCATCTTTTGCCGGATTGCTTTAATCCGTACAGACTCTTATTTAATAACCAAATTTCGTTCTTATTAGTGTATTGACTGTGTGGTGCTCTTACATATATTTCCTTATCTAATTTTGCATGTAAGTATGCGGTCTGTATGTCATATTGGAATACGTCCAGATTGAGTGCAGATGCTACTACAAGGGCTGTTTTGACACTCTCTGTTCTCACTGTGGGTGAATATGTATCAGTATAGTCTTCTGGATATTTTTGTGCATAGCCTTGTGCAACTAGTCTAGCCTTGTATAAGGTATTGCCTCCTTCTAAGTTCTTAATTTTATAAATCCACCTGGTACCTATAATTGTTTTATCCTTAGGTGCGATCGCAGGTGTGAATACATTTAATCCTTGTAAACTTTCCATCTCTTTTTCCATAGCTAGTTCCCATTTTTCTCTTTCTTCATGTGGAAGTTTCAATACTTCTTCATATGTATTAGGTGTTATTTGTTCTCCATTCATATGCATTATGTAATCTTTGTATTTATTTGGTATTTGGTTTCTATTGTTTCTAATAGTTCTTTCAGGCTTGCTATGGTTATCATGCAAATATCTAGCTTCCTTTTTTGTTAATGTGTCTGTCTTTATTTTATGCTGACTATTAGTCCAAGTTTTGGTTTTGTTCTTACTTTTGTTAATATTTTGATTTTCTGTTGTTCCTTCCTCGCAAGATATCGTATCTTTACATTTATTAGGAAATATTTCATTAAGGTGCAATTTTGACCAATTGGCCTGTTCATGGAACACAGCTGTTCTGGATACTATAAATTTGTTATTACTATCAATAAATCTGTACCCTTTGGTTCCAGTTTCGTATCCCATGAATCTTAATCTCCTGGATACGTTTTCTCCCTTTCTCCTCAATTGTTTAGGTATGTGTACGTCTGCAGTGACTCCAAATATGTGCATGTGTGATAATTTGGGTTTTCTATTGTACATCACCTCATATGGTGTCTTATTCACAATACTGGACCAGGTTCTATTTTGAGTGTAATTCGAATAATGTAATGCCTCTGACCAAAATTGTTTGCCTAAACCAGCATCCTCTAATGTGCACCTAATCATGGTTTGTAGTGTGGAATTTTTCCTCTCTGCAACTCCATTTTGAAATGCAGAAAAAGGATTGGACGTGAAATGTAACATTCCTCTATCCTTTAACCATTGGGAGAATTCTTTAGACATGAACTCACATCCCCTATCTGTCATAATTTGCTTTATTCTGATATTATGTTGTGTTTCTATACGTTTGTAGAATTCCTTAAATTTCTGAAATGTTTCATCCTTGTGCTTTAATGTGTAAACAAAACCATATCGGCTGTAGTCATCCACTATTGTTAGGAAGTAACGTTTTCTATAGGTAATTGAGGGACTTAATGGACCAACTAAGTCCATATGTACCAAATCAAAAATATTGTTAGTTGATCTGTTAGATTTTTTTGGTCTGGGACTGGTTTTTAGTTTGGTGGACTTACATACTGAGCATTCCAAATAATTTTCACAATTTTTTATTTTGACACCTTCTGCGTGTTCAGTCATTTTTTGTACTACAGGAAAGCTTGCATGTCCTAACTTCCTGTGTAAGATGTGAGCACACTCATCATGAATTGGTTTACCTATTTTTGGTTTCTTTTCCTTGTATGTATTTTTGTGATCATGAGTTATTCTACACTCATCATTGTCACTGTTACTGACATTTTCATCATCTGCTTCAATACAATCTTCCATATTTGAATCAATGTTATGTAAACATCTTTCTTTAGTTATCAGATAGGGTAGACCTCCTTTTATCATTACAGTACCTACATTTGTTTTGTTCTTTTCTATAGTTGCTTTCCCCTTTGAGAAAACTATATTGATATCAGATTCTCTGCTTAATTTTATGGCACTTAGTATGTTGTGAGGTATTTCTGGGATTAATAATACCCCCTCTATTTTCCCTAGACCAGGCAAGGTCACATTTCCTTTGCCTAGTACTTGAACCTTATCTTGATTAGCTACCTTTATCACAAACTTATCTTCTATAAATGAAGATAATATACTTTTGTTGTTGGTGGTGTGATTTGTTGCACCAGAATCAATAAGCCAATTGTTATTCTCATCCTGCTGTGTTCTGGTGCTGTCTTGTTTATTTAGCCCATTCAGTGACCCAGATTTCCTCTCTTTTGAATTTTCTCTACCCCCTCTACCTTCTTTGTAATTTGGTGGGCTTCTATATTTGTGTCTATCTGTGGAAGATTGTCTGTAATTATATTTGTTCCTATATTCTGGTCTATGTCTCTCTCTTGAGACTTTGGGGCAGTCTCTTCTACTATGTTCCCTGGATCCACAATTGTAGCATCTAAAGGCCTCATTATGTTTATCTTGAAAGACTACTTTCCTAAAAGGTTTGTGGTCTGTTTGGTTACTGGATCGATTTTTTCTTGAATTGTCTTCTGCTATCAATTTGTTAGATAGACTTTCTATGGATAAATATCCCAAATTAATGGTATCTAAGTGTGACATAAAGCTATCCCATGATGGATCAAGTGAATTGATAATAACACTTTTCATTGTTTGATCTGAAATCACTTCCCCCCTCAATTGTAGCTCAGCTCTTATTTTGTTTAGATTTATCAAATGCTCACTTATAGAAACCCCTGGTTTTACTCTAGAGGAAAAGAAATCCTTAGACATTCTTGTGGTTGTAGCTACGCTATCGCTGTGAAATAGATTAAACATGCATTGAATTATTTCTGATACAGTTAGGTTTGGTTTGATGCTATGATACATTGCAGGAGACACGCTAGATATTATTATGAAAAATGCTCTATGATGTAAACAATCTATTTTTAAAGTCCAAGGTCTTCTTGGAGGGCTAGTTATAAAGAATAGTAAATTTTCTTTCATGAAAATAACCTGAAGCTGTTGATACCACTCTTGTAAATTAATGCCATCAATTCTAAGTTTTGGGAAGTCACTGGGTAAGTTACCTACATTATTCTGTCCATTACTTACAACCTGGGGCAGTCCGTGATCTCTCAAGTGCAGGAAATTACAGAACGGCATTGGGATGCTTGCAATGAGTCTGCGCGGTTCTCTGGCCAGTTCAAGTCCTTCTGGGTCGTCTACGTAGTTTCGCACATGCGCGTTGCTCATTTCTTCTTTGGTGGCGTCGTGGAAGGTTCTCTCCCTTTCAGCTCTCTCGATCCGCTCCTCCTCAGATGAGTCGGTCTCTGGCTCGGTTTTTGGGGTTCTGGTGGTGGTGACGGTTCTTTTCTTCTTTTTGTGTGCGTTGGTATTCGATTTTGTCTGTGGTGTAGGGCGAAATCGGCATGGCTCTCTGGGCTCGGGCGTCGTCGCTTTCGAAGTCAGGATGGGAGCGTGCAGGTCTTGAGTCGCCGGTTTGATTTCTTGCTTCTTCGTAGATGTCTTGGTAATTTTCAGTCTTGGCCCAAAAGCAGCAAAAAGCGTTTTCATTGCTGATTTTACTTGAGATTTTGTTAAATCGTCTTCACTTTCTGATTTTGGATCATCTGAAGAGTTTGAGACTTCTTTCTCACTTTCTTCGTCTGATAGTGTTTTTCGCGCCAGAAATTTTGAACTGAGCGTTTTGATTGGCTCTGCTCCATTCTCTTTTGAAGTTCGTTGAAACCAAGATGGCTGCCATTCAAAATTTCGCGCGGGATCACATCTTTTCTTTTTAACAACTATTTTCTCAGTAGTCATCTCACTTACGATTTTTTGATCTTTGGGTTTTTCTTTAATGACGTTTTTCTCTCTCGCTGCTCCGCTGTTCTTCAGCATCTCCTGGAGGTCCGCGATGAGACTTTCATCATTCTTTTGGCTTTTTAGTATCTTTAATATCTCTGACCTGAGTTCGTTATTTTCTATTTCGATTTCTTTCTGGTCATTATTTTCACTCATTAGTTCTTCTTCTTCAGTGGTGTATTCTTCGGATTCTCTCGAAATCGCATTGGTGGATTCGTTGATCATCTCTTGATCAGTTTCTATTTCTTTGCTGTAGGCCCTGGTGTTGGGCCTAACTTTCTTGGACATTTTTAATTACTTATTGAGTCAATTAACCATCCTCTGCTACCAGCTTGTTGCAATATTTTCAGGATCAGACTCAATAAAGATAATAGGAGTTAAAGCTTTAAATATATTTCTTTTTAATTATGATAGGCATTCTATATTCACTGAATATTCAAGGTAGAAGCGACGAGAATGGTGAGGGTGGCTCCTTATATATACAAGGGGTGGAGCTAGGAATGGGAGTGGTAAGTTATGAATACATTAAAGTCCAAAGAATAAGTTAACCTCTGATGTTCCATATATATACATTATTTACACATTGGAGAATAAGGCATTTACATCTGACAAATATGATTTTCATCTGCCCAGATTTCCATTTTGTTCAGAAGGAACCTCGCACATATTTTTGCTACGATATTGATTGGGCTGATGGGTCTATAATTACTAGGATCCTTTTATTCCTTTTTTTTTTTTTTTTTTGTATATGGGGACCACTATTGCCATTTTCCAACCGACTGGAATATGGCAGGTATTATTTATATGTGTGAATAAACCGTGCCAATAATGGACTTCACCAATCATCAAAATTCTTAAATTTTTCTGCTGGTAGAAAATCCTCACCTGTAGCTTTATTGCTCTTTAGACATTTAATAATCGATTGTATCTCTTTTACAGAGACTGGCAGCCAAGGGGGAAGAGTTTCAGGAGGTTCACTGCTTAGAAGCAGTTTCTCTACATACTCGGTTCAGGCAAACAGACTTTGATAGTAGTTCTCCCATTCTTCAGTGGAGATTGGTATATCAAATGCAAATCTCCGTTCTTTTAGAACTCCTGCTACTTAATGCCAAAATATTGCTGTGTTATGACTTTTAGCAGCCAATTCAAGTTCTGCCCAAATTCAGGTGCCAGAACTTTTTTTTTCTTTAATTTTATACTTTTTTAATATTCTCTTCTTGTGTGCAACATCTCAGCTTATATATGAGCAGTAGGATTCCTCTTGGCGAGCCTCATGGCTGCCTTCAATTTCTTTTTCATCCGCTGGCATTCAGGATCAAACCAATGGGGTCCACCCACTTGGGCTTTTTTGTAGCAGGTTTAGTTGTTAGGTGTTTCTTCAGGATATTACAAAGATTAGAGAATGCGTCAAAGGCTGATAGCAAGTCAGCAGTAGATGACTGGATTCTAGCCCAGTTGGTAGCATTCTCTGCTTTAAAGCAGTCTGATATTGCCTAAGTATCAACTATAGCCCAAATTAACCCTTTATTTTGGGTCACCTCTACCTTTTTGGTGAGCCATCTGTCAGCCATGTTATATGGTCTTAAATCTTTTTTTTGCAAAATATATTTTTTTTCCCAACATAAAACATAAAATATATCTCTTTCAAGAGCAAAGTCTCGATCTGGTCATAGATAGGTACAATCGCTTAAATTTTAAAAAGCTCCATTCACAATTTTCCATTACATCTTTTAAAATTAAAAATCAAAACATAAAAGTTTTTTAACATGAATTCTAATATCTTGATCAGAACCATTCTATTATATCACCACCAATTTAATTTCCAAGTAGAAATTTAATTCATTATTATGCCCATTTATAAATTCAATTATATCTGGTTCTTTCCCAAGCTCCCTTCATTACACCTTTTAACATCAATATCAAAAATAATTTTATATATTCTAACCTCTTGATCTGATTATTTACCTTACAATTTTTCACCACACATCTTAATTTCAAATTAACTACAGCTCTATTTTTTATTTCAATTTATAAATCAAAGTTCTATCAATATTTTTTAATCTCTAGACCCCTTCATCAAATCTTTAAATCTTAAACTTTATCAATTTACCTTTAATTTTACATATTACACAAATTTATCTCAAAATCCATATCCTCCTCCATATCTCCTCCTGTTGTTTGGCTGATTTACAGCATATTATTATTTGGCTGATTTCCAGCATATTCTCCTCCATACCTCCAACTTTTGTTTGGCTGATTTCCAGCATGTTTTATTTTGGCTGATTTCCAGCATAATCACCTCCATACCTCCACCCGTTGTTGGCTGATTTCCAGCATATTGTGTTTTGGCTGATTTCCAGCATAATCTCCTCCAAACCTCCCACTGTTGTTTGGCTGATTTCCAGCATGTTTTATTTTGGCTGATTTCCAGCATATTCTCCTCCAAATCTCCTTCTCTTATTTGGCTGGTATTACCAGCATGCTTTCCTGCATGCCTACATCTATTATTTTAGCTGTTTTATTTTAACTAATTCACAGCGTATTACGTAAATTGCCTTTTCTCCCACAATTTTTAACTGAACATAAATTTTAACAGATATCTTCTCACATATTTTCTCCTGGATTATAAATTTCCTTTAAAATCATCTCTCTTCATATTTATTTTAAAACTCTAAAATTCATTTAAGCATTCAAAACATTTAAAAAATCATATTCTCATTCAATCATTTATAATCTTATTTCATAACCAAATTAGTATATGTATATTTATATAGTCAAATTTAAAAGGAATGGAAGTAAAAAGTAAGAAAGGAAACAGAAAGGGAGAGAAGATAGAAAGTAAAAGTAGAGAGGGGAAAAAAAGTAGCAAAAGAAAGAAAAGAAAAAAGAAAAAACAAAGGAAAAGAAAAAAGAAGAGGAAAGACACCTCATATCAATAGTCAGACTTCAAATATGCATTAGGTATTACATTTCCATTTTAATCAAACTATGTTATTTTTCTTATCTTGCAACCTACTATATTCATTTAATCTTTTCCCAATCTGTCCAAAACTGTTCCTTTTCAATTTCAATATTATCAAAGTTAAAAGTTCTATAAGGTTTATTTATTTATTTATTGGTTCGATTTATATGCCGCCCTTTTCTGTAGTCTCAGGGCGGCTTACAATGCATTAAGCAATAGCCTTCATACTTTTGTATATACCTGCTTAGTAGGGCTTTCGCCTCCCCCCCCAAGCGGTGTTCTTTTTTATATAAAGTCAGCTTATTGCCCCCACAAACTGGGTTCTCATTTTACCTACCTCGAAAGGATGGAAGGCTGAGTCAACCTTGAGCCTGGTGAGATTTGAACTTGCAGTAATTGCAGGCAGTTGGTGTTACTTAA
The DNA here is from genome assembly GCF_059756535.1 of Pantherophis guttatus. Classification (NCBI taxonomy): domain Eukaryota; kingdom Metazoa; phylum Chordata; class Lepidosauria; order Squamata; family Colubridae; genus Pantherophis; species Pantherophis guttatus. The sequence goes on from NC_142066.1 coordinate 132,358,657, forward strand.
CAGTGCTTTAGTCTGCTATGCCACCAATGCTCTTTTAGTTTAGTTCTTTTGTATCATCTTTTCCATATATGGTATAATCATCTTTTGTTGCCACACCTTTTTCTTTTGTTGCTGCGCCTATTAGTTCAATTATAATTGTTCCATTTTATTTCTTCTTTCTTTCCATCAATAAAACTCCAATAGACAAATTGGATATCTCCAGAGTCAAAGCTCCTTGTTTGTTGCCAAAGTAATCCAGTTTAAATAGCAAGACACATAGTTTCTCTTCTAAGCTGCTAGCAATTCACAATTGCACTTTCACTTCGTCATGGCAATGCTCCATTTTGTGTATTGTATAGCTATCCACTTGTCTTTTCCCTTTGTTTTAAAGAGTTTCTGTTTATCGCCTCTTCTCTCTTTCTCTCTTCAAAAATAATCCATTCCCATTTAAAAAGAACAATTTTCAAAGTTTTGTGAACTTTCCAGAAAAGTAATCATTTAAAATCAGTCAGTAATAACAATAATTTCTTAATGGGTCTTTTCCTCCTATAAAGTATTTTGCTAGTCTTCTTGCCCCAGTATACTATAGCCGCTAATTAAGGCTGGGGGCACACTTGTAAATATCCATAGTTTAAGCGCTGTTCCCGCCTGGGTTGGGTCTCACTTACCTGGCATCTGAACACTTCACTCTTTCTCTTCCTTCTTCCTCCAGCGTGATGCTTCTCCGGTTGGCTCCGGTTTCGAGGCAGCTGCCATGGCTGCCACTCCCTCGCCGCCGGCTCAGAGGGCTTCCTCTGGCCCCAAGGAACCTGCCCATTCCTCTCGGCCATCCAAGGGATTCCTCTCTTTCCCCCTGTCCCTACAGGACAGGATAGGTCCACAGACATGTTGGCGGCAGCTCGACAGTTGGGGTTTTCGCGGGGCTCGTGAGAGCCCCTCCATTTCCCCAACTGGATTGCCGCAGCGCCAACCGGAAGTCCCCTATATGGTCTTAAATCTGAGTGGCCTTGCAATGTCATGCTTACAGGCTGATGATCGCTATTGTCACTAAAGTGTACTGTAACATCCGAGAAGAGGTCGACTTTATCTCTAGACACACAAAAGAGATCCAGCACACTGCTTGAATGGGCCGAGTGGTACATGTAAGGATACGTGTAATTCAGAGGTGGGTTTCAGCAGGTTCTGACCAGTTCTGGAGAACTGGTAGCAGAAATTTTGAGTAGTTCAGAGAACCGTAGTAAAAATTCTCTCTGCCTCCCGAGTCCCAGCTGATCAGGAGGAAATGGGGATTTTGCAATAACTTTTCCCTGGATTGGGGAGGGAATGGAGATTTTACAGTATCCTTCCCATGCCATGCCCACCAAGCCACACCCACCAAGTCATGCCACGCCCACCAAGCCATACCCACAGAACCAGTAGTAAAAAATTTTGAAACCCACCACTGGTGTAATTCTTATCCTTACCTCCCAGGATTTGGAGATTACCCTTAAAAATTAAGGAGACTAGGAGCAGGCCAGCAGAGTTACTTTTGTGGTCTCTCTAGAGCCACTGAGGATGGTTATCAAAGAACTCCCCTGGGATTCCCTTCTTCTGGGTGAACTTATACAGAGAAGGACCCAACCTAGCATTAAAATCTCCTAGTAATACCACTATGGACTGAGGGTACAATACAGATATATTGTCTAGGACAGGGTTGTCAAACACAAGGCCCGTGGGCCGCATCTGGCTTCGGCCCGGTCTACTCAGTGCAAAGAGGAAACATGCCAACAGTTTGGGGAGTAGCGTCAAGCTGCCCACGCCCACCCAGTGACCCCACCCACCCAGTCGGCCATGGCCACCCAACCTCCCAAGGTCAACACAGCCCTGATGTGGCCCTTAATGAAATTGAGTTTGACACCCCTGGTCTAGGATAACTTCCAAATTTATCCAGTATTCGGAGTTATAATGCCAGGATGTGTTTGGAGGGATATATACATTTACCAGTATTAACTTGAACTCTTCATATCCAAGTTTAACAGCTAGGAAATACGAATACTTCATTGTACAGTTTCTCCCCCGCCATTGCAATTCCTGCTTTATAAGAATGCATAACCCACCAGAGGATCTCCCTTTATTTTTTGTTTTTTGGAGGCCCATCCCTGAAAACATGGTCGTTGTATTGGTTCATTCACTTTGGTTTACCAGATTTCCTGAATGGCTATTACATCGAATCTAGAGAGAAAGTTCTTTAGTCCACTTTCAACCATCCCTTTCCAGCCAGCCATGATCCAGGTCACCATCTGCATTGGATTCCCAGAGGTAAGGTGGTCTGGCTTGGTTGGTTGGCTAGGTGGTAAGAATGCTGGATGTCAGTTTGACATTGGAGCTGGGTCGACATTAACTATGCTTCCCATATAGACACAGTTATTGTGAGGTTCGGTATTTCTCCTCGTGAGTTGCAAATCTTCTTGTTGTTGCTGCTCTTTATCTTGATTACCAGTATTCCTCTGCTTTGTTCCAAGATTGACATTTCTTCAGGTGGGTGGGTACTCTAGCTTTCCTTCTTCTTGTCTAGTTGTCCTACTGGATGGTTAATTTTGACTTGTACTGTTAAGTCCTGTTGGATGTCCCTTTCCTTTTCTTTGTTTTGGACTGGTATGCCTTCTCTTTTTATTTATTGAGGCTTGAGTTCTTTCAGAAGCCAGTCTTGAAAGCAATTCCACGGAGAAGCTGCTAGAAGGAAGCAAAACATTCAAGCTTTCTGTTGCACTAGTTGTCAACCTCAACATTTGACCAATTATTTCAATCTTCATTAGTATCATCTCTTGGTCTCCTGGGCAAAGGGTGGCAAAGTGGTGGACTAGCTCTTCCTCATCATCCATGGACTGAAGCTTTCCATTGTGTAGGTTTAGAAATTCTTTTTTATTGTCCTTATCTTTTTCTAACCTTGTTAGTTGAGTGCTTGTCAAGCATATATAAGATAACAGGTAAAAGTATAAACATAATTTGAATACATAAAAAGAGTAAGTAAAAAGGAATATTAGGACAGGGACGGTAGGCACGCTGGTGCACTTATACACACCCCTTACAGACTTCTTAGGAATGGGATGAGGTCAACAATAGACAGTTTAAGGTTAAAGTTTTGGGGGTTTGGGGAAGAAACTAGAGTCACGTAATGCATTCCAGGCATTGACCACTCTGTTACTGAAGTCATATTTTCTGCAATCGAGTTTGGAATGGTTTACCTTGAGTTTGTATCTATTATTTGCTCGTGTGTTGTGGAATGAACATTGTGGCAGATAATTTTATGTACTATGCTTAGGTCAGATTGAAGTCGACATAGTTCTAAGTTGTCTAAGCCCAAAATTTGTAGTGTGGTGGCATAAGGTATTTTATTGCGGTTAGAGGAATGGGGGACTCTTCTCGTAAAATATCTCTGGACTCTCTTGATTGTATTTATATCCGATATGCAGTGCAGGTTCCAGACAGATGAGCTGTATTCAAAATTGGTCTAGCAAATGTTTTGTATGCTCTAGTTATTAGTACAACATTACCAGAGAAGAAGTTATGCAAGATTAGGTTAACAACTCTTAATGTCTTTTTGGCAATGTTGTTACAGTGGGCTTGGGCACTTAGATCTTTAGAAATGAGTACTCCAAGGTCCTTGACAGAGTGAGGGTCATCTACAAGGTCATATCCATCTAATTTGTATTTTATGTTTTGATTTTTTATTTTTTTTGCCAATGTGCAAGACAGAGCATTTGTTGGTTGAGATTTGAAGTTGCCACTTGTTAGACCATCTGACACATAGTCAAGGTCTTTTTGAAGGGTAGTTGCATTATCGGTGGTGTTGAATAATTTAACATCATCAGTGAAGAGAACACAGTTTCTTTTAATATGATTACAAAGGTCATTTATGTGAAGTATGAAGAGTGTTGGACCTAAGACACTGCCTTGGGGAATACCACTATTAACATATACAGGATCTGATAGAGCGCTTTCTATTTTGACCACTTGTTGTCTGTTTGACAGGAAGGCAGATATCCATTTATGTAAGAGTCCAGAAATGCCATAGGATTTTAGTTTTAGAAGTAATTTGTTGTATACCACTGAATCAAAAGCTTTACAGAAGTCTATGTAAATTGCGTCTATTGCTTTGCCCTGATCGAGATATGTAATCCATATGTTTTTGCAATGTAGTAGTTGTAGATTACAGGATAAATTTTTTCTGAAACCGAATTGTTTGTTAGAAAGTAGGTTGTTTGTCTCTAGGTATAGGGTAATAGATTGGTTAATGATTGATTCCATGACTTTGCAGGTGACACAACATAAAGAGATTGATCTGTAATTTTCAACTAGGCTAGGGTCTCCCTTTTTGAAGATAGGGATGACCTTGGCTTGTGACCATTGGTAGGGCAAGGTGCTGGTCTGAAAGATTTTTCAAAAATTATTCTTAGAGATTCTGGAAAACTTTTTTAAGAAGTATGCACTTAGTCCATCAGGTCCAATAGATAGAGATGGTTTTAAATTGCATAGTGCCTTTTCAACATTGTCTTCTGTAAAATCAATGTATAAGATCATCATAATCATTGTAATTGTCTGTAGTATGACTGGGAAATATTGGGTATGTGTTGTTGCTGTTTACAAAGACTGAGCCGAAGAACATGTTAAAGAGATTGGCTTTAATGTTTTCGTCAATACAATCTTCATTGTTTGGTCCTTTCAGGGGTGGGATGGATCTCAAGTCTTTAAGTTTGTTGTTTACAAAATTATAGAAGACACAGGTGGATTTTGTGCATAGAAGGTTTTCTTCTTGCTTGATGTGATAATTGGTGCATTCAATCTTTATTTGTTGGCATAAGTTTTTGTAGCGGTTTTTGAAGTTAGCTACGTAGTTCGTTTTGTTTTTTCGCTAAACAGATTTTTTTTCTGGATTGTAATTTCCTTATTGTTATTGGTAGTTTATTTTTTCTGGTTTTGTGGAGTATTAGTGGTATGTAAAGTTTAATGATTCTTTTGACTTCGCGCAAGAAAATGTTGTAATGGTCGTCAGCAGTATTACAGCCAGAGAATAGATTTTGCCAATCAAGATATGAGGGTTCATAGTCTATGAGATCAGAGTTGGCTTTTTTAAAGTTATAACTGGGAATCCTATCATTATGATGATTTTTGAGAGGGCTTAAGTTGAAACAAAGTCAATCATGCTGTGGTCATTGTTGGAGAATGGTTCTTTTATTTGTAGTCCATAAATAGAATTTAAACTGTTGCAGAAGATGAGATTAAGGCAGTTGTTGAGTCTAGTGTTGTTAGTTACTAGTTGATCAAGTCCCAGATTAATTACAGTATTGTACAGGGTTGCATGTATAGGTTCAGTTGTACATTCATTTAGGGTCCAGTTAATAACTGGTAAGTTAAGGTCACCAAGAAATATTATTGGGTGTGGGCAAGAGGCTGCCCAGGTTAGTAGTGAAATTAACTTGTTTGCATGTTCGATGTCATAATCTGGAGCTCTGTAACAAAGTAAGAATCAAAATGTGGTATTTAAGGACAGGTCACTTAAATTAAGGACTGGTTGATGTCTATCTCCCTTATTGTCTTGGCTCTCTGCCCAGACTTTAACAGGGACTGAATTTAGGTGGTGTGAAATACTCATCTTGGCCAAATACAGAGTTTCTTTAGTGAGGTCTCAAGCCTGAATAACACTGATAGCAGAACAATCTGCCCAAAGGTTAGCAATATTCTTTTTCAGCCTTATCCGTTGGGGAGCCAAGAAATCTCTGTTAGCTCATTGGAATATATCCTACAGTGTAAGAGTTTGGGTAGAGCAGGGGTGTCAAACTCAAGGCCCAGGGACCGGATCTAGCCTGAGGGCTGCTTAGATCTGGCCCACAGGGCTGCCATGGAAACAGCAAAGGAGTGGCCCGCAGTGTCTCTGCCAGCAAAAACAGAGCTTGGGAGGGCTGCATGCAGCGCTCCCAAGCTCCTTTTTCGCTGGCAAAGGATTGCAGGAGGACATAGCAGCCGAAAATGGAGCTCAGGAGCCTGTTTTCACTGACAGAGCACTGGGGCCACCATAGGTGCCCCCGATATGGGTGACATTGAGCTGACCATGCTAACCCTGGCCATGGCCACTCTGGCCCCCCAAAATCAAACATAACTGTGATGCAGCCCTCAATGAAATCGAGTTCGACACCCCTGGGAGAGAGAGATGAAAACCACTCTCCTGTTATGTCACCTGCCCTTGTTTAGAGGGATGTTAGCAACTTGGAGTAAGATCCTGTGTGTCTGCAAGACCAGTCTCTCCACTGTAAATTTTCTGTCCTGAGGCCCCCTGTCCACACAGGCTGTCCAAACATCATGGGTAAGCTTTGGAATGTGAACTTTGTTGTTTACTTCTTCATCTAACTTATTAATATGTTTTCCCATTAGTTTCCCTTTAGTTCTTTAATCCCTCCATTTGCTTCCAGGAGCTGGTCAAATATGGCAGAGACTGTTTGTGCCGGGAAGACCAGATGATTTGTGGTGCCTGCATGCACACTGACCAGCTGGTCTTTGCACACACATGTGTGCCAAGAACCAGAAGACCAGGTGTGCACTGGGCGGCTGGTCTTCCAGTTTTCAGCGCTTCTGTGCACATGAAGACCAGCTGGCTGGCTTGCCACAATCCAGAAGAGCCACGGACGATGGCTCACATGTCCGGAGAGAAGGCTCTGCATGCTACTTCCGGTACAGATGCCATAGGTTTACCATCATGGCTCTAGGTCTAGATCTATGACTGTCAAGATTCTGAGTTAGACAAAAGATTAAGATTATTCTATGCCTTCATGTCTGACTTGCGATGAGGCTTGAATAATGGGAAAGTTACCATTCTTGTCTCACTAGACATCTTAGTGGTCAGTCATTTTAGTGGATATTGTCCATTACTGTGTCCTTCTGAATAATACTTACTTGTGCTTCTCACAACTATTTGACTGAAGCTAACTTCAATCATATTCCATGATGAATTAAACTAAATGATTCCCACTTTAATTTGACATGTTAATTAGATCTCCCCAAAAGCAATAATATCTTAGAGGCAGATTTATATTTATTTTTAGAGCTTGTTTATGAGCTTCAAACTTCAAACTGATAGCAACTCCAAAAAAAAAAAAACCACAATGAATATATTTCCTGCTAAGAAAGAAAGTAATTGCTGCTTTGAGTCTTAAATGCCAGCTTTTTATCCTACTCTCACAGCAGAGCATTCAGCAACACACCTACAGTAAGTTGGCTGTTACAATTGTATTTTGCCTTTGTTTAAAAGCTATAATATAGTTGTTCCTTTTTCTGCAAAGAAGAAACATTAAGTATTTCACAAAATTACACATACTAGCAGTAGGAAGATGTTTCAAAGTAAAGGACTATATTGGTTCCTTACTTTCTCTTATATTTTCCTATTATATATTTCCTGTGATATATTTTCTGTTTCTATTATCAAATTATTTTTCCTTGAAGCAACGAAACATTTTAGGCCAAACTTGATGTGACATTAAATTGTTTTTACTTTTTTTTTTAATGCATCTTAATGGGGAAACAAACTTTTTGAAACTAAGGTCAATACCTAGCCTCTCATGTAACCTGAAGGTCACACTCCCAGAGTGGGAAGAAACAAAGCAAAGAAATGAATCAATCTGGACAATGACTAAAGTTAATTCAATTTAACATAATATTAAATTGAAATAATTATGGATTTTCTGTTTCAATGAAAGATTCCAGTTTTATGATTCAAAGTACTTAATGAAATCAAATTCTTTTCTATAGGCAGGATCTGAGACAGGTCAACCTATCTAATTATTCAAGGCATTTCAAAAATCTTTCTTCAAATGAGTTCAAGCTAGCCCAGAATGTATCTTAATCTCTTTCCAACATTGTTTTTCAGTTTAAAAGATCAGATGCTAGCAATTTTAGACATTCCTGGAGAAAGGTGCCTATGAGATTAGAACTGGGCTGCATATTCATTTACATATATACAAAAGTGCATAAATCATAAATATGAGACTCACCCAGCTACATGTTGTTGAAATTAAAATGTAGTTTAAAAAAATTAAAAATAAAACTCTCTTCCTCAATTAACTTTTATTCTGAAGTAGGAAGAAGGAATGGTGTTTTCATATTCAGAAAGAATGTAACAGAGACACTATATGGTAATATAATCAATAATCAAGTAATACTAAACAGATTTTGCCAATTATGACAATTATCCAAAATTAGGCTTCTACATGATGAAGAAGAATACAGTGTTTTCCCAAAAGTAAGACCTACTCCGAAAATAAGACCTACCCTGATTTTAAGTGTGCACATAATATAAGCCATACCCCAAAAATAAGCCCTAGTTAAGGTCATCATCAATTGGGGGCATGGTCAGCACTGGAGCGAGGCCACAGGAGCTGATGGCATCCAGCAGCAGCCATGGCCTGCACAGCACAGGTAAATTGATTTCCTGTCCAAGCAGCAGGCAGAAGTAGAGGCAGGGGGAGGCAGGTGATCAAGATGTACCGTGTGGGCCATGGAAAAGCTGACGGAGGGTTGAAGCAGGTGGATGGCTGGAGGGGGCTCATCTTTGTGCGGCAGCACTGGCAGCAGATGGAGGCAGAGGCATAGGGGAGAGGCAGGCAATCCCAATGCCCCATGCGGGCTGCAGGAAAGCCAAGAAATGTGAAGATGAGCCTCCTTTGGCCACCCATCTGCTGTGTCTCAGCATCTCTCGGCTTGCCTGCAACCCACAGGGTGCGTCCAGGTTGTGTGACTCCCTCCCACACTTCTGCCTCTGTCTGCTGTCAGTGCCACCACGAGAAGATGAGCCTCCCACTCTTGTTCACCAACTCTTGGCTTTCCCATAGCTTGTGCAGCATGTCTGGATTGTATGCCTCCTCCCCACGCCTCTGCTGCCATCTGCTGCTTGGACAGGTAATCAACTCATCTGCACTGCATGGGCTGTGCAGCCCCAGAGTGCACTGACCAAGAGGCCAGTGGGCTGCAGCTGTTGCCAGATGTTGGCCACTGCATGATTGTCTCCTGAAAATAAGCCCTAGTGCTTATTTTGGAGCCCCAAAAATATAAGACCAGATCTTATTTTCTAGGAAACACAGTAGGCAGTTGATAGTTTTATGGTTCTGAACTTGACTGAACTTAACATACGATGCAAGTGAGATTGGAAAGCAAAATTGGAAATATTAAGGAAGAAAATGTAGGGGATTAATTTCATTTGAGGATCTGATGACAAGATCTGTTTGATTATAAAATAATAATGTATTGTTATTGGTCTTGCCTGTTGGGTATGTTTTATATGTCATGCCTTTAATTTTTGCTAAGTTTAGAGTAAGAGATTGTTTTATTATAATATTTGTTATACGTTAAGGTCACAAATTGTGATATTAATAGGGTTGCTAGGTGTCCACTATTTGAGCGGACAGTCCACTTTTTTCACATTATGTTCACTATTTTTTTTCACAAAATAGTGGACATTTTTTTTATTCAAAAGCTTTATGATGAAATGGTACGTAATCTAAAGCTGTACAGTCTAAGAGAATAAGGATAGGAGAATCGCATTTTGTCTTTTTTTTCATAAGTTAGAATGAGACAAAGATCGAATGCTCATTGCAATAATCACATTTTACACAACAGCGCAAAAAATGCATTAAAGCAGTTATCTTTTGATATCGAAAATGTAGTGCTGAAGGTTTTTGCCGAATTTTCAAATTCTGAGAAGAAACGAGAAGACTTGAAATCATTTTTTGAGTTTTGCGAGTCAGAATTCCATGAAGTTTTGTGCCATGTTCCAACACATTGATTAAGTTTGTTTAAAGCGGCCGAAAGACTTCTTTTAAACTGGATATCTCTAAAATCGTATTTTATTTCTCTTGGATCTGATGAGTGCCATAAGATTATCTGGAACCTTATTTCGGATCAGGAAAATGAACTCGCAAAGGACGATGAACCAACAATTTCAGAATTGTATTTATATTTCATGCACTTCTTCATGTCAATAATGCAAGACACCCTACTGAAGCTGGAAAGCAAGAAAATTCTTGCATGTGATCTTCACATTATCATGTGTAAGCTGCGTGATTCTTTCCCAAAAAAAATACCATGAGCAGTTTTTTGGAATGAAAGTTTTATTTGCCTTACGTAAAAAACATTTGCCTGAGAATGCCGTGCAAAAGTTCAAGAAAGAAGCCATCAATGTGTATCAAAGAGCCATTGCGTACCTAGAAAAGTGGTATAATTTCACCGATTCAGTATATGAGACGCTAAGTTGTTTCAATCTAATTGATCGCAATAATCCTCCAACTTTAGAAGAAATGACGAACATCTGGTTATTATCACCATGGCGAGAAGAACTTCCACCCAACACCCTCTTCGATGAAATTTCTGCCTTAGAAGAAGTTTATGTTCATCTGCAGGGTGATTCTTCCCTTGATAAGTGGACATACTTTTTCAAGAAAGAGCCAGCTCCGAGTTTACCGAAACTGTTCCAGTATTGTGCATCAATTCCGGTATCAAATGCAAACGTTGAATGAATTTTCAGCGTCATGGGAAATTTGTGGACTGACGAACGTAACCAACTGCTTGTACCATCAGTTCGAAGTGAACTTTGTATATTTTTTAATATTTCTCAACGTTGTACTGAAATTAAAGAATTATTCCTTAAACACAAAGAATTGATCAAAGCTGCGCAGTCAAATAAAAAATACACACGACAGCAAAGTAAAATGTAATTTAATATTTTACATATTATTATAATATATTTGATGTTTTGAATTTTAAGTAAAGTTTTGAAGTGATTATTTTAATACGTGTTAAAATGTTTGTAAGAAAATATATAATTTAATTGTAATTTTTTTTAAAAAAATTACTACTTAACCCCCCTACCCCCGCTTGTCCGCTATTTTTTGGAAGCAGACCTGGCAACACTAGAGGGAATGTTGCAGCAACATATAGAGTTAAAACCAGAGATATTCTTATTGGGAATCTTACCGGAAAATTATAGTAAAGAAGATATATATTGGATTATTCATATAATAACAGCGACTAGAATTGTCTTTGCACAAACCTGGAAAGCAGATAAAATCCTGTTGGAAGGAGAAATTATATAAAAAATAATTAGAATGTGCAGAAATGAATAGATTAACATTGAGAATAAAAGATAAAGAGGAGTTGATATATTTCAAGACATGGGATAAATTTTATGATTGGTTAGAAAAGAAATATGAATAAGGATATAGAGATAAAATAGATAGAGAAATAGATGGGAGAAAACAATTAGAAAAATAGATACCCAGATGATGTCAAGTAAAAGGAGAAAAGGGGGGGGGGTAAAAGGGAAAAAAGTGAGATATCATAAAAACGTACGCAAATGATGTAATAAAATTAAATAAGAAATTGAATAAGAAATTGAAATGAGAATAAAGATAATTAGAAAATCAGGGCTGCTCAAATACCACTTTAGATTGAACTGAAAAGGGAAACAACAGGAGAGAGGGGAAGGAGTAGAGAGAGAGAAAAGGAGAAGAGAAGAGAGGAGAGAAGAGAAGAGGAGAAAGAAGAAAGGGAAAAAGAGAGGAAGAAAAGGGAGGGGATAGAGGAGTAGAGGAGAAGGTTAGAAGGGGGAAGATGAGAGGAGTGGGGGAAGAGAAGGGGAAGTAGGAAAGAGAAGGAGAGGAAGAACAAAGGAAGTAGGAGGAGAAACAGGAAGGAAGAGAAGGGGAGGAGAAGAAGAAAGGTTGGACTAAAGGTAAAGGGTAAAGGAGCAGCCCCAAAAAAGTATCCTTATTCTCTTAGACTGTACAGCTTTAGATTACGTACCATTTCATCATAAAGCTTTTGAATAAAAAAAATGTCCACTATTTTGTGAAAAAAAATAGTGAACATTATGTGAAAAAAGTGGACTGTCCGCTCAAATAGTGGACACCTGGCAACCCTAATTCCCTCTAACCATGTCTGTATTTTCACCCAATATTGTTTTGCTTCTTTACACAACCACCGCATATGATAGTATGATCCCGGCAACTGGTGACATTTCCAACACTTAGTTGATTTATCTTTAAACATCTTAGCTAATCTTTCTGGTAGCATATGCCATCTATAAAACATCTTATACAGCTTTTCTTTATAGGCTGTTGCCATTATTAATTTGTAATTTCTTTCCCAAATTTGTTGCCATTTCTCCATTTCTATGGTGTATGATGTCAGGGTGTTGATTAATCCCATGTTTGGCTCTGGGAAAAAACACCCTGGTTTAGAGGATGGATCGAGGCTTATTCCTTGTTGCAATATTCTGAAAAGAAACGCGAAGAAAAGTTCTCTAATAAAACTCATTTATTTGTTATAAAGAAAATAAAACATCTCACTAATTAAGAAAGATAAATTGTTACATTTTGGCAAGCGAGGTCTCCTGCCGGTCCAGCCGGACCTCTCTGGCAGGAGAACAAAGGAAGGAGAAGTGAAGGAATGTGGGTGGAGACGGAAACACGTAGCTTACTGATAAGTTGGCAAGCTACGGAAAGTCTGACAGTCCAGAAAAGATGAGTAAGGATTCATTTTCTATTATTTATCTCATCTGTTCTTCAAACAGTTTGTAAACCATAAAGGACCCTTTCTTTTATGTTAGAACTGCTAGATTAGCTCTGATAAAAGCTTGGTGACAGTCTAAGTTGTCAGATCTTCATACCTTGCCCCTACTTATTAAACACTTAGAGAGACTTATTTTTGAGAGACTTATTTTTTTTGTTGAATATTCTTCACCAAGTTGCTCATTTATATGCTTGAAAATTATCTTTAATAAAAATTTCCATTAATTTATGGAAACAGATGTTAGACTAATTACCTTCCAAATATATCTTTAATATCATTGGCCACGTTACAGTTTTCTGTCTCTAAAGATAATGTTAAAGTATGTGTGTATATATATATATATATATATATATATATATATATATATATATATATATATATATATATATATATATATATATATATATATATATATATATATATATATATATATATATATATAATATATATATATTATATATATATATATAGTGTGTGTGTGTGTGTGTGTGTGTGTGTGTGTGTAAAAACAAATACCATCTGGATCCAGTAATTTGTTTACCTCAGTTTATCTATAAGAATTAGAATCAATATCAATGCTATTTTCTCCAGTTGCTCATATTTCTTTTCTGAAAAATAATTTTAAGTGCATGTCATATTCTGTATTAAGGATAGATGCAACAGACTGATTTGCTTGCAATACAATCTCTGTTTCTTTTTTTAATACACTTTTTCTGTAATGCTTTCCTGCTACCGATCACAATGTTGATTGCTGCCAATACAGTCATTCATTGCTCCTGGTGTCCTTGAATGACCTAGCAAATAAACTTTCTGAGAAAATGGTTGCAGTTAAATATATCTTGCAAACTAATTTCCTGTTTTTTGAAGTATACCAGATGGGCTAGTTTTAGGTCATCACTTTATTCTTTCCACATACTATTTCAATCATTTTTCTACCATGTACATAAGAATAAAAACAGAACACAAGCAATAAGGCTTTCTCCTTCCCTTTCTTCTTTGTGTGTTGATTGATAGGAAAAGCAAAGTATCAATTGAAATCAAATAGCTCTTTTAAATATTTTAAGAAGAGAAATCTATTACTTCTGTTTATCAGTATTCATGTTTTTGTCTGTCCAGAAAATAGATTTGAGCCTTTTGTAAAAACAAAATTTAAATAGTGTTTGCTCAATTGAATTTATATGAAGAAAATGACCTTTTTTTATTATTATTTTTTTCACCGTGCTTCTTTGTTTGGTTAGGGCTTGATTTAGACACTATCTTAGAACTAAGATTTTATGCATACTGTGACACCTCTTTTCCACTTGCTGATACACTCCCTACCCTCTTTCCCCCTCCCTTCCCCAATCTGTTGCAGGATAGGGAATAGTTTAGTTGTGCTAAATTCTGAACTACCTCTACCATGAGATAGACTGAAGGTACTGAAATTCACCCAAGAACCACATGCAACTCTAATACTGCAAATTATCCACTGCTCTTCTAATAGAATTTTTAGTCTGACACCTCTTCTGAATAGGAATGAGTAAAATTCATTTGAAAAATGACTTCAACAGATTCATCTTTCAATTCCTTTTCTCCTTTTACACTTACTAACCAGTGAACAACTTAATTTTTCCTTCCAAGTTTGGACCCATCCTATTATTTTACCTGGAGTGGGGGACTGTTGGGCAAGTTCCTTCCTCCTAAAGCCTATCCAGCTGCAATCATGCTCCGTTAAGAAACTACTGAAGAGTACAGCTTATATAATTTCATTTCATTTCATTTATTCGAATTTCTATACCGCCCTTCTCCTTTCGGACTCAGGGCGGTGAACAGCCAGATAAAAAACATCTATACAAACATCACAGTTAAAAATAAAGTTAAAATAATTTATAAATTTGGCCCATAATTTAAAACTTGTCAATTAAAATAAATATTAAAATTTTAAAACTAGCCCTAAAATCAGGACAGACCGGCTAGCTGAAAAAAATGAGTTTTTAGGGCCCGACGAAAAATCCGGAGGTCGGAGATCACTCGTATCTCTGGGGGTAGATTGTTCCATAGGGTAGGTGCCACCACAGAGAAGGCTCTCCTCCTGGGGGTCGTCAGCCGGCATTGTCTGGCCGACGGCACCCTGAGGAGGCCCTCTCTGTGGGAGCGAACCGGCCGGTGGGAGGCTATTGGTGGCAGAAGGCAGTCCCGTAAGTACCCTGGCCCTAAGCCTTGGAGCGCTTTAAAGGTGATCACCAACATCTTGAAGTGCACCCGGAAGTCCACCGGAAGCCAATGCAGCTCGCACAGGAGAGGAGTCACATGGGAGCGCCCCGTCGCTCCCATAATCCCCCGCGCAGCCGCATTCTGCACCAGTTGGAGCCTCCGGGTGCACCCCAAGGGGAGCCCCATGTAGAGAGCGTTACAATAGTCCAGACGAGAAGTGACGAGTGCTTGAGTGACCGTGCGTAGGGAGTCCCGGTCCAGAAAGGGGCGCAACTGGCGTATCAGGCGAACCTGACAAAAAGCCCCCCTGGCCACGGCTGTCATATGCCCTTCTAAGGACAGCCGCGCATCCAGGAGGACACCCAAGTTGCGGGCCCTCTCCGTGGGGGCCAATGATTCGCCCCCAATAACCAGCGATGGCATCAGCTGGCTATACCGGGACGCCGGCAGCCACAGCCACTCGGTCTTGGAAGGGTTGAGTTGAAGCCTGTTTCTCCCCATCCAGACCCGCACGGCCTCCAGGCACTGGGACATCACTTCCAAGGCATCATTGGGATGGTCTGGGGTGGAAATGTACAGCTGAGTATCATCAGCGTACTGATGGAACTCCACCCCAAAACCACGGATGATCTCACCCAGCGGCTTCACATAAATGTTGAACAGGAGGGGCGAGAGGACCGACCCCTGCGGCACCCCACAAACAAGGCGCCTTGGGGTCGACCGCTGCCCCCCTGTCAACACAGATTGTGACCGGTTGGAGAGATAGGAGGAGAACCACCGCAAAACAGTGCCCCCCACTCCCAGTCCCTGGGACTGTATAGCATCACTACACATGCGTAGGTATCACAAAAGCATATTCTGTTCCTTGCTTGCAAAAAAACAAAACAAAACAAAACAAACAAAACAAACCGAACCGAACCGAACCGAACTGAACCAAGCAGAGCAGAGCAGACAATTCTGATTTGTTTTTTGCTGGTATTTGTCAGAACAATTTTAAATATTATAGGTTCATATGATCTTCAGTTTTCCCACTGTGTTCTGATAAGCAATTTGGCAGTTAATAATAAGAACTGATTTCATTGTTTATCTTGCATTCATTTAGATTCCTTAGAAAGTATGGGCAATAAACTTTCTGCAGGATTGTGTGAATTAATAGTTCTCGAAAAACAAAAAACCTTTGAACAAAAGGATTGAATTTGTTACCAGCATTTTAATATGTGTTGATTGGCTTTCATTTCCATTAATACAAGTCAGAAAGCTTAAAATTACACAACATAGTATTAATTGAGGACAAAGTGACCTATGGATTATTTTTAAGTTATTTGGACTGATGTAAAGTCCAATATAAAGTCCAATAACTTCTGTAAAAACTATATTTATGTGATTCTGTATTGAAATCAATTTACTTAAATTACCTCTTAAACCTGTAAACTGCATTGAATTTAACTTGAATTGCCATTTTTGTATCTTTGTTGTACAGATTTTTCAAAGAAAAAAATGGAGCATATAATCTGTAAACAGATTAATTATGCAGTATTCTGCTTTTATATTTTTGTTCTTTCTAATATTTTGTGCACAAAATAAAATTTACTATACTTTAATTATATTCATAACAATATATTATATTATATTAGGAATAATATATTCCTAATATATTCCTAATAACATTGAACAAAATAGGTACCTGCATTTATTGGAAAGAAATCCATGCCCACAATTTTGGTGCTAATTACAACTTGTTATTGGGAATATAACAAACTTTAGAAATGGATTTTTGTTCTGGAATATATTAACTTTTAACTAAACAAGTTATGTTTCTTTTAGGAATAATCCTGAAACTATTAGGATATATGTAACTATTTAAAAGCCTATGGTTCCTTATTAGCAAATAACATTGTATATTTAAAGTCTTGATTTAAGAAAACAATAGCTTTATATGTTGAAGGCTTTGCCAGTCTGTGTTAAATATATGAATAAACTGAGTTTATTTGTAAGGATCAGCATTTTTAAAAAATAACTGTGAATATAAAAAAGTCTCTCATGAGTTTGATTCCTGGTGATTACATGGGTACATTGATGTTATTTCTTGAGATGTATTTATTTTTAACTTTCCAATCTTCTTTTCAATTCTAGAATTTTCTGGTGATATCTCACCTAAGCATTAACCAAGTCAAATGCTGGTTAGCTTTTCCAATTCCATGTTCAGTTCTTCTTCTTGTGCCATATCCATCATCGGACGTTGGAAATCATGTTGGCGATCCTATTTTGATCAACAGCTGCACAAAAAAGTGCTGCAGCATTTTGTCCAAACCAGTCCCTTAGATTTTGAAGCCATGATGTTCTTCTTCTGCCTGGACCTTGTTTGCCTTCAATCTTTCCCTAGAGGATTAAGTGAACTATGGCATATTTTTCATAGATCTTTTTCATTTTGAAGAATGTTATTCGACCTTTCTCTATCCTTTTCTTTATTTCAGTGGCCAGGCCCAGCTTTCATGTAAATTAGAACCCAGGTACATGATCCTTTTGACCTTTTCTAGTGGTATTACTTCCAAATTTATTGGTGGTAAATTAATGGGTTGTTTGCTGACGACCATAATCTTGGTTTTTGAGGGGTTAAACTACAAGTCGTATTTTTCAGATATTTCTGTTACTCTGTTGAGGAGGAACTGAAGATCTTCATGCTTACTGGCAAGCAGAAATGTATCATCAGCATATCTTAAATTGTTGATCATTTACTTTGAGGCCAGCATCAATGTTTTCTAGTGCTTCATTGAAAATTGACTCAGAGTACGTATTAAACAACAGCCGAGACAGAACGGACATTGCTCACCTGAACGTCCATTTTCAGGGCGCTGCGACTCCAATCCATGGACGGGTAGTATCTTCTAGTTGCTGGGCAGAACTGAGTGCAGATCACTTCCAATTGGTTGGCCACACCCACATTGTCCAATCATCTCCAGTCTTTCCTCACGAAAGTATAGAACTAAGGAATTATAACAGTCAGTAAGAACTT
The DNA here is from genome assembly GCF_059756535.1 of Pantherophis guttatus. Classification (NCBI taxonomy): domain Eukaryota; kingdom Metazoa; phylum Chordata; class Lepidosauria; order Squamata; family Colubridae; genus Pantherophis; species Pantherophis guttatus. The sequence goes on from NC_142066.1 coordinate 132,376,433, forward strand.
ATGTAAACCAACGGTAAAACAGGCAGACCCAGGGTGGGTATGGATTGGAGTCGCAGCGCCCTGAAAATGGACGTTCAGGTGAGCAACGTCCGTTTTCCATTGCGCTGCTCCTCCAATCCATGGACAGGATTTACCCAAGTTCAATTGCCCTGGGCGGGGGGCTGACTGTCGTCCTCTCCTCGGGACGTGACCACCTGTTGTAGAACCCTGCGTCCAAAGGCAGCGTCGGCTGAAGCATACTTGTCGATTTTATAGTGTCTGATAAATGAGGAAGTCGATGCCCACGAGGCCGCTCGACAAACCTCTAAGACGGAAGCGTTTGTGGCCCAAGCTGCGGAAGCTGCCGCACTGCGTGTTGAATGTGCATAAATCTTAGTCGGCCGAGGACGTGCTTGGATGTCGTAGGCGATTGAAATACAAGCCTTGATCCAGCTGGCAACTGTAGCCGATGAAACCTTGCGTCCCATTGAAGAAGGGGTGAACGATACAAGTAAGGACTCTGTCTGACGAAAAGATTCAGTGCGTCTGATATAACGTTGAAGGGCCCTCCTAACGTCCAAAGTATGCCAGAGAATCTCAGTCTGATGACGAGGATTCGGACAAAAGTTAGGAAGGACCAAATCTTGGGCTCTGTGGAAATGTGAGTTTATCTTAGTCAAGAAAGTCGGATCCAATCGCATCACCACCCTGTCACTGTAGAAGGTGCACAAGTCCTTCCTTACTGAAAGAGCAGTGAGTTCAGAGACACGCCTCGCGGACGTAATTGCAAGTAGAAAGGTGACCTTCAGCATCAGAAATTTAAGAGATACCGAAGCTAACGGTTCGAAGGGCGTGGTGGTAAGAGCCTGGAGCACAAGGGTAAGGTCCCACGATGGGTACCGATGAACAACCGGTGGTGAAAGGTTGGTAGCCCCGTGCAAGAAGGATTTAATACGCGGATTTTGTGATAGAGTACGGTGGCTTTCACATGCGATGACGGTTGAAAGAGCGGCCACCTGGCGTCGAAGCGTGGCAGGGGCCAGGCCCTTAGCCAGGCCACCATGCAAGAAGTCCAGGATGTCCGGGATATCCGCTGAAGTTGGATCGACATGATGCGCAGAGCACCAGGTAGAGAATGATCTCCATGACGCTTCATAAATCCTGGTGGTCAACGGCCGCCTGGCAGACTGAATCACACGGATGACATCGTCGGACAATCTGTCCTTCTGCAGTCTGAGCCACTCAAGCGCCAGGCGGTCAATCGGAGCCACTGCGGATCTGGATGGTTTATGGCTCCCTGGCAGAGAAGGTCTGTTGCAGGAGGAATCGTCCATGGTGGCAAAACGGACAGGCCCATGAGGTCGGCATACCAGGGTCTGCGAGGCCACTGGGGAGCAACGAGGATCAGTTCGGCCTTTTCGAGCAGAAGTTTCCGAATGAGACGTGGAATCAGGGGGAAGGGGGGGAACGCATACAGGAGTCCTGGAGGCCAGTGACAATGTAGAGCATCGAAGCCTTCCGCTCCAGCTGCTGGGTAGCGTGTGAAATATCTCGGAAGCTGTGCGTTCTCGGGAGTCGCAAACAGGTCCGCCCGTGGCAGGCCGAACCGTCTTACTATCTGTTTGAAAATGGCAGGATTCAGTGTCCATTCTGCAGGGTCGATGTGTTCCCTGCTGAGCCAATCCGCGGTGACATTGGCATGTCCCGAGATGTGATCCGCTATTAGAGATGCCGTGTGGTGTTCCGCCCAAGCTAACAGCCTTTCCGATTCCAGCATCAGGAGCCTGGATCGTGTGCCCCCTTCCCGATTTATGTGTGCCTTGGTCGTAACGTTGTCCGTTCGGACTAGCACATGTTGTCCCTCCAAGACCTCGCTGAAATGTCGCAGAGCGAGCCGAACAGCCCTCAACTCCAGCCAATTGATGCTGTTCGACCGCTCCGCTATGGACCACTGACCTTGAACTACGTCGTTCTGGAGGTGGGCTCCCCAACCCAGGAGGCTCGCATCAGTGGTCAGCACAAGATGGTCTGTCTGGAGGAAGAAGCACCCTTTTTGAAGTGTGGGGGACCTCCACCACGTGAGTGACAGTCGTGTCTGCGGAGGTAGTCGAATCTGATAGGTGGATGTACTGCGTTTCGCCTTTTGAAAGGGAAGTAACAGCCATTGAAGAGGCCGGGAGTGCCTGCGTGCCCAAGGTACCACAGAGATGCACGAGATCAACTTCCCTAACAATTGAGTCAGCAAAAGGAGTGACACCTTCCTCCGGGCCTGCACCTGTCCCACCAATGTCTTTATATCTAGAATGCGATCTGGGGACAGGAACACCTGGCCCAATTGTGAGTCGATGACCGTTCCCAAATGTTGGAGGCGGGTCGTAGGGATCAAGTGGCTCTTCTGATGGTTGATAGAGAAGCCGTGGGCCTGGAAGGTCTGTAGAACTACCTCTATGTCGAGCCTCGCTTGTGAAGGGGACGGAGACAAGACCAGAATATCGTCTAGATAACACAGTAGACGTATAGAGCGAGCTCTGATGGTGGCTGCTATCACCGCTACTAGTTTCGTGAAGGTCCGGGGTGCAGAGGAAAGGCCGAAGGGCATCGCGCAATATTGAAAATGCATGTTGTTGTATTTGAATCTGAGATAGCGACGATGCAGGGGGTGAATCGGGACATGAAGGTAAGCTTCGCGGAGGTCCACAGATTGCAGATAGTCCCCTTGTCTGATGGAAGACAAAATTGACCTCAGCGATTGCATTTTGAACCTTCGATATAGTACAAATTGGTTGAGCTGTTTTAGGTTCAGTATTCCTCTGTGGCCCCCGGATGACTTGGGCACCAGAAACAAGGTAGCGTAGAATCCGGTCCGCTCCTGACCCCTGGGAACTGGTTCCACCGCGTTGATTGAGAGTAAGTGAGAAATCTCTGCCTCCATGAGTTGTTTTTGAACTGGGCATCGAGGTACAGGGCAGCGCCGAAATCTGTTCGGTGGTAAGGTATGAAACTTGATGCAAAGGCCGTGACGTATTAAGTTGCGGATCCAAGCATCCGTCGTTGAGAGGTCCCACTGGAGATGGAAGCGCTGGAGACGACCCCCAATGGGACCCGGACTTGGTGAGTCACTTGCCTCGACGAGCTGGACGGTACCCGGCTCCTCTGAAGGGACGTTTCGATTGAGACATGGACCTGCCCCTGTCCCGAAAGGACTGCCTGTCTGAAGTTCCGTCCGAGCTCTGGGTATATGATCGCGGAAAGTATTGACCGCTGCCAGTTGAGTAAGGCCGAAAGGACTGTTGCGGCACATAAGGTTGGAATCTTCGCTCAGGTTTGCGGTAGGAAGAAGATGAGGAAGGCAGGACCTTGCGTTTGTCCTTATCCTCAATCAGAATCGGGTCCAAACAAGTGCCAAAGAGAGAAGGGGCAGAAAAAGGAGCCGCCGCTAACTTCCACTTCGCCTTGTTATCTACCCTCCAACTGCGAAGCCAGAAGAGTCGTCTATTTGTCACCGTCGCTGCTATGGCCCGCGAAGCAAACTTGGCCGCTGTTAGTGAGGCATCTGCGGAATATTCTGTGGCGGCTACCAATTTGTTAATATCTTGGTGTAGCCTCGTATCCGTGGGTGGTAATCTCTCCTGTAGCTGGCGGAGCCAGATCAGGGAAGCCCTGTTAAAGAATGAAGTTGCTGTGGCTGCCTTGATGGCCCAAGCCACCGCTTGGTGTGCCTTGCGAAACCCCAGTTCCATCTTACGGTCCTCTGCTTTGAGGCCATTGACCACATCTGAAGTCATCAGGGCAGAAGAAGATAGGTTAGCGACCGGAGGGTCCACCGAAGGCATGGCAAGGATGTCCTCTAACTCTTTGTCTGCAGCATAAAGACGTTTATCAAGACCACTTGGGGATGTAAGTGAGCCCGGCTGGCCAAATGCTGAAGTTATGACATTGGAGAATAGTGGAGGGCAAGGGATCACGTCCCTATCTTGCTCCGACACTTGGAATAGAGAGTCAATGGGGGCTGAGGACTGGTCCTTGTCTGTGTCCACGTTACTGATACCAAATTTGGTGGCCCTCTTGGCTTTATGAAGTAAGGATTTGAAAAGAGAAGGCCGGAAAAGATTCTTGAACGCTGGTTTCTCAGGGGGAAGGTCTTCATCGTCTGAGAATTCGATATCCTCAGGGCAAATTTCCCCCTCCTCCGCTTCCTCCGAAGAGGAATCTTGGGAATAGCGTCTGGTAGAAGTGGCTACCTGCGTTGTAGGTTGAGCTGGAGCCTGAGATGGCCCAGCTTCAGAAATTAAATCTGCCTTCTCCTGTTGGATACCAGCTGCCAAAATTTTGGCCAATGCGTCGGATAAAAGAGAATGCAAACTTGCCGGATTGGCCGGCGCCTCCGGGCGGAGCCCCGCCGCAGTAGGAGTAAAGGTAGCCTCAGGGACATTGCGTCGTACAAGTGTATCCGATCTCGAGGGAATGGAGACATCAGGTAGTGACCTAGAGACTCCCCTGGAGAGATGTAGGTTAGAAGAGGCCCTAACTTGGGTGTCTCTGGAGGTACCTGCCCGTTCTTCTGAACAAGGGGGTTGCTCTGGCAACGATGAATGTTGTTGTTGTTGCTGAGCCCGTTCAAATTGTCTTTCCAAGGCTTGATGTCTCCTCTGTTCCGCCTTGCTAGTTGCAGACGCTTTGGGAGCAGACAGGGCCTTGTGAGACCTGGATCTGGCCTTTTTTGGCCGTGACTTAGGCTCAGGTGGAGCATAATTGCTGGCGTCCTCTGAATCAGACGACAAAGCTAAATCCGCCATTAGTTTGCTTGGATAGGTACAGGCAGGCAAAAAAATTGTCAACACCGAGGCTCACTGAAAAGAATTTTGCCCACAGTGAGGACTGAAGGGATTAGGGTTTAACAGGCTCAGAAGCTGCTGAGCTCAACCCAATCAATAAGGTCTGGGCCTGGTGAGAGTTGAACTTGTAGTAAATGCAAGTAGCAGTTGTTTTAGTCCACTGAAATACAGGCCCTTGATTGCAGGCAACAACTTAGAATGCGCTAGTTAAATTAGCCTGAAGACCAATATGGGGCGATTAGAGGGGCTAGTCAGAAGTCTATGCCAAAGGAGCCAGTCACTCTGGTCTTTTAAAGGTGCAGAAGACAAACGGCGCTGATCTGAGGCCTCAGTTAAGCCTGCTGTCAGTTAAGCGCCCACAAAATGGCGGCCCCACGCTGTCAAGATGAGTCCAAAATGGCTGCCCTGGGCCCGACACTACCTCCCAAGGCGTTGCGCTGCTCCGGTGGTAAATAGGTCTCACAGATTGCGTTGAGCCGGGACGTGCGGCTGGCGGTTTCTCGTTGTTTAAAATTGCCGAAATCGCCCTCTCGGCTGGCGCTTGAAGCGGAGGTCGCGGAAAAGCACACCGCGCCTCCCAGCTGATAAGCGCAAGTCCCGGAGGCTGCCTCCAGGCCGGTTAAGCGCTCCGGAGCCGCTAATGAAGAGCTGAGGGGTCGCTGTTGGTCAAACGCCCCCCAGGTCGAACTCACGAAGGCAGCGGCTGTCAGCAACGCGGATCCGCCCAGCCGGGTCGGAATCCGGTGCGCTGTGGTCCCGATGTACAGGGAGACTGGCGGGACGGTTTGGAGCCCCAAACTCGTCCCGTTCAGCAGCAATCCAAAGCAATACAGTCAAAACACAAAAATAAGAAATTAAAATAATAAACTAATGGAAGGATCATAGAAATAAGAGAGCACTCAATTTCTCCAGTTCTCACAGCAACTGAATGAGAAAGACTGGAGATGATTGGACAATGTGGGCGTGGCCAACCAATTGGAAGTGATCTGCACTCAGTTCTGCCCAGCAACTAGAAGATACTACCCGTCCATGGATTGGAGGAGCAGCGCAATGGAAAATACAGCCCTGTTTGACTCTACTTCATATTTCTGCATCATCTGATTATTTTCAGCCTAGTCTCACATTTGCTACCTGATGCCAATATAGATTCTTTATTATTTGGATATCTTTGTCATCTAGTCCCACTTGTTTCAGGATTTGTAATAGTTTGTTGTGCCTTACTTTATCAATTTTTTTTTTCAAAATCAATGAAGCATATGTAAATGCTGTGATTGACATCTCTACAACGCTGTACAAGAATTTGAATGCTAAATAGGGCATCTCATGTACCAAGATTGTTTCTGAAACCAAATTATGTGTTACTTAGACGCTCCTCAATTTTGTTGTATATTCCTGTGTGAATTATTCTTAGGAATATTTTCAGGACATGATTCATTATGCTTATATCTTCTGTATTTGGTACACTTTTTTGCAGTTATTTTTGGGGGGATTATCAGAAAGGTTGACTTTAGCCAATCATTTGGTATCTTTCCTGTTTCATATATTTGATTGAAATAACTTCAGTAAAAATTTCTTCCTGTTGTCTTCCAGCAATTTAAAAATTCTACAGGGATATCATCAAGTCCTGTGGTTTTTCTTGTTTTCGCTATTTTTATTGCGTGTTCAACCTCCTCCACAGTGATGTTTGGTCCAGTTGTTATACTTCCCATATCAATATCATTCATAGTGTCCTCAAAAAGTTCTTCAATAGATTTCTTCCATCTTTTTAGCTTTTCATCCTCATCCAAGATAATTTTCTCCTCCTTGTCAACTAAATTGTTGGTTTTCTTTTTGTAGAGGCCTGCTACTTCTTTCACTTTTTTGCGTAAATTGAAATTATCAAAAATACATTCTGGCTCTTCTATTTCTTTGCATCTCTTTGCAAACCATTTTTCTTTTGCCAGTTGAATTTTTATTCTAATTATTTTCTGCAATTCATTGTATTTTTCTTTAGTTTTATTTTTATAAGAGCTTCTTTCATACATGAGATGCAGGATTTCATCTGTCATCCACTGTTGTTTCTTGTGGTACCCCTCTCTCTGTTTTGAGTTTGTTATATCTACTATTGCATTTTTAAATTTATTCCAGTTCACTTCTATATCTTCATTATTTAGGTTGTTGGTTTCTTTTAAATGAATTTCTAGTTCTTCTTTTATCTTATCTCCATGTTTAATGATGAAGTCACTATCAATTCTTGGTTTAGGAGGATTCGGGTTTTTCATCCTTTTTAGTTTCAGCCGGACTTGCTGAAGTAGTAGATTATGATCGGATAGTACATCTGCATCTGGGTATGTTTTTACTGATTTTATTGAGTCTCTAAATCTTTTGTTTATTTAAAATTGTGAGTTTTGTTCCTTACTATATTATTTCATTTATCTGCCAATGATCTCCAAGTGTAGAGGCATCTTTTTGGTAACTTGAAAAAAGTATTCATCATACATTGCCTATGTTCCTTGCAGAAGTCTATAAACTGTCACCTCTACCATTTCTAGCTCCTAAATCAAAGTTTCCAACTACAAGTGCATCACTTCTTTCTCCCACTTTTTCATTGAAGTCCCCCCCCCGAGTATTGTGATATTAATACTTTTTAGGGTTTTTAGTACACTGCTTATATCTTCATAGAACTTCTCTAAATCCTCCTCATCACTGTCAGCTGTAGGAGCATAAACTTGTATAACATTCATATTTACTGGAGTACTATTTTTTTGGATCATCATCATTCTATCAGATACAGGAATAAAGGGCTTGATGCATTAAGATTGTTTACAATTATAGTTACTCCATTTTGATGATATTTACCATTTTCACCAGAGTAGTAGTATAATCTTCTATTCTACTCATATTCAGTTTGGTACTATCCATATTCAGTTAGGTACTCCTAACATGAATTCTATTCATGTTCAGTTAGGTACTCCCATTTCCGAGACAGTGTAATAGAATTAACGTAGTTATAATTTTTATGCTTTTTAACTGGATGGAGTGTTTTCTATTTCTATCAATATCCAATAGTAATAATTTTTTGTTTTATATTTAAAAAGCAAAACATTCAGTACATTCAGCTTCTTTATGCTCACTCTCTCAATACTAGATTTTATTATTAAAATTATTGATTAATAACATTATTTATTATGATTTTTTCAGTATTACATGCCACATTTATAAAATGCCTTCTAATAATGGTCTTTATAGCATTGCTATCATTTTGTAAAACTTTCCTTCAAAATTATATTTTTAATCCAGATATTGCATAATATAAGGGAGCTTAATTCCAATAGACTTTTTAAAAAACCAATAGGCTTGTTTTTAATATTCTCTAAATTCCTTTCTGCCTTTTTAAAATAATATTTGATGGCTAGTAAATATATTATTTTTTGCTGACATCTTTGCAATGCCTATCTATTAAATTTCCTATTAAGGATACAATAAAGGCTTAAATAAAAGTACAGAAACAGTTAAAAGACTGTCAAAAAATATAAGAAAGCAATGGCAGGAGCCCATGGGAAATCTCCATTAATGTCAAGGGAATTAGAAGAAATGGTCTAGCTTTTCATGTTAAGGTAATATTGAAAGTAAACTGAAATTAGTTCTTAACTAAATAAAATAAACCTTACTATTAAGGGTTAGAATATTGCACATATCTAAGATATGCATAGGAATATCTGTCAATGGAACCTTATTGCAAGTCTAAAGGAGATATTATTTAATAAACTGAAAATTTTCAAGGCTCCTTTGTAAACTGATTTTGTCTAAAGGAAGGAAAATAAGATTTCAAAAGAAGCCAGGAAAACTAGATATTAATGACAATATCACTTGCTCTTGAAGATAAATACTATATTAGAGAGCGTCTTATGATCAGATCAGAGACAATAGAGTATATCTGTCGATTTTGGGTTATACGAGCGGGAAATTTTGGGAGTTGCTGTCAAAACATTTCTGTAAGGCATTAAGTTGGAAAGGGCATATCTGCAAATCTTAATTTTAAATTGAAGAGCCACCGCTTATATTAAATTTGGCCATCCAATGGCCAAAATCTGAATTTGATTAAATATTTATTTGCTTCCAAAATGTATTTTAAATTGTTTACAACTCATATCATCCAACACATCATATTCTTGGATGCTTCTACTTTCCATTCCCCACATATTTTGAGAAAGAAGAGAATCCGAAACGAGGAACTTGTTCCATGTTGTTGGAAAATTACTGAGAGTAATTTCAGTTTACTTTGCATCCAGTTGATTTCCAGTCAATCCATAGGAAGCATCTCTGCCATTCAGTACAGCTAGCAAAAATAGAGCTTGATATTTCTTTGTTAAATGTCAGCAAATAATATTTTTTTAATTTTTTTTTAAATTTTAATTAGCAAAAATGAGGAACAAAGCATGCAAAAGCAGGAGAGAGAGATACATAAATACCAGGCAAAGATTTATATTATCTATATATCTTGAGTTGTTTTAAAAAAATCCACATAATTTCCCAGAGCTTCTGAAACATTATATTCCTAAGTGAATGCTCTTTGGTTGTTTTAGCTTTAATCCATTTATATAATAATAACACAACAAAAAGTGGACTATTGTCCCATGAAAAAACAATTTGGTGGTTAGAAATGATGCATCCAATATATGGAAGTAAATGTCATGCAATTGAAGATCCAGCCCAATCGGTGTTTTATCATAATATCACAGGGCTGGAAGATAAGAGTCTACATACCATCCTGGACAAATGGTTGTCCATCTTTTCTTGAAAACCACCAGCAATGGGATATCCCTAACTCTGGGAGCAAGCTGTTTCATTGCTTAATAGTTCACATTGTCAGGAAATTCATCTTAGTTCCAGGTACTTCCTCTGATGAGCTTTACCTATTGTGCCTTATGCTATGTTATTTATCTTAAATTAGCACAAATAGTTGAACAGCCTTGAGCAAATATTCCTGGTAAATCTGGGCTGGAATGTATGTAACTTTAAACTATGGCTCTATATTGGGTTTTGTTTGTTTGTTTGTTTGTTTGTTTGTTTGTTTAAAAAGTGCAATATATAAAAGTTAGAGCAATCATTTCTGGATATGTTTTCAGTTCACAACCAGAATCTGTTATTGAGCATTTTTATTGCATAACACTTTTATTGTTATTCTTTTCTTCTCTTCCATGTGATACATGGAAGAGCACCTGCAAATACAATCTGTGCTGAGCATTTTTCTAATACCTGCTTTATGAACATAGGCAGATGCAAGCAAATTAAATAAATCTGAACTCACTGGTTCCATTTGTGGTAGTAACTGGCAATTTATATAATCCGTCAATCAAAAGTGAATAGCAGAAGAGGATTCCCCCCCTCCCCACCCCACAGAATATGTGTCAAGAAATGGCTCACATTAATCCCTTTCAGTTCAGTTTTCTGGAATGGTATTTTTTTCACATGAATATTAAAGTTTGTTTCTTTTAAAGTTTTGTATGCTGGTAAGATACCCTAGACTCTATATATGAAACAACTGAACTGAAATAGGTACAGACTGAGAACTTGTGTTTGTGGAATTAAGTGAGTGGAGATGGAACTTCATAATGCTGCTATCATTTCCAAGACCTCTGAATCCTTGTCTTTACTTACTATTGCAAGGAATTCTAGTAGGTTTTTCAAATAAATTTAGCACACTAATAAATATGAGAGATGAAATAATGTTTATATAATTAACACACACACACGCACACAAATATTCCCCATCTAACTTGTCGATATTGTTCTAGGCCCACACACACTTTTACTAAGACAAGGTATTTCCTTAGTATTAAGGGCTGGAGGGAAGAATATTGGGGTTGGGAGGTAGGAATGAATACAATCAATGTTGAATTGAACCCCAACATTTTTCTTTGTTGGTCTCATTTTTAAAGTAAGGAACATTGGTAGGATATCCATGGCATCAGGATTATATATTACTCCTTTTGAAGCCCCTATTTTTTTTTTTAAGTTGGTGTGCAGTTTCCTGCCTTTCCACACAGGGAATCCCAAAAGTATAGAGTTATGTCCTAAAGAAAGGTTAGCATGTTTAGAAGCGAAAGATTATTTTCTCCAACTTTGTGAGGAAAAACTGCACACTATTGCTTGTCTAGTATGATCTTTGTCTTTTCCATTGAAAAAATATAAAACATGTCCTTTGGCCTTCCAGTATTTTTTTAAAGTTATCTTTAAGAGTTAATACTCATATTTTTACAGGGTTATATGTCTTATATCTTGAAGATATAGTAGAAGCAAGCCAACGGAATTCATTTTATTAGACTGCTAAGGGAAAGAAGAAAATATTGAAAACAGTGCATGTATTTCTTAATCGTTTTTCATCCTAGCTAGGCTGGAGGAAAGGAACTAGACAGCAATCCTCAAATATAGATTTCTGTCTGTTTTGTTTCATAATTTGGTGCAGTAGGGCCAAGCTTATGTTACGGGAATTTTGATTGCATGCAAGAATCTTATTTAACAAGGAAATTATTTAACAAGAAAGGCAGAAAAATTAAAAAACCAGGCCAACAATTTGGAAGCTAAAAGCTATCCTGTGACTCAGCTGTGTGTCCCAGATAAGTAAAAGAAACATTATTTAAAACTAATCCAGAGGAATTTCTTTGTATTACTGAGCGGCTTGGCTTTTCCATATCTCTAGCCAAGTTTCTGTGCCCCAAGAATCTGAAAGTTAGAGTCAAACTTCCTTCACCATTGCTGCCCTTAGATATAAACTTTTTTGTATTGAATTTTTAAAGTATTTTCCATTAAAATATTCTGAAAGTGAAACACATAGTATTTCATCAACACCAACCATTTATTGTCTCATTAATTTTCTACCAAGCCTGACCACTGGTTTTAGAATAATAACTTAGATCAGTTTTAGAGTAATAAGCTTAGGGTTCTAAACTTAGAGTTTTAGAATAATAATTTAATTTCCTCATGCTTGTTGGGAAATTCTGGGAGTCTTAAAGTTGCCAAAGTTGGACATCCCTGATTTAGGACTTTGAATCATATAGGAATATTACAGATGGCTGTCTTCAAACATAAATGAGCCTGAGTGGCGCAGCAGACTAATGCTACTGTTAAAGGTAGTATTTAGCTTCCAGCTGTCTGCAAGTACTGCAAGTTCAATTCTCACCAGGCTCAAGGTTGACTCAGCCTTCCATCCTTTCTAAGGTAGGTTAAATGAGGACCCGGTTTGTGGGGGCAATAAGCTGACTTTGTATAAAATATACAGAAGTATGAAGGCTATTGCTTAACGCATTGTAAGCCGCCCTGAGTCTCCAGAGAAGGGCAGCATATAAACAAAATAAACAAAATAAAAAAAAATATTCAGTTAAATGGGGCTCATCACTTCTCTTGAACCTTTCATTGCTCTGTTAGAACAAATTATGTGTCCTGTTTTAAATGACATGGTGTTATTATTTGGCCAATGTCTTTAACTTTGCATTACTATTTCACCAGGCCGGCCTGGCCTAATTTTCCCCCTCTTTTATAAAAGATTTTTAAAATTTTAAATATCTTTTAGTATTTTATATATTCAATTTTAAATTGGTTTTAAAAGTTTGGGGTTTTAAATTTGTCAGGGCCAAAATTATTTAATTTGATTTTATTCTATTTTTTAAATTTTGTATTGTATGTGTTTTTATTGTTTGGCTGTGCACCGCCCTGAGTCCTTCAGGAGTAGGGCGGTATAGAAATCTAATAAAATGAAATGAAAAATAAACATTCAGTGTTCCTTTAGTTTTGTGCATTTTGCAAATTTGATAAGCATTCTCTTCACTACTTCAGTGAAGTAGGAATTAAATGCTGAAAATATTTAGCCCAAGACAAATTTCTGATGACACCCCCCTCCCCCCCCCAGGTATATCTGTCTACTCTGATGAGAAATTACTGAAGAACAATTTTAGAGTATACTTAAAATCATCTTACTTACTAGTGTCTCTTCAGAATGTCTGTTGCTTTCTAGGATTCAAAAGGGAGTCTTTTGAAGCCATTCCTGGTAAAAATAAAGATCTAATTTGGCATATTTTACAGGGAAGCAAAAAGTGCTTTGCCATTGAGTTATGTTCTTCTCCAAAATTATTTCTTTTTGAATCCAAGAGCTTGCTTTTCCTATGTGCATCCTATGGCTTCAACTATACTGTCATGTCATTAGATGGGAAAATGTGATAAAAAAGTGAACCATAATCTTACTGCTCACTTTTAACTCCATCATTCTTATTTTAATAAGGAGTCAATGTTACTAGTTTAATTTTTCTGGTCAGGCCCAATATAAGAGACTGAATCCTTTCTTATAACAAAGGTATTTATTTCTTGTCTTCCTCAGGAATACATTTGGAGACCTAAGGTTCTGACAGGAGCAACGGCATATATACAGAGGAGGCGGAGCAAAAGGTAAGTAGGGACCAATGGCAAGGAACATAATGACATCACATAATAACATATATACAAATACACATATTTACAGAGTTATTGTTATTGTAGTTATTGTTGACAGATATGAAGACTGCAAAAATTGTGATGATGTTGGAAAGATAACAACATCAGGAGACTGAGAAAATATCACGGTCTTGTCCTAATGTTATATTGTGTCTTAAATGCAATGATTATGTGAGTAGGTGGATTTATTTTCAATTCTATTCCTTGCCTGTTTGTCAGATTATAAATCAGTATTCTGCTAAACATTAAAAATAGAAATTATTTTACCAGGTATAGCAGGAAATCTCAGCGTGCAAAACAGCTCAACCTCCTTTTCATAAATTCCTCTGGAGCTATATACTGTGGCTCCATCATCCAGCTTGATTGTTACTACCACCAGCAGGAAATGCTTTACACGTAGTCTTGATGTGTGACATAGAAGTTCCTTATTGTATCTTATTGGCAAATAAAAAACACAGAAAATGCAAAAATGAATATAGCTACTGTTGGAAGAAATGTCCATCTGGTTCAGTTGCAAGTAGGAAAGACACTGGAAACATGGAGACTGCTTGGAAGGATGGTTTTAATGGCGAACAGGACCACATGGTTAGAGACTGGGGGGGAGGGAGGGAGAGAGAGAGAAAGATAGATAGATAGATATATTTTTATACCCTCTTTATACCCTCTCTTGGACCCCACCTTGGAGCTTCCTGCTCCTGTTTAAGGGCACATATCCTGATTGGTTGTCAGACTCCAATGGGGCCATGCAGGGGTAACTTTGTAGGTTGTCTTGAGTCCCAACTTTGTAGGCTATCTTGGTTGAATCTTGCTGGGTTATGTAATGAAGGAGCTTTGGGCAATTCCTATTATGGATTACTGGCTTTGTCCTGGTTTGGATCTTGAGTAAGAGCTAATCCTATCACCTGGACCTGAAGGTCTTTTGTCTTGTAGATAAGATGGCACCAAAATATCTGCTGGGGCTGAGTCCCTTAAGATTTATCTTTCTCTTTTAGGGGAAATATTCTGCCTTTTTAAATATTTCCTAGAATATTTCATTCTTCTAGGAGAGGGGTGGGTGCTAACTTTCTACAGTACATACATGGAATACTATTCAAAATCAAGACCCTCCTTCTATTTTATGACATTAATCTCAGAATAGAATCAAATTTTATTGAAAATAAAATGTCAACATTCCTTTTTTGTTTTTTGTTTTGCTGACAAGTCACAGGAAAAACATATGGCAAAGGAGATGAAAATATAGAATGATAGAGTGATAACTTATCTGAGCCAATTTCCCGAATAATGCAATCCCCATCCCCCGGGTTCTGCTAAAATATCTTTTGCACAGACCTTCCTTTAGATATTTTAGTTCAGTGCTGAACTACTATAAAAATAAAAGCATTTAACATAATGTTCATTAAATTTATTTTTAGATATTTTAATTCAAAGACATTAACAAGTATGCACAAATGACCCTACTGTCTTCTTGGAAATAATCTTTCTTTTTTCTTATTGTTCTTTTTTTCTTCAGATACTAAACATATCTTCTGCAGGCTTCTTTTATCCAGGCCAAACATACACTGGATCTAGAAATAGGGGATTTGCCTACATCAAGAAAATGGCGCATAAATGTTTGAATTCAAGCAATTAATTAGGCAGTCTAGGTTACAGAGATAAGTCTAGGTATTTGACTGAAATTCTTTTAGATTTGCATAGAATGCCACTTTCTCCATATTTTGCACTGCAAATACTTGCTTTTTAAGGCTCCTGTATGAAACACAGATTGCCTTGGATATGAATGTTTTTTAAAAATCTAAAATATTTTATTTATGTTTTAAACCTGCCACTTATTATGTATGCTGATAATGTAGGGTCAATGTTTAATCAAACTTTATTAGGCCCTACCTAATGTTGTATTAATATTAGGCTCCTGTATTGAATAGAGATTGACTTGGATATGAATGCCTAAGAAAAAAACTAAAATATTTTATTTATTTTTAAAAACAGCCTCTTATTAGGTACTGCTGCTAGTGTAGTCAATGTTTAATCAAACTATTAGACCCTACCTAATATTATCCTAAGATTAGTGTACAGACAAAGTTTTGTAATTAGAATGCAAATCTTGTTATGAAGGTTAATTATAACAATCAAGTATTATTTCATTATATGTGAAAAACAACATGTAACATAGAAAATGAATACATCCATCATCCTGCAGCAATTCATTAGAGGACCTAATCAAATTAAAATCATGCAGTAAAAGCATACAAAGTGCTGGTAATAATATCTATTGATTGACTGATTATATGTGCCAACAATTGTTTTTAATTCCTACCAAACATATAGATTTTTTGTATTTTAATTTTTTAAGAAAATCAAGATCATAATCCAAATGTAAATTTTTCATGTTTATTGGATATCTATACCTATCCAATAAACATATAAAGAACTTACATTTGGATTATGGTCTTGATTTTCTTAAAAAATCAAAATACAAAACAGAAGTGCAGATAATTATTAGTGTAAAGCTAGAGCAGGAAAAGGTAGCACATAATATAGCCAGTGTCTTAAACTTTAAAAGAGCTGATTTTAACAAACTCAGATAGCAACCTAAGAAAAAATCCATGGATGAAAATCCTAAAGGGGGAAACAACTAAAAAAGCATGGGAAATCTGAATAATATGATTATAAAAGCCCATTCCAGCACAATACCGCTGAAAAAGAAAAACAAGTAATCCAAGAAGAAACCAGAATAATTGCACAAAGATCTCTCTGATAAACTGAAAGACACAAATGGAAAGAGGCAGAATACCAGCATATTCCGAATCTGCAAAGATGAAGTCAGGAAAGCTAAGGCTCAGAATGAACAAAGACTTGTAACAAAAGTAAAATATAATAATTTTAAAAAGTTTCTTTCAATCATATTGATATTGATATGTTGATATTGATATGAATATTGATATTCATATCAATAACAAGAAAAAGTTAAGAAAAAATTAATAAGAAGAAAACAGTAGGTCCACTTAAGAGAGAAGATGGCAAGGAAGTAATAGGCAGTAGAAAAAAAGCAAAGCTGCTTAACTCATTCTTTGCATCAATCTTCATGCAAAAAGAAACTAAAGCCCAACCTACAAAAAACCTAATTATAAAAGATAGACTAGAAATAAAAATTAAAATAAGCAAGAAAATGGTTAGAAAACACCTATCTGATCTTGACGAATATAAATCACTGGGACCTGATGGCTTATATCCCAGAGTTCTGAAGTAGGTAGCAGATGTTATCTTGGAACCATTATACCATATCTTTCAAAAATCCTGGAGCACCGGGGAACTATCTGAGGATTGGAAAAGAGCAGATGTAGTTCCCATCTTCAAAAAAGGAAAGAAAAAAAAAAAACAACCCCAGACCCAGGAAACTTACAGACCAATCATCCTAACATCAATAGCTGGGAAGATACTGGAAAAAATGATATAAAAAAAACAACAGATCTGAGAACATCTAGAAACAAATAAAGTTATAACTAAAAGCCAGCATGGGTTTGTTAAAAACAAATCATGCTAAACCAATCTTATTTCGTTGTTTGACAAAGTGACTAAATTAGTAGACCAGAGAAATGTTGTGGACATAGTATACTTAGACTTCAGCAAAGCATTTGACAAAATAGACCACAGCCTACTTCTTGGCAAGCTAGAAAAATGTGGATAGACAGCATCACCACCAGATGGATTTGTAATGGGCTGAGAAGCAGTACTAAATGAGTTGCCCTTAATGGTACTACATCTACATGGAGGGAGTAAGCAGAGGGGTGTCACAGGATTCCATCTTAGGTACTCTTCAATATCTTCACAAATGGTTTAGATGAGGGAATAGAAGGGTTACTCATCAAATTTTCAGAAAACAATAAGCTGGCAGGAATAGCCAACACCCCAGATGACAAGTTTAGGATCCAAAAAGATCTTGACTGAACCATGGGCCCTATCCAACAACATGAAATTTATTGTGGAGAAAAGCATTTTACACTTAAGCAGGAAAAACCAAAGATACAAGTACAGATTAGGAGAAACCTAATTTGGTTCAAAAAGAGTAACTGTGAGAGGGACCTTGGAGTCCTAGTGGACAATCACTTAAATACAAGTTAGCAGTGTGCAGCAGCAGCCAAAAAAGCTAATACAATCCTTAGTTATATAAATAGAGGCATAGAATCAAAATCACGTGAAGTATTAGTACTGCTTTATAAAGGCTTAATAAGACTACACCTAGATTTTGCTCACCACATTATAAAAAAAATGTTAAACTTTGGGAAAAGTACAAAGAAGAACAACAAAATCAATTCTAAATTTACTTTTAAAGTCAGTTCAATATTATTCCCCCACTGAAACTCCTATTGCTGCATCTCTGTGACTCTATACAAATTCTGTATCTGCTTAATAATATAATCTTTGACTTGTACAATTCTGAAATGCACATCATTAGTAATATATGCCTAGGAAATATTCAGTATTATATTATAACCTTTTCAAATTCAGTCAAGTTTCCTCTTATCGGTATAATACATTTACTGCTGTACTGTTTATTTTAAGCTATTGGAACAATTAAGTATAGAGGAGTCCTCTCTTGTAAGAAATTTGAGATGTATTTTTGATTAACAATAAAATCTAGCAATCTAAACAAGTTACAGTGTTTGCCCATTGATGACATATTTTAGTATTCTTAGTATCTTTATTTGGATTTAATATTCTCTTATATTTACCCCTATATTAAGTAAGTTACTTAATATAGTATTATGATACGACAACATGCTTTTTTCTCTGTCCATTAATTCCTATATCTCTGCATTGCTTCATTGGGGAGACCTGCCTCTTCCATGCAAGTAATAGAACCATAGGGAGATAAAATTCATTCTGAAATACATACATTATTAAGCAGATAGCATGTTTTATTAATACAGTATCCCAATTTCAAATTATACCATTATAGGGCTTCTATTATTGATTCTAAGGAATATTTTAGATGAATAACTACAAGTACCATATTTTTAGTATTCAATTTTTGTTTATGATCTTGATTTTTTTGATTCCTGATATTCTGTTCTGTTGCTGTACTTCTCAGATGTTCTAACACCAATAAAAACAGAAGAGAGGTGTGTCAACCTTGTCTTGTCCTTTTATAATTATGTTTGTAACTGAAATCCATATACAACTATTGTGACATCTTGTTCATAGTAAATGTTCTATATCCATGAGAGAAAATAAGAACTGTAATTGATGTTTTTTAGAGGTTTGAGTGTAAAAGGCCATTCCAAATTATCAAAAGCTTTCTTTGCATGAAGAAAAATTCATGGCTGTTTTCTTGACCACCATTATCAGTATTTTCAAAATAAATGTTCCTTTACTCAGTTTTACTTTCCTTATTTTTTTGTTGGATTGTTGAGAGATTCCTTTTGCTGATTTGTACATTTTGTAAGCTGTGTTGTATCCATATATTGTGTAATCTTCTCCAGATTTCCTGTTTGCTATCAATAGATTTGAATAGTATGTAGCAAATGTCACACTAATGTGATAGTTCTTTTATTTTATTCTTTTTTCAGTTGATAAAGCAATTTATTTTGTTATCTTGCTTGAAATACCTTTGCCTAACATTCATCTTCTTTTAAGTCTCATTTCCCTCCAAAAGATCTAATTGATTACAAATCTTTTGTTCTGTAGCCAACATTGGATTTTCCTTGTGTCTTGATTATAATTTCTTCAAATCATTCAACAGTATAGTTTTCTGCTTTTGTGTGGCTTTCTTTCTATTCAGTGACAAGAAAATAGATAATCCTCTTATAAATACTTTATTAGATTCCCATAACGTGAATAAAGAAGTATCTGAAGTTGAATTACTTTGGAAGAAGCTTGTTAACTCAAATTGGCACTTCAATTTAATATATTCTTGTAGTATAATGTGCCATTAAGGCTCCATTTTTTTGAGCCAGTGATTTATCTATGCAGTTTTATCAGGTTATGATCTGTATAGGTAAATGCTGTGAAATCCACTCTTTTAGTTTAGATACTAGTGAATTACTATCTAATTCAGCACACATCTATTTTTGAATAAATTCTGTGAGAAGAAAAAACTATATTTATTTCTCTTGGTAGCTGAAAGAGTAATGACTAATTACAACATTTTTCTAACAGATTAGAAATGCAAATAAAATTCTTCAGATATTTACTATTTCAGACACTATAAATAGAAAAAAATACCAGATGTGTAAAACCACCTGATATTAAACTGTATGTGTATGTATATGTCAGTATCTCTATGATTAGCATACATACTTCTGTGTGTTCAATGATAAATAGATAATAGATAGATAAATATGGAGATAGATAGGTAGATGACCGATAGATAGATTGACAGATAGATAATAGATAGATGACATATAGATGACAGATCAGTGACAAGGGAGATATAATAGAAAATATAGAAACACAAAACAGCATAGAAGGCATTTTTGTGCATATTTGTGAGGTTCTAACACTAGGAAAGTATTTTCTTGTATAGAGCCAGTGGTGGGATTCAGCCGGTTCTTTCCGGATCACATGAATCGATAGCATCAATTGCGGGAGGCTCTGCCCACCCACCCGGACATAATGCATGACTACTGCGCATGCGCAGAAGGCCATGTGCATGTACAGAGTTGGCGTGTGCGCTCACATTTGCAAACCGGTAGGGAAGGTAAGTGAATCTCACCTCTGTATAGAGCAATGGCAGTTAAAAAAATATTGTGAGTCTTCTGGAATTATTAGGGTTGCCAGAACAAAGTGTATGAGATCGTTCCTAGAACAGCGAAACTTCTACTAGCATTCAGTGTTAAGAGGAGAGGATACAAGTTATTGTAGGAAGGTAATGGGAAAAATACATGGGCATACTCTCAGGTTCCTCCAGATCATAGGTTCAGCTTCACTCTGTGGAAGGGGCACACCTTCTCTCCAGCATCCCAAAGGGTAAGAGATTAAAACAGCTAAGGAAAAATATCAGTGCAGTGTTTCTTAACTTTGGCTACTTAAAGCCAAAGCCAGGTCCTATGGACTTCTATTTCCTAGCCGGCATGCAGTGCTGTAGAGCAGCCTGCTATAGTGGATCAGGCAAATAATGTTGGATAGGTAATTTGATAATATGAAAGGTTTACTGTTCCTGTCCTGTCATTATTGATTATCTAATTCATCCTGTTTTACTTGGAGGACTATGTCATATACTTTCATTCCCAGGTGCTGCTGAAATAGTGCATTCTGAATTCTGGCTTTCCAGAAGGAGAAAACCTTATCAAAAAGGAAGGCAGAAGCCAAGAAATTGCTGGAAAAGTGAAGCTTGAACCAAACACAGAGTAGATGTTTGCATGCCCTAGCCTAGATTATAGGGCAACCTTTCCAATTTCTGAACAAAGTGCTGCATTTGATATGCAGCAAGGTACTCACATTAACTGATTAACTCTTACAGTACAATGGCTAAAGATGAACAGTCAAGGATATCCAAAATTCATGGCCTTCACAGAGAATGAAGTCGATCAAAATGATAGCAAACCCTCTTGCTCCATTATTGCACTTAAATTAATATTTCAGTTTTACTTATAACATGCCAGTTAAATAGAACACAAAAACCCTGAAGGCACAATTTCTCCATAAATTAAAGACGAGGTTATCAGACTGGGATAACCAGAATACTAAGCAAGCAAAGAAGAACACGGATAATTGGAAATGAGGAGAATGGGGTGGCAGTGGAGGTTTTTCAACCACATGTACTAGAGCAGTAATGGTGAACCTTTGGCCTGTCAAAAAATTGGAAAATGCCTAACATCTGCCATGTCTCTTTCTCTCTCACATACATACCCAACCAAATGAGGAACAATTCTCTATCTTCCTCCCATCTAGACCATCCTGAACAGCCACATTTGACAACAATGCCAGTGCTGGCCTAAAGTCAAGACTTGGGCCTCAACTTCAGCCATAACAGCACTGCTGCCATCAAAAGCCTGTCATCAAAAGCCCCCAATGGTTCTAAGCCTTGGGAAATGGTCCTATTACCTGTGGCCAATTGCCTGGTGACTCAGTGTTCCCCTGGATCTTCCACACATTGTTTACCTCCAGGGACTTTTCTCTTTCTATTCACAATTCCTGCTCTGCTACCTGAGACTGCTCTGGGTCACATAAAGCCTTCATTTTTAAAGAATGGTTTTCTACAGCCTCTGAAAATTGCATGAAAGCATTCTCCTTTCTTACATAGTTTTCAGAGGTTCCAAAGGTTGCACTAGAGCACACTATATTCTTACATGGTCTCTGCAGCTTCTAAAAATTGCATGAGAACTTTGCGTGTTTTTAAGAACAGTGGTTGGATGTTGGCAAATGCTGGCATGTTCAGTATGTAACTGATTAAGGTATTGTCAATTTCAAGCAGCAGCCCAAGATGTTTGAGATTACTAATCACCTAATCACAAAGTTATTGTTAACTTGAGGTTAGGATATACCCCACTACAGAGAAAAGCTCTTCTCTGTTCAAGAAAAGATATCAAAAATCAAAATCAAACAATATTTGATTTTAAGAATGCCTGGCAGATGGAGAAGATGGTAGATGAGATATGGATATCCGGTAATCCTAACTTTTTGTTGGACATTAGAAAATCTCGGAAAGAAGTTTAAATAAACATCTTGTCTAACAAATAATATCAAACTGCCTGTCTTCCTCCCATTGATGTCCTTTAAAGTTAAGATGAATCACCTATAGCAGTAACTAATGGCAGAGTCAGCTCTCCTGTGAGCATACTTACCTAACTGGAAAGGTAGTACAGGAGCTAGTATCAGGAATGACTCATTATTTTGGCCTGAAAGATCTCTCTTTCTTCTTATATCCCAAATCATGTTTCATTGATCAATCTAAATAAACTTTAGACACTCTGCTAAAGGCTAGTGTTTCTTGCTCATGTAATCAATTGTCCTTGATCATTAATTCCAGCTCCAGATAAACTGACACCAGTCACAGCTTTGAAGCTGACTTCACTGAATATCCTATGGTAAATATTCATCACATGATCCATTCCAATAATGTAACTTCTACTGCTTAGACATTGATATGTTATATCATAGCCTAGGAACTTTTACTCTTCAACAATTCATTGAATTATTGAACATGTGCTATTGTCAGTGAGCATTATCTCAGTAGATGGCAACTTTCATCCACTCAAAAAGGAGTGGAACAGGCTCTTCTTTTTTTTTTATAATCTGAGCACGGCAACAATAGCACCCACACCATATTGGGCTATGAAACAAGACAAAAACATTATTCCTGTAAAACTTTTTAGAACTAATTTTTCTACTAGATATTAGATGGCTGTCAGGTATATGCTTATAATAATTTTAAACCAACACATATTACCCAGTCTTAATTCCTTAGAACATTAATAATTCATCTTCAGCTCTAACTAGATATTCTTCGTCTAGTTTTTTCTATTTTTATAAATCTTCTGTCCCAAATTTTCTGATATCTTTTGGAACTCTGAACTGCAACAAAATTTTATTTCCATTATTTGCAGTCAGGATTCCAGGACATATTGTTACCATTTGAATTATTTCTTCTGAAGATAATTTCCGATATTTCATATGCATATTTAATGTTACCCTATTGTTGCTATATTGGCATGTTTAACTTTGAGTCTTAGAGACAAATTTAACTTCCAAATCTTTGCATGTTTGCTAAATCAGCATTATTAGATTCTTCTCTGAATTTTTGAACTTCAGATCAAATTTCTGTTGGAATTTATTAGTTGAGTTGTAACTAGTTCTCTTATTTCCAATAAAGAAATTTCTGCATGGTTATTCTCATACTTAGTGAATCTTCTTTACTCTGTCTCCTCTCATTCATCTTTTAGAAAATGACACATAAATTCCTTTTCAGAAAGAAATAGGGGACTCTGTAGATCCCAAAACAGGTTTCCTCAAGACCAAGGCAGAATCCCTTGGTTGCCCTCATGTCTAAAATAAACTGTTTCTCAGCATCTCTAGTTCTTTTCCTGCAGAACTTCCCTGAAGAGATTCAACAGGTTCTTCAGTACTCCTACATCAACAGTGGAAAATTAAAAGTAGAGCAATGGTACTGGAACATTTCTATCTTCCTCACACATGGAAAAGACTAAAGGAGAACTATAAGCTAGAAATCTATCCACCAAAATACAGAGGACAAAGAATACATTATTTTTTTATGTGGGTGTATAATCTAAGAACTAGATAATGGCCAATAAAAATTCTATTCTATTCTATTCTATTCTATTCTATTCTATTCTATTCTATTCTATTCTATTCTATTCTATTCTATTCTATTCTATTCTATTCTATTCTATTTGAGCACTGTAATCTGTAGTAACAATGTTTTTGATATTTATTTATTTGACTTAAAAGTCACTCCAAATTCTACAACTCTGGGCAGCATAAAAGATGCAATCATAAAAAGTGACAAAACCAACTGCAGAGTTAAAAAAATAAAGATTTCCAGAAAAACAACTATCAGTGGAACTGAAACATTCAACATGAATATTGATCCCGTCCTCTCAGTTTTAATTGATTCGGTTTTAATTTGGGTTGTTTTAAATTATTTGGGCCAAAATTATTTAATTGTTTTAAAATTGTTTTTTAAATTTTGTATACAATGTTTTATTTTGGCTGTGCACCGCCCTGAGTCCTGCGGGAGAAGGGCGGTATAGAAATAAAAATAAATAAATAAATAAATAAATAAATAAATAAATAAATAAATAAATAAATAAATAAATAAATAAACCAACCATCCATTCTAACCCAGACTTGGGGATATAGTCAGGTATTAAGGACTCATTAAAGAGGGCCATGGTGAGGTCCAAATGAAGTCTCATGGGATGGTGTACTAGAGGACAGGAATCATGACAAAATCTGCTTCCTGAATCCCAATTGTTTAATTGATGGGACCAAGAATTAGATTTGATAAGGATAATATCATAACTATTTAATTCTGACCTGAATTGCTATTTCCTAAAATGGCCCAAATGTAACTTAACTGTAATTGGTTATTTTTGAAGTAAAATAAAGATGCACATTTCAAACTACAGAAAAGGCAAATGGTAGTTACAGTTGAGAATTCATAATAAGAACATAAAACAACATATTTTAGAACAAGATTACAAAATGTACCATAGCATTTCTCTTTTGAATAGCAGGAAGTTTCAAAAGTAAACTTTCTACTTGGCTTTTATTTTTAATGACATGTATTCCCTTTTCGCAAGCAAGCAAGCAAGAACATACATCAATGGTTCATTGATAATAAATAATGGAATATGAAATTTGAAAGAGGTATTTAAAATTCAAGGTATAATATGATTTCCCATTTACTGCTCAAAACAGACTATAGCACCAGAATGATATTACATGAAACAATGAATAAAATTATCAAATAACAAGTAGATATCATCTGCCTTTAATTCATTATCTATTTTTCTGCCTATAAATGAGGTTCCAGTCTGAGCAAGTTGAATGTTATATATATTTCAAAATGTAGGACTATTCTGTGAATTAGCAAGATCTTTCTGCAAAATTTGCCTTTTTTAGATGCTGCATTATTATACAGCAGGCTAAAGTACCTATATTGAAAAGAGATGTGCACCTGTATTTTTGTATCAAAAGATTGCATTATATCTTTTAACTTGGTATAAACTTTGCAATCGAACTATAGAAGCAGCTGAGTTTCATAGATTAATTGTAGGCCTAGGTTTTATAATTGACAGAGTTACAATAAATTCATTGTGTTCAGTGGCATATATTTATTTTATTATTAACAACTTCAGTGTTAAAACTTTAGGCAGGGTAGTACAACGTTAAAAAAAAGAATAAATTTAAAAATACAACAAAAGTGTATATGTATAAAAGAATGCCCTGTGGCAATCTGCTGGAGCCAAAACCTTATTGTAAAAATATTTTTACAATCTTCTTAGTAACTTTTTAGTAACAATAGTGCAACAGAGTGCAAATGCTGGAGCTTCAAAGACATTTATAGCCCTTGCAGATGATCTAATACAAACTGAGCAATTCTCATTGAAAACAAGAAGAACAACATAATCATAGCTCCTTCAGGACTTGGATAGATGACATACTAGCAGAGATTGGAACAAGACCAAGAGTGGATACACTGAAAACATGACCTCTTCTGGATGCCACATGACCCACCCTCTTTTGTCTCTGACATACAGGGGAAAATGAAATACCCAATGAGCTATGAAACAGGCTCAATGAACCATAGCACTGCAGTCTAAATTGCCTTAGGATTGTCACAGATTTTCTTTTTTATGGTTTAATCTTCACCAATATAAATCATTTCCTACATGAAAGTTGAAGAGTATGTGTTAAGACTATCACCTCCCTTGATATGGTGAATAAATGTCACATTATAGAAAGTCTGAGATCATTTTCTTGCTCAGGAAAAGAGCTTCTGGGCATACCCTTTTTTATGGTGCCTTCAACATTTATCACCAGAGACTGTTATTTTAAATATGATGCACATCAACCTAGGTGGGAAAAATTCAAATGATCACAGAAGACACACATATTTAAATAAAGAAGAATATATGTAGTTCAGGGTTGAACTGTGGAGTTTGGTTGTTTGCTTGCAGATGTTTAGATGACAGTACTGATAATGTTGTCTAGTTTTGTAATGAAACAGCTGCAAGCAAACAACCAAGGGTGTTTAAAATGACTGATCAGAACTGGGTCTGTATGTGTTGTGGCCATTGCTTACATATGATTTATTCCTCTTATGGGAAATTAATTCTTTCTTACAATGTCTCATTTAATTTTAGAAAATTAAGGCTTTGCCTTTCATAATATTCTTCTTGCATTTTCCAGAGCAAACAGTTCAGTGGTGAGTTTCTACCAGTTCATCCCGGTTCGGGTGGCGGCGGTGGGAGGCTCCACCCACAGACGTCATCACAGACGCTTTGTTCATGTGCAGAAGCACTACGCGCGTGCGCTCACAGTTCCGAACTGGTAGTGAAGATAAGTGGAACCCACTACTGAAACAGTTATTACCTAGGGAATAAGTAAAGACTTTCATTTCAGCCTAAGTAGTTTTGCAATATAACAGAGATAAAATCATATGCTTTGCTAATATATTATCCATTAGAGTTGGATGGTTAATAAAATTAAATAAACAAATAAATAACATAGGATTTATAGGAGTCCGTAGATAATGGATTACAGATAGTATATGCAGCTTGAGACTATGTATAGGTAGTCCTCCACTTACAATAGTTCATTTAGTGACTGTTCAAAGTTACAACAGCATTGAAAAAAGTGATTTATGACCGTTTTTCACAATTATGACTGTTGCAGCATTCCCATGGTCACATGATCAAAATTCAGATGCTCGGCAACTGGTTCATACTTATGATGGTTGTATGGTCCTAGGATCATGTGATCTGCAACCTTCTGAGAAGCAAAGTCAATGGGGAATCCAGATTCACTTAACAACCATGTTACTAATTTAGCAAATGCAATTATTTTCTTAACAACTGTAGCAAGAAAATTCATAAAATGGGGCGAAACTCACTTAACAAATGTTTCACTTAGCAACATAAATTTTGGCCTCAATTGTGGTTGTAACTTTAGGACCACGTGTAAAGTGATTTTATGGAATTCATAATAATAATAATAAAGGCTCATAATGAATTTCACTGAATTGGTGACGACTGCTGCGAAATAATTTCTAGTCTGCTGTAATCTTCAGATTTGGAGCATTTTAAAAGAAATCTAGGTTGCTTTTTTGTCTTTTGTCTTTTTCTTTTTTACAAATGGCTGTGCTGCCTCCAGGGTTTATGTACTGGAGGCCACATTCCAATTAGCTGATGAGTCTGAAGCAAGCCATAGGTCCAACAGAATGAAATGTGCGAAGCTTGAGAGGATTCTGAATGTAATAAATGCAGCAGAAGAGTTAAATGCTCCGTTTGTAACTTATTCACTACTAGACTGTGCTCCCTACTCAATCATTTTGGGGCAAGGAAACTTTATAGCAGTTCCATTGTTATGAAATATTATACTGTAACAATATATGAAGAGAAACCAACCATTGAGAGTTTTGCATCTCATTCCCTCCATTCCTGAACAATAAAGGGACAATTAGTAAGAGACTCAAATCTCCCAAGCATGCATATACTTCATGAGACTGCTCTGATAATGCTCCTCCCTTTTTCTTGAAAGTTCTCTTTGCCCATAAACAGACTGAAAAGAAAACACGGTTTCTCACTGTTTGTCTGAAGATGCAGAATTCTAGTTCCTGTTAATGAAGATCAGAGTACTGCTTCAGTTTAAGATTTGAATCGGCTTGAATAATGAGATAAAAAAAAAGAAGCATTATAAATCAAACGCTGTGGTAAGTCAAGTTTCAAGGACTCATAAAATAAATAACACAAACACCTAGGAATACACAATGTCAAAATAAATTCATAGGTTAAGCTCTTTTCTCAGTCTAATGATTCCAGTTCCAAAAAAAGAAATAAAATAATAAAATGAAATGAAATAAATCTGACCCATTTCTGTCTTTCTCAAATGAGCAGCTCTGAGATTCTACTCGTAGCTTTCTCTTGAGGCCTGTCAAGTTCTTGCATCTCAGATTGGAAACCAACTGCATCTTGAGATAAGGAGCTGTTCTCAGTTACTCCTTGACATTCTCAAGTCATATGAGAATTTTTTGAAAATCCATTTCTTTAAGGCAGAGAATTTTCTTGAGAAGAATCATTTTTTCATTTGTTTAATATGAGGAAAGGTGATTCATGCCACATTTGCCAAATGTCTGAACTGATAGCTTCAAGAAAATTTTTGAAATTAGACAAAGGAATGCATGAAATTAGATGTATTATTATTATTATTATTATTATTATTATTATTATTATTATTATTATTATTATTATTATTATTATTATTATTATTATTAAAATTTTTATACTGGCCTTCTCCTGAAGGATTCAGGGCAGTGAGCAGCCAAGATTAAAATACATACAATATGAAAATTAAAATAATTTAAAACATGATTAAATCAATTTGGCTTCCCCAATTTAAAACCCCTTACCCATAAAATTAACCAATTAAAAATTTTAAGCCAACCCGGCTTGCTGAACTAGAAAAGTCTTCAGGGCCCAGCAGAAAGTACGGAGGTCCGGGATCAGTCGTATCCCTGGGCGTAGCTCGTTCCAGAGGGCGGGTGCCCCCACAGAGAAGGCTCTCCCCCTGGGGGCCACCAGTCAACATTGTTTGACCGACGGCACCCTGAGGAGACCCTCTTTGTGGGAGCGTATTGGCCGGTGGGAGGTTATCGGTGGCAGAAGGTGGTCTCGTAGATACCCAGGCCCTAAGCCATGGAGTTGTATTATGTACAAGTAAAGGAAGAATATGTACAAGTAACCCAGTAACAAAATATCATGCATCAGTTTGTCTCACTATCCTCTTGGCTCCTTGAACCCTCTTGGACCTCCTTCATTTGGGTCTATCTGAATATGCTTGGCTTTGAAAGTCATAATTCACTGATCAACTCTTTCTCTGATGAATCCCATCCAGCTTCTCATGTCCAGACTGACTGAGCTGCCAAACTAACCAAGTTTTTTACATCTCTGCAGGTTGCTCTCTCTCCTTGAATATGCAAGGAAGCATGCCAGAGGAGAAGATTACCAGAAGAAAAACTTCAAGCTTTCTCTCATTTATTTTTTTCCTAGCCATTGTCTTCAAGCTAAATTTCTGTTTTTCTTCTTCTCCTTCCTCTTCAAGGCAATGTGTGTGCTTGGGTCATTTCCCTTTTATTCCAGATCCATAGGTTTTATATCTGTTTCTAATTTTGGGTTCCATTTCTCTCTGGTCTATGTTTTGGGACAACTTTTCCTAATTCTGATTTCCTTCAAACTCTACTTGTTTTATGAACCTTATTATCAGTTTCCATGATCTTCCATGATCTTCTATAATATTTTAATTTCCCTCTGTTCTACATAGCATATCTGATTATCTAATTTCCTCTAGTGACTATTTCCAGAAATAGACAATGCAACTAAGTCTTTAGCACCCAAGTTAATTTTCTTGGTTCTCACGGCAAATCTTACTAACTTGAACCAGTTTTTTTCCCCCTGGCTCTATTATATACTCCACTTTATGGATTATGCAGAATCTATAGTTCTCATTGATCGTGGGTCCGGCGGTCAGGTATGGGTTAATGCCCATCTGATGATGTAGGATTGGTCTACCTAGTTGAGAAGCTCCGCCTCCTCCTGTTGCCTCCCAGCTTTCAGACCGATCCGATTTGGATTAGGTTTGAGCTGTCTCTTGATCGCCCTTCCTACGATCAATTAGATTCTGATTAGATTTTATTAATTATTTCATTTATTAATTAATTATTTAATTCAATTTCTGTTCATTCCAAAATATTTTACCTAAAATTTCCCCTGCTTCTATTGATTGAGCATGCAGGGGAAAGGGCTTCGGCCCTAGCCTGCTCCAGTCATCTGGCAGGTAGGTTGTAGGCTTCCCTATGGTCAAACCTCCCCTGACAGCGTGAAAGGTTCACGCCTGACACCGCTGCAAAACAACCGTTCTTCTCGCAGCCTCCCCAGCCTAACTGATCGCAGGCTCGTTTGGAATTAGAATGGCTAATTTCGCGCCTTGAGCAAGCGCCCTTCGGTATTCGGAGCCTCCCAGCGCTGCTGGTCTCCGTGGGACATCAGATCCAACAGTGAGCGGTTTCGCTGCACGGCGGTGCCGCTGGTCTCCAGGGGACAACAGATCCACCAGTGAGCGGTTCGCTACGCTGCTGGTGGCTTGGCATTTCTGCAGAGTGGTTCGCCCCTCTGCTTGGCCCAGAACCGGGAGGCAGAGTGGTTTTAATGGTCGGAGGGCAGGGCGCTGTTCGGGCGTCTCCTGGGACTTCCCAACAAGCCTTAGACAGATCGGAGCAGCAGCGCTGGATCCCTTGTTGGCGGAGAGACAGCGTTTTCGTAAGTTTCCCTCCCACACGGTTTGGGAGGCCCTAGTGCAACTGAGCAGCATTCCCTAGGAGGCCATTTTAGTTCATTCTTCTCCTTGTGGACGGCCGCCATTTTGGATAACTATCTCTTCGGCCTTTACCTCTCCTGTCCGCCATTTTGTATTTCAGCCTCGTGCTGTAAAAAGGAGAAATTTGTCCTACCAGGATGGCTTCCACCAGGCAGGCCAAATCTAAGAAACATGGCCTTCTGGACAGTGAACAACCGGGACTTCTTCCTCCATGCCTGCCAAGAAGTCCAAGAAATCCTCCTTCAAATCCTCTGCTTCCAGGTCTAAGGAGGAATTGAGGCTTCATCAGGCCATAGAGCGCTCGATTCAGAAGGCCATCAAGGAAGCCTCCATCAAGGAGGTGGATCCTCCAGCCCCCAATTTGGGACAGATTTCCAGACAGGATCCTGAACCCCACACTCAGACTCCAGCACTATCACCGGATGGGATGGCACCGGGCCACAGGATCATGGGCAGGTTAACGAGACTCTGTTTGGGGCTCAAAGGGAGAACACCCCCCCTGCAGGGCAGTCCCCTCCTTCTGAGGTAGCCCCATTAGAGAATGATCTTCATCAGACTGGGGAGGATAATTCCAAGCCCTTGATATCTCCTGATCTGGTGGCATATATACACCAAGCCATTTTACAGGGCATAGCGGCTGACCGTCAGCGCTGCACAGCATCATGGGTTTCGGAGTCTCCTTCGCAGATAGATGTGGAGGGCTCTTGTTTTTCGGCTGATAGGGGTCAACCTATCATCAACCTTGCATGCCCCAAGATGGCGCTCCGGCGCTGAGTCTCGGCTTCTTGGGGGCGATGCCTCGGCTTGGGGGGGGCTCAGGGGGGTCATTTCAAGCATCTATGACCCCCCGCCCGGACGAAGCAGCATCTGAGGAGCCCGTTGGAAGCTTTGTCGGCTCCCCGGACCATCCCAGCGCTGAGGGGGATGACGTCAGGACGGCGGTGGGTGACGGCGGTCTGCGGCCTGCAGGGGAGCGGCACCGGCGGTGGCGGCCGCGGGCGGTCATGGCGGCGGCGGCGGCAGCTCCTGGACGACGTCAGCGTTGTGAGGCCCCTACGGAGGTTCCCCACGCCCCTGGATGCCTCGAGGTGGATCTTTGGAGGCAGGGGGCGGCTGGGGACGTCCGTGGGGGGGCCGATGGCGACGATGGCGATGGGGACTGCGGAGGCCGCGGCGGTGGTCGTGATGGGGGCGCCTAAGGTTGGGGCGGCTCCCAAGGGCCTAAAGACTTCCAAACAGACGGCCCAAGACTCTTCAGCAGCGGTTTTAGGTCTGATTTTGGGGTGACTGGAGAGTATATGACCCTTGAGGGAAGGGTTACCCCCAGGGAGACCCAGAGACCCCCCCCCAGGGTGAGCTGGATGGGGGGGACGAAATTGGGGAGCTTTACCCTCTAGAATGGAAGGTTGAGGGTTATTGGGGCTGGAAAATGACTACAAACTTATGCGGTTTGAATCCCCCCCCTCCTTCCTTCCTTCAGACTGAGTTTTGGCCTATTGGCCTACTACGATCATAGCTTCCCATCCATCTTGGCCTGCTGAACTACTCCTAATTTTTTCCCATTTCCATCTGGCCTGTCTGGATTCCCTACCATGTAGAACTTCTCTGACGAACATTTACGAATTTAAACCTCCTTTGAGCTGGATATTGGATTCCCTGATGCTGCTAATCCCAAGAGGGATACTGGTTCTATGGACATGGGGCCGAGGAGGCGGAATATGGCTATCCTCACCCTTGAGCTTTCTATCAAAGTCTCCATGGATTGGCCTGGTGAGAGACGGCCACAATGGAAACTTTCGGGGTCGAATGATATGCACCTCCTTAGCCACTGTCGTGAGAGGACAGTGGAGCTTGGCAGCCTGACCATGGACTGGAATTTTCCCTACGCTTATAACATCAGTGGTCCCCCACCCTTGGACTGTTTCCCCTGATAGCTATATGTATTCGGTGTCGGAACTCCTCGCCCTGCGAGATTCTCCCCTCTCGCAGATTTGGCCCCCCACATTATCGAGGGCCTATCTCGATGACGGACTTTGGAGTCCGGAGAGATGGCATGGAGCAAGGAAGAATTTATGGGACTTTTTAGGGAAATTTTTAAAGATTTTAAGGGGTTCTGGGGGAGGGGGTTGTAATTATTCTTTTAAAGATACTGGGAAGACGACTATGGCGGATTGGGGGGGAAATCCACCAGGGTCAGAGCCGTGCCCGGCACAGGGTAACAATCCGGGGGGCACCGGACGAGGGATTGGGAAAGGGATGGGGGACGATATCTATGAGGGCTGTACCATCGGCACGGTGAATGGGAGGGGCAGATATGGCGGGAGCAGGGGACCACATCAGGTGCTGGGGGCTCGCACTTGCTGTCTGAGAGCAATTGCTTGCC
This sequence comes from Pantherophis guttatus, assembly GCF_059756535.1. Lineage (NCBI taxonomy): Eukaryota > Metazoa > Chordata > Lepidosauria > Squamata > Colubridae > Pantherophis > Pantherophis guttatus. The sequence goes on from NC_142066.1 coordinate 132,409,151, forward strand.
CCGGTCCCCAAGGCTCTGCTCGGATACTAGGTGGCTTAGATACTCAGGAGCTGGGCCTTCGGCTGATGCTGTGCAATGCCAGGTCCGTGGTCAATAAGGCCCCCCTCATTCACGATCTTATACTAGAGGGAGGAGCGGACCTGGCGGGTATTATGGAGACCTGGTTGGGCCCGGAGGGTGGCGTCCCTCTGGTTGAAATGTGCCCACCAGGCTTCAGAGCATTCCATCAGCCGAGGGCTCAGGGGAGGGGCAGGGGGGTGGCGGTTATTATTAATGAGGATCTGGGTCCGAGGGAGACCACTGTGCCTCAGATAGCCGGATGTGAGTCCCTCCTTGTGAGGTGGGGCCGTGGGGTTCAGATGGGCTTGTTGCTTACGTACCTGGCTCCCTGCCGCGTGGCAACAGCCCTACCTGAGCTACTCGACGTGATAGCCACGGTGGCAGTAGATACACCCAGGCTTTTAGTCATGGGTAATTTCAACTTGCCATCCGTCGGTGAAACGTCTGAGGTGGCTCGGGAGTTCATGGCTTCCATGACGGCCATGGACCTGACCCAGTTAGTTCATGGCCCTACTCACAGGGGAGGTCACACTCTGGATCTGATTTTTGTCTCTGGCCAGTGGTTGAGTGGTCTTGTTATAGGGGATATAGACATGGAACCCTTGTCATGGTCTGACCACTCACTCCTTCGCCTAGATCTTCGAACCGCGACCCCTCGCCGCAGGGAGGCGGATCCAATTAGATGGATCCGCCCCAGGCGCCTGATGGATCCTGATAGGTTCCAGACGGAGCTTGGGCCATTTCCTGAGGATCTAGCACATGACTCGGCCGAGGACCTGGTAGCCGCCTGGGATCGGGCGGCTGGTGGGGCCTTGGACCGAGTTGTGCCTTTGCGGCCTCTGACCCGATGCCGATCCCGTGCGGCTCCTCGGTTTACTGAGGAGCTGAGGGAAATGAAGCGCCGGAAAAGACGCCTGGAGAGCGGTTGGAGGGCCAGTCTCGCTGAATCTGATCGAACACTGGTAAGGTCGCATATTAAGGCCTACCTAGTGGCGATAGAGACGGCAAAGTCTAACTACTTTTCTGCCTCTATTGCGTCATCAGGGAATCATCCGGCCGCCCTGTTTAGGATGACCCGCGCCCTGCTCCATCCGGGAGTGCGGGAGGATCCCTTAGAAGGCAGGGCGGAGGATTTCGGACAATACCTGTATGACAAAATCGCCCAGATCCGGGGGGATTTGGACTCTGACTGGGTAGATCAGGGCAGGGTGACGAGGAATAGTCTTGAGAATGTTATTTGGGAGGAGTTTGATGCTGTGACTCCTGATGATGTGGACAGGATTTTGGGGAGACTTAGTGCGGCCACATGTTTACTGGACCCGTGTCCATCCTGGTTGGTACTGGCTTCCCGGGAGGTTACACGAGGCTGGCTCCAGGGTGTTATCAACGCTTCGTTGAGTGAGGGTTACTTCCCCACCGCCTTGAAAGAGGCGGTGGTGAGGCCTCTCCTCAAGAAGCCGTCCCTGGATCCGGCAATATTGGCCAACTATCGTCCTGTCTCCAACCTTCGCTTTATGGCGAAGGTTGTTGAGAGTGTGGTCGCACGACAGTTTCCGCAATTCCTGGAGGAAACATCTTATCTAGATCCGTTCCAGTCGGGTTTCAGGTCTGGGCACAGCACAGAAACGGCATTGGTCGCGTTGGTTGATGATCTCTGGAGGGCTCGGGACAGGGGTTGTTCCTCTGTTCTGGTCCTGTTAGACCTCTCAGAGGCTTTTGATACCATCGACCATGGTATCATGCTGCACCGGCTGGAAGAGTTGGGGGTGGGAGGCACCGTGTTGCGGTGGTTCTCCTCCTTTCTCTCCGACCGGTCGCAGTTTGTGTTGGCAGGGGGGCAGAGGTCGACCTCGAGGCCTCTCATTTGTGGAGTGCCGCAGGGATCGGTCCTCTCGCCCCTTCTGTTCAACATTTATGTGAAGCCGCTGGGTGAGATCATCCGTGGCTTTGGGGTGAGATACCACCAGTACGCTGATGACACCCAGCTGTACATCTCCACCCCAGGCCACCCCAACGATGCCCTTGAAGTGATGTCCCAGTGCCTGGAGGCTGTACGGGTCTGGATGGGGAGGAACAGGCTCAAGCTCAACCCTTCCAAGACTGAGTGGCTGTGGCTCCCTCCCTGTTGACTCCATCACTGACTATTGGGGGCGAGTCATTGGCCCCCACAGAGAGGGCTCGCAATCTGGGAGTCCTTCTGGATATGCAGCTGTCCTTGGAGGAACATCTGACGGCTGTAACCAGGGGGACCTTTTGTCAGGTTCGCCTGATTCGCCAGTTGCGGCCCTTTCTTGATCGGGATTCCCTGTGCACGTCACTCACGCCCTCGTCACCTCTCGCCTTGACTATTGCAACGCTCTCTACATGGGGCTCCCCTTGAGGAGCACCCAGAGGCTCCAGCTGGTCCAGAACGCAGCAGCGCGGGTAGTGACGGGAGCAGCATGGCGCTCCCATGTAACACCGCTCCTGCGCGAGCTGCACTGGCTCCCAGTTGTCTTCCGGGTGTGCTTCAAGGTGTTGGTTATCACCTTTAAAGCGCTCCATGGCATAGGGCCTAGCTATCTTCGAGACCGCCTGCTGCTACCAACGACCTCCCATCGACCCGTGCGCTCCCACAGAGAGGGCCTCCTCGGGGTGCCATCAGCCAGACAATGTAGGCTGGTGACCCCCAGGGGGAGAGCCTTCTCTGTGGGGGCACCTACCCTCTGGAATCAGCTCCCCCCAGAGATAAGGAGAATCCAAGACCTCAGTGCCTTCCGTCGCGCCCTTAAAACCCATTTATTTAAACAAGCCGGGCTGGCTTAAGATGAAATTTTTAACTGTTTTTAAATGTTTTAAACGTTTTTAATTGGTAAATGAGTTTTAATTGGGCCAAATTTATATATCTTTTAATTGTTTTTAATATTTGTTCTGCATGTTTTTTAATCTGGCTGTACACCGCCCTGAGTCCTCAGGGAGAAGGGCGGTATAGAAATCCAATATAAAATAAAATAAATAAAATAAACCTCCTTTACGGGCCCATTCTACCACTACTTCAGCTCAAGGTTCTATTTCTGGGGAGGACTTGAGGGAACCTGACCTATCGGACAATGAGGACTTATCCCCTGACCTACCATCCTTTGTGGGTCTCTTCAAACCACAGATGTTCCGATCCCTCTTACACAAGGCTAAGCTTACCACAGGCTTAGGTCTCCCTCCCCCGGCTCCCCTGAAGGCGAGGGACCTCCTCAATCTGTTCCCCTCTTCGAGGAACCTACTATAGAGACAGGAGATCCTGGGTCCTAAACTTTTCCGGGACGTTCTCACTAAGCAATGGTCAGCCCCTGCTTCGGGTCCTAACCCTAATATCTTAGACAGACGTATATATAATATGGCCCCGGAGATTTCTTCTCTCCTACAGGTTCCGTCTATTGATCCTCCAGTGGCCTCCCTGTCAGCGTCATCAAACCTCACTGGGCCCCTGGAGGAGAGGCTTCGCCCTGAGGAGCGTCGCCTCGAACACGTACTGGTCAAAGCTTACCAAGGTACAGCCTGGTCGGTGAAGTCGGCACTGGCGGTTTCTTTCTTCAACCGCGCATCCATTCTGTGGCTTCGACAACTTCAAGCCCAATTACCTGTGGCCGACACTCATTCTCATCAGGATATTAATAAGGTACTCGCGGCATTAGAGTTCTCAGCAGCCGCTACTTTGAATTCCTCCCGCTTTGCGGCGAAGGCCATGGGGGCTTCCATCACAGCCCGTAGGTTACTTTGGCTGTGGCAATGGCAAGCCGACGTTAAATCGAAATGGCGCCTGGCCACCTCACCCTTCGAAGGTCCTCATTTATTTGGAGCTTCCCTGGAGCCTCTCTTAGTAGAGTCCAAGGACAAACGTAAATTTCTTCCAGCTATGTCCCGCAGGTCTGGCCACCCGATCTCCCCAGTCCTTTCATCCCTATCGAGGGGCGGAGGGCACCTATGTTGGACCTAGGAACCAACGACCCTTCTCGTCCCGTCAGCCACGCCGCGCGAATCGACAGGGCTTCCAACCACAAAGAGGTCAGTTTAAACATCCCTTTCGGGGGGGAGGGGGCATTCCTCTCACAGATCCCGCTGACATTCTTCCCAGTCCTCCCATTGGGGGCCGCCTAGTCTCGTTTGCCAGCCAGTGGAAGGCTAAGTCTTCGGACGCGTGGGTCAGGGAGACGGTCAAGGTGGGCCTCTCCCTCAAATTCCTCTCCACACCCCCGGTCCGATTTCTGCGCTGCCCTATCTCCCGGGATCGGGCAGCTCGGCTCCTGATGGTGTCGGCCATCCAACATCTCATCGCTATTCAGGCCATAGAACCAATACCTCAGGAGCTGCACGGACAAGGCTTTTACTCCCGCCTGTTCATGATCCAGAAGTCGTCGGGGGGGCGGGGGTGGAGGGCAATTCTGGACCTGAAATCCCTGAACTGACGGGTAGTCTATCGTCGGTTCAACATGCAGTCCCTCCAATCCATCCTGGAGGGAATCAGGGTAGGAGATTACCTCATGTCTGTAGATCTAACAGAGGCCTACCTCCACATTCCCATCCACCCCAACTTCCGCAAATATCTTCGCTTCTGCTATGCGAGCCGTCATTACCAATATCGAGCCCTACCATTCGGCCTGTCATCAGCTCCTCGAGTCTTCACGAAATTGATGGCCGCGCTAGTGGGCCACCTCCAGACAATTCCCATAAGGATCCAATTCTACCTGGACGATCTGCTGGTCCAGTCCAGCTCAGCGGTATCAGCGCGCCGGGACCTGGACACCACCCTCCAGGTCCTGGAGAGCCACGGTTTTTCCGTCAATGTGGCCAAGAGCCACTTGGTACCCACGACTCGCATACAGCATCTGGGGGCCATCATAGACTCAGTGCAATGCATGGTTTATCTTTCTCAGGACCGCCTGTCCAGCCTGCGGTCACTGGTCAGGTCAGTCTCGTCAGGGAGACCTGTCTCTCTGGCGTCACTGTCTCAGCTCCTGGGAAAGATGGTCTCCTGTATCGGAATCATTCCCTGGGCGCATCTCCACTGCCGAGACCTGCAGTGGTTTCTGCTGCCATATCAGAAGAAGCGGTTGGGATCTTCCAACCTCAAGGTCTCCCTTCCCCGCAAGGTCCTCCTTTCCCTTCGGTGGTGGACGTCAGCAGCAGTCCTCAAGGGGAGGGAATTCAGAGACACACCTTGTGTAATCCTGACCACGGATGCCAGCCTTCAGGGCTGGGGGGCTCACCTGGCATCCTTCATGGCTCAAGGCATTTGGACCCAGGCCGACATGGGCCACAACATCAATTGGCTAGAACTCCGGGCTATACACCTAGCCCTTCGGGTCTTTTGGGACAGAGTGCAGAACCAACATGTACTCATTCGAACAGACAACATAGCCGCCAAGGCACACATAAACCGCCTAGGGGGGACCCGCTCTCGCCCCCTCATGGAGGAAGCAGAGAGGTTGGGAGCCTGGGTGGAGGCACATCTGAGGTCTCTTCGGGCCTCTCACATATCCGGGGTGGCAAACACCCAAGCGGACTGGCTCAGCCGAACGGCGGTGGATCAGGGGGAGTGGACCTTGGATCCCGGCTTGTTTCAAGCAATCATAGCTCGGTTGGGCTCTCCGGTCATAGACTTGTTTGCCACTCGGGCCAATCGCCAGACGGAGAGGTTCTTCTCTCGCTATCCAGAACTGGGCGCAGAGGCTGTGGACGCTCTGTACAGCGTCTGGCCTCCTGGTCTCCTCTACACTTTTCCGCCACTGCCTCTGATTCCCAGAGTCATCAGAAGGATGTTGAGTCTTCGGGCAGAACTCATCTTAATCGCCCCGTTTTGGCCACGCCGGCCCTGGTTCACGGATCTGCAAGCTCTGTCGACCCAGTCTCCATGGCGTCTTCCTCCGAACAAGGTGATCCTCCGGCAAGGATCTCTCGTCCATCCGGACCCGGCCTGGCTTCAATTAACCGCCTGGCGATTGAGCGGCGACTGCTAAGGGCAATCAAACTCCCTGACCGGGTTGTCACCACCATCCAAGCAGCGCGCCGCCCATCGACCACACGCATCTACAACTCCACCTGGCGAGCCTTTGCTTCCTGGTGTTCCAGTCGGTCCATTGTGGCTTCCTCTGCTTTGACGGAGCAGGTACTAGTATTTCTCCAGGACGGGTTGGAATCAGGTTTGGTCCCAAACACCTTACGCAGGCAGGTCTCAGCCCTCTCTACCATTTTGTGTTGTGGCTTCCCTTTCAGGTCGTCCTCTCATCCGGCTCTTTCTTCGGGGGGCTTCCAATCTTCGCCCTGGCCCTATTCACAGGTACCCGTCCTGGGATTTGCCCCGCGTTCTGGACGCCTTGACTAGGGCCCCCTTTGAACCTCTTAGGGAAGTGGGACTTCGGTTCCTGTCATACAAAGTGGCATTCTTGCCTGCTATCACCTCAGCCAGACGAATCTCGGAACTGGCAGCCCTGTCCACCAGGGCCGACCTTTGCATTTTCCACCCCGACCGGGTAGTACTCCGGTTGGACCCGACATTTTTGCCAAAATTAAATACTCCCTACCATTGAACTCAGGAACTGGTCCTTCCCAATTTTTGCCCAAACCCGGCCCACCTCCTGGAACGGGCCTGGCATATGCTCGATGTGCGGAGATCCCTCCGGATCTACCTCCATTGGACTTCTGGCTTTAGGCGGACAGAATCCCTCTTAGTTTCCTTCCAACCATCCACAATGGGCCAGAAGGTATCCTCGGTTACGGTGGGGCGCTGGATTCGGGCTACCATAGCTACAGCCTATGAATCACAGGCCTTACCTGTCCCACCGCGGATCATGGCCCACTCCACCCGCAGTGCGGCCACTTCAGCCGCTTGGGCTACCCAGGCGTCACTGGAAGAGATCTGCCGGGCGGCTGCCTGGGCGTCTCCTACTCTGTTTATCCGTCATTACAGGTTGGATCAGTTTGCTGATGCAGCCTTTGGGTGCAGGGTTTTACAACAGGTCCACCGGGGGTCCACTCCTTCAGCCCGGGCGGGTCCCTCCCTATAAGTATTGGCTTTGTATGTCCCATACCTGACCGCCGGACCCACGATCAATGAGAATGGGCTTTGACTTACCTGAAAGCCCTTTCTGATTGTGGTAGGTCTGGCGGTCAGCCCCACCCTGCAGTTGCCCGGGCCTCGTTGTGTGGTCCTGGGGTTCTCTCTCTTTCCTCTCTTTCAGCTCACCGTGTGATCTGCTACAAATCGTCTCTTCAGAAAGCTGGGAGGCAACAGGAGGAGGCGGAGCTTCTCAACTAGGCAGACCAATCCTACATCATCGGATGGGCATTAACCCATACCTGACCGTCGGACCCACCACAATCAGAAAGGGCTTTCAGGTAAGTCAAAGCCCATTTTCCTTTAACGAAGTTCTCTATTATATGGTTTATAATAAAAGGTAAATATAAACTATAAACATAGAAAAATCCAGCATGCTGTAGTGCATGAGCATCAAACTCACCACATCACGTTGCCGTCACGTGATGTATCATGATGTTTTTCCCTTCACAAAGCATCTGTGATGCATCTGGCCTGCAGGCCACCAGTTTGACACCTCTGCTATAGTTCATATATTTCTAAAATTTTGGAAGTAGCAAGCATATTTGGAAAGTTTCATGGATCCACTTTCAAAATGGCTGCCATGCCTGACTGTTTTGCTCATTTATAAAATTATAGCAATTGCAAGCATGAATACTTGCAAATAATTACTTGGCAGGAAAAAAAAAACAGATGAGGATGGTCTCTATAATTCTCCCAGCATCCACTTTATTTTTTGATAAATAATGAAGAGGTGGGAACTTTTCCAAATAAACACTGGGGCGTAACCGTTTTTAAGAATGCTTTAATGGAATTTCTAAAAACTTGCTCAGAAATAAAGATGATTCTGGTGACTGCTGCTTAGCTTATTTTTTGAAAAATAAAATTTAAAACTTTTAAAAGTCAGGCAGTACTGTTGGAATAACTTAAAGAGAGCTGGAGGTTAGCTAAGAGAGACAAGGGAGTATCAATGTTTGAAACTCTATGTTGAACTTTCAGGCAGCAACATTCAATATAGAAGTGTTGAAATTGTCAAGATGGAGAAAGCAGTGTTAAAATGCATACCACAAAGCTGTTTTTTTAAGTGCAAGGGAAATGGGGCTTCATTGAGATATATGATTGCAATCTTGCTTGTTTTGAAACTCTTTGTAAACACTACTGTTTGTATGTTCTTCCATTGAATTCCCCCCCTCTCCCCAGTATAGCTGAAATTGCTGGTATTTTGTAGCAGGTATCCTGGCTATGTTTAGTTTCTTAGCCCAGACAAGATCACCTAGATGCCATCATTTTCTCTTTTTTTGGTGCGTTGAAAGTCTATTTTTTGATTCCTAACAACTGCATGGACTGGTCTCTTGAATTTTCTTGGCAATATTTCAGAATTGGTTTGCAATTCCTTCCTTTTTAGGGTGGAAGCAGAGGTGGGTTTCAGCAGGTTCTGACCAGTTCTGGAGAACCGGTAGTAAAAATTCTGACTGGCCCCGCCCCCATCTATTCTCTGCCTCCTGAGTCCCAGCTGATCGGGGGGAAATGGGGATTTTGCAGAACCTTCCCCTGGATTGGGGAGGGAATGGAGATTTTACAGTATCCTTCCCCTGAGTGGGGTGGGAATGGAGATTTTACCATATCCTTCCCCTGCCATGCCCACCAAGCCATGTCTACCAAGCCACACCCACAGAACCGGTAGTAAAAATTTTTGAAACTCATCACTGGGTGGAAGGGCAGAGATTGGCCCAAGATGTATCTGGATCCATTCCAGTTGGGCTTCAGGCCTGGGTACAGCACGGAAACGGCATTGGTTGCATTGGTGGATGATCTCTGGAGGGCTTGGGACAGGAGTTGCTCCTCTGTCCTGGTCCTATTAGATCTCTCAGCGGCTTTTGATACCATCGACCATGGTATCATGCTGCACCGGTTGGAAGAGTTGGGGGTGGGAGGCACCGTGTTGCAGTTGTTCTCCTCCTTTCTCTCCGACTGGTCACAGTCTGTGTTGGCAGGGGGGCAGACGTTGACCCCGAGGCACCTCATATGTGGGGTGCCACAAGGGTTGGTCCTCTCGCCCCTTCTGTTCAACATTTATGTAAAGCCGCTGGGTGAGATCATCCGTGGTTTCAGGGTGAAGTACCACCAGTACGCTGACGATACCCAGTTGTACATCTCCACCCCGGACCACCCCAACAATGCCCTTGAAGTGATGTCCCGGTGCCTGGAGGCTGTGTGGATCTGGATGGGAAGGAATAGGCTCAGGCTCAACCCATCCAAGACTGAGTGGCTGTGGTTTCTGATGTCCCGATATAGTCAGTTGACGCCATCGCTGACTATTGGGGGCGAATCGCTGGCCCCCACGGAGAGGGCTCGCAACTTGGGCGTCCTCTTGGATTCACAGCTGTTTTTAGAAGAGCACTTGACGGCCGTGACCGGGAGGATTTTCCATCAGGTTCGCCTGATTCGCCAGTTGCGCCCCTTTCTGGATTGGGACTCCTTAAACACGGTCACTCATGCCCTCGTCACTTCCTGCCTGGACTACTGTAATGCTCTCTACATGGGGCTCCCCTTGAGGAGCACCCGGAGGCTCCAACTGGCGCAGAGTGCGGCCGCGCGGGTGGTAATGGGAGCGACATGGCGTTCCCAAGTAACACCTTTCCTGCGCGAGCTGCACTGGCTCCCGGTGGTCTTCCGGGTGCGCTTCAAGGTTTTGGTTACCACCTTTAGAGCGCTCCATGGCTTAGGGCCTGGTTATTTACGGGACCGCCTGCTGCTGCAAACGGTCTCCCACTGGCCGGTACGCTCTCACAGAGACGGACTCCTCCAGGTGCCGTCAGCCAAACAATGTCGGCTGGCGGCCCCCAGGGGGAGAGCCTTCTCTGTGGGGGCACCTACTATCTGGAAAGAGCTCCCCCTCCTCCGGGATACAGAGGATCCTGGATCTACGCACCTTCCATCGTGCTCTCAAGACCTTTTTATTTCACCCGGCTGATCTGACCTAACCTCTCCCATTTTCTTTTTAATGTAAATTTTAATGTAAATTTTAATTTGTTCTTAACCTGGGGTTTTAAATTTGTCTTGAGCTAAATTGATTTAATTCAATTTTACTTCTGCTCTTAAATTTTTGTATTCTATGTGTTTTATCCTGTGCCTGTTCACTGCCCTGAGTCCTTCGGGAGTAGGGCGGTATACAAATTAAATAAAATGAAAAAAAAATGAAAAAGGTCATCCAACTGAGTTTCTACCTTAGGCAGGTTGAAATCAGTCTCCTGGTTTCTAGCCTGGTGCTTTAGACTGCACCAAACTGTCTGTCTGCCATCTACTTAGGCTTAAAACATATAAGCTACTAATAAAAGTATTCAGAGTAACTTACTTTTAAAAAATGTTGTAATTTGATGCAGATTTATCAAATACAAGACACTATCATTTCTAATACTTTCCATTTGATTGTGGGAAGTTGTGGATATTCTTGGCAATGTTCATTTTTTAAAAACTTTTTTGGCTGTTTATCCTGGATTCATTTTATTTTTAATTGGTAGCTGTCCATGCGTAACAGAGGGTGGAGGTAAAAATGTATTCCATCAATTGATTAATCAATCAATCAGTCTCCATCTCATATTTCAACTGAAAACGTAACTGAAGTAGATGCTTCAAGGACAACATACATTGACAGGGGAAGAACTTCAAAGGACTTTATATACATCCTACCCTTTATGTAAATATGTGGCTTTGTTATTTGTTGTGCTTTGTAAAATATAATGTATGTTCAATAGCATGTTTCCAGATTAATTTGATGTTACTTCCATTTCTGTAACAAACTATGTAAGGCTAAATGCCAGCACAGGATCAAGCTAATAATCAGGATAATCTAGGATATGTTTAGCTGAGCACATTGCATACAGTGGTGGGTTGCTACCGGTTTGCCCCAGTTCGGGTGAACCGGTTGTGGTGGGAGGCGCCGCCCACCCACCCAGACATCATCAAAAACACTCTGCGCATGCTCAGAAGCGCTGCCACTTGCGAAGCAAGTGCACAAGCACGCCCCCAATAGCAAACCAGTAGCGAAGAAAATTGAAACCCACTACCGATTGCATGATATATAAGATAATGATTCCAATAGTCACAGTGATACAATATATATGCTACAAGCTTCATGCAGAAGATTGAATTTGGGGCAGTGTTGTAATGCAGGTGCACTGACACACACATCAAACATTTCCATTAAAATTGCAGGTGGATGCCAGTAACCTGGAATTAACGAGTATATCCTAACTAGCATCTATACAGGTGAACACCAGTTGCTAAGAAATGTTTAATATGGATCAGTTTTTAATGTGCCAAAATGAAAGTATCATTTGATGTGATAGTTTTATTCACTCTCCTCTACATGATAGAGAAAAAATAACCACAGATTTCAGAAACCTTTTACTGTAGCATGCTTTTTACTACCTTCATGTAAACTTTATTTTTTGAAAATAATTTTTCCCCATGAGAAAGTATTCAGATATTTGAAATGAGGAAAATATAGGAAAAATGCATTCTTCGTGAGCAAAAATGTTGTTGAAAGCCAAAAAGGTAAAAAGCTAAACAACATGAAAGGTAAATCACACACAGACAAAAATCTTTGATGTACCTAGAAATCAGAAGCACAAAAAGAGTTTCTGAACAGGGATGAAATGAAACATACTGTTTTAAAACATCACTTGAAAATAGGGACAAATGTAATTTTATAATGTATTCTAAAAATTGAGTTACCTATTTTTTCCAGGTCTGTCTTTTTCTTTCTTGCTGTCTTGTTATAGTGGTGGTGCAGTGGTGATAATGCAGAATTGTAGGCTAACTCTGCCCACAGCCAGGAGTTCAGTCCAGACTGGCTCAAGGTTGACTCAGTCCTCCATCCTTCTGAGGTCAGTAAAATGAGAGCCCAGATTGTTGAAGGCAGTATGCTGACATTTGCAAACTTCTCAGAGAGTGCTATAAAGCACTATGGAATAGTGTATAAGTCAAAGTGCCATTCCTATTACTATTGTATTTTGATTATCTTTCTTTATGGTGTTTGGAGAAATTAGGCCATGGATAAATATAGTGAATTTGAATAAAATAGCCAGCGAAGAGGGTGGAACCCTTGACAGTCGCTCCATGAACCTTCAAAGACAATCCTTCTTAAAAGGTTGTGTTGATCAACTCAACATGAAACATGTGTTAGATGGTCCAAAAGATTCAGTAAGTTAAAATAAACTAATTGAAATCATTTGCAAGGTGAGTCTACTTTGAGTTAGATAAAAGCTATGAATTCACTCCAGTGGCACTCCCTCATGCATGTTGACCAATGAGCAACTACCTGTAGAAACTGTAGTAAAGTGTCATATTCAGTATACATCTCTTTTTTTCTATGCAAACATGTGTACATTGGAATAGAACAGAGGCCTCCACATCCAGAGAATCTATCCTCAGTGTGGATGTTAACTTCACTGAAATTGTTGAAAAGAACTTGAGTTAGTCACTCAATTCAGGCCAGGTGCAGGTTTGAAACATACTCAGTTGATATGGTATTTTATGAATTACTGATTTTATTACTGTTCAATCTCTCCTAGTTGTATTAGTATAAGTAATGTCTGTTCTAATGATGAATTGGAGCGCCATAGGCTAAACATCATTTGCTTGTTCATAAAGCAATTCAGAGATGTGTGTATTATGGTTTCAGTGCCTCTTGTGGCCCCCAGGCCTTTCCAAAATTTGTACTTCCATTGTAATTTCTAATATAGGATTAGAGACATAAAATATGTAAGTTAATTTTAATTAAATAATATCTAATATGGTTGATAATTAAATTAGTTAAACTTTCTTCAGGAAAGGAAACTGCCTTTCTTAGCTTCTTGTGCATGGAAAGTATAGCATGGGAAGCATATCATCTCACTGGTTTTTGAGGTTAAATTTTTTTTTAGACTGCACAGAAGCAATTAAGAAGTTATCTTGTCTTTTTCTGAGAGGCAGTGTGGAGCTGGGTTTTATGATAGGCATTTTATGGTAGACTTTATAATCCCATGATTAACATTAGGTTCCAATAGAACTCTGCAGATCAATATACCTCCAGTAGGAGATCTCAAAAATTCTGTAGTTGCAGAGAATCAGTTTGATATCTGCCAAAGGTCCAGGGCTGCTGCTAACCCAGACTTATGAGTTCACTAGCAGTACAGTCTAATTGCTACTCAAGGGTACTGAAGCAAAAATGAAGAAAAGTGACAAAAATATTAACTTCAGTGTACAAGAAAGGATTGAGAGCGAAATAATCATACACCCTTTTCAGTGCAATTTCCAACCATATTTTTCTCCCTTCATGATAAAAATATGTATGTTTCAACACTTATCCACAGCTATTTCTTAAGATGTATTATTTTTTCTTTTTTTCCAGGAAAAGTCAACAGTGTTTACATTGATTGCCACGCTTCAGAAGTTCCTGTGCGAGGTTTGCAGGGAGACATTTTCCTAATGTCAACTCACGAATCCATTAAGCAACATTGCAGCTGAGAGAAATGCTGTAACTGACGGAAGGAAAATTTTGGTGGGAGGTGCTTGTGAACATTTCCAGCTCATGGCAAAGTTTGGGCAGCTTCATATATTTTAATCATAAGGCAAAAAAAGGGTCCTCTGGCTCCATATATAATAATGTAGATTGTATATAATTTATGTGCCTGGTTTTTTTTCCTTTTTAGCATGCATATGGCCTGAAATTTTCCTAACCACTATGGTTTATTGCCTTTATGGATTGGGGTAAACAGTAGAAACACGTGTTGTTGGTTTTTTTTAATCAATTATTGTTACTAATTGGACTGGCTTTGTTATCAACTTGATTTAAAACTCTTAAGTTTTATTAGGCAAGGATATACGTTCTTAAGAGTCCTGGTGGTGCAGTGGTTAGAATGCAATGCTTCGGGCAAACTCACTTCTCTCTCCAGGAGTTTGATTCTGAGCAGGTCAAGGTTGACTCAGCGGTCTGAATGCTTCCATCTTTCTGAGGTCGGTAAAATGAGAGCCCAGATTATTATTTTTTTGGGGGGGGGAGATATGTTGATTCTGTAAACCACTTAAGAGAGAATTGTAAAGCACTATGAAGTGGTATTGCTATTGCTTATTTTGGACATTTTAGGCCATTTGTCCAATTGCTGGGATTATGATAAAAGTCATGATTCTTATACTGGCACAATGGCTAATAGATGTCTATGCATATTTCTTTTTTGGGAGGAAGACTTTATTTTGAATTAAGGCTTTAAATTAAACACCTTCTTGTTCCAGTGGCTCTTCAGTCCTGGACCAGCATGTTCTGTGTGTATAGCATATTCAGAATCCCCTTTTAAGTATTGCAGATTTCAGAGGATGTTGTCAAATAATGTGTAGAATTCACTTACTAGATGCATCATACAGTAGTAGGCAAAAAAACCTTGCAATTTTTTAGAATGATGAAAGTAGCATTGTGATATGATGATGCAAGCTCTGTTTAATTTTCGGTGGGAAAATTCTTGAGAGGCAGAAGAATGAGAAGCCACAGACTAAGCAAAGGTCAGATAAGAAGCAATTTAATATTGTTTTCAGACTTGGAAGATTCTGTTAATATAAACTTATAATGAAGGTGGCTTTAGTACTCATGGATTGTCTGGATTATCTCAAATGGTTGATATCAATCTTACAAGTCTGAAAGACCTCCCTCCTTTTTAGGGCCCAAGAAACTAGGGAGATATCCGCTATACCTTTCTTGCTTCTGTAGGCTAAGATGCCTCTTATCTACCATTGCCTAATATATGGCTGTTTTTTTTTCCTCAAGGACATTCTCACATACCATTACTTTTGGTCCCTTTGTGCCTTGTGCTTACTTAGATTCAGGGATGGTATTGCCACAACCATTGTCTAACCAGCATAACTGCATCCCCCTTGCCTCCCCAGCCACAGACATGAATGAGTGGTTGTGCAGCAGGCTACTTCATCCTAAGCAATCTTTTATTCCCATAAATTATTGTACTTTTTCCCAAAGAAGTAAACAGGCATTAAAAACCTTTGTTTTTAAGTTGTATGAGATAATGCCTATTGCAAGCAAATTGTCTGTTTCTATAAGCATGTTTAAGGAGCTTTATTTTTATTTATTCTGCCTCTTTCTTAGATAGTACAATAAAAATGCAACTTGCCCACAAACCTAAACGTTTTTCATATAAAGTATAATTTGACCAATGAGAATAAACTCATCCTGTATGTACACCAAAATTAGAAGTTATAACAACCATTACTGTTGGAATAAATACATTCTTTTCCTCTACTTCCAATTTGGACTATTCAGAAATACTTTGGAAACTCTTAATTATGTATCTGAATTTTGTTTAGACACACATTCTTTTCATTACCGTAGTTACTTTTCTCAGTCCTTTGGAGATAGTAACCAAAACTGAGATTTGGTTTATCAACCAGCTAATTCTTATAAAGCAAATGGAACTGAATAACTTTGTTCAAAACACAAACATGGTTTAAATCTAATATGTAAGTCTTGTTTCTTAAGTTTTCTACTTCCTTGGCCTTTGAAGATCCTTCAAATTCAAGAAGGGACTTCTGGTTGAACTTCCAGTGCTTTCGGTACAAGATCTGCGACCTCTGCGGGTCCATTCCAAGCTCTCCCTGTCGGGGGCTTCACTAGAAGCCATAGCTATCTTGGAGGGGTAGTGAAGCAAAGGGGGACCGCCTTACAGGTTGAGGGGAGCTGCATCTCCCCTCCCTGATTCGGAAAACCCCCTCATCTGAAGACTAGGAGCAGCGGCAGTCAAAATGGCTGCCATGAAGCCGGGGAACAGCCAGAACCATAAGTTTGTGCAGGAGTAGAGAAATGCTGAATGGTGTGTCATCTGGACTCCACAAAAAATTTAAGGGGAATACTTTTTAGAGCAATTTGCTACAGCGGCGTGCAACTATTGTGGGAAAAAAGAACATATTAGAAATTTAAAGAAGTAACTATCTGTTTAAAAAGAAAATTAAGTGGGAAATGGAATCCCCAAAATAAAAGGCATGATATTAAGAAGGCATATTAAGATGCTGGAACTACAAACCTACATTTTCTTCAAATAACAGAGCTAAAGATAAACTAAGCAAGAAAAATAAACTGGGTATGTCAAAATAAAAGTAGAACAGCAGCAGAGTCACAATTATAGCAGAGAGCAGAGTGAAGTAAAGAGCGCCATCTGCTGATGATAGTAAATTTTTGTGACTTGGGAGCAAGTATTGAAATGGAGGGAAATAACTGTTGAATGATGTATATTTACTTTCTAACCACTGGAGCCTGGAATATTTTAAAAAAAGAATTGGTGTCTGGACCCCTAAATACTATTGAATATGCAAAAATGACTTGAGGAATGGAGGATCCCTGAAGTAACTAATTGATTTGATTGGATATTGATGAGACATTTAAACGTGATTAGGTCTGTTTTCTAAATGGATGATTAAGGAGACCTAAATGAAATGGAGTTAATAACTCAAAATAACAAAGTTATCCTGGAACTGCACAAAGACATGGTGGGAATATTGAATTGTATAGATAGAAGACCGGAAAATTGTATACAAGAGAGGACATGAAGGAAAAAATGGAATTATCAACTGGAATAGAAGGAGAATTAGAATTGAGAAACCAGCAAACAGAAGATAATGAGGAGACACTATTAAAATTAACAAGAATTGAGGAATTAAAATGGGGAAAACACTTTAAAAGATTCAAAAAAGAAATGGGAGAAACAAGAAGAGGCTTGGGGGGAAATGACAGGATTTAGAACAGAAAGCTCTCAAATTAAACAGTGGGGAAAGACAGGGCAAGGAGGAAAAATTAAATTATGGATTCAGAATATAAACCTTGAAGTAGATGGAATGAAAGACTTAAGAGGAAAACAGGGGAGACAAGTTAAAAAAAGATAGGATTAAAGGAAGGAATGTGGATAAGAGATAATGGTTAAGGGGAGAAAAAGAATTAAAGAAATGTCATGATTATATGGTAATAGTTGTATTAATATTAGAATGATATGGTTCATTGATGTTATTATTAAAAGTGTATAAAATGACTATCATGTAGGTAAAGTGAAAGTAGATATATTTATGTATGTTAAATAAATTTTAAAATACAGTATATAGAAAGGAAGAGTTAGAGAATGGTAATATGAATGATAAAACAGAGTATCATGTCTTTGAATATAATAATATGGACGATAAAAAAAAGAAAAATATTAGTGGAAGTTGAGAATGGAAGGGTGTAAATCAATGTATCACAAAGTCAAATAAGTTAGGAAAAGAAATATGAAAAATAGATACAAAGAATGAAAATAGTGGTAAGCTTAAAATGTGAGGATGTAAGAAATTGATATTTAGACGGTATGCTGTTTGATTAATGAAGTGATGTTAGTATTAAAAATAATATTGCAGTTGCATATATATGATGATGTGTATAAAATTATTAAAATGAAGATTAATATTATGGTAGTATAATTATGATGATCATTATTAACAATATATGTGTAAGTGATTAAGTCTGTTTCTTTGATTTTTGAACGCAATTTAAAGAAGCTGTATGGTTATAGTTGAAAGAGATTCTAATTGGAAAATACACCATATTCTATAGGTATTGGGAATATTATATGCAACAATGAAAAGAGAGAGGGAAATGGAGTGAAGTGGAAGAGAGTAGGAGAGGAGGGATGAGTGAGGGTAGAGAGGGGAAAAGACAAAGGTGAGTGGGGGGAAGGAGAAGAGTAGAAAGGGAAGGAGATAGAAGTGGAGAACAAGAGGGGAAATAGAGAGGGGCACAGGAGAAGAAGGGAAGAAAGGCAAGGAGAGGGATGTTGTAAAAATGGGTGAAATATGATGTACGGGAGAAAACAGATGGACAATTTTGTATTTTTTTTTCTTGAGGGTTATATTATTGAAACTATATTGGAAGATAATACGGATGCCAAAGCACATTGGTTTAGATGTTATTGCATACTAGTTAATATTTATATGAAAATTAAAATTTTGTGTAAAAGGTAAGGAGTAAATAATATGAAATAAAGAAAATGGAATGTAATAATTAGGAATATGTTTATATGTATTTAAATATATGATACTCAAACACTGCACCATTCACACAATGATATGTATAAATTAAAAAATAATAATAAAAACTTGATTTAAAAAAAGTTCAAGAAAAGAATACAGCCATTTTATAATTTTCACATTTAATTAAATGCATTTAATATTTAGCTCATTGGTTTGTAATAAATGACAACCAATAGAGTGAGTAATATCTTTGCTTTTATTAGCTAAAAACTGGATTAAGAAAAAAAATTGTTTTCCCATCTCCCAGCAGAGGTTAACAAATTATTTGGGATTTCATCTTCTTTTCCCATTTCTTATTTGGTTTTCTTTTTTCTATTCAATATGAACAGTCTGTATGCAATAAACATAACATAGTTTCATAATGGTCCCCTTCTAAATTTTTATAGTTGTATTTGGTACTCAGGCAATCCCAGACACTTGTCTCGTTTCTTCATATTAATTTTGGTTCTGTTTTATCATCTGTATTTCCTATTAGAGGGAATTTATTCATTATTTCATTCATCTTATATGCTTCCCAATTTACCAGAGGTGTCTCTAGGCAGCTTAAAATTATTACAACTTATTAGTTGTTAAAGTTCACAACACTTGATAGCAAAAACTACTCCCCCAACATGTGCCCATAATGACAGATTGTTATTTGATCTGATATTTTTGATAATCACTCTCTTTGAGGGGTCCTTGATGCTCTCTGAGCTTGCTTGTTTTCTTGCAGATGTTTTATTACCCTAACAAGGTAACATCTTTTTCTAGGTTTTCTTCTAGATATATGTTAGAGAGCCCTTTTAAATTCTTTGGCCTCATAGCTCACTTTCCAACTTCCAGAAGTACAAACTGCAAATTGGATAGATAAATCACCATACATAAATTCTCAAGTAAATGCTGCAGCCTGCCTCCAGAATGGTAACAAATATGGAAATATTTATTTGTATATGTACCAGATGTTGTTCCGCTACTATAAAACTGGATAAATTTTACTTTTGTCTCTGGAAAAAAAAACTACTAAAGAGAAATTGTAGTATTTTACAAAAGTTCTCAATTCTTATTCAGAACAAGGAAGTCCTAATTCCAATTTATTCCAATTTTTCTCTTTATTCATTTTTGCCTTAAAAAGTTTTTTGCTTTCTCTAATTCTTGTTAAATCTGAAATGTTTTTATATTTTTATTGTATTGTAAGCTGCCTAGAGTTGCTTTGGATAGTTAACTGCATGGCACATAAATTTAATAAACCAACGAACAAGATTCCTTGTTACAAATTTCTGACCCCAAAGGTCTTTTCAAAATTCTCATTAAACAAACATCTAAATAATAGGTTATTTTCTTGTTTTGTCTATTTGATTGAGTGGCCAGTACCTAATTCTAATTGTGATTTGTTATGACATCAAATCTCACAGGCAGAAGTCGTCCATTTTTAAAAAGAAGAAAATTCACAAATTAAGCAATTCAGTTCCATCGAACTACAGATTCCTCTAGCTTGCTGCATTTCCAGAGTGATCCACTAATTGCTTTAATTAATTGCTTTCCTTTCAAATTTTTGGCCATGGACCATTTTAAGACATTGTCTAGCCAGATGTAAATTGATATCATTCTTACCAACTACTTAGAAATGCATTCAATTTA
This sequence comes from Pantherophis guttatus, assembly GCF_059756535.1. Taxonomy (NCBI): domain Eukaryota; kingdom Metazoa; phylum Chordata; class Lepidosauria; order Squamata; family Colubridae; genus Pantherophis; species Pantherophis guttatus. The sequence continues at coordinate 132,428,988 of NC_142066.1, forward strand.
TAATATCCATCTTGGGGGAGATTTTGAATGACAGATCTTATGGCTAAGCAATCTGGACTAATTTGTGTGAAATGTGCACACCTGTTTCCAAAGGCTGGGGATTACAGTTTTAATCTATTCACTGATTTGCCTTCTTTAGAGTATTTTATCACATTGAACATGCACCACATGTGGTAATTTTAAATAACAACAATAAAAGCAACAACAATAGAGTAGGCCAGCAGCAGTTAACATTGAAAGGGTGACAACCTGATAACACTAATGAATTGTCCCATTTTATGAAATTGGGTCAATTTTTTGGAGGTTTGGATACTTTTGAAATTGGTGGAGCCGATCACATGGCATGTTCTTTGGATTTTGTTTGGTAAAATTTGTAACTTTATTGCAAATGAAAAACTATCCATTTCTATTGACACTATTCAGAGAGTTGTTTATAGGCCAGCCCAATGAAACTTTTGTTTGTCTGGATTTAAATGTTCTTACTTCTTCCAATCTGATCTATAGTTTAAAGATCACTTGGAGAATGTCAGGAATTATCCTGGGATTGCTGACTAGCGCAGAATCCAAATACATGGAGATACATAAATTATAATGATTTATATGTAATAAATATGTAGTACATAATTATTAATACAAGTAATTTTTAATTATTTTTGGTATACATCTTTTTGTAGGGAGCAGATGGTTCTTAGGCATCATCAATAGAAAACTGATGTTCTTGATGTGACTATGGTGCAGGTAAGGAAGATATTGATATATTTTTTCGTGGTGTTTGTACTGTTCATGGCAAAAGATAAGAGGTATTTTATCAGTTTGGCAAACGTCCAACGTTATTGAAGTTTCACTAATTCTTGAATGAAATTACTTGTATTGATTAGAACAGCTGAGATAGATGCACAAATTATTAATATAATCATTACTGTGAAACTCTGTTCCTAAAGCAAGCTGTGTGGATCTCTTTAATGTCTTAAAAGTGGGAAATCCTTTCAGTCAAAATTTATATTGTAAATTGTTAGCCAACACCACTCTTTACTTAGCACTTTCAGAACTAAGAACCTTATGTAAGAATCTATTTAATTTAATTAATAGGTTTTCAACATAACACTTACTGGATCATGACAACATGATTAGCTGGAACCTAACTCTAAAATTAAATAATATAACCAAGCAATGAAAAACAGTAGTGATGACAGTGAATCTCCTTGATATTAACTCTCTCATACTATAACTACTGATCAGCAACTATGTCTTCTATTGTACCACTGATCTTTGCACAAAGTTTCTGACTTTCTACTGGCTGCTGTTGTTTCTAGGTATCTGATTATCCAAGCATGCACAAAACCAAGCCTTAAGAACAAATGCAAACAACAATAGACAGCAAATGCCACCTTTGCAAAGAAGCTGAAGAGATAGTGGATCATCTAAGTCACTGCTGCAAAAAAAGACTGCATAAATTGACTACAAATAATAGCATGATAAAGTAGCAACAATGGTGCATTGGAATATTTGCAAGAAATACAATTTGTCTGCAAGCAAGAACTGATGTGACCACACCATAAACAAAATAATAGAAAATGAAGAAACTAAAGTGCTCTGGGACTTCAGAATTCAACAGAAAAGCACCTACTACAAAACATCCTGGCTTAATATCTGTTGATAAGAAAGACAAAAAAGTCTGGATAGTGGATGTTTCAATAGCAATAGCACTTAGACTTATATACCACTTCAGTACTTTATAGTCCACTCTAAGTGATCTATAAAGTCAGCATATTGCCCCACAACAATTTGGGTCCTCATTTTATCAACCTTGGAAGGATGGAAGGCTGAATCAACCTTGAGCCGCTCAGAATCGAACTCTCAGAATCTAAACCTCAGGCTGACTGAGCATCCAACCTTAATAAAAGTAATTGGCCAAAATTTCCAAAGATAATTGTTCCCACAAGCAATTTCAAGAGATATGAGATTCTGGCCATTTAATGTTTAGAAAAATATATTTTAATTTTTTTTGTGTCTACAGTATGTGAACTTATACAATGGTGCATGAAAGGGTTCTTTATTTTTGACCAGCTGTTTTAATTATAACAAAAATAACCAAAGAGTTACAAGATTACCAGATGTAATTTCATTACAATTTTTGCTTCACAGGAAGAAACAGAATTTAGCAAACAGCGTAGCAAAGTAGAATGTGGATTATATCCAAGTACACTCTGCAATAACTCTATTTCTCAAGATTTCAGATTTGGAATAAGCGGATTCATAAGAATATGTCTATTGGTTAAAGAGAATGAACATAAATGATTAATATGTTGGCCCAATTCTCAGGTGTTAGCAACTTTGAATAGGACATGATCTCTCATATCAACTAGAAAGACAGTTATCTGAGGTACCAATAAAGGAGAATATTTGTATCTGAGTGTTGAAATGAGAGTTAATCTGTCTTTTATTTCTGAAGGAAAGGTGTGATAAACATGAATACATGTTCTGAAGATAGCCAAAAACCAATTAATCTCATATTTTTTGTTTTTCATCAGTATTCAAGTTTCAAAATATTCAAGTTTTGAAATAACTTCCTGCCGCAAATAATTTAAAAGCAATTTGGGGCAATGACTCATCTAATTATAATTTGACTTAGATTTGATTTCTTAAGATAAATCAGAAAAGGACAAGATATATTTCCTTGTATTTCCTAAAGAAATGAAACTATTAGGGAACATGATAGCAGAATTTCAGATGGCTTCTGTCCAAAATTTCAATCTACTTCTAATTGTTAAAGGTCCTTAAAGCCCAAAATTGTAAAAATAATGTGCTAGGAGAGATTATCACTGCTCTTGTTGGCAGGAACAAGTTCCTGGAATTATATGAAATTTAAATGTTACAAATATCACACCTAGAACCTATACATGAAATACTAGCACATTCATTTGTGCTTCTGAATAAGAGAAAGCCAATAGTTTATAAATGTTTCATTTGAAACAATTTTCTTTCAAACTTGTTATTATTATAGAAATTTTCCATTATGTGTTTGATGTTCTGAACTTGTTACAGTAATAAAAGATTTTCAGATACAAAAGCTATGTTTTTCACATTCAACAGTAACTCTTCTGATAATGGAAAACTTCAGAAACCAAATATTTCAGCCAAAAAACTTCTTTTGTGAGTGAGATTACAAGCAGTAAATTACTATTGTCTTGGACACCTGAGGTGGCATCAGATTTCACCCCTTTAAGGGAGATCTTATCAAACATTTTCCTCAGAATGTAAAGCGCTTCTTTCCTGAGATTGAACCAACAGACGACTCATCATCTAACATATCTGTGAAAATCCCGCAAAAAGACATAATTTGAAACATGAAGGAGTATTTATAAAGTGACTGTCTTTGAACCATTAAAGTAGCTGCATCTATTTCTAGGCTCACCTAGCTGCTTTTTAAATTGCTTCTAGCTGTTTCTGTATCTGTGCCCTTTTACCATCATTTTGATTCCCCCACCCCTTCAGTTTTCTCCTTAGTTAAACCTTGGGTAGGCTTTGAGAAGTCAGTTTTTAAAAGTTCATTTCAGGAATCGGAAAATAACTGGAGGACTTATTATTCAACTTTCCCTTTATTGACTTTACCTAACCACATTTTTTTTTCTTTTTTAAAGCCATTATTATTAGCCTTTAGGTTTTGCTTGAACCACCCTTCCCCAACTTCAGTTGTGCGTTTTACAACAGTCAATCAATGACCATGAACTACAAACTTCTAGGGAAATCTAGATTAGGAGGAGTTGGGTTGGACTTCGTTTTTCTTTGTCAGGTGACATTTCATCTTAAGATCACACCAAGTATACAAAATTGGCTATATGATTGCAAATCTTTTGTCTGAACTGCACATCATAAGAAATTTTCCTGAGTCTCTTAGATTATAATAAAGTATATGGCCAATTTTTATCCTGCAGGATGGTATGTTATTTGGTAATTAAATTAAATATTACACTACTCATAAAATTATAACTTTTTTTTACTAATCTTGGCAGATACAATACACAGCATGAAATGGAAAATAAGTCCTAATCTTTTCTAGCTTTCTTTGACTAAATTAGGAAAAACATTGGGAAGAAAAGCAGGGCCTTTGAAATTCCCTACCAACAAGTATAATTTGAACAGGATATTGAATAGGCACACACTTATCTAGTCACAGTTCCTTCTGCCACAGAGAGATAAACTTTATTTTCACCCCTCCCTTTTTTTTTGGTCCCTTTAAGTCAGAGTTTTTGTCAAAATTCTGTGAAGCTAAGTGATGCTTCAACCTATTCATTTTGCTTCTTCTTCTTCTTCTCCTCCTTCTTCTCCAGTGAACTGTGCAGAGTTGCAGGCTTGATGACCACTGCAAAACCATGACTCAATCAATCAAAATTGCAAAAATGCATGGAAATGAAGAGAAAAAGAGAGAGAGATACACACATACAGACAGAAATACAGAGAGAAATGCTCTTTTTCCTTGGTGGAGTTTGCTGTTCAATTAGATTATAAAAAATAAGTCTTTCATTCGTTTTCAAAATGAATGCACCTACCTATTCAGGAGCATCCACAGGATGTGATTTAAAAAATGTTAAAATAGTGATAGCGATAGTATAATTGAGGTTCTGCCATTTTTTAATGTCCCCAATTCAAATAAAAATGGCCGGAACTTTAATCCTACCATCATTGCCACTATTTTGATTACAGCCTTGCACTTGCTCCCTGTATATGAAATTTGTATCCCTCTGTACAGATATATGCTGTATGTTTTTTTTCTTTTTTGTTTACATACAATAATTTCTGAAACCACACTGAATGAGCATTCATGGAAAGAGCATACTGATGCCAAAATGCATATTTTGCTGCATCATAGCCAGTGCAGTAGAATAACATATCAAGAAAATTGATGTTATCAGTCATGATGTCAGAATACCATAATACTTACCACTATGTTATATGAAACCCAACAGGAACTTTATAGAGCTTATCTCCACTTAGATGAAGGATGCCAGTGTTGCTAAAGAACTTCCACTTACATTAACCAGCATGGTCAATGGTGAAAGATGATAGTGGTACCAGCCAAGTGTTTTGAAGATCATACATTAGCCAATGCTGACTTAAATGTACATGCTTTTAATCTGTGAACGATGACACACTCAAAGCTAAAATAATGAAGTTGTAGTCCCAAAAGAGCTGGAGGGCACCACGTTGAGCAATATTGATCTAGTTAATTCTAAACTTGAAGAAATTTTCCCCTTTCTTTCTTATACTTAGACAATATAATACAATTATTCGCTTGGAGTCTTTCTCACAGAAGTGAACAAGACGTCTCCTCATGTAAGATTTTGTGGTCAGGAAAGGGAAAAATTTATTTACAGAGACAAAAATAATGAAATGAGCTTTAACATTTTCACAACAAAGCCACTATAGTTTATTTCTAAATTTTTATTATTCAATTTTTATTTCCTTTTTTTTTTTAATACGCAGTGAACATACCTAATACTCCTACCTCCTATTTTCCCCACAATAACAACCCTGTGAGATGGATTAGGCTGAGATCAGTGACTGACTCAAAGTCACACAGTCAGCTTTCAGCTTAAACTGGGACTAGAACTCACAGCATTCTGGTTACTAAAGCAATGCCTTAACTACTACTCCAAGCTGGCTCCCTATAATAATACTTACAATAATAATATTTATAAATTTTTTTAAATAAAATTTATAAATATATTCTTGATCACCTTGCTCCAATTAGGTGCCCTCCAGGTGTACTGGACTACAACTCCCTGGATTTTTAGCAGCCACAAGTCAATGCTCTTGATGAACTGTGACTACATAGCAATGATGTGCCAAACCCTTGTTCCAAGGATGGTCTAGAAGTTTCTGCAAATTAATCTGAACCGGAAGTGGTTTGCGGTATTCTGAGAGTGGCTCTGCCTTGAAAACAAAAGCCACTTATGTTGTTTTGGACGCATGCTATTCTGGCGGTTCCATTCTCCAAGTGGTGGGTTTTGCACATTCTAAATACATAGTAAACCAATTTAAACAGAATAAAGAATGAATACAGGAAAATACATAATCGTATTTTTTACTGAATGAAATAACAAGTAAAAATCATGGTGTTATAGTCTGTTGTTTTTTTTAAAAAACAAGAACCATAGATGTACTGATATGAAATGTAGACGATTGTATTATAAAGATGCTATCTGAGAAAGCGACTGAACAATTTGAAACCTGAAGCTGCGGATAATACCTTACCATGAGCCAAGTACTGTTACTATGTGTGTAAAAATACAAATTGTGAATTTTATCCATGCAAAATGTAAAAAAAATCTTAATAATTTTAAAGATCTCAGGGTACATTTCTATTTTGCATCTGAAGAATTATTTCACTGGGACTTTGTAAAAAACATTTTTTTCCCATTGAGAGTAGGAATGGTTTTATTTGTTGTTAAAGAAAATATGGCTCTGAAAGGCAGTCAAAATTAGGGCACTGCTATTAAATGAACCACTTTCTCTTCTGCAACATAAACATTTATTTTAATGCCAAGGACTATTTTACAACTCAGTGGAAATATGCAGCAATGCAATCTATTTCCATCGTCAGGATGACAAAAACAATGCACTCTCAACAGCCACAAGAGCCTGCCTTGTGTTAATGATAAAAATATATATATTTATATATATATTTATGCAGCTACTATGTGCATTAAACAATATCGCTACATGAATTTGTAAGGACTGAAATATGTTTCATGTTTTTCTAGGGAAGAAGGGCACTGGTGCAAAAATACTGCTCTTGGAAAACTGAAAATATGTAGATAAACTGATTTTTTTTTGTTTCCTGTGTTCCAAGGCCATTCTTTTTCCAATATCAATCAAATATCTACCTCTTCTATTTTAGTCTGCCTTTCTGGGTATAAATAATGCCCCAAAGATGGAAGTCCAATCCTCTGTGCCAGATTCATCTGCAAGAATATTCTCAAAATTTAAGAGAGTAGCTGCAATTATGTGATTGAAATCCCACTTCCTTTTACAAGCACTGTGCCTATGGTATAGCCATCACCTGGATTTTTAAAAAAAAACTCCTTCCCTAAATGTTCTGTATGTAATTATTTAGTAATAAGTCTCAGTGAGCTCAATGGGATTTATTTATAACTAAGTGTATACCCATGCACCCCAATTTCCCTCCTGTGAATATTTAAATTGAATATTAGTACAATTTCACTATATGTTTCCCTTGGAGAGACTAATTTCATCGCATTCTTGCTTCTTCTTTTCTGTTTTTCTAAAGCTTACAGATCTCTCTAGTGCTTTGTCAACTATAGAACTATAGTTGTGATTAACCAATTACAATTTAAAGGTCTACAGAATACAAGAAGCACTTTTTCTGATTATATTTTATAGCTACGTATTAGAAAATTAAAATGATAGTACTCATGGAAATATAAATAGGGACTAACCTATCTTATTTGCATCAGGTTGATTTCACCAACAGATTAATCAATTATGGGATTGCCTTGAGGCATGAAAAAAACCTTGTAAGTTAAAAACAAAACTATCTTGCTGCATCAAATACTGTGAGGGAGCACTCTTCTGAATTAAAGCTGTTGGTACATTTTCTGGATTATTCTATATCTTTTCTTGAAATAAAAAAAATGGCAAATGTGTTCTTTATTTTCAGATTGTAGGTGTTTCAGAGACATGTTTCTGAAATATTGTATGTCAGATGGCTCTGAAACAAAGCACTCTGTAAAGGGTCATCATTTAGTCCCCCCTCCCCTTTGTGGTTTCTCCAGAAATCCAAGCTATTTTCCTCAGGTTACAGCAGCTTCAAGTTTCTTTTTTAAAATGTGAGGCGGAATAAACTTCTCACACCAGTAGGCCAGTACTGGTGATTTGTCACAGAATAATCCTAGCATTGCTCTGATACAATGAAGCCTTCCTTCTCACCAACTGGTTCCACTTCAGCATATGAGGGGTGTCCAGATCCTCTCCGGAATTTCATTGCAGGCCATCTGCTTGGACGACGCTAGAAGACAAGACACGCACAAAGAATTGACAGTACTGGAATTGTTCTGAATAATTACCACACTTATTCCTATACAGGTGGTCCTCAATTTACAGATACAAGTGAGACCAATGTTTTGTTGCTAAGCAAGGCAGTTGTTAAATGACTAGTCCTCATTTTAACAACCCTTTTTTTTTTGCCATAGTTAAATGTATCACTGAAGTTGTTAAATGAATCATGCAGTCATTAAATGAATCTGGTTTTCCACTGATTTTGCTTGTCAGAATCTTCTAGGATGGTCACAAATGATGATCACATGGCTCCAGGATGCTGAAACCATCATAATTATATGTTGTTTGTACTGCCCAAATTTGACTGCAGGGATGCTGCAAAAGTTATAAATGTGAGGACTGAGGATATTTTTTCCAATGTGTTGTAACTTTGAAAGTGTTGCTAAATGAATGGTTGTAAGTTGAGTATATGTGTACTGTATATATACAGAAAAAAGAAAACATCTATAGAAATATTTCAACCAAATCACTTTTAAAGACAATAGAATATAAGTAGTTCTATATACAAGCGGAAAGAAGGGTGAATATTTTTTTTAGGGTGGAAAACTCTTTCCATTTTTCAAATACATCAGCAAACTTTAGCCTTAAAAAAGAAAAGACTGAATTGGGACCCTGAAGTAAAGAAACAAGTTTTTTCCAAGAGGGGAAGGAGAAATAATTCAATAAATAATTAGAGGAGGAGGGAAAGCCAGTGAAAAGATGATGCTATTTTTTGTTTGTTCAATTTTAAAAATACCTTCCTTCTGTTGATGACACTGAATAACATATCTCACATTATCAATTTGTCAAACACTCTTTTCATCTGGCAGTTACCTGCATCATATTTCCTACCTCTAATCAAGTGGCCTAATGCCAAAATATTATTCCTAAAGGTACTCTGTTCCTTGCTTTTTCAGTATTGGTCTTAGAAGTAAAATGCACTTAGAACATTTGTCTCCCAAAGGCACTCCTAGATATTCTGAAGAGCAATGTTATAATTCCTAGACAGCCTTTTGAATTGGAATTAGGAGAGCCCAGCTGAACATATCATGAGATAGGATAAGTTTCACTTCAGAGTTATAGGGATTATTTCTATATGACTGTGGAATGATACAAACATGACAACTAAATAAATGTACTAAATTAACATTTGTCAGTAAGATCATCATCACACACAGAACTCATGACAAACTATTTCCAAGATTAATCAAAGTCTGGGGGATATGTGGAGGGAGAGAAACCATGAACAGAAACCAGCCATTTTCCAAAAGCTATCTTTATAACACAATGTTGGTGGGGGGGAGGGGGGGGAAGTGATCCATGCTTTACCAGATCAAGATACACTCCCTGTTACTTATCACATCATTTAACAAAATGCAGATTAGTTTAATATAGCACAAATAATATCAACACGCCAGGCAAAAACAAAGGCTAATATTACTTGGTGTCTGAAAATATTGGACTGTTTCAGGGCAGATGATAAAAGCTAGCATTTCGCACTACTGTAGGCTGTAGACCAATTATGAAAAAAACAATTTACCTCAATGAAGAAGAGACTGGCTGCAGAGGTGGGATGGTGATACATATAAACAATCACAAGGATTGCTGCAGCTACTATCAGAACCAGAATGAAAATCCCAACAATTAAGCCAGTGTGAAGAGAGGCACTTTTCTTCTCTTCTGCGCTGTCATCTGTAGAGGCTGTGAGAAAAATAAAGATTAAGCTTGGCACAAATTCATTTCAGGTCTTTTATTTTCCTCATATACAATAATCTGTTGCCTTGACAAAATGAGGCATGCCTTTTCTGTGCTAAATACTCATTATAATATCTCTGCAAAGACAATTTCCAGATGTCCTATTATTTCTAGATTAATAAACAATATTAATGTCCACTTCTATTCATGCCACTTAGGTACACTCCAAATTAAATCATGCAGTATCTCAATCTTTTGTTTCATAATAACATATTAAAAATTACCTGCAGACATGCATTACTACTTTAAAAGCTAAATGTCATTATCAAATCTCATGGCTTCTGAGAAGAATCAATAAAATCTGAAATGTACAAATTACCATTTCTAAACTTCTGTCTTATTGTGGAGCATATGGGTATTAAATGATCTATCAATAGTCTGATTCTGAAGAGAATCCAACTAGCATATAAAAATATTGCTAAAAGCCACAACTCTGCTAAGTTTTATAGTATTATGTGCCATGCTGTGTATTAATAAAAAGAAATACAAACATCTGAGGAAGTTTTGTCCTGCAGCAAACCTATCTCTCTCTAAAATTTCCAACTATGGTTCTGATAAATTTGGTTATTGTTTAGTTACTTGTTAGCAGTTAGTTAGCAAGCAGTTTAGTTATTTAGTAGCTACTGCCAAATAGCAGATGGCCAAGATTAATTTGGATTTGGATAATCCCCAAAACAAGATTAATATCAAATTTTATTTGTTACATTTTTATAACAAATAAAACACTACAGGATAAATAAATGAGGACTAGCTCTGTGTTCCTAGGACCCCTTGATATCTCTCAAGCCTCTCTGAATAGCTCACAAAAACAAAATTATTTGCCATGTTAAATTGAAAATATATTATTATATTATAATAATATAATATTAAAATCCCACAAACAATCGTGAGAAGCAAAAGTATTAGTTTTAAATTTTAATACAGTAAATAACAATAAATATAACCCAAATAAACTTTTTATTATTTTCATAATAAAAAGTGTGAAGGGGCCCTGAGAGAAAATGTTTAAGAAACTCAAACCCCTTCACATTGTAGAAGCACATATAATCAAACCAAATTTCCTTTGTTCATTATAACCTAAATACCAATTATGCAAAGATTATAGAATTAGCTAAAATAGCACAGACAGAAAATCCTGATAATTTGCTATTGACTCAGAGAAATTTTGTTTTACTATTGAGTGGCTACACATTTTACTAAAAACAAACCCAAAATACTTGTTTATTTTTGTCTAATATATATGCTAGTAGAAAATTCACATAAAAGGCCATTCTGGATAAATTTCAAGTAGTGGAATAACAAGGATTTAACCTTCCAAAGTCCATTGAGACATATTAATACGAAACCAGTTTATTATTTCAACTAGATTAAAATTGCCTCAAAATAAGGATTAATAAACTGCAAGGCTGTTTTCTCAGAATGAATGACTTCAGCAGGTTTTTTCAAGGATAATATTTTAAAAAGCCCTTTTAAATAGAAAAAGTAAAGCAGTATCAAAACCAAGTCATACTTTATTGATTTGAAAAGTACTGTTTTCCTTAGAACCACAAAATGAAAAATAATGGAAATGACCATACAGTAAGGATGGAAAATCTGCAACCACATCTTTGTTTTGTGCATCTTAGAGGTCCCATGATTGCAGAAAAGTAGCAGCGTAATTTCCACCAGTTTGTGATTCAAATACAGAAAAAATGTAGTGTATACTTTAAAATAAGCATATTAATGCACAAACTTTCCAAAACTTCATTCCCCCTAGAAATAGGAGATATGTTTTCACCCACTTTCTTAATTCCGTTAATGCTTAGTACAGCCATTATTCATCAAAATTAGTCACAAAACCTCCAAAACTCTTTAGTAGAAACAAAGAAACATAAACAGTCCCTTCTTACTAACTGCTTTATTTAGTGACTATTTCAATTTACTTTAGTTCCTTATTTTTCTATGTTTGCTGTAATTTTGCATTTAAACTTTCTAGTTTTGAAATCAATCTATCTTTCTTTCTATCTATCTATCTATCTATCTATCTATCTATCTATCTATCTATCTATCTATCTATCTATCTATTCGAAGTTACAATGATTGAAAAAAATCAATCCTTGCATTGAGGTGTAGCATACTGTAGTCACATCATCACTCAGTTGCTTTGCAACTGGCACACTTTTACAACTTGCGCAATGTTTTCTGATTATACAGCTCAATTGTGAAAAAAGTGTTTCACAATTTTCAAAAAAGTCATAAATACATGAATAAAAAATATAGGTTTGAAAAGTAAAATATTACTTAAAAATTAAGCAAACTCAAAAGTTGGAGAAATCAATCTCACAAAGTCAGAGAAAACTCTCAAAAGGAAACTTAGATGTTGGGCACATCCAACTGTATCTTTTTGTTGCTTCTACCAATTAATGGTGAAATATAAGTCAGCCTGATTTAAACAATTTGAAGCATTCACTAGCTTATTTCTAACAAGTGTGCATAGGATTAAAGTCAACAAAACAGAATACAAAAATGAATTCTACATTCATTATCATCACCCATAAAAATAAATGGAATCATTCATGCAATAGAGATTTGTCAGTGTCCAGATTATTTCAGTAAATATAGCACATCTAATTTTGATATTTGTAAAGTGCAACATACACAGAAGAAATGGTTCTGAAGCACCACAATAATTTCTTTGGTCAACTCCAAATTGCTAAGAACAAAATCTAAATTTAAGATTTTTGTTATGAATAATAATAGGTTTTCAATTCCTGAAATCCCTTTATTGCATTAATGTGAGATAAATACAGTGGTGGGATTCAGCCAGTTCGCACCACTTCGGGAGAACCAGTTATTAACTTTCTGAGCAGTTTGGCAAACTGGTTATTGGAAGAAATCATTAGGGCAGAGAAGCGGTTGTTAAATTACTTGAATCCCACCACTGGATAAATGGATAGTAATTTGAGTGAACCTGACTGATACAAGGCAGCAAACATTAAAAAAAAAGAATTAACGAAAAAAAAAGTTAAAGTAATGGAGGCTCTGGTATTTATCATTTCCTCAGACATGTCTATCTGTCAAAAATAAAAGTTAAAAATAAAAATAAAAAAGGTCTGACCAGGTATCTAAGACTGACAATGCTTGTTGTTTTCACACTGTTAATTTACTTTGTTGATTAACCCATAGGTCATATCACAACGCAGAGTTCCAAACAAAAATTGTTAGTAAAATCCGATAAAAACAATGTAAAATGGAATTGGAATAAAATACATTTTAAAATGAAACTGGAATAAAATACAATAATTTAATATATAGATAAATAAAATAAAATTACATTTCAGAATCATTCCTACAATCTACCCCAATCAGTTCCACATATGCTGATCTCAACTGAATCATTTTGCTCAAGTACTGTGCCATATTAAATGTTGTTTTCAAATTCTGGCTGCACATAAGGTAAGTTGTTTTGATATGGAGTTCCCAATCGGTCATTAATTTAGTATATAGACCAAGGTCTATATACCTGTCTCTTGCCCTCTTATAAAGGCAACAATCAAATAGGATGTGAGCCAGTTCTTCTACCTCTGTTGCTCCGCAAATGCAGAGACATCCATTATAGCGTATAGAATGGAATCTCCCATATCTGACCATTGTCTCAAGCTGTTCGAATCTTGCTCACATAAATATCCCCCTAAGATGTATGGCAATTGTAACTTTAAGTAGCTATCTATTTGAAAAGTACGTTTATATTCGCTCAGCCATTTCAAGTTACCCACCTTACTAAGGATAGCTATATCATTTTGTGCTTCTATATCCTTGATTCTTTGAACAGCTCTTTTTTTAACTTGTTCTTCTGTTACACAAGAGACAGGAAGACCACAGCTTCTTACCAAATTTGTCAGTTTAGTGATCCAAGAGGTTTGTAACTGTGATTTTATCTGCTCTAATAAACATAACTTGGGGAGTCTATAATATCTATTTCGTTGATTTTGTGCCAGTAGTTATGCTCTGATTTTAGACAGTGCATGAATTGTATAAATTCCCAATTCATCTCTAACTGCTGCAGCAAATGTCCTTAGATCTACACCCAAAATCCATCTCAGGTGCTGGGACCATGTTTGTTCTAATACTATAGAAGAATATAGACCCCCAAACTTCTGCTCCATACAAGAGCAAGGGGTTAGCATTAGCTATATATATTTTAATTAATAGGGCTAGGGACCCTGGGTAACTATGATTCTTTAATTTAAGCAGTAAATTCAAACAAGCTTTTGCTCTAAGTGTACTCCATTGATGAGGGCAAATCCAAGACTCAGTCTTGGAAAAAAGTTATGTATAAATATACAAAGATGTTAACCTATTTAATTGATTTACTATCTAATTGCCACTTATGTTTCTGATGATGTTTTCCAAACACCATAATTTTTGATTTAGATTTACTAATAGTTAGAGTTATCCTGACAGTTGGAGCTAAATCTTCTTAATAGCCTAATAGTAAGGGTGATCTGGCTGCGACATCTGTCATCCCATTGATTGCCAGGGTTGATTCAGCTTGTTGTTTTGTTGTACTCAATGAATAGGTGCTGTGATTTGAATATGAACATTTATATCTACATTTGTTTGTCTAGGTGAAGATAGGATATATATTCTAAAAATAAATTAGCATTCAAAGAGGTTCGCTTCATTGATACAATGAGTAATGCAAATTATGATAGCTGACTATACTAAGCATTCTCTCAGAATATCTTGCATAGTATTGTAGCATAGGTAAGTGGATAAATTACTAGACCAATTTGGTTTTATGGAATGGCATTTAGATGATCTGTTCATGTAATCTGAATGCAAAAAAATAACAGCTCTTACCTCCATTATCTTTTAGGTGTAGAGCTATCTTGGTATCATCTAGAAAAAGAAATTCAAAGCTATTAGAGAAAGGAATTTTATCTAAACATCTAATGCTATGTTTATATAGCATTTTACATTTATTTAGCATTTATAGAAGTCTACTGGAAGTAATTGATACACGATCATAATGGGTTATATGTTTAAAATGATTTTAAACAAATGTGACACTCTTGAATAAGAGTTAGCAGAGTAGTCCTATGAATCAGTGAGGAATTTAAAAAAGGCTTCTATAGCAGTTCATGTTTGCATTAAAGATCTGGCTCTATAACTATTATACAAAATTTTTAGAGCTGATCTTATGCTATTTCGAAGTCATTGGTGAGATTTATCTTTAAAACTGCTATATTAAAATTTTCTGAATTATACTACAGCAATGAAAGGTAATATTACAAAATGGATTTAGGAAAACACGATGAGCTAAGATGATGTGGAGAGTGTTTTTCTTTTCTCTTTTTCAATTGGGAAGAGGGCAGTCAAGATAAAAATATCTGAACATTGGAGAAGAAATTTACCAATCCTGATTGTCTAAAACATTGCTGATTCTTCAGTTAAAAGGATTTACTTGATTTGATTCTGAGGTAGTCACAATTGGGCAGCTGCTTGAAGAGGGTTGTTTATTCAACCACATACCATGAAGTATAGCAATCAAAGGTAGGCTATAAAGTTTGGAAAGCTAAGAGTAAAAGTATTTATAGTAATAATAGGCTTTGATCATGAAGTAATGGCCTTTGAGTTGAGACATTTTAGATGTGTAAATTTAAGCTGTGTTTCCTGTCCAGTGAAGTCCGAAGAGGAAGATCATCCCTGGCATTGGGGATTATGAATATTTTAGAAATGTAGATCTTCTCCTAGGTATGGATTTTTTTTTTTTTTTATGAGAAGTTTGATTTCGGCATAATATTGTGTAAAAAAAAAAATCTCTTGAGAAAATTCTATTTTATGTTGTTTTCTGGTGCCAGAACAGCACACTTATTTTGAGGCTTCGCTGGCAGAACACATGGAGTTGAAGTTGATGTGTGATTTTGCTAAGGGGTGAGTATGTCATAGGGGCTTTTATTTTCCAATGCTTTTTACATGTGAAGCGATGTAACTAGATAGGAAGAATGTCCTGTGTTTCTGAGGTTATTATGTGGCACATCATGAAATAGCAGTCAACAATGAATGGTACAACATCACCAAACATCACCACTGATGACTCAGTGGTTATAATGCAACACTGCAGACCAACACTGCCCACAACCTAATGAGCTCAAGACTGACTCAGCCTTCCATACTTCCGAGGTTGGTAAAATAAGGAACCAGATTGTTGGGGGTAATATGTTGATGTTGTAAACCACCCAGAGAGTGTTGTAAAGCACTATATGTATATGTATGTCTAAGTGTTATTGCTATTGTTATAACACTGAAAAAAGGAACCACCATTTGACTTGCTCAACAACCTCAAATGTACATTCCTTTCTCTCCTTGAGGAAGCAATATGTTTGCTAAGACAAGTGAAGAACGACTGGCCTGCAGCTCACCTAAGCACAGTGAGCGGCATTGCTTCAAGATGCTGTGTATGTTTGAATCAGGTCATATATGCAGGTCTGCATATGGATGGAATGGGAATGCAGGCAAAAATACTTTGCTGCCTAAGACTAAATTCACTGTGGTTAATACCATTCAAGATATTCTAATCCATGAGGCAGAAAATCCTACAAATATATTTTCCTTTTCCTAGAGGGAAAATTAAAATAGAAATGAAGCAAGCAATTAATTATTTGTTACATTCCCCTGCATGGTAGGGCCCAGCTGAGCCAAGCAAGGCAGGGTGCATGCCAGCGTTGAATTGTATCCCCAACACATTTCTAAGTAATAATAATACTTGGTAGCAAAGCTGATTAGATATTTAATATCATGCCATAATCTTTGATTGCACTTTCTGGAATAGCTGAAATCATATTGTAGGGAAGAAAATAACAGTAAAAAAGGGAAATAACAAAATTGTAAACAAGCATAAAGAAGCAAAGACTTTTTTCTTAAACTCTGGGTGATATTTTGCACTCCTGGAATCATTTCTTTTCCTCCAAAAATTTCTGGAAAAAAAATCTGGAACTGTTTCGTACAGGATAGGTGCAGTACAAAAAAATTGGCAGAACTAATTCAGATGTGAGCTTTAGAACATCTTTTCATGTTCCACAGGAGCAGTATCTATCTAATCTACTAATTTTATGAGTTTTGTCTCATCTTCAGAAGTCGGGATCATTTGATTCTGCTGCATAAGCAACCATTTATATCATTTTCCCCACACTGTGATACTTTCACCTTTCTACTATTACCGCTAAGAACTAGTACTATAGAAATAAAGCTCAAAAGCTTATGTTGACAGCGCTTAAACCTATCTTTCAGGTTCTTGCACTCAAAAATAGTCCTTTGCATTAGGAGACATCTATTTGTGTTATCTTTGCAGGATTGAAAAGCTTAAGGTTTCTGTGTAGCTGAAATGCTGTTGAAATGTTTTACAATAACCAATTACATTATAACTATACAATGTCTTGCAACAAACTATTGTTCTATTTTATTAAATTAGCATTGACAATTCAAAATTAAAACTATTTCATACAGATAGTCCTCAATGCATGGGCTACAATTGAGCCCAAAATTTCCATTGCTAAGCCAGATAGTTGTTATGTGCATTTTGCTCCATTTTATAACTTTTCTTGCAGAGTCGTTAAGTGAATCACTGCAGTTGTTAAGTTACTAATACAGTTACCCATGTTTCCCTGAAAATAAGACCCTGTCTTATATTTTTTTGAACCCTGAAATAAGCACTTGGCCTTATTGCCATGTGCTCAAAAGCCCGATTGGGCTTATTATTAGGAGATGTCTTATTTTGGGTGAAACAGGGTAAATGAATCTGGCTTCCCATAGACTTTGCTTGTCAGAAGGTTGCAAAAGTGACCACATGACTCCAGGACACTGTAACCGTCATAAACACATGCTAGTTGCCAAGTGTCCAAATTTTGATCACATGACCGTGGGGATGCCACAAAGCTGATAAGTGTGAAACATGGTCATAAGTCACTTTTTTCAGTGCAATTGCAACTTTAAACAGTCAGTAAACAAATGATTGTAAATCGAGGACTACCCGTATTCTCTTCTCCCAAAGATGGAGATAGAGAGGGAAAAAAAACCTAATACCTGACTAGATAGTTAATATATTGTGATAATTACAACCTCATGGATATACCATTCATTCTTGAATTGAAGCCAAGAAGTTACATTTAAATTAGTACATGTCAAATAAATAAGATCTATTTTATTTTTAAAAAACAATAGACAAGATTGTACACAACAGTTTGCACATCATGGAAATTGTAATGGCAGATCTGCTAAAATATTTTTTAAAATATTATGCAGTTTTTCAAGTACCAATTCATGCTATCTATTTTCTATAGTAGTTTACATTTTCATTACCCCACCCTCTGGGCTTTCAGGTATATTTCCCTATTCATGAATATTTATACAAAATTTCTGTAGGCTCCTTCTTGATGCCTACTTTTTGTATGTTAATTCTTGTAATTTGTGTATATTATTTAAGTTATTTTTTAAAACATTCTTCTATTCAGTTTACTAAAGCTGGGTTGTAAATAATATTATAACCGTCACATTATCAAAAGAAGTGTTTCATTCTAAATATTGCACACTTTTACAAGATACTGATTTAATATTAAACATGTCAGGAAAACACTATACAATACCTGTAACTGACCAAGTACTCTTACAACGGAAATGTGTAAGAGAACTGGTAGTAAAACTGGCGGGAGGGTCCACCCATTGATCCTGACATCATGAAAATGCTTCTGCGCTTGTGCAGAAGAGCGCGTATGAAGCGATCGCATGCACGCAGCCCCATTGAAACCGGTAGTAAAGATAAGTAGAACCCACCCCTGCAGCACTTAATACATCTGGGAAACAGCCCAAACAGTACATACTACTTGTAATTCACACAGTTCTTTTATACCAGCACTTAATACATTTGGGAAATATATAGCAAAATACTCACCTTTTCATGAAAGCTAATAATCTCCAACAGTATTTTTGGCTACTAAGGATGTTAAAATACTTCAAAAAATAAAAGTTTCAATGTAAAAGATCCCAATGACTCCAAATCACTGGTTCTAAAATATTGAGTTAATATTTAAATAACCATGAAAGTATCCTAGCTTTATGGACCCGTTGATGCTACTTAATTATACTGAAGGTCAATTACAATCTAAATCAGGATTAGAATTAAACTTATTTATTATAAATTATTGAAAGATTTTGTTTATAGAGGTAGGGAGTTTTGGACCACGGTCTTTGGTATCATAATATAATTGCATTACTGAAGGATTACATCTCCCGAGTAGGTACATTTCATGTGACAGAATCATACTACAAATTTTAAACATTTCTGATAACATAATCGACTCTAGTTTCTTACCTTCCGTGGGTAGACTAGTTGGCAGATATGATGTAATGGTTCCTTTGGTAGTTGTTAAAACTCTGTATCTCATTGTGGTTTGCTGTAGTGCAGTTGTGATATGAAGAGGCATTTGAGTTGTGTCTGTTTTCTCACAAATCTTATTTTTTGACTGCATAAAAAAAATAATATGAAGAAAGGAAAAAATTGGTTCTCAGTAGAAGTCATTCGTCTAAGCTCTACAGACATCTAACACAAACGCAAGAATATGTCAAAATGAAAATTTTAAATTAAGACTTTGCAAATATAAATATCGTATATTTTCTGGCTAAAAGAGAATTAACATCTCAATAAAGGATAGAGAAGCTCAAGCTCTAAACATTATAAGAATATTTATTTGCCACTAAAGAACTGAAAAGAACTGAAAAATTCAGAATGAAATAGTTCATTGTATTACTTTTTTCTCCCAAATTGAGGTTTGGCTCTGAGATTAAATTGGTTCTCTTTTTGCAAGACCTTAAAGACATGGTTTTGTCACAGAGCCTAGGAATCTTGGTGTCTTGAGCCTTTGCAATGGTTTTTCTGATTTGTGCTGCAGATTTTTATATTGGTTGCAGATTATGTGTATTGTATGCTGTTGTTTCTTTTTTCGCTTTATGCTCTTATACTATTGGTAGCCATGTACATATATGAGCATGAAACAAATGGCCATATGAATTACATACATACATACATACATACATACACACAGATTCCAGGGTTAAAATTCAATTCACTTAATTTTATCTTTGAAAAACTTCACTTATACACAAAATCAAGTTAGAGGCTTTCCCATCAAATGAACCTCTGGGTTCTTCAATATCTTTTTCAATACTGACATCCAAGCAAACTAATAAATAAAATAATGGTATATATCAATGCTATTTTTTAATAGAAAAAAATAAGTAAATGTCTCCAATAATTGTTCTTCCATCACACAACGTCCAAGCTACTGTAGATAAAAATTTATTTCAGTTTGGGATGGCAATTCTGGTTAGTTTTTCATATTCAAAACATGTGATTAGGACACATAGAAGTACATTTGGATTCAACACAGATGCTCATGATGTAAGTGACAGAACAGATGTTCATCTGCCAACAGTGATTTTCTAAGGGAGAAAGATAAATCTAGAAATTGCCTTTAAATACTGTTCAGAGAAGCTTTATTCCTCTAACAGGGCTTTAGTCAAGATACCCTCTTCTTTTTAAGAATCAACTATTCATAATATAAATATAGGATATCTGAATATCACCTCTTCAGGACAACCACTATCTACCCAATCTTGACGATGACGATCAAAGCCACTGGAACACCTTAAAAAATAAAAAGAGATTAAAATAAATCAGATGACAGTGAAACATGGATTAGATGGGTAAAGAGGGAGAAAAAGGAGAAAAAGCAACGTCACTTCTATGCAGCTAATTCTGTATGATTAAGAGGTTATTCACTTCATTTGAAAAAAATTTTTGACTAAAAATGATTGGTGTTTCCTGCAAGAATTAATTTCTATGATTAGACAATTTGGAATGTCATTGCTTTTTGCTCTGGGTAGTTAATAGCTTCATTGTACTTCATACTAAATTAAGGATCGATCCCCAGTCTATGGATTTAAACTAATTTAATTCATTCTCTTCAGACTTTTTCTTCATTTTCTATATTTAAAATACAGCATCCCCCTCCCATAATTCACCAAATACATTATAGCTTTCTTTTCATTATGGTAGATGATAAAGGACACCAGGGCATCCATAACTGTCTGCAAAAGACATGGCAGGTGTTGAACTCATCCCAAAGACTCTCAAAGGCAACTTGGAGGAAATTCTTTGCTTTAAGTTTCATTTTTCATTGCTTGTAATAATTTGTCCCAATTAACTAAAATTAATGAAGCTACTTTTTGCAAAATACAATTTATGATGGGTAATGAATGTATTTTAAAAACAGCTGGTACAATTATTCTTCATGAGAGAGAGGTTAAAATGTTGGACTAGGACCAGGCAGACCCAGGTTCAAGTATACTCTTAAATCATGGACGTTGAATAGATTTGAGCCAGTCATTGTCTCTCTCTGACAAATTACCCTATATGTTTATTGCAGGGGTGAAATGTAAAATTTGTTATTACTGGTTCTGTGGGCGTAATGTGACTGGGTAGGCTTGGCCAACTTTTTTTTTCTGTTAAACTTTTCAAAGCATTTTTTCTAATGCTTTGAAAAGCCTCTGCCGATCAGGCAACTCAGCTGGGATCGTCAGAGACTTTTCAAAGCATTTTTTTTTACCACCTCTTCGGCCAAGAGGTTGCAGACAAAAATGCTTTGAAAAGCCTCTCTGACGATCAGGCAACTCAGCTGGGATCATCAGAGAGGCTTTTTAAAGAATGCCTCTCTGATGATCAGGCATTTTTTTACCACCTCTTCGGCCAAGAGGTTGCAGAAAAAAGATGCTTTGAAAAGCCTCTGATGATCCCAGCTGAGCCGCGCGATCATCAGAGGCTTTTTTTTTTGTTACTTTTAAAAGCATTTTTTCATCGGAAGAGGTTGTAGAAAAGATGCTTTTAAAAGTTAAAATCCTGATCCCGCGGCTCAGCTGGGCATGGTTGGGGAGGGGGGGTTTGTAGGGATTTTTGCTACCGGTTCTCCGAACCACCCGCCGCCATCGCTACCGGATTGGGCAATACAGTCCGAACCGGGAGCATTTCACCCCTGGTTTGTTGCTATAGGACAAAATGGGTGAAGAAGAAGGGGAAAGGCATGTCTTTTCAAGCTCTTGGAGGAACAGCTGAGTATAAATCTACTAAATAAAATAGGAATTGCCATAAAATGAACTTGATATCCTAGAGTGGCACTATGAATCAATTTATATTGTTACATTTAGTATATCAAGCTTAATATATTTCCAACTTCCAATAATAAAGATTAAACCAGCAGAATTTTAAAACAAGAATGTATTTTATAGCTGTGATTTTTTTAATGTTTAAAAGTATTTATTTTCTTGATCACAAATGATTTTCAAGAAAACTTGATTCCAACTGAATAGACTATCCCTTTAAAAGCAACATTCACTGGAAAACCTTTCTTCTGTCATAATGATTATATAGATATTTAGTGTGTCTTTAAGTAATAAAGCTAGGCGGGTAATTAGGGAATTGAAGAAACAAGAGATGTGAAATGTCATAATTGTTTAGATTAGGATTGATTATGATTGTTGAAGTTTATACCCTGTAATTTGTTCTGGGAAGGGGAGGGGGGGAGGGGGGAGGTTGAGGTAGGGAAGGGGGGAGAAATATGTAAACTTTTTGTAAAACTTTTCAATAAAAAAAAAAAGCAACATTCAGAACTTGCATGAGAAAAATGAAATAACTAAATAAATAGCAATAGGATGTGTGTGTGTGTGTGCTGTGTGTGTGTCTGGGTGTGTATACATTGAGTTTAAAAGCATAATTTAAATAGTTTTAGACTTTCAGATGCAAATTGCACATTCCCATTGAATAGACAGGCATCTTTCAGAAGGCTGGTCTACAGCTTTGACATCTTAATTGAGTAGGTTCTGTCTCCTTTAGCCATACCACACACTATGTCTATTCAGAAGACTACCCTCAGAGACTAAGTAAGCTTGGCTGGGAGCTACCTGGTACTGATACAAAAAGGTCAGTGGTACACATGGAGAAATAAACGGTGGCTTGCATATTCAGCTATTGATTTGCTCAGCTTTCAAGGCCTATCAGAAAAGCTTGGATTCATTCTATAATTCAGAAAATGCTTATAAAGGAAGTTAAACGTGCTGATGACATAAAAGACACTACACTAATTTTGCAATATTAAAACTGGATTTTTGTTTACTCTTGTCTCCTGTTCTATCTACAAAAATTGAAGGCCCTACCGAAGCAGCTAATCTTTGTTTATTAACTGCATGGCTCAACTGCCTGAGTGGAAGAGAAAAAAAAATGCTTTGCAAGAATAAGTTGAAGTAGATGACCTCAGGGAAGCAAATGTTTTTAGGAAACCTGCTTGTTCAACATTCACTGTTTATGCACTGATAGGCCTAAATAGCTCATTGAAATGCTGTTTAGAAAAGCAATATGGCTTTGAAGGTTTCCAAATGAAGGTATCTGCAAAATATTTCCAAGGCGTATGTCATAGACCCATCAGTCACGGAGCATATACTCATTCTTGCGTCTCCAATTTATGACTCCACAAGCCATCATTACAATGCATTTTCTACTTAGAACAGAACATTTAATAAGCCTTTCCATTTACTGGCACAGTGATAATTCCCCTTTGCCATGAAAACACCATGGCAGATTTGATTAGTAATGCCACTTGTACCATCTGTCAACATAGCTGTTTTATAACAACTTCATTCTCAAAGAATGACCCAAGTTTGCTCCTGGTAAAGCAATTAACAGACCATATTCTAGACATGAGAAAAGAACCTTTTCTGAGATGAACAGAAAATCCTCTGCTTTTCTGTTTATAGGGAACACAGAAAATGTAATTTTGGAAATCGCAGTGGGATGCAAGAAATGTTTACAGACTGTGATAGTTTGATTTGGCTAGTGGCTCTTAGTGGAGCACTGCAGGGAACAGAGTTGATGTCTTCCAGAATGGTGAATGTGAGAGACAAAATGAAGTTGTAAATAATCCTTGTAGGGGTCATTTGTTCCTATTCATAGTACAAAGAAAAGAGCTGGGTGTCTTTATTTACTAAGCTACCTAAAAGTTCTTGTCTTCCAGTTTTAGAGAGAGCAGAGGAGAGATGTCAACAAATGTTAGTCCAAAACCAAGAAGCTTTTAAAAGGGATCTGACAAATTAAAATCGTGTAGTATTATTCATCTTAGAAAGTTATTGACATAGGGGAAAACAAAACTAAAGCAAAATCATTTGTTGTGTTTATGCAAGTCTTCTTTGCCAGAATTTAGAATAATGCCCTGACTTCTCTTATTCGACATTCAGTTTTATCTTTATAAAATTCCTGTATATTAGATCAGGCTGAAAAATAGAAATTTCATAATTGAGTGGATGGGTGGATAGGAATTTGTGCTAGATCAGCCCTCTGCGCATTGCATTGGCTCTGGGAAACTCAATTTTCATCACTGAAATTCAGCAGCAAGCTTATTCTACCCACTTTATCAAAATGTAGGAAAGGTGCCAAAGTTTGAATGAATATATACCAAATATTTGCTGAATAATTTAAATATGTAAAACTTACAATTTGAATCATACTGACTTAGCACTAAAACTTTTCTCATATACAACACTTGGCATGTAATTTTTTATGTTTCTGGCTAGAAAGCTGCTATCTTCAATGGAATTGCTCATGACTAGCAAAACTACAGGAATTGACTTTGTTATGGGCCTTAAGACATTACTAATTGTTTCAATGGCAACTCAATACATGAATTTTATCCTTGATTTAGCCTCATTTTTGTTTTAAATACTGTACTATTTCTTGCGATAAGATCCAAGAACTACCATGTTTACGGAAGGAATCTTGTAATTGAATTATGAGTTATTGTTACATAATTATTCATGACTATTGAAACCTGTAAAGAGAGTATATTTCAGTAGCTGAGAATACCAGTGGAGTATCAGTATATGCAATTCGAATTACTATGATTAAAAAACAAAATTCCATTTTTCTTCTTGATTTTTAATTTTTCTTTATGGGAAGATGTAAACCTATTTAGCACTTCTTTAAGTGAGAGTTCTTCAGTGGAATTTATTTATACATAAATATGCAAAGGATTTTAGCCTAAATGATAATAAAATTATCAAATGTTAAGGATTTCATAGCTGATATAAATTGTTTTTCATAATATGACCCCTAGATGGTTAGATGTTTTGGACCATCACTCCTATAAGCCGAAGAACACAATTCATGATAAATGACAAAAGGAAGAGTAGTCCAAAACACCAGGAGGGCCACAAACTGAAGAAGATTGGATAGTTTGTGCAATACTTCTCATGTTTTTGTAATTATATTTATGATGTTATATAGCTAGTGTTCAGTTACAAATAATTGTCAAAGATAGTGCCAGTGTTTGGCTGACCTTGACATCTTGGAAAATGTCAAGCAGAGTCAGACCTAGTTTGGATTTTGATGAAAGACTAAAGCGCTACAGAATGGTGGTAGCGGACATTCTTTCAAGAAAGGTTGGTATGAAGAGTCATTCTATTTTGTTTTCATAACAACCCAGTAAAGTATACCAAAGTGAACAGTATATATGAACTGGGTCTCCCCAGTGGTGGGATTCAAATAATTTAACAGCTGATTCTCTGCTCTAATGACCAGCTGGGTGGTCATGTGACTGGGTTGGCGTGGCCAACTTGATTGGTCTCACCCTTAGGAAATTTCTCCTTAGTCCAACTCACAATAAAATAGCACAATAGCAAAGGGCCTGGTGGCTCAGCAGACTGATAGCATTGTGATTAACACCAGCTGTCTGCAATTACTGCAATTACTGTAAATTCGAACCTCACCAGGCTCAAGGTTGACTCAGCCTTCCATCCTTTCTAAGGTAGGTAAATTGAGGACCCAGTTTGTGGGAGCAATAAGCTGACTTTGTATAAATATACAAAAGTATGAAGGCTATTGCTTAACGCATTGTAAGCCGCCCTGAGTCTCCGGAGAAGGGCAGCATATAAATCAAATTAAAAAAAATACTTAACAAATACAAAAATAAAATAGCACTGTTCCAATATTTATAATATAATGGAATGGAATGGAATGGAATGGAATGGAATAGAATAGAATAGAATAGAATAGAATAGAATAGAATAGAATAGAATAATAGAATAGAATAGAATAGAATAGAATAGAATAGAATAGAATGGAATGGAATAGAATAACAGTGTTGGAAGGGACTTTTGAGGTTTTCTAGTCCAAATTCCTGCTTAGGCAGGAAACCCTACACTACTTCAGATAAATGGTTATCCAATCTCTTCTTTAAAACTTCCAGTGTTGGAGCATTTACAATTTCTGGATATTGTTCTGTCAGAAAATTTGAGGGGCTCCTACAAAAATGAGGGGGTCAATCTATTTTCCAAAGCCCCAAAAGGCACAACAAGAAACAATGGATGGAAACTAACCAAAGAGAGAAGCAACCTAGGACTAAGAAGAAATTTCCTAAGGTTAAGACCAATCAACCAATGGAACAGCTTGTCTTCAGAAGTTGTGGGTGCTCCATCACACACAAGCAACATAGTTACAAGATTATTTGAAATCTTTACAGTCTAATACTGTAAACTAACTCTTAAATGCTGAAAATGCAGGATCAACATACATAAACATAGAAACAGCATTGCAACCCTATTCCAAATTAATAAAATCAATTCTGCTAATTAAAACATGTATTTAAAAAGACATAAGAACTCTGACAAGAAACTCTTGCTCTGTATTAACATTTTAAAAACTCCTTCCCTGGCCTAATCCTGTCAAGAACAAGGAAAGATTCAAGCTGGAAATAAGGAGAAATTTTCTGACAGTGAGAACAATCAATCAATGGAACAGCTTAACCTTCGGAAGTTGTGGGAGCTTGATCATTGGAGGCTTTCACGAAGAGATTGGATTGCCTTTTGTCAGAAATAATGTAGGGTCTCCTGCTTGGCCGGGTGGGTTGGACTAGATGACTTACAAGGTCCCTTCCCACTCTGTTAATCTATATTTTATTGTTTCTGTACTGACTGCATTCCTGCTGTTTTGTGATTGCAACTAAGTATTCGCCTGTTAAATTGTTCTTGGCTGTCTGTCTGGAACTATTAACTGAAGGGACAGAGAAGAAAAAACACCACCTCTCTTTCACTTTATTTTCCCACCTGAGTTTCCTTCTGCTGAGGAAATGGCTATGTGGTTATTTCTTCTTTTTCTTTTCCTTTCCTTTGGTTAATTACAAATGAGAAGGAACGTCTCATTTGTGTAAGTTACTGGAATCATTAGGCAGGCAGGCTTGACTATTCAGCTGGTTTGCAGAACTCCACAAAGAGTTAACAAACAGTTCTCTCGAACTGGTGCAAACCGGCTGAATCCAACCACTGGTTCTCCCCAATCTCAGTTCTCCATACTGTATGCTATATTCCTTTAAAATCAGCAATAAGCAGTAGAGACTATCTTGGTGGTATTCTGAAGATCCTTTGGTCAGCAAAAAAACCAGAAATGTCATCTCAGCTCTAACTCTTAAACTTGCCTTCTTACCATTTGCTGTGACCCTTAGAAATAGTACAGTATACAGGATTCACTTCAGTTCTCATACAAAAGAAAGGTCTAGGGCAACCACTTCATATTCTTTGGAAGATGATCACTGTCTACAATAATCAGCCAAAGATTAAGTATAGAGTTATTTGCAATCAGTATTACAATGACTAGACCTAAGCTTTAATATATACTTCATCTCTAATGTACCTACCAAAAGCCACCATTGGTTCAAAAGGAAATCAGATTAGAGAATTACATGGTTTTTTTTGCCTTTTTTGGTTAAGTTATAAGGATCTGGTAGGATGATGATGATAATGTTGTATTGCAGAGATCTTGCTTCAAACAGTAACATCTTCCTACTAAGTAGAGGTTAGCAACTTGAAGAGTATAGCTCAGTGATGGCGAACCTTTTTGGCACCAAGTGCCCAAACCGGAATGCGCATTTATGTGTGTGCATATGCCTGCGCCGGAATGCCAGAAACCCGAAGACCAGATGGCCAATGTGCATGAGTGCACTAGCCAGCTAGTCTTCGGGTTTCCAGCATGTGCAATGCACACCAGCCAGCCAGTCTTCGTGCAAGCTGAAGCACCGGAAAGCCAAAGACCAGCTGGCCGGTGCGCGCATGCCTGTTTTTAGCAGTTTTTCGGGCTGTTTTCCGGCGCCCACGAAGACCAGCTGGTCGATATGCGTGCTCACAGAGAGGGCTCTGTGTGCCACCTTTGGCACACGTGCCATATGTTCACCATCACGGGTATAGCCTCTTACATTTTTTTCCTTCTTAAAATCACATTTGTTTTCAGATGAATAAAAGTCAAATTAAAGCAAGCAGACAGCAAAAGAGCCAAATGATGTTTAGTGACCTACTGCAGAAGATCTGGAGCCTATCAGTTTTGTCATTAGTTATACCCATTAAAACTCATTATACTTAAATGGTAAGTAATAAGTAATAATTATAGAATGAGAACATTGTATGGTCAGCAAAAATGAAGATCTAGTATTTCCCACATATACTTTTTATATTTGTTATACATTCAATGGCATGAGCAATATATAAATTTTATTATCTGGGAAGACTTGTACAGTCAGGGTTTCCATTAAAACACTTAGATTTGGATGGCCAATTTCAAAACTTATACTGAATCTTACAGCCATATAGCACTATATATAGGAGTTTATATTAAAAATATGGTTCAGAGTGTGCTTTTGCAGGTAGGTGCAAGTGAAAATATAGGCTGGATGGTAGGTAGTGTTGAGCTTCAGGCTTTAGTGATTTGTGGTATAGACAACAGATTTCCTAATGTTTCACCCGCAACTGTGACTGGCATCTTCAGAGGCAAAAAGTAGTTTGCTATGCAGACTATAAATAACTGACTGACTGGGTTCCTGTCTTTATAGATAGATAACCTGAGTTTTGATTGGTCTTTACTGTAACTGGTTTCTGATTGTTGCAGGTTGAGGATGGATAGTCTCTGTTTGGAATTTACTGGCTGATTATTGTAAGATAGGAAAAATTATGGAAAGCAACACAGTAATTTCGAAGACCTGCTGAAGAGATGGCAGATGTAAAGAACAACTCTACTGGCTTTTCTCACAGACAATTACATGTTCCAACAATCAGGAAAACTGAAAATTTATTTTCTATAATATACTATTCTATACTATGTTGATTCAGTATCCATACTTTTTGTTTGGTTGTGTCTTTACTTTCATATTATATTTACTTTCTGGATTGGGACTCCTTCCGCATGGTCACTCATGCCCTCGTCACCTCCTGCCTGGACTATTGTAACACTCTCTACATGGGGCTCCCCTTGAGGAGGCTCCAACTGGCGCAGAGTGCAGCCATGCGGGTGGTAATGGGAGCGACATGGCGTTCCCATGTAACACCCCTCCTGTGCGAGCTGCACTGGCTCCCGGTGGTCTTCCGGGTGCGCTTCAAGGGTACTTGCGGGACTGCCTACTACCACCAATAGCCTCCCACCGGCCGGTATGTTCTCATAGAGAGGGGCTCCTCCAGGTGCTGTCGGCCAAACAATGTCGACTGGCGGCCCCCAGGGGGAGAGCCTTCTCTGTGGGGGCACCTACTATCTGGAACGAGCTCCCCCCGGAGATACGGAAGATCCCAGATCTGTGCACCTTCCGCTGCACTCTAAAGACCTTTTTATTTCACCAGGCAGGCCTGGCCTAACTTTCTCCCTCTTTTTAAACATTTTAAATATTTTTAAATATTTTTTAGTATTTTTAATATTCAAAGTTTAAATTTGTTTTAAATTGATTGGGGTTTTAAATCTGTCTGGGCCAAACTATTTAATTTGATTTTATCTCTGCTTTTTAAATTTTGTATGTATGTATTTTATTGTTGGCTGTTCACTGCCCTGAGTCCTTCGGGAGTAGGGCGGTATATAAATAAAATAAAAGTATAAAGTATAAAGTATATGAAAGTATAATACGAAAGTAAAGATTATATAGAAGCAATGACCACATTGCTTCTATACTACATTCAAAATTACTTTGCTTCCACTCAGTTGTCTTGAACCATGTGAGTTCAAGCAACTAAATATGATAATTATAATAATAATATTCAATGTTTTTTGAGTTTTAGTTCCATTTTAGGCATGACAGCTGGTTTGGGCTAGTTGTACTCTTTCAGTCACAATGGCAGGCTCAGGGAACAAGTCAGTGTATTAATTCTCAAGGCAACTAATGGATCAACACTCAGTTGATAAAAAAAAAGTGGACCCTGCACTTGTGAGAAAATGTTAAAAAGAAGAAAAATGCTATCAACAGGAGCAATACTTTCAGGCACATTTTGGTCCTGATTAAAAAAATATCTCAGGTTGATATTTGCTGCAGGGAAGAATCAGCTATAGCAGATTTCTTCTATGTGCTTGGAATAGTAATTATCATAATCATGTAATAAAGAAACAAATAATTCTCCCCTCTTCCCAGTTGCCTTTCTCCAACCAGTTGTAGAGAAGTACAACTGATCAACACTGGATACATGTATACTATTTGACATTATCCAGAGAACTAACTACACTTGCAAATTAACCATCAAAAGTAAAAGAACAAGCTATCAAAAACAAGCCACAGATACTTGGTAGAGCTTCCACTAAAGCCTTGGAAGGCCTTGGAAAAGATATTTAAATGCTGTAATATATCTATACCTACAAAGATCAGAAGTGTGTAAGCCATGGTACATTCACAGTGCATGGTACAGTCATGTGATACTTTATGGAAGCATCTTTGAAGAAGCAAAATAGGAAGAGAATTGATGTCTTTGAATTTTGGTTTTGGAGAAGACTCTGGTAATAGAATGTGCAGCTGAAGGAGAAAAGGGGAGTTCACTGTAATACCAAGGGAGGAGGCAGTACATTTCAGACAGGAACCCAAGACAAGTGATTGTATAATCCTGAACTTGATGGTGGTGGTGGGGAAAGGTTTGGGGTAGCAACACCCTAAAATCTCCAAGATATATCTGCTAGGTTAAAAGATTACAGCTTTAGTTTGACAAAATTCTATTAGGTATGAGCAAATCAAGATCTAAAATTGAATGGATCTCACCAGGTTATCTTTGTTGCTCTTTTCTGGATTCTTTCCAGAGTCTCAACATTTTTTCTATAATCTTCTTGATCTCTGGATGTGGTGGCAATTGAGAAGACCATTGTTATTTCCAAGAGTTTAGTGACATATTCTGATTCTCCCTCATATTATGAATAATCTAAAAGTTTAGAGCTCATTCTGAGCTAGATCTTTTTACTCTTGTTTATTGAATAAAGAAGGGAAAGGGGAAATTTTCATGTAACTCGAAAGCTTTTTTTGCTGTGAAAGTTTCAGACTTTTGATTCCCATTCCAGAGTTGTGTGCCAGCCAGCCAAGGTCAAGTGTCTCCATGGCAGGGCTATTAAGCCATAAAAACCTTTAAGTTGTTGTTTTGTATGGACCCTACCATTGGGTACTGTGAAAACTGGCTGCCCTTGGGAATATCTCTTGCTGTTGTTATTTTGGAGCTCTTGGCAGCTTGCAAGAGATTTGGTTGTAATCTTGCGTGCATGTATGCTTTTTTATATTATGCTTTTCAAATCTAGTTGCTAAAGCTAATAATAAAGCTTAAAATCCCTTTATTTAGTGAGGTATTTATTGTTTTTGGATCCAAAACAACCAATTGCCTGAGTAGTATCTGTCCTGACACTTGAGAAAAGTGGATGGCTGTGATATTATCAGTGATGCTATTCTTAGCAATTGGTTACAAGGAGTGGCAAATTTGGTGTTGCAGCATTTCCCCCCCCCCCCTTTCTCTATGAAATTCTCTATTAAGTCCAGTTGGTGTTGGTAGAGGCATGGGGTGTCTGCTCCATTATGAGAACCAATAAAAAAACCCTCCATACAAAGGCTAAAGCTACTTTTATAAATTTTGGCTATATAATAGCCAAATACTTTACAGTATTTCTCTTCTCTCCCTTTATATTCATCTGAAGTGGGGAAGTAATTGCTGGAGTCCTTTGACAATGTGTTTTTATTATTTTGGGCTGAAGCCATGCTTGTTTATTAATAGTATAAAGTTACCTTCCTTATTAATCCTTCCTTCCTTATTATTTATAGCAGGAGAAGAGAGGAAAGACTTAGTCAAGGAAGCTTGACATATTTGCTGTCTCATGCTTGGATACTTTTACCCTTTCCTGTTTAACATCTGCCTAAAGCTGCTGGATCTTGTGTTGGTTTGGGGTCAGATATATCAGAGTGGTGATATACCCTCATATGCCTCATATGCCTACTACGACCCCAGGTTAACCAGATAATGCTGTTAATGTCTTGTTCCTGTGTGTCTGTGAGTCTGTGTGTATCTGAATGGGGAGAAACAGGCTGAAGCTTCATCCTGTCCATCTGAACCATCCTGTGGCCATTTAAAGCACCCAGGCCTAGAAATGTTCCACATTTAAACCTGAACAGATCTGAACTTCCCTCTGCACATTTTTGAGCATATGGGGAACATGGACTGCAGTGGGTATAGGAATATATGATACATATTAAGAACAAAAACAATTATATATTTAATGAAATATTTGATTTGAGTTCTAAATACTTTCTGATTTCTATAGTATTTATCCAATTTAGCTTATTTATATTTATTTGGAACAATCTGCGCACTAACTAAAAGTAGCCTTCCATAGCTTTGAGGCTAAGTGTAAATAGCATTATAGAGTCTACAGTATCAACCAAGTATTAATATATTCTGTCGATAACTAATGTCTGACTCATTGATATACTTCAGTTTGAATATCCCCCTTAAACAATAATCAGGGGGAAAAATCATACAAATTATCTGAATTATATTTTCAATAATAAATACAATGGGGCCATGTAAACTTTATAGTATACAATTACAGGAAAACCTTGGGCATTGCCACGGGGTCTATAACATAAATTAGTACATTGCCCTCCACTGCTAACTCCATGATTATTTTCTTTCTTTTTAAAAAAGTATGTTTTTAATCTCAAACAGTTTTTTGTCTTGGTAAACTTTGTTTACAATGTAATTTCATTGAGTAGAAAATCTCACCTGTCCTTATTACCATAAACTCACAACATTTTATTATATTTCTTTGTTTATGAGCTTAAATTTAATTTTTTTATTGTGCAATTAACTCTAGTTTCAAAGGAACAAATTATTTCATTAGCATGAGCAAGCTGTGGAAAAAGTTCATGCCCTTTAATCAAGGCTGCCCATAAAAAGCCTCTGCACTGACAGATATGTATATCTGCTAGCATATTTGTAAAAATGTTACAAATGTCTGGGATATTAATTGGAAGAAATTTATAATGAATTGCATTAATTTAAGGATATGATGAAACATAAATTCAAAGCAAAATAATTCTAAATAATATAAAGACATGTTCAGATAGCTCTGATCCAAAAGACAACATTTTATCTTCCAAACAAGCATTATAACTAGTAAAAATACAGTTTCTGTAAAGGGGACATCACACTTATGCTGGCAACAATAGACAAATACTTCTTTAGGGCTGGAAGAAAGTAAGTTCAAATTGAAACGCTAAAAAGGATTTTATTGATTAAATACTAAAAGAATCATAGAGAAAGCTACAATCTACTATCAATCTACACTAGTTTCCCCAAAACTCCAAAAACATGGCAGAAGAGTTCCCTCTCCTCATCCTTCAGATGGCAGTTTCATAGCACCTGTGGTGGGATTCAAAAACTACCGGTTTTGTGGGCGCGGCTTGATGGGCATGGCTTGGTGGGGCAGCACCTTGCTGTGAGTGACATCAAGTTGGCCACGCCCACTCAGTCACATGACCCCCCCCACCAAGCCATGCCCACCAGCAGAAAAGGCAGCTCCTGTGGCCTGTCCCCCCCTCCACATCGAAGTACCTTAAAGGGGCACTGCAGTCCGGCTGCCCTCCGAGCAGCTCTGCTGCAACGCCGTCCTTCCAGCGCAGCAGGCGGTTCTCCTGGCCAGGTCTGGCAATGGGGTATGACCGCGCACGTGCACCGGCAGGCGATGGAGTGCGTATGTGCAGCTGGCGAGAAGAACAGGGTGGCGACAGTGGCAATGGGACTTCAGGCCTCTTTTTCGGTGCAAGAAGCCTGCAGCCACCATCTCTTTTTTGCTGCGCGAAGCCTCTCTGCCAGCTGGAACCAAGGTGGCAGCGGCGACTGCATTCTTCTTGTGCCAAAAACTATAGGCAGAATAAGAGGCCTGAAGAAATCCTGTCGCTGCCATCACCACCCTGTTCTTCACACCGGCTGTGCACACGTACCCCATTGCCTGCCAGTGCTGTTTGCGGCCAGAGCTGTCCAGGAGAACGGCCTGCTGCGCCAGAGGGACAGTGTCACAGCAGAGCTGCTCGGAAGGCAGCCGAAAACTACCAGAGGCTGGAGACTTGCCAGCTGAGCCTCACCGGGCATCCCCACCAAGGCATGGATGAAGGTGAGTGAGGCGGAGGGTGAACGGGCGGCATGTGGGTGGAGACCCCGGGAAGGCCAGAACTGGGGAATGGCGCATTCCCCGACCTGGCCAAGGTGAATGGCGAGCAGGTGGAGGCTCCTATTGGAGCCTCGGGGAAGGGTGCCTCCCTGGGCCCCAATCCAAGGTGAAGGGCGAGCAGGTGGCATGCTTACCTTTGGTGAGCAGAGTGGGCCAGGCATGAAGGCGAGGCAATTAGCCGGGCTGCATGGCGAAGGCAACATATATAGGGCAGAATGGGGTGACCGGGCAGGTGGGGATGGGGCCAGCCTGAGGTGGCATTTGCCAGTTCGGCAAACCAGTTAAAATTTCCGCTATGGGTTCACCCGAACTGGTCTGAACCGGCTGAATAGCACCTTTTTCTCGTGGGTTTCTAAGTCTATATTGATATTCCAGGGGTTGTCACTTTTCTTAAAGGATTGAAAGTATAAGTAACACCTGGAGATGGATTGGTAGCGCATCTTATCATTGACTTGGTTACAGCTTCTAATAGTTAACCCACCCTCTACATCATCTCTAGGAGACAACATCTGGAGATTATTATTATTTATTTTATTATTTTTACAAATAAATCAAGGCAAAGACACACAATACTCCTCCTCTCCTCTTCCTATTTTCCCCATAACAGCAACCTGTTGTTGAGGTGGATTGAGCTGAAAGAGAGTGACTAGCTCAAAGTCACCTAGCTGGCTTTCATAGCTAAGGCACGGCTTTAACTGACAGTCTCTTGCTTCCTAGCCTGGTGTCTTAACAACTAAACCAAATTGACTCTCCAAAAATAAAGATAACGTTTTCTACATAGATATATCTTAGATATGCAAAGGTAAATTTCCTTCTGGTTGGAAATCCCAGGAGTTGAAGTCTACACTTTAAAAAGTTGCCAAGTTTGAAAAGCATTGATTTAGATAATCCTTGTTGCCCTTTCCTACACCTGTTCTATAGTTTTCAAGAGCTACGTCCACAAAGAATACAGCAGAATAATCCAGTCTACTAGATTCACAGAGCCATCTAACTCCAGGTAGAAAAGCAGTTATTTATCAGCTAAAGTTAATAAAAGGCACTGATATTACTGGATTCTCCAATCAAGAAAGACTCTAGATGCAATGGGGTCCATATGGTAGATGGGGGTAGAATTTTATCCAGAACAGACACTACTTTCATTATATTTATATGTATCTTTTGTATCCTTAAATATTAATTTTAACTATGCAAATTGTCAATATTGTGCAAATTGCCAATATTTTATAGTTCTGACAGATTAAATAGCCATTTTATAAATTATTTTGCACTGATTGTTTATCACTATTATATGTAGGATTTTTTGTTCATTATATCACAATATTTTTAAAAACTCGGGTTTCAATGTTTTTTAAAAAGTCTTGCAGAATTGCTGTTAAATTAGTTATCAAGGTAATAATGAATTTCATATTCATATGAAAATAATACTTTATTAAAATTGTAAATTTTAATAAATTAAATTAAATAAATTTAATTTAA
Organism: Pantherophis guttatus; assembly: GCF_059756535.1. Taxonomy (NCBI): domain Eukaryota; kingdom Metazoa; phylum Chordata; class Lepidosauria; order Squamata; family Colubridae; genus Pantherophis; species Pantherophis guttatus. The sequence goes on from NC_142066.1 coordinate 132,464,839, forward strand.
TAAAATTAAATTAAAATTAACCATTAAAAATCATAATTTACTTTTAATGGTTATGTTTTCTCTCCTTCCCTCCTTCCCTCCCTGTCCTCCACATTTTGCTGCTCCAGCCCCAAAAGTTTAGTTTATGGTAATACAAAAGACAATTACTTCCTCAATTATATTTTTGCCGTTCAGAATAATACTTCTTTGGATTTCTAACTATATCCATCTGTTCTCACCTGATATATAAAGACATAAAAATAAATACTTATTGCAACTGGCATTATTCCATATTTTACTCTAACCTGGCCTGCCAGAATACTTGCCAAGACATAGAAAATAAATTGCTGGAGTGCCATATGTTTTATACCAGTTAGATTTTATTCCTAACCTATAAATTAATTGTTGCTGGATTTTCTGTTGTTAAAATTTGCGTATAAAAGCTGTATTTTATTCTTTTGACATCCAGCAAAGCTTCAGAATTTTAGAAAGGTTGCTTATAATGGCAATTGTTCCCAAAGTGCCAATAATCATACAAGGAAAAGCATCTCATCTTGAATACCTATAGTCGAGCTTCTAGACATCAAGATGGACTTTCTCTGAGATCTTCTAAACCAGTATTTCTCAAATTAAGAAACTTTAAGCTGTGTGGACTTCAACTCCCAGAATTTCCCAGTGTGCTGGTTGGGAATTCTGGGACATGAAATCCACGCAACTTAAAAGTGCCATAGTTGAGAAACATTGGTCTATACCCGTGATGGCGAATCTATGGCATGCGTACCACAGGTGGCATGCAGACCCCTGTTGGTGGGCACACATCCCATCACCAGCTGCTCTTATGATTTCCGGTGCACACATGCGTGCTGGCTAGCTGGTCTTCGAGTGTGACAGAGTGCTGGAAACCTGAGGACTAGCTGGCCAGTGCACATGCGCGCTACAGCCACCTGGTCCTCAGGTTTCCAGTGCTCCAGTGTGCTCAAAGAACAGCTGACTGGCGTGTATGCATGCACCAGAAATCCAAAGACCAGTTGGCTTTGACCATTCTGGTTTGGGCACTCGGTGCCAAAAAGGTTCATCATCACTGGTCTATACCAATGTGTATTCCTGTAGTGGACAAGCTAATCCTGGACAGGTCACGTAATGTAATAAATGGGGGCTTTCAACTGCCAATAGAAATCTGTACATAGATAAATAAATAAAATAAATAATTTTATTTCTATACCGCCCTTCTCCCGAAGGACTCAGGGCGGTGTACAGCCAATTTAAAAACACAACACACAACAATAATTAAAAATTAAAATAATTACATAGATTTGGCCGATTTAAAACCCCAAACATTTAAAATACCCCAATTAAAATTATTAAGTTGATAGCCCTGCCTGGCGGAACAACAGGGTCTTCAGTGCGCAACGAAACACTCGGAGGTCGGAGATCTTGCGTATTTCCGGGGGCAGTTCATTCCACAGGGCTGGGGCTCCCACAGAAAAGGCCCTCCCCCTGGGTGTCGCCAGCCGACATAACTTGGCTGATGGCACCCTGAGGAGACCCTCTCTGTGGGAGCGGACTGGTCGGTGGGAGGCTATTGGTGGCAGAAGACGGTCTCGAAGGTACCCGGGTCCTATGCCATGGAGCGCTTTAAAGGTGGTAACCAACACCTTGAATCGCACCCGGAAGACCACTGGGAGCCAGTGCAGCTCGCGCAGGAGGGGTGTCACGCGGGCACAACGAGTTGCGCCCATAACCACCCGCGCGGCCGCATTCTGGACCAGTTGGAGCCTCCGAGTGCTCTTCAAGGGGAGCCCCATGTAGAGAGCATTACAATAGTCCAGCCGGGAGGTGACAAGGGCATGAGTGACCGTGCGCAAGGCGTCCCGGTCCAGAAAGGGCTGCAACTGGCGGATCAGGCGAACCTGATAAAAGGCCCCCCTGGCCACGGCCGTCATATGCTCTTCTAAAGACAGCCATGCGTCCAGGAGGACACCCAGATTGCGAGCCCTCTCTGTGGGGGGCAAAGATTCACCCCCAATAGTCAGCGATGGCACCTGCTGACTATATCGGGACGCCGGCAGCCACAGCCACTCGGTCTTGGACGGGTTGAGTCTGAGCCTGTTCCTCCCCATCCAGACCCGCACGGCCTCCAGGCAGCGAGACATCACATCAAGGGCATCGTTGGGGTGGTCTGGGGTGGAGATGTACAGCTGAGTATCATCAGCGTACAGATGACACTTCACCCCAAAACCACAGATGATCTCACCCATTTATGCTTCACATAAATGTTGAACAGAAGGGGCGAGAGGACCGACCCTTGTGGCACTCCCCATGCGAGATGCCTCGAGGTCGACCTCTGCCCCCCTGCCAACACGAACTGCGAGCGGTCGGAGAGGAAGGAGGAGAACCACCGCAGAACGGTGCCCCCTATTCCTAACCCTCTTAACCGCCGCAGCATGATACCATGGTCGATGGTATCAAAAGCCGCTGAGAGATCTAATAGGACTAGGACAGAGGAGCAACCCCTGTCCCGAGCCCTCCAGAGATCATCCACCAACGCGACCAATGCCGTTTCTGTGCTGTGCCCCTGCCTGAAGCCTGACTGGCACGGGTCTAGATAGATAGCTTCATCCAGGTGCCCGGGCAGTTGTCGTGCCACCACACTCTCAACAACCTTCGCCACAAAACGAAGGTTGGAGACCGGACGGTAGTTAGCTAATTCAGCCGGGTCCAGGGAAGGCTTCTTGAGGAGGGGCCTCACCACTGCCTCTTTCAAGGCGGCGGGAAAGGCACCCTCACTCAGAGAAGCAGTTATAATCCCCTGGAGCCAGCCTCGTGTAACCTCCCGGGAGGCCAGTACCAACCAGGAGGGACACGGGTCCAATAAACATGTGGCGGCACTAATCCTACCCAGAACCCTGTCCACATCCTCGGGAGCCACAGGATCAAACTCCTCCCAGATAATATTCTCAAGACCTGCCCCTGTCTCCTCCCCTGGACTCATCCAATCGGAGTCCAAGCCATCCCGAATCTGAGCGACTTTATCATGCAGGAATTGCACAAAATTCTCAGCGCGGCCTTGCAAGGGATCTTCCCGCACTCCCCCCCGAAGAAGGGAGTGGGTCACCCTAAACAGGGCGGCTGGGCGGTTCTCTGCAGATGCGATAAGAGCGGAAAAATGGTTAGACTTCGCCGCTTTTATCGCCACTAGGTAGGTCTTGATATAAGACCTCACCTGTGTCCGGTCGGAATCAGATTGACTAGTCTTCCAAATGCTCTCTAGGCGTCTTTTCCGACGCTTCATCTCTCTCAGCTCCTCAGAGAACCAAGGAGCCAATTGAGATCGGCATCGGGTCAGAGGCCGCAAAGGCACGACGCCGTCCAAAGCTCCGGTGGCCGCACTCTCCCAGGCGGCCACCAGCTCTTCAGTCGAGTCGTGTGCCAGAGTCTCAGGAAACGGCCCAAGCTCCGTCAGGAACCTTTCGGGGTCCATCAGGCGCCTGGGACGGAACCATTTGGTCGGTTCCGTCTCCCTGCGGCGGGGGAAAGCGGTAGGAAAGTCCAAGTGAAGGAGCGAATGATCTGTCCATGACAAGGGTTTGATGTCTAGGTCCCCTCTACCAAGATCATTCAACCACTGACCAGAGACAAAAATCAGGTCCAGAGTGTGTCCCCCTATGTGAGTCGGGCCTTGAACTAACTGGGTCAGGTCCATGGCCGTCATGGAAGCCATGAACTCCCGAGCCGCCTCTGACGCCTCACCCGCAGACAGAAGGTTGAAATCCCCCATGACAATAAGTCTGGGGGTGTCAACCGCCACCCCGGCAATGACGTCGAGTAGCTCGGGCAGGGTCGCTGCCACGTGGCAGGGAGCCAGGTACGCAGTCAGCAAACCCATCTGCACCCCACGGCCCCACTTCACAAAGAGGGACTCACATCCGGCTATCTGAGGAACAGTGGTCTCCCTCGGACAAAGACTCTCCCTAATAATCACCGCCACTCCCCCACCCCTCCCCTGGGCCCTTGGCTGATGAAATGCACAGAAACCTGGTGGGCACATTTCAACGAGGGGGACCCCCTCCTCTTGGCCCAACCAGGTCTCCGTAATACCTGCCAGGTCCGCACCCCCCTCTAAAATAAGATCACAAATGAGGGGGGCTTTATTAACAACCGACCTGGCATTACACAACATCAGCCGCGGACCCTGGGCCTGAGACTCTGCACAACCCAGGACACGAGTCGCGCATTGGGGGCCGGGATGCGTAATTACTTGTAAACAGCGTGTGCGCACCCCCAGCACATGATATGGCCCCCTGCGCCCGTCATACCTGCCCCTCCCACTCATTGTTTCAATTACACAGCCCTTCCTATCGTCCCCCTGCTCCCCGGTTAAATTTCCTTTCACGACCCCTCTGTTGCAGCCAATCGACCCATCACCCCGCTCAGTTGCTATCTGAACCCCCCCGGGTCCACTTTTACAACCCCCTCCCTTCCTCCCGGGTCCCCTTAAAATTTTGGTTAAAAATTTAGCTAAAAAACCCCTCAACCCCCTTCTCGCACCATGCCACCTCTCGGGGTTCCAAAGCCCGTCATTAAGGTAGGCCCTCGATAGAGTGGAGGGCCAAACCTGCGAGAGGGGAGAGTCTCGCAGTGCACATAGCTCCGCCGCCGAGTACATCAAGTAAAATCAGAATGGGAAGGCAGTTTGGTAGGGTCCACAGAGTCCTAGGACAGAAGGTCTTTTTATAAGCAGCAACCCGGAATCCCCTGCTCTCTCACAGCAGCGGAAGGAGTTGGTTTATACAGTCAGTGGGAGAAAAGTTTTTCCCAGCCACCCTCTCACAGTGGTTGGCCAGATGTCCAAAGGCAAGGAATTTGATGGTATCATCCCTTCTGATAAAAGATGGTTCAAACAGCCAACTTCCCTCAGGGTCCACAAAATACTGTCCAAGTCCCCATCTGCCGGGAGTTTCGATGGAAGTAATTAATATGATTTGATTTGAAGCGGGGTACAAATAAAGCTGCCCAGTAGTTGCCCAGTAATTCCGTAGGAGGATAGATGTATACACAAGGGAGAGGAGAGGGTGAGGGGGGGGAGGAAGGCTGACTCCCAGGCCGATAACAGGGCCAGAAAGGGGGGGGAGGAGGGGGAGAAGAGGCCACCCATGGAGGCCCCATCCCAGAGCCATCCACCGGACTCTCCAACCCCAGATCTTTCCATCCCCTCGTCATTTGAGCCATATCATGCCTCCGTTGGCGACCTCCGCTTCGCCTCTCCGCCAGCATCGAATGTCCAACAACCTCCACCTCACCCTTTTTCACAGCCATTTTTATCCAGCTAAACATCCCCTCCCAATCGCTGCGCAGCGGCTGCCATTGCCGCTGCAACTCTGCAACTCCACCGCCAGTGCCAGAACGCCCTCAGTCCACCATCGGCACCATTGGTCCTGCCACGTCGTCGCCGCTGTTCTGACAGCCGCCGACCAGCGAGCGGGGAAGAAGCCGGCATCGCTGCAGCCAATTTCCCTAATCCTCCTCACGGGGCGCCTCGCGGCGCGCCTCGCGGCGTCCTGCAGCCTCCCGCGGCGTTCTTCTTTGCCTTCCCCTCACCCAAGCATTCCGGAGGGCGAAAAAGCCCTCAACGGGTTGAGGGGAAACTCTCCCGGGCGGGGGTGGGGCTGCCGATGGTACTGACAGCCCCAGGAGACCCCGAAACCCCCAAAATGCTGCCCGTCCTGACAGCGACTCAGGCCGGCATCGCCATGTTGGAGCATGCGCAGAAGAGATTGGAAATAAATATCAAGGCAGCCAATGCTGATTTATAAATTTATTTATTTATTTATTTATTACATGTATTTATATGCCACCATTCTCCCGAAGGACTCAGGGCAGCAAACACAAGTTAAGAAACAAGTACAATAAAATCATAATTTAATCCAAATAATTAATTAGTAGTAAATAATAAAGCCCAGAATCAGTCTCAGCCTATCTGTTTGAAAAGCCAAGTCTTCAAGTCCCGACGGAAGGAGCGGAGATCAGGAGCCGTCTGGAACTCAGTAGGTAATTCATTCCAGAGGGTGGGAGCACCCACAGAGAACGCCCTACCCCTGGGCACAGCAAGGTGACATTGGCTCGCCGTCGGAACCCTGAGGAGAGTGGCCCTATGTGAGCAAACAGGACTGTGAGAGGCAGGCAGGAGAAGGTCATGCAAATATCCCGGACCTAAGTCATGAAGGGCCTTATAGATGAGGACTAGCACCTTGAAGCGGACCCGGAGAACCACTGGTAACCAGTGCAGCTCACGCAGGAGGGGTGTTATATGGGAGTAACGAGGGGCTCCCATAACAACCCGTGCAGCTGCATTCTGGATCAGCTGGAGTCTCCGGGTGCATCTCAGGGGCAGGCCCATGTAGAGGGAATTGCAGTAATCCAAGCGGGAAGTAACCAGGGCATGAGTGACTGTGCGAAGGTCATCTCAGTCCAGGAAAAGGCACAACTGGCGCACCAGGCGAACCTGTGCGAAGGCCCTCCTGGTCACGGCCATTAGATGGTCTTCTAGGGATAGCCGAGCATCCAGGAGGACACCCAAGTTGCGAGCCCTATCAACAGGTGCAAGTTTTCCCCCATCTATCAAAAGTGATGGAGCCTCTGAAACCCGAGATGCCGGCATCCACAGCCACTCAGTCTTAGAGGGATTGAGTTTGAGTCTGTTTCTGCCCATCCAGGCCCATACCTCCTCCAGGCAACGGGACATCACGGAAAGGGTATCTCTGGGGTGGTCTGGGGTGGAGATGTATAATTGGGTATTATCAGCATATTGATGATATCTCACCCCAAAGCCATGAATGATCTCACCCAGTGGCTTCATATAGATGTTAAAGAGCAGGGGGGAGAGAACCGACCCCTGAGGCACCCCACAATTAAGGGCCATGTATTTATTGTAAGTGTGCAAGCTGTAACTTAGAGATGCCTGAGCCACATCTTCTTGGGAGAAATATGCTTTTTGCCACATATACACAGAGACACCCCTGTGCTACTCATAGTCGGAATGGGACAACTTGCTACAGCCAACTCGTTATGGCCAATTTGAGGCAGGATAACTTGCTGTGGGACAATTTAATAAATACAAAAGTTAAATTAATTTTGATGGAACTGTGGCCTATAATACTAAAATAAAGAAAGCTGATCCAGAAATACAAGAGTCACAATAATTTCAATGAAAACATGATCACCAATAATAAAAGTAACTGAATAAAACAATTAATACAGTGTTGAATTATCCCATGGTGAGTTATCCTGTGGCAATTGGCCATGGCGAGTTGTCCTAGACCTAGACCAACTCATAGTTGGGGAATAAAATGTATATTATCCTTTTAAAAACAAGGCACAAACTGAAGAAATGATTAAAAAAAAGCAAGGCATAATATCATTCACCAGAGCCTTGCTAATCAAAGTTTAGCATTGATAGGAAAAAAAGGTAGTCTTGAATAACTGAACAAATGTTTCAGATACTAATCTTGAAAAAAAACGAGTAATACAGGTAATTTTCAATTTATAGCCAATCCTGCTTAGTGATCCTGCAAAGTTATGATGGACTTTCCCAGGGCTACTTATGATCAGGATTCCATAAATGGTTAGCCTAATGTATAGCATTTCAGATTTCATTCCAGAAGCTGAACGCACATAGGGGATAAGCACAGCATTGTCTACAATCCTACACCTTTCCAGCATAACCAATGGCTCTTTTAAAGACTTCCAGATAGGTACTATCTTGGTGTTCCCATGCACTCTGAAGCACCCTTCTTTAATAGAACTGGGCAGGTTGCATAGCCCTATTAGCATGGAATAGGATTTTGTTGGAACTCAGTTGAACTTTAAATAACAAAACAATTAACATTCTGATCTTTTTTTGTCATTTTAATGGATTTAGACAAGAACATCTGAAGAAAAATATTGCATCTAAATGCCCCATGCCATTCATTAACTTTACAGTTGTGTAATTCTATGGTGAAGATCAGGAGTGTAAATATATTGTGTGTGTGTTTGTGGTGTGTGAGTGAGTCAGGATGATGGTAACAAAAGTTCAATGCATATAAAAATTAGGTAGGGCTATGATTTCCCTGATTGTGGCTGTCTTTTTGACTTTCTGACCTTCCCCTCTACCATAGAGAGCCCTGGCTAAGGTGGCTTTCCAAACAGCCAGATACCAATTTTTTGTAACTTTGAGTGATTATTTTTTCCCCTGGCACCTTAAAAGAAAGAAAAACGTTGCAAACTGGGAAAACTGATTCACTTAGGTTGCAAAAGAGGATCCTTGGGTATTTTAGCTCTTTCAAAAGTCTTAATTACCTTTCTTAATAAACCAGAAGGAAACTTGTTCTATAATTGAATATCTGCTTATCTGCGAGGAGGTCTCATTCTCATGCAGTTTCTGATTCTGGATTGTGTAACATACTGTGTGTGAGGTTCACTTATGCCGCTTGATCAGCATAGTTTAAAAGTGCAGTTTGTTACATTTCTAGTTTTGTATGTTATTCTACAACAACCTTACTAAACCTTTTACTCTCCCATTGTGGTGTATTTTAAAATTCCAATCCATCACAACCTCTGTCTCAATAATTCCCTGCTATTATGGGAAATCTGCTTTATGCAATCTCAGTTCATATAATTTAATTACAATATGTCTGTCTGTTTCCCAGGCTGCACCAGGCCCTTACCTATACACCATTGAGTAGGCCTGTTGTTTTTATTTGTGTAAACCAACATCACAAATTGCTCTACACCTGTGTTGGATCAATTCCAAACAGATTTATGATGCTGGGAAGAGATCGTTGATTTTCAAATACACATTCTAATTTGATGTAAAAGCTATACTTTTTCCACAACAGGATCTAAAAATACAAGAGCATATATTTTACTGAAATTGCAATTCATTAAAGCAGTACCACTGGGAATTAGGAATAAAATAAATAAATGCAATAAAGTAACTATAATTCATTTTTGGACTTTTTAGTTCTTAATCCAGATATTAATAAATTAGTCTTGTTTTTATACTTTTTTATTGCAACCCATGACAGAATAATGAACTCTATGAAAATTAAAGTTTAAACCACTCAGCATGTATTGAGAATACCGGATGTAATTTTCTGGATTTTGTTGACTATGTGTATGTCATTAATAAAATAAAACCACTCTGAAATGGAACAAAACAGATTCATCTTGATAACATCGATTCAATTTAATTATTTTATCAAAGTTGGATGTAGAAGCAGCACTCTTAATGTAAGATTCTGTGGAATGAACACTGGCTAATTCCAGACTGAATCAGAAATCATAATCACTCAATTAAAGGTGGGGTATGTACTGTGCAAAGCATTAACAAATATGAATGGGTATATATGTGTGGGTTGGGGGAGAGGGGCTGGGATGTAGAATTTTGGGGGGGATAATCTTCATGCTGGTCCCATAGGCTACACTCCTTCTTGGAGCAACAGTGCCAATTTTTATTTTATTTTATTTATGTTTACGTTGTACATCCTGTGATTCTCCCAATTAAACTCTGTCACTTTTAATCTTGAGAAGTCATCCCCAATCTGGATACAGCAGTGTTCTTTCAATTCCACAGCTATATCCACTGACATCACTTATTTTTACTTTTACTGGAAATTAATCCACATAACTATTCTTAGGAAGCAGCAGTGAATAGAACAAGCATTTGCAACCTTGTGCCAAAAAGAAGAGAGGTAAGTTGCATTAGCATGTACTTGCCGTAAGAGGGGCCAACTGCCAGAAGGTTGGCAATTATACCTTCATTATACCTCCCGTGTGAGCACAACTGATGCCTCAAATTTTATTTTTTCCCCAGAGAATTGAATGTGAACTTCCCCATTTTATCAATGGGGAGAGAAGATCCAGCATCAAAGGCACAGTCAGAAAAAAGTACTGTGCTTCTCAGCAAGCATTTATTTTTATTAGATTTGCAACTGTACTCCTCTATTAGATGCATATCCAGGCTTTCATTCATAAGGCATACATAATACTACTACATCCCCCCCCCCACCAAATACAGTAGTCCTTAACGTATAACCACAATTGGGATTGGAATTTTATTTGCTAAGTGATGTGGTTGTTAAGCAAACCATCACTTATTGTAACTGAATCCAATATCGCAATCATTTTACTGCAGTTATTAAGATAATCAGGATATGGGTCTGGATGGGCAGGAACAGGCTCAAACTCAACCCTCCAAGACCGAGTGGCTGTGGTTACCGGCATCTTGTGATTTAGTATCCCCATCACTTCTGATGGGGAGGGAGGTGCTTATTCCCTCTGAAAGGGTTCGTAATCTTGGCGTCCTCCTTGACTCACGGCTGTCCTTGGTGGATCATCTGATGGCCGTGACAAGAGGGGCTTTTGTACAGGTTTGCTTGGTGCGCCAGTTACGCCCTTTCCTAGACAGGGATGCCCTTTGTACAGTCACTCATGCTCTCATCATTTCTTGGTTGGATTACTGCAATGTCCTCTACATGGGGCTGTCCTTGGGGTGCACCCGGAGGGTCCAGCTGGCCCAGAATGCGGCCGTGCGGGTTGTTACAGGAGGTTCCTGCTACTTCCGTGTAACACCTCTCCTGCGCGAGCTGCACTGGCTGCCGGTGGCCCTTTGGATCCGCTTCAAGGTGCTGGTACTTACCTATAAAGCCCTTCATGGCATGGGCTCGGGGTACTTGTAGGACCACCTCCTACCGGCCTCCCACTGCCCAGTGCGCTCACATAGGACTGCCCTCCTCCGGGTGCCGTCGGCCAGACAATGTCGGCCGGTGGCCCCCAGGATAAGGGCATTCTCTGTGGCCGCACCGACCCTCTGGAATGGGTTACCCACCGGGCTCCGGACGGCCCCTGACCTCCGCACTTTCTGCGCTGAGCTGAAGACATGGCTTTTTCAGCAAATTCCCTAATCTGCCGCAGGGTTTTTAATTGTTTGGGGATTTTAAATTGAGTAATTTTTAATATTTGGACTGTTGTGTAATTTTTATTTTGTGAGCCGCCCAGAGTCCTACGGGAAAAGGCAGCATATAAATTTGAAAAATAAATAAATAAATAAATAAATAAATAAATAAATAAATAAATGCTGTGTTTTTATGTCTAAAGTGAGAACGAGATGCTGATCTCCCTGGACCATTACTTTAGTTAGCACATCTTATATATTGAGTTGTAGCCTAACCCTGCCAAGAAAAACTTTTCAAAGTGACAGAACAATGTTCACAACATGGAATAAGAGGAAACACAAATCAGGTCTGCTATTTCCTTATAATTTGATTTCTTTCAGTTTCTATGAATATTCTTTCTGTCCATTATTTCTGCTAAAAATGATAAAATATAATTTTGAAGGGGAAAAAATCTAATTGAAAAGACCCATTTAGTCAGAATGTTAGGTGTGTTCATAACCTTTGAATGGCAGAAACCTTCTTTCTGTCCTTCATTATATATGTCCTCCAGAGCCTCATTAGATTGCTGGAAAACCTTTGAAAAGCTGGAGGCCTTTCCTCCCTCCTTTGCTATTATCCTATCATTAACAAGTAGAATTTCCAACTCTAATTTCTAAAGCTATAAGTACAACAGCATTTAAAACAAAAACCAACAGCAACACAGCCTAGTTTCCATAACAATGCGGAAACTGAATTCATTCATGCTATAACAAGTTCAGCAGCTAAGGATTTTTTTTTAAAATTAAATCTATAGAATTATTACTCTGCACTTTAAATTCCAATTATTTTGTGACTCTCAAATTATTCTTCCTGATACTATACTGAATGCCAAAAATATAAATGTGGCAAAACAAACTAATAGGAACTATTAGAAACTAATAGAATAGAAACTAATAGTCTAACTTGGACACAATGTGGAATACTGAAAATTTAATTAAGTGTTTAAGATTTTTTGGAAGTGAGAAAATAACAGCAGCTTTCCAATAAACACATGGATTTTCGTCTTGGAAAAATGGAAGTTTTTTTTCTAACATGACAATAGCAGGTTCATTGACAAATTGGTGGCGCTTTATATGAGATACTGAGAATAACTGAATTGGAAAGTTTTATGGTACTCTCTGGGAACATAAATTTTCTTTATGCTCATGCTTTGACAAGATCCTTACATCAATAATATGAGAATAGATCCACTCTATAACCTGTTCTGACCTCGATTAACACATACAACATTATGAAAAAAATTAAATCTTTGGATTTATAAGTAATCCAATTATAAGATTTGTAATTATAAGATTCTTTTATAATTATAAGATTTTTTTTCTGAAGAATTATATACAACAATCTTTTACAATCGCATAAGAGTTGAACTTTAAACAAGGAAACATAATTGCCACAACAGGCCCAAAGACAAATTTAAATGTTCAGGAATAGTTTTCAAAATTTTCAGGAATACCATACAAATATATTAGATGTCAAATTTTTCATGAATATTTAATAGAATTATAGCTTGTTATGATTTTATATGTACACTCCTGATCTTTTCTATTGCAAGTTAATTTATAGAGTTAATTCCTTCTAATCATTCTTAATATATCACTGATGAAATGGAACATATCTTATGTCAAATATTTCACAATATTTAAAGGCATTTCTTTCAAACCTCAATCAATCATGTGATAACTAGTTCATTAATTTTAAAAAAGAATTCAATATACACCTTTTATATGGACTATATTCCAAAAAGCCTTCTTTTGTAAATGTGTGGTTAAATCTGACTCTCCTGGGTTTCAGTCTTATAGAATTTCATGGAATATTTTATAAAATATGTAAAAATATTGCACTAAAAGACAGTTGGAGATGTATTCAAGGACAGATCAAATTATGATGAGCGAATTCTATATTATATCACTGATGAAGACATGATGATGAAATGTATGATTTATACATAAGAGAGCGCTATAAAATATTCTATGCTGAATGCACTTATTTGTTACCAGTTTGTGGTCTGTCACATTGAATATAAGAATGAAATATTCCCAGTGGATTTTCTCAGATGACAGTCCACCTCCAAATTTTATTATTATACAAGTGTTAAATCCAATTGCGTGTATATTTGAGTGTATTTACATGATGCTTTTTAAAATAAACTTTTTTTCAAAGGTTTCGTTTTTGACACTTTTATTTTAATCAAAAGAGGGTAATAAATGCTTGTATTTTGCCAACTATTCAGAATAAATGGTCTACATTCATTTATTAATTAAATTTATAGGCTACCCATCTCACTATCAGGCAACTCTGGGCAGTTTACAATGTTATAAATAATGACATAAAACAATTAAAAGTCAAAAGATTTAAACATTGGGCAGCAAAGTTAAAACATTAAGTTAACAATAAAATGAATTAAAAAAAATCAATACATACATGGAATGAAAGTGAAATCTACTAGTCTAATAGCCACCTCTAAAATGAGACCCCTCCCAATTGCTCCTTCCATAAATAAAAGGAATATGCTTTTGTTTGACTGTTGAAACTATAATTGGATAAGAAATCCTAATCTCTAACCACATATAATTTATGTTCTTAAACAAAAGAATGCGTTTTTAAATCAGTAATCCTCTTTCATTCTAGCCATTCCTTAATTTTAGCTACATATATCCATATATAATTTAATTTTTTTAATGAGCAACATTTGCACTATTTTTACAATAAAAGCTTGTTTATTAACCCATATAACCACTGTTGGCTACTGATTTAATGGACAGCCTGTTGCTCTTTCAATTATATTTCATACATCTTGCCAATATCTTGTAATTCTAGGGCACTCCCACCAATCATGGCAAGGAATCCTTTTTTCTGAGTGTTAATTATGCTGGAAGAGTCTGGCTACCAATTAAGATCTCTTGGGAATCTGAGAAAGGAACCTTATAATTTCCTTTACCACAATTGAAAAGGTCAAAAAGAATTTGAGGCAATAAATTAACTCAATTTAAAGAACCCATTTATTGTATGGGCAAAAGGAAAAACTGATTCATTATCAAGGCCATTGTATACCAAAGACTAAGGCTAACAAGCTTTCTTACCTTTGGAGTTTATTGCACCAGCTGCAGTTGAAACCAATCTGAGACATGATACAAGGTTCACAGCTGTTAAACTGAAGACAAGCTGTAAAAACATAATAACATAAAAATAAAATATACATGCACACAGGGGCAAGCAAATAAAAATAAACCCTTCATCTTAATAAGATTTCCTACAATCGATTTTTTCAGGAATTTATTCTCTTCAAAATAAATGAAAAATGGTTGGAGGACAATAATTTGACATCTCCAGATCACACTATGGAGATATATAATTCTATTACAGACTGAGCTTGTACAATTAGTTTTGATCCTATTTGTAATTGTAATGCATTTCTATGTTTTGTATATGTCCTAAATCTGCCTTTCTGCTATAAAGTTTTCTTATTTGTTCCTTTATGTCTGTTTACCTTTAATAGCATAATGTTTTTGACAGATGGACATAACAAAAAAAGGTTAAGAAACTGTGAAAGAGCAATAACTGGATTAAAAATAGTTCAGCTGCTGCGACTGGTTTCTTCAAATGGGGTATGGGCAATTTCCATCCCAAGCCTGTCTTTTTCTTTTATTGTTTACATTTTCTCACATCAGTATCCATAGTGGATAGCCAACCTCTGACAGACATCACTTGATCTGCTAGGTGCATCTACAATTTTTCACTGTTTTAAGTGAATAAATAAACAAACAAATTCCACAGAGTTCTTTAGAATAGAATAGAATAGAATAGAATAGAATAGAATAGAATAGAATAGAATAGAATAGAATAGAATAGAGTTGAAGGGGACCTTGGAGGTCTTCTAGTCCAACCCCCTGCCTAGGCAGAAATCCTACACCACTTCAGACAAATGGTTATCCAACATCTTCTTAAAAACTTTCAGTGTTGGAGCATTCACAATTTCTTTGATACAACATTGTTTTGATCAATGTAAGAAATTTGAGATAGCAACGTGTCATATATAGATATATATCAATGATATGAGCAGGGCGAGCAGATGGCTATTAGTACCTTAAGACACAGAGTAACAAATATAGAACTTATGGTAATCAATCAAGTAAATAAACCTATAATAAAGCTGTGAAAAAAGCAACAAGACAGTGGAAATATCAAGAAAACAGATGGGAGAAGGGATCAGCCAGATAGTATCCATAGTTCTATATTACAAATTACACGTTAACAATTGTGAGGACCAGCTTTCTAATATAATGCTAAAGGCGCTGACATCTGAACCAAGTTTGCCTCTCTTTTATGTATATAATTCTTTTAAAGCCCCACAGTTTATCTCAAAGCGAATAGCATTTCATGCTATTCCATGAAATGTAATTCCATGGCTACTTCTCATCTAAGAAGCATGGGTATTTGCAAGCTCCTGCTGCTTTTGTCAAAATGATGAAAACAATATCATACTGTTAGCTATGACCCTTTTGGTTGGTATATATTGTCACAACACATGTACAAAAGAGGCAAGGCTTGCATTGTGACATTGATTTTATCACTGTTTGCCTCCTTCCCACCCGTGAACATAGCTGCTAAGAACCAAATAAATAAAAATATCCAGGAAAGTTAGTGGACCAGGTGTTTAAGAAGCTTCAATTGCTATCACCATAATAAAGGAGGCCCAATGATGTAAATGTAGCTTACTCTGTGAGACAAGTGAAATCTATCCAAGATTAAATAGTGAGGTCTATCATAGTTTGTATGAATACAAAAGTTTGTATTATGAACTTTTGCACATCTAATTTAAGACCAGCGCTATATTGATTACTCCATGTCACTTCCAAACAAAACCAGGCAAAGTAAGATCTCTAGAGAAGGTATATTATGGCTGCTTCCAACCTGGTATACTTGTAAAAAGTAGCGAAAATTAAAGTTCATATTCCTGTAGTCAGCACAGGTAATGTATCTTGAGAGTGCCACATCACAGAAAGATGGTACACAAACAAAATCAACTTATATGCTATTACTTCAATTCATTATAATTGGATTCACCATAATGCCTTATGTTTAGATTTCACTTAGCATGTTTTCTGAACCTATTCACAGTGGTATGTGACCCATGGATTAATATGATGTGTAAATCAGCCTAATGTGGCTTAGTTAACAGTAATATTTTAGAAGACTGTGCTTTATCAAAAAATGTGAACCTACTAAATTTTCAAGCAAACATATACACACAAACACACATATGGAAGAAAAAAAAAACAAATGACTGAGAGATGACTAGATAAGAAATAGATGTATGTTATAACAATAATGTAAATACACAAAGATTAGAACCTATATAATACTGACATTTTGTTAAAAACATGGGATTTATCAAGGCAAAGTGGAAGTATGAAAGTGACATTAGTACATTATATCCACCACTATATTACTGTGCTGGCTTAAATATCAACAGATACTTATACTCTATTGGCCAACTATCTCCTTTTTTATGCATTACAAATGCTATAAAAGAAAAGTGGCATGTTTTAAACGCATCCTTTAAAAATGTAATGTTTTATCTGCTTGTTAAATATAACTTACTGGGCAGAGGAATCATCTCAACAGCTGACAGACTGGTGACCTTTGACATCTGAAGCTCCACTTTGTGATATTCGTAGATTGTTCTTCTACGAACATCTGTAAGAAAAGATAAATTAGCATTGAGTTATGTTGCTTAAACATTATTGTCATAAAATATTTCTATTGTTAAAATTATATTGTATATAATTTTGATTGCAATAGCAGCAAGACACAGGGAAGATTGGAAAAAAAGCCATTAAACAGTTTTCAGTATCAATTATAACTGGAGAAGGTAGTCCAAACTACAAACTATAAAATTGTAGCCATCATGTTAGCAATACAAGATAACCTAGGATTAGTATCACCCAAGAAGTGAATTTTGTTCTGTTAAATTACTATTCATATTGGGAATAGCGAAGTGCTTCAAGATTGAGAGGATTATCTGGTGACATCACTGTTGCCCAGTGTTCAGTTGGGATTCATTTTTGCCCGCATTAGGTTGCCGACTGAAATGGTACCTATCTATTTACTCGTGATCCCCTGCTTTCAAACTGCTGAGTCAGAAAGAGCTGGAAGAAGTGACGGGAGCTCATCTCATCACCTGACAACCAAGTTTTGAATGCAAGTCTGCCAATAATCAGCCTAGCATTCTTATCATGTGAGCCACTGCACTCCACTTCTGCTAAACTAAATCAGGGGTTTTTCTTAAATAACTTTTTTCATCTTGCTTTTGAGCAAATTTAGAATTCAACAGCTTAAAGGTAACCAGCATAATGTCTGTTAATCTTTCCTAATTTCTTAGCACTGGAAGGTTCAGTCAAGGTGACAATGCCATCACTTTTATTTACATGCTCATTTATTTCCTTAAAAAAAAACAAGCACACACCAAATGACTGACTTCTTTTGTCTGGGTCTTTGGCTTCTGGTACTGGTAAGGGTTCATTCAAAATATAATATTTCACTGCCTCAACTTACAAATGCACTAAATGGACAAGACACTGCTGGAAAAAATGTCTTCCTTTTTTGGCAATGAACCTGTTCAAATCGAGCACAAAGTAACACAATTTCAGTCCATTTGTTCTAGGTCTATGCTTTTGGAGCTCTAAACAAGATAGAATCCTGAGATTTTTTGTTATATTTTCAGACTTTCCTGGTAATAGTTATGTTTTCATATAACAGGCTGTTAACCTCAAATTAAACAGAGATGGGAGCAAAGAGAATGCTTTCACCAGTGGGCTTTTAAGCTAACCCTAAACTAAACAGCAAACTCAATTATCTGGAAGGAAGTGTGCTAATCTATAATGGGAAATTAAAAAGAATAATATGTGAGTTTGTCCCTAAGTCACATTCTGCAAATACATGCCTATGAAACAAGTTAAAAACCAGAGCTTTTGTCTGCTATTCTCTGGATGTAGAAGCTTTTGTGCATGTAGAACAGGAATTTTTATTTTTTTTTAAATAAAAAACCCACTAATGTCTGTTTGCCCGAACACAATGCCCTATCTTCCTTCCAAACACTATTAGTGAGGATCACTATTCATTATTTTATAATATTTCATTATGTACAAATAGTCCTTGTACCAGACCACAATTGGAACTGGCAATTTTGATTCTAAGTGATGCACTTTTTAAAGGAGATATCAAATATCCACAGCAGACTTATGCCCTCAATTCAAGTAATTGTTAAAGAATCGTTTATGGTCATTAAATGAGATATCATGTTACAGTGACTTGAAATTTTACTGCTGGCTTCCCTGTTGACTCTACTTGTTGGAAATTGGCTATGATACATGCAAATGACACATGACTGTGGGACACAAACAACAGTTGTAAAAGCCCACCAGTTAAGAAGTGTCTGAATCTTTATTATTTAACTATGGGGAAACTGCAGTGGTTTCAAGTGCAAGAGCTGTTGGTGAAGTTACTTTTTCAGCACCATCGTAATTTTGAATGGTTCAATTTCAGAGCAGTAAACATCATTTCACCCACATTCAACCCACACGCTAAGTTCTCTGAGAGCATTATTTTGAATTCAGGGTCTTCCTAGTTCTACTTTCATATTTTTAGGACCAGATCAGAAATATTCTCCTGTAACTTCTATTCTGGAAATTGATCCAGATTTAAAGTCAGATAGAGATTGATCTATCTGCACCAAAAGAGGCCATTTCAAGTGAAAATGACACAGAATTGATATAGTAGTGACATAGTATTTGCATTATTTTATGGTACTATTCATAAGTCAGTATATCAATAAACAACTGACATGAAAATCTACATTCTAGAATTTTCTTTTAGTTAATAAAATCCAACGTGGTTGTCATTTACACATGTTGGTAGAAATGGCAGCAAGATTAGGATAAAACTAAATCACTATTTACTTCTAGTTGCTTTACACTGAGAAACCTAGAGCTTTTGTCAATGTTTCTTGCCAATACACCCTGTTCAATAGTCATTTGTCATTCTGATATAAATTATAATACTATATCATCCCAACCATCACCTCCCTATCTACTTTACCAATTGGGTAGTTAAAACATTTTATTCAAAGTAGTTGAAGAAATAAATGTTCTTTTGGTCAGCAGTCATTTCTACTGGTCTGCCTTCTTTTGAGTGAAGATATGAAAAGACCACTACTTGTGAAGAAATCTCCTATGTGTGAATAGAGTATGTATTAATCCAAATATAGAGAAGCTGATAAGCATATTCATTACCATGAGTTATGATGCAAAAGGCTTTAACTTTGTGGTACATAAAAAGATCATTCTCATAATAAAGTTTATATATATTTTTGCACAAATTGAAATTTCTAATAGGTATGAGTGTTTTAACTATGCTCTTGAGAATATGTGGCATCCCTCTATAAAGTACTACTTATAACAAAAGCAAAGCAAGACAATTTCTGCAAGTGCTCTACATATCTCATAGACTGATATAAAATGGCAAGATTCATGGGATAACTAGGATGCTTCTTCCCAAATAAACACATACAGATAGATATTGCACCCTAAGAGCTCATCATAGCAGTTAGAGTACATTATCAGGCTTCCCAATTCCACGTTCTCTGGCAGCTTGCATTTTGCTTGATTGACACCTTGCCAGTAAACATTATTGCTCCATAACCCAGAACAATAATTGTTTAGTTGAGTGATTAGTGGCTGCCTGGGTCTATGTGCTACTGAAGAAAATGACTGTTTATTGGGATAAGCATGCTATGGAACAACCTTCCCAGAGTGGCTGCATTCCCTCATAGCTGTCCAATTAGGTTGTTTGAATGAGAGCCTGGCAATCATGGAGGAAGTGCCAAAAAATACAGATGGTCAGGTAGAAACCTTTCTCAATCTAAAGGATGAAGTGGCAAGGCAGGGAAGAAATATTTTCAGTACAGATAGTGACATTAGAACAAATGATTCTGGCTCTCAAGGCTGGGGGGAAAAATCAGGTCCATTTAATTGGAAGCAAGGGAGAAAATACATACAATTTAAATCTTGAAGCAAGCAAGCAGGCAGCCAGACAGCCAGTCATATATGTGTGGCTTAACTTCTAAGACATGCTATAGGCAGATTTTGTCTGTATCAACAATTGCTTTCTTGTTTGCAATAAAACCATCTATCAACACATATTAAGTCTGTAAAACCTCTGCTATTAGCTGGCTACTGAATACAGGGTTGAGTTTTTGAAAGTCTAGATTTATTGCTATCCCTATTGTGTATACAAAAAACTGTACAACACTGACTACTGCTGTATGGAAATAATAAAGGATATTTTGTAGATGCTTGCAGAGAGAGTGGAATTGATGGATATTTGCACAGCTTGCACAGAGTACAACACCCAATCTACTATTACTTTCTTATATTGAGGACATCTGTATAACACAACACTAAGACAAGAACCATGTTTACTGTGATGATCATTGGGTGCCTGCTTTACAACAAAGAGGAACCTTGAACAGCAAAGCTTTATAGAAATTGAGAGCTGCAAGGCAGGAAATTCTGTTTGGTTTGCTGTTTGGGGGAAACTAAGTTGGTCCTTGTCTGTATATGTGAGGTGAGTTTATTAGTTAGGCAAGATGGAAAGTTAAGGAGGGTTCATTGTTCTCATGTCTCTCTATGGTCTGTCTTTTAAACTAGGTAAT
Source organism: Pantherophis guttatus (assembly GCF_059756535.1). NCBI lineage: Eukaryota > Metazoa > Chordata > Lepidosauria > Squamata > Colubridae > Pantherophis > Pantherophis guttatus. Next base: position 132,485,503 of record NC_142066.1, read on the forward strand.
AAAAAAAAAAAGATACCTTGGATGAATTTAAAATGTGACAGCATAATTGTAGCACAAACACATAACCCAAAGTTCATCTTTTAAGTCAACATAATGTCAACATAATTGAACACCGTTATTATTAGGTACTAATCCATAGTTCTACGTAAAAGGAGAACTGGGGAAAAAGACTAAGTTCAAATTGTATTATTTAATATAAAACAGAACAGTGATTCCAAAGATGATATAATTCAAGTATTTTTAACCTATAGAGAAATACATTTCTTAATGATAAGAGTCTGGGCCTCATTAATATTTAGGACAACATGAAGGAATTTCAGGGCTGAAATCTGCTTTACTTCAGATTGTGAAGTAAAAAACCTCCAAACCAATCAGAAGGCTAAAATTCCATACTTTTGTTAAGAAAATTATATGGACATGTCCCTGGGGACACAGGAGTTGAGCTCAACTTAAATGAGTCTTTAAGTATTAAAAGTAAAATAAAGGATACTTGTACAGTTTATTCTAAAGGTATGAAGGAAAAAAGCTTGTATCTATAAATAATCATGATTGTATAAACACATGGATATTTAATACCTCTAAGCCAGGGGTGTCACTTAAGGCTTGTAGGCAGTGGTGGGATTCAGCCAGTTCGGACCACTTCGGGAGAACTGGTTGTTAACTTTCTGAGCAGTTTGGTAAACTGGTTGTTGGAAGAAATCATTAGGACAGAGATCGGTTGTTAAATTATTTGAATCCCACCACTGCTTGTGGGCCAGATTCAGCCTGCGGGGTGCTTAGATCTGGCCCATGGGGCTGGCTGGAAATATCAAAGGACTGGGCTTCCCTGTGGCCTGTTTTTGGTCGGCAGAGTGCTGCAGGAGGCAGCACCTTCTTCACCTTCTCTTTAGCAGCATCTGCCAGCTAGAACTAGGTACCCTACAAGATCTGGATGGCTGTTGTTCAGAAGAGCCAAAAACATCTGGCTTTTCACCCAGGTTTTCACCCAGGTCTTTGATGAGAGAGAGTGAGTCCCTGAGTTTGTCATCTTTTATCTTAATCTTTTATCTGTAATTGATTTGTGATTTTTTTTATTGTTGTGAACCCAGGGTCACTGAGAATTGGGTGGTATATTAATTTTGTAAATTATATTAAATCTTCCTCTAGGGCTGTATCAGACAAAGATTGATAGATTGTTGGACAGACAATTTTTAGAGACATCTGGAGAAATTGTCAGTTCATTTATGCTCTGCTCTTATACAAAAGAGTCAAGCCCCACAGCAGCTGGGGACTCTACATGTCTTTAATCTCTACATTATGGAAGTGAGACTATTTGTGCCAGAAAATAAATCTCTCTTTAGCTGGAATAGCTGTTTTTAATGCAAAGGGGAAAAAATGCATCTTGAGCCTCTGGCCACGCTCACCATGACCACCACCCCCAGCCACGCCCCACACCTCGTCCATCAGAAGTCAAACACAACCTGGACGCGGCCCTCAATAAAATCAAGTTTGACACCCCTGCTCTAAGCTCTCTTAGTGGAATAAAGAAATTGCATATATGAAATCCTACAAGTAGAAATTCCATTTTGTGAAATTTTCTTCAAAATAAAGGATTATTACAGTGATAATCTCTCATCCAAATTCTTTGTTGTTCCTTCAGTAGAAATAACCAAAATCTTGTAAAATTAGCTGCTTTGAACTACAAAGAATCTTGAGGGCCTTTTTGAATAGCTGACAAAAAGTGATGTAAGAGTCACTGTGGGAGTTATAAGCCAAGTAAAATTATATTTAAATTAGTGATCTGAACCTAATAAAACTTCTAGTTTTGTTTAGTTAAAACATTTTTAATCTCCTTTAATCTATTTTGCTCTCACAATAAATCATATTGGCTCATGCTACATTTAGTAACAACATACTGGGAATTTGCTGGATCCTGTGGAGAACCACAAATGCATCTGACAACCCCACTTTAACAGGATGATTAGTTGAACTTATCTGGGTCACTGAGACAGGAATCTGCCAAAAAAGGGAACAAAGAGATAGTTTTTCAAACAATTTATTTTTGATAGTAGCTATTTATCACTAACATGTCATATTATAAAATGTAATCAAATGCTGAACAAGGTTCAGATATGGTAACCCGATCGTCCTTACCTTTATGTAGAGTAAAAGGAAAGGAGGGGAGGAACATTTTCAGTGTTGCAAACTTCTGTTAATGTAACCTTACAACAAAACCTTATCTTGTATTCATACTGTGCTTCTCTGGATTACTGGAAGGGCTAGTATCAGGCTCCTTTTCCTGTCTCTCAAAATCATTTCCATATACCATTACATCTCATTTTACTTGCTACTGGGGGGTCTGCTTTTATAAGAAATGGAGTTTAGTTATAACTGCTCTCCACAGATTTTCTATACAACATTAAACTGACCTTTCAAAAAAGGGTACATTCATTTGGGGATGAGAAAACAATATGCAATAAACAAGTACACAATGAGATGTGACTTGAAGCTAATATTTAAAGTTTTGGCAGACCTGCTCACCAATTTCATGTAACTACTTCAGCAATTATGTTTTCAAGTCTTTCATCCATAGACTTCATTGTCACATCACTCTAGGAACAAAGCTCACAAAAACTTGAAATACAATAAATGTCTTTCTCAAACAATTTAATTTGCTTATTGTGTAAACAACTATTTTTTTCCTAATGTTGTTTTGTGAGCACTAATAGAATTCTGCACAAAGACACAGAGAAAATAAATATAATGGGAAACAAATTCCATTTCTATTACTGAATATTTTATAGGAATTCTCTTAATTCTGGGGAACAGCAAAACAATAACTCATTTGGACTGTCTAAATTAAGGAGGACATTGGTCTCTTTATTTTTAAAAATCCAAGGAAAGGCTGGTATTTGAAGTAATTTGCTTTTCAAGATTCTTTTAATTTTGGAATAAACAGTAGAAAGGTTTCTAAGCTATGCTAATGTTCAGCAATACAACTGTTTCTGTTTCTTTCCTAATCAAATTAATAATAGTCCAGTACTAAATTTGTTCCCTACATTTTTCTAAATTTGCTTCATGTGAAAACTTTAGCTGCTCTTTAAGGCAGCAATGAGACCCTCAACCCTGTAAAAGCTATATGCTATATTTGCAAAATGTGCTGGAGGAAAGGTTGGGGTTGGGGAAATCGGATGGTAAAAGGACAAAACAGAAACTAGACTTGAAGCAGAGAGCAAAGAATCTTTCTTGTTTTATGAGATGGACACAAAACAAAAAATTGCAATGTTGACTTGTAAGATTAAATGGACAATTTCACTATTATTTTATATAATCTTAACTAACATTACATAATATTACAGAAGAAATACATTCACATATCCTACAACCTATTTATAATTATTAGGACCATGCTAATTTACTTGGATTTCAGTAAGGCATTTGATAAAGTAGACCATAACCTACTACTAGATAAAATAGAAAAATGTGGGTTAGCATCACCACCAGATGGATTTGTAACTGGCTGACCAACCACACTCAACGTGTAGTCCTCAATGGAACTGCATCTACATGGAAGAAGTATGCAATGGGGTGCCCCAAGGCTCGGTTTTAGGTCCAGCACTCTTCAACATCTTCATCAAAGATTTGGACAAGGGGATAGATGGGGAACTCATGAAATTTGCAGACACCAAGCTAGCAGGAAAAGCCAACACTCCGGAAGATGGGCTTAAGATACAGAAGGATCTTGACAGACTTGAACATTGGATGCTATCTAGCAAAATGAAATTCAATGGTGAAAATAGTAAGGTTCTACATTTAGGCATGAAAAACAAAATGCACAAGTACAGTATATGTGGTACCTCACTCAATAGTAGTAACTGTGAGAGGATCTTTGGAGTCCTACTGGACAACCATTTAAATATGAGCCAGCAGTGTGCAGCAGCTGCCAAAAAAATCAAAGGTTGCATATACGGAGGGATAGAGTCAAGATCACGTGAAGTGTTAATACCACTTAATAATGACTTGGTAAGGCCACACCTGGAATACTGCATACAGTTTTGGTTGCAACGATGTAAAAAAGACGTAGAGATTCTAGAAAGAGTGCGGAAAAGAGCAACAAAGATGATTAGGGACCTGGAGGCTAAAACATGAAGAACGGTTGCAGGAACTGGACATGTCTAGTTTAATGAAAAGAAGGACTAGGGGGAGACATGATAGCAGTGTTCCAATATCTCGAGGCTGCCACAAAGAAGAGAGAGTCAAGCTATTCTCCAAAACACCCGAGGGCAGGACAAGAAGCAATGGGTGAAAACTAATCAAGGAAAGAAGCAACCTAGAACTAAGGAGAAATTTCCTGATAATTAGAACAATTAATCAGTGGAACAACTTGCCTCCAGAAGTTGTGAATGCTCCAACAATGGAAGTTTTTAAGAAGATATTGGATAACCATTTGTCTGAAGTGGTATAGGGTTTCCTGCCTAAGCAGGGGGTTGGACAAGAAGATCTCCAAGGTCCCTTCCAACTCTGTTATTCTGTTATCTGCTTTGGGCTCATATGTCCCTCCTTCCCACATGAGAGATGGAGAATGAAAGCTTCTCCATGAAAGCTTCTAGTCATAGTTGGTTCCAAACCAGGGTGAACCTAAATGTCACTTGACCATTAAATTGAACAGGTGACTAGGATGAAATTGCTATGAGTTTCTTTAAGAGGAGGAACTATTTTTCAACTATTTTAAAGGGTAGGATTGCCTTAGATGCATGGTTTAAAAAAATAAATGAGAAATGGTCTAGCCCTAAGTCTTATTTAGGGATTTAACTACCAAGGAAGCTGCACACTGCTGGACAGATGAGTCTTCCACTAAAAAAGAAAACCAGGACATTCATAAATAGTTTTGGCTATCTTGTGTTTTAATAAATGTAGAATGTCAACTCCCAAGCAAAGTTTCTTCCATCAAACTGAACTAAAAGGAAAAAATGAAAAATATTTCTATTTGACACTATATACTGAGTTGTTTATGTGGGAACTGATTTATATTAATAAGAGTCATCAAATCAGGATATCAAACTATTGTTTTAGTCCAATTTTTTATTCCTATTGATATCTCTACTGACTTCATTTGTTTATTTTTGTCTTCCAGGATCACTGAAAAAAGCTAATATTGTTATAATATCCAGATAGTGGAAGTGAATACCAAAGATGTTTTCCTTAACATAAAAATGCCACATGTTTACCTTTTAAAGCTTTTTATTGACTATCATCAGATTCATTTAACCCATTTGCAACAACAACAACAACAACAAAAGGATGAGACCTGAAGCTCATTGTAGCACATTAATATTTCTGATGCTTGTGATGATATTTGTTTACATCCATTTTATTTTCCTTATCAGGAATAAAATCTTTAGTTGTTTCATCTAGTAGAAATTTCCCTGAGCAGAACAAGGTATGTTCTAACAAATGAGGTGAGATAATGCAATGTGTTTCAAGAGTGAGCTGCCAAATGGTAAGTCATCAGAGCTGGATGGATCCAATAGTGGGTTCCACTTATCTTCACTACTGGTACGGAACCAGAAGTGTACGTGCTTTGTGCACTTATGGCGTTTCTGCCCATGCACAGAGCATCCGTGATGACATCCGAGCAGGTAGGTGGAGCCTCCTGCTGCTACCACTACCGGTTTTCCCGAACCAGTAGAAACCCACCACTGGATGGATCAAGGCAGAAAAAAAAGTGTGGAACATTCTAATGTAATGTTACATTATCACTCAACAATTCCACATTTTCTAATTTTTTAACAAAACATTTGCTGTTTGATGCTTCTGAATAGAAGATTAGGCAGTAGAGCCAGACCAAACATGCGCATCAAGACTCATAACCAATTGCTACTTTTGACCTGTGATGTCTAAAGTCAATAGTGGAGAACATGATGTTTTCTGGATGTTGATCATCTACAGCTCCCAGCATAATTTACAAATGGGAATGCTCGTTAGGAATGCTGGTACTTGTTATTCAGCAACAACTGGATGAGCACAGGTCATCTATCTCTGTTATGCCTAATATACAAAAGATACTTTACTTTCCATTACATCTCATAGCACCTTCTTCTTCATACAGAAGCCAAGAGTTTCTATTTTATAATAGTATCCATCTGTAAATCTTAGATCCTAGAAACTAAAAGACTAATGATCTAGAATTTTTATCATGTGAAAATTTTTATTGATCTGGTATTGATATTTATTACATGTTAATATCCTGAAGTGAAATAATTTGTTGCCTGATCAGACTCACCTCTTTATAGCCAAAAATTATACGGCCATCATTGAGAAGAGTTGCCTGAAAAGTGAAACTGCCCAGATTGTAGTTATCTTGTAGATGTACATGATCCCATTGAACAACTAGAGCAGTGCCTGTCAAGATGGGAAAAGGAGACAGAAATACTGGAGGAAAGTATATGATTGCAATTTAATAAATTAATTCGACTTCCTTGACTTTGATATCTTACAAAATTACCTGAATATCTAGAATCTGTTGTCAATGTAAACTATAGCATAGCATAGCCTAGATTGGGGAAGACTGTAATCATATTACTGTAACTCAAGTAGTAATTATCTTCTAAAACAGACATTATACAGGAAGTGTAATTATACCCTTATGAAAGGGTGAACAAAATAAAGAGATGTAAAATTCAGGATTATTGCAACATTTTCTAAATAATTTATGAAAAAAAATCAATTCCCAGTGACCTTCTAGAAGTACTGGAAATAACATTTTTTTGTATAATAAAAGATACAATGCAGTTTAAGGGCACTGTCAATTGAATGACTAATATGCAAAAGAGCTATAGTACTATACTAACAAATACTTCTCTGGAAATAAGCTCAAAGAACATGGAATTTGTACATTCAATATAAGAAACAATTGCATTCTAATTAGATTCGTATATCACATTTTCTTTAGGCTCCCACTAAATATACTGCATATATATTTCATAGCTCCCAAGGATCTACAGAATTCTTTTTCATGCAGAGACAATATAGCTGTCTTGCAAAAGGAGCCCTGGTGGCGCAGTGATTAGAATGGAGTATTGCAGGGAAACTTTGCATATAGAGTTTGATCCTGGTGAGCTTCAGACTACCATCCTTACGATATCGGTAAAGTGAGGATTCAGTTGTTGAAGGCAATTTGTTGACACCCAAAGAGTGTTGTTGCAGCATCTAGGTCTAAGTCCTATTGTTATTTGAGGCTCTAATTCTCCAGAAATATTTAATGCAAGACATGGTGAAACTGTAGGCTTCATGTATCTACTGAGTCTAATACCAATTATATATTTATCCAATTGTCAATGTATTTTTCAAATTTCTTTAAACAGAATTCACAATAATATTTCTGTATCTATTAGCATTACATTTCATAAATGCTATGGCAATTAAATGGATTTATTCCATTTTTAAATAAATATTTATTCCTCAATGGAATAGTTTGGATTAGATATACTAACTATATGGAGCTATGTCACTAACGGTCTGTAAGTCCTAGAAATGTAAGATACCGAAGGTATCAAACTCTGTTCTGACTCATGCTTCCCTAGAAGTGCCCAGTTTGATGGTAAAAGACAGCTGATGTTGAAAATCAAATAGGCTGTACCTGGGTAATACCTGGAGGAGAGATTACAGGAAATCTCAGATTGGTTGGCTTGGCTGGAAAATCAGTAAAAAAAAAAATATCTGGAAGAAGATAATGGTACAACAAAGTAACATGGGGGCATCTATTAAGTCCAGAAACAGAGCTCAGTTTTCATTCAGCCAAATGTAATTTGCTTGGATTACTTCTGAAATCCTGTCTCTTGGTCTGATTATAAAAATTGGAATCCGATAAAAATATGAAGTGCTACAAGATCCTTGTTTCTGGTGTGCATGAAACTCTGTGAGAATGACAGGTATTTATTTCTTCAAGAAACCAGAAATATTATGTAGAGTGCAGTATATATGTAGATATAAATGGATGTTGACTTCAGTTTTTAATTATTTTAGGGTTGATTGTTTTGTGATTTTATCTGTGGTTGCAAGTTTTGCAACTAATATTTTTAATTAATTCATTGATTTAATTTCTAGCTTGCTCAATTTCAAAATAACTCTGTGGCTTCACAAGTTAAAATAATCAATATTATATAAAACCATAACCAATTTTTCAAGGGAAAACATAATCTGCAACCACACTGAATGTGTGTCCTCCCAGTACTTTAACCTAAGATCTGCAGAACAAAAAGAAACATTTTTAAAGATTACTTAAAGGTGGGCAAGGTATATACAAGTATGCAACTATAGAATATTTATATAAACTATTTTATATACATGTACTATATACTGTATGTGTACTGTGAATGTTTTATTGTTATGATTGTAATTCGCAAGGAATATCTTTGCTGCAGTGATCAAAGACTAACAAAATTATTTTGTTCTCTCCAAGCTAAAAGGTAGATAAACCTATTATTTTTTCAGAACACAAGCTGTTAAATCAGCAATAATTCTACTGAATGTGAATACTGTGACTGCAACACTTGTTCTTCTAATTCTAAATAAAAAAAAAAATCTAAATCCAATCAATATCCCAGATTAACCAGAAGTTTACAGGAATGGAAAAGCTGGAATAGGTTCAGAGGACAGCAAGTAAGATGATGTAGGAGGTAAAAACCAAGCCTTATGGAAGGATTAATGAGCTGAGATAGTTAGTTAGGGTTAGGGTTAGGGTAGTAGATTCCCTTTTGCTGAAAATTTTGGCAGGATGGCAGCTGCCAGAAATACCTTACAGTAGTGGATTCTGATAAATGAACAGTGAGCTGAACTAAATGATTTACAACATTCCTTCCCACTTTTATGTTTTGTAAATATGTATATTCTTTATATGATTTCAGCAACAAAATTGGATTTTGTTTCTGCATTTTACAATTTTATGTCAGGTATTGACCTTTGAGAGCAGTAAATAAAGGCAGGGTTATTCAAATATTATACAGTACTGACACTTCAATTATCTTTACGAAGTTATTAACCTCTGTGTTTTTATAATATGCTGTATGTTTCTACAAAATATGACACTAAGAAAAAAATGTTTTTACTTCATTAATGGATATTTATTATGCAGATGGTACTAAAAAGAAAACACTATAGATTCGTTTTTTTAACAATGCTAACGGAAATTTTATATAACAGGTAAAGCTTTTATAGCTTTTATGGATTATAATAATGGATAATACATGCCAAGAGATTCTATCAGCAAAATTTTAACTAAATTAAAGTCTTATATGCAGAGGAATAGCTAATTAAATGTATTACATTTTAAAGAGCTAAATATTATGATCAACCTATTGTGTAATTTCCTACAAAGGGAAACAAACAGCAGCTAAACTAAAAGTAATCTGAACAAAAATATTCATGCTTACCATTATCAAAGTATCTTACAGTAGAATTTCTCGAAACGCTGGGGTCAAAATTGGCCATCAAGGGTGCAATATACTGGGTTGCTGTTAACATCTGATGCACAACTTCTCCTGTGTAAATAAACCCTGTAAAAAAGAGAAGAAATAGCAAAGTCACATCACTTGTCATTAAAAAGATAATACATGCTACTCTTAATTAGAGGCTGCCAAAGTGTCGTAGAATTTGACCAAGAAAATTATTTTCAGTCTTTATGAATGTATCTGAGTTGCTAAAGAACATCAGAATTTCAATGATGGAAAAAGTAAATATAAAAGCAAAAAGAAGGATCAATCTTGATAGGGGGAAAAATCAACTTCAAAGATAAGCAAAGCTTTAGGGGAGGGTTTGTGAACATCAACCACTCTGAAAAGAGGGAAAAAATTTAAACAATTACACAAAGGGTCTTCTGGATTCACAAGTTTGATTGCCTCTTATGATGTGAAAACAACCATGCATATTGTGGCATTTTAAAAATTACTACACTTATGTAGCACAACCTTTTGCAAACTATGCTCATGCACTGTCACGGATATATCTAGACAGATATATTGCAATATCCGCCTTGAGTCCTTAGGAAGAAGGGCGGTATACAAATTCAAAAATAAATAAATAAATAAAATAAATATATATTGCACAAGGATTCAGAGCATTGAAATTATAGGGAAAAATAAATCCAATGAAGTACAGACTGTGTTAATTACTTTAAACCTTAATTATTTCAGTAGCTATTCACAAACATATATAGCTTTTCCCCATGTAGATTTTGTTTTAAAAATTTTTAAACAGTAAGGAATTTAGTGACTTTATCCTACCTGGAGAGTTCCTATTATTGGATTATCTCCCTCTCATTCACTTTTTCTCTCATCCACACATTTAAGTGCTGTTGAATTCAGTTAGAAACACCAGATTACAAAAAGGACAATTTTATACTGCAGGTTTCCCAATCTGTTGCTATTATTTTGATTCATGTTAGATTGTGTAATTTCTTTCTAAAGCAACCACATTCAATGGATACTTTCCAGATGCGTTGGACTGTAAATCACATTATTCCCAAATGATGCAACTTATAGGCAATGCTGCAAACTGTATCCACCAGGCACCAGGCAAACTATAATTTCATCTTTAAATTATATTCCTTAGTAAATATCAATGAATGATTTCAACCTTTTTCTTGAAGAGAGAAAAATAATTACAAATTCATCATTGTTTCTAGGATCCAATGACAACTCCAATCAATAAAAGCTGGAAAGTCACAAGATTAATCAGATTTAAATGAACAGATATTTATTTAATCTATTTGTATGTCACCTCAATTACAAAAGCAACTGTAGAATTTTACTTGATGTATTGAACATTTTATCATTCTCACTCACTGAATCAACCACAAATGTCAGCTAAGCAGATTCTTGAATAGACTTCCACAGACATTTGGCAAAAACTTGTTTACATTGTCTAAGATCCAGTTTTCCAATAGTTTTTGCTCTTAGTTGATGCTACAGGAGCCTGTGAAAGTGTTCCAAACCTACAGTTTCCTAAAGTATTTAATCTTCTTTTTTGAAAGGACCTTGAAGCTTCTAAAATCTTCCTCATCTTGGTTCTCTTCAGATGTATTGGACCTCAGCTCTCCCAATCCCAAACAAGCACATGCTAACTGTGAATTTTAGGAGTTGAAATTCAACATTCTAAAAAGAAGTACCTCGGAGAAAGCTGATCTATAGTTCAAAACATATGACATTTTGTTCTAACCTACTGGAATAAATTAATGTAATTACTAAGTTACCAAAGGAGATTATAAATTGCAATACAATTTAGAGAATAAGACTAAGTCATTTAAAAACAAACATAGAAATGACTTGTGCAGCTGCTGTTATAAGTGCTTTTGTTATAAATAAATGTTCTATGTCTTAAACATATGTCCCTCAGTGTGCTTAGTAATATGGATGGCACACTCAAATAATAAAATGTATTATTTACACTTTATAACAGCATTCCTCTAATAGCACTCAGTGGTACTGTGTGTCAAAAGATGGTTATCCCAAATGTGGAAATTCTACTTATGAAATGGCACAGGTATTTAGGAAATCCCAATGGATGCTTTCAAACTCTGAGAAATTTCTACAGTAGATTGATCTTTGCTCAAATCTTTATCAATTTCCTCTTTCCCAGTTTTAGATGCCATATTTTCTTAGTTCAGTTTTTCCTTCTTTATACTGATAGACATTCAGTGATGTAGATTCCAATTCACAAAAAAATGCAAGGAAAGGTAAGATAATTCTCCCTCAGCTTTAAGATTTTTGACACCAATTTGCTCACATTGTATAATATCTGCCATTTTGATATTTGGTCCCCTATTAAAATCACCTTCATTTTAAGTGTATGCCTACAATACATTTAAAGCTCTTACTATTAGGCCACTAGAATTGCATCTACCGCTGCATCATAATAAATACATTAAACTCTTCCTTCTCCCCCAGCATTGTGCCTTCAAGTATAAAATCCATTTGATTTATTCCAAGCTTTATAGGTTCCTGAGCACAGGGTGAAGAAACCTGACTAGGGGAGGAACTATTTTTTATTATTTCAGTATTAGCCTATAGTAATACAGAAGCCTACAGAAGCCTACAGAAGCCTAAGAATAAAATATTATAAAATATTTTGTACTAGGCATACACTTAAAATGAAGGCAATTTTAATAGGGAAGCGAGTATCAAAATGGCAGGTGTTATTCAATGTGAGCAAAATGGTGCCAAAAATCCTAACTATTCATACAAACAAATGAGATCTGAGCTGTCAGTGACTGATGAGTAAAGAGATCTTGAAATAATGATAAAAAGTTTGGTCAAGGTAGCACAATGTACATCTGCTATAAAAAGGTTCAACACAATGCCAGGGATAATAAGAAAATTTTTATTTTATTAAAAAGAAAGATACCAACATTATAATGCCTTTATATAAATCAGTGGTGTGACTGCATGTAGAATGTTGTGTGCAGTTCTGGTTACTGTACCTTGAAATGGATATGGAGAATTAGAGAAGGTTCAGAGGAGCCAACTAATATGAGCAAGCAGCTGAGGCAGATTCTCTAGGAAAGGTTGTGACATTTGGGGCTTTTTAGACTAGAGAAGAAGCAAATGAGAAGGAATGGAATGAAATGTATAACATTATATATGGTAAAGACAAAGAAAAGCTATTTTTCCTTTCCCAAATATTAGAATCAGAAGTCATCTAATGAAATTTAATCCAACAGACAAACGTATGTTTATACAACACACAATTTAAGTCTGGAATTCATTACTACTAGATGCCTACAGAACTACCAGATTTGGTGCTGGCTACCAACTCAACTGACTTCAAAAAAGGGTTGGTACAATTCACTGAAGTCATGACAATCAATGGCTATTAGCCTTGATAGCAATGCAACTCTGAAGACCATTGCTTATGTTCAACATGTGATGTTCAGGAAAAGACTTTCAGTTCCACTACTGATCCCTGCTCTTTTAGAAATTCCCATTCTTACTCCCTATCTTTCAATCTTCAGCTACCAATTAGGAGAGAAAAAAAAAAAAGAGAGAATTTATATCATTGCTGTATTTATAAACTAGGAATCATATAAATAAACATCACATCACCAATAGATCCAGAACAACTTTCTTCTCAACTTCCTCTTAGCAATAATTGAATTTACACATGAACTGAAAATCTGAGCATATTTTAGTTATATAGCGGTTTTGCATCTACATAAGGCATATTTTGGTGAAGCAGCTTAACCTCAGAGTGGTATTTCTCAAGACTACAGAGAAAGATCAGGCTGTTTGTCAAAGAAGAAGCTCATTTTTTATAACTGAGACAGTGCATGGTGAAACCATATGTTAAAAGCTTAGTGATACAGGAACTGCTTACTAAGCTGAAAATATAACTGTCTACTAGCAATGATTACACAAGGAATGGTTTTGTCTGATAAACAATTCCAATGAGCACAGACTACTACGTTATTTGAGTATGCCAGTCAATGTGACTTTATAAGACAGACTATTATGCTGAAAGTCAACATTTATAAAGAGTCCCTTTTAAAAGATAAAATTTTAGGTAAACTCTTCTTCTAGCCTAGAGGGTTCAAAGACAACAGTATTGCTTATGTAATCATATAATATCACACTGTCATGTTGAAAATGCATAGATCAGCACAACAGGCTATAAGGTATTTACTCCCACTTGCTGAGGCCTTCAAAATGTGTAAGCTTTCCAGTTCTTATTTAAGCCAGACAAGTATCATGCCAGCTCTACTAGTTATTTCCCCCCAAATAAATTCCAGTGAAATTGAAAAATATAGCAGAATATGAATAGGGGAAGTTGAATATAGCATATTAGTATGTGACACATTTGCTATAGTCCTGGAAAGTCTGATCAATATTATTCCACATGGCAGGGTTTAGTATAATCTTTAATATTTTAAAATCAGGGTAGCTTTTATATATATTATATAATTCATTTGTTTGTTTGTTTTTGGTTTCCTTTCTGTACACTACAGTTGTAATAGTAATGATCATCACAATTATTATCATCATTCTATCCACAACTTGGCTTCAATTTTAGTAACTAAAATTCTTTGACTATTTCCTACCTTAAAGGCGGACGTTTGGTCTCTAGATAGAGTTATAGCACTCTCTAATCCATACCTGCTCATTTCTTGTATCTTTATAACAAGCCTGTTTTTCCCCTGGTTGCAACAAAGATTGAAATTCTATGACCAGTGAATAGAGACAGGATTTTCTTTGGTGGGTGTCATCCCACATCTAAAGAACATACCGCAAATAGCTTCCCCTGAGCCCATTCTACTATCTTTTCAGCATCTTGCATAATTTTCCTCATACTGATCAGCATGTTTTAGAGTCTATTTTAACTGCTGGTTTGAGTCAGTTCTTTGTCCTTTGATCCTGTGCACAACCCTGGAAACTTATACTGATGAACAGTGGAACAAAGACATTTACAAGACCCCACTGATTTTTTAATGCCATATGATTCCTGCAGAACAGCAGCTGCAGTATCTATTTCTCGCCAATGCCTGTGTAAGTAATGATACCATTTAAAGTAAATTAAATGCAAATTTTGGTGATTATAACCAACTCATTACATTTAAGTTTCAACCCTCCCTTTTCCAAAAAGATAAGATTCCACAATAAATAGGGTGTGGTACACAACCCATGTAATTTTGTGTTGGTTCACCAACCATGTGATAATCCATGATGAAGACAGCTACAAAATGTCTACAGCCACAGAAAAAGGGATAGATTACATTAGAAGATATTTCCCAAAGAAATAACTCAAATGCACCATAAAGAAAAAAAATAAAAAGAAATATAGAATTTTGTTTATTTTAATATATTTTTGCACAATATTGATGAAGAGAATCTTGGAAGGAAGGTCCTACTGGGTAGAGTGATAAAATATGCACTAACTTCATAATATTTCTATTCTACACTACCAATAAAATTTCACAAATATGGAGTGATAATACAGGCATAAAAGGCAGTATTTTAAACATTACTGATTTTTTTTTTTAAAAAAGACAGTAATAGAAAATCAGAAATGCAGTGAGTTATATTTTGATTGCTAGATAGCTATTTACCAAGGACAGATCTTTACCTACAATAATTTAGAACTGTGCAAATCCTGGAATGAAACAGCATTCTGAATCTGCAACCTGCAGGTGTAACACAGCTATTCTGAGTTCCCTCTGATGTCTTCTGTGCAAATATCTTTTCAGAATATATATATGGGTCCAGAAGATTATGGAAAGAACTTGAAGCAGCCAGTGTGTTTTCAAACAGTTGCTTTACAGTTCGGTTTGAGACATTTCTCGAAGATAAAGTGTCTCATCAAATAATTTGCACAGACTTATTTAATATCTTCTAAATTTCTTCAAAATTGAGTTTTTCCTTTCAGCTGTTCTTTAGATCCAAGAATTCCCATCAATGGCCCCACTGAGTAAGGCTTTTTGGAATTGAAATCAATATATCTGGAATGCATACATGTAGGGAAAAGATGTTTAAAATTGAAAATAAAACTTCAATTACCATATTTTGACCTAAACTAATAATTATACTATTTTACACTATTCTTGGGAGAAAAAAGTTTAGTACTTTCATTTCCAGGGTCTTTGAGATCAGCTATGAAGGTTAAGGACTCTTCTATTTTATTTCATTAACTAATATACAAATTTAGCTAGGACTGAATGGGGATCAGGAATAAGTATAACTAAGTATACAGTTAGGAAATAGCAGACCAATGAAGAATGAGTTGGTTTGAACCTTTTTTACCATTTGCTTTTGCATTTTTAACACAATCTCATTTATCTAGTTAAACCAGATAGTTTCACAATGAATCGGAATACATTCAATAGAAATAAAGTAGAAAGCTCTATTAGAAATGGCAGATCTTTCATTTTGTCTGAGATGTCAGCTTCTGCAAAAGGAAAAGTTGACCTTAGTGGTGACACCAACAGACTCTGTAGTTCACATTATTTTGGATTTTTAAAATCTTTTTTAAAAAGAAAAGTATATGATTGATTTTTTGGATTAGGAAGGTTGGTTTCCTAAGTTTTATTTGTAAGAAATTGTTGGTAAATTATTTTGGCTTGCTCTCAGCACATTTTTTTTAAAAAATTTGATTTATATGCCGCCCTTCTCCGGAGACTCAGGGCGGCTTACAATGCGTTAAGCAATAGCCTTCATACTTTTGTATATTTATACAAAGTCAGCTTATTGCCCCCACAAACTGGGTCCTCATTTCACCTACCTTAGAAAGATGGAAGGCTGAGTCAACCTTGAGCCTTGGAGAGGCAGCTGTGTTAATAACAGGGTGCGTAGACTACTGTACTATCAAGGCTCATTACTAATCAATCCCAATAACCAGATCAGAGCAAGCACTCTCCTTCCCTGCAGTTCAACTAGCAAAATATATAACTCAATATTTATTTATTAAACGTCAACAAACATACAAAACATTTAACCGACTAATTGGACAAGCAAAGCAGGAAGACAGAGACATGAGCAACAGACACGAGAGAAATAGAATAGAGGACTTTTCGATGTCTATATATCAAAAGACATCAAACTTTCCAGACCACTGAAAACAATGTTATGGTAATTATCCTGGATAGTCCCCAAAGAACTGGTCTTTAAAACAACACCAGAATAGAGATGGAAAGTGGCGCATTAGATGATCTCTCTTCTATTCTACGTATACCATTAAGGAAACAATTTGGTGCAGCAGATGATGTATCCAACACCACTCATCCTTATCTCCCCCCCTCCCCTAAATTTCTTTTTGGGGAAATCAGTTGACATACAATTTAGCTGTGGTTCCATCTGTTTTGCTTATTTTCCTCGTCTTGTTCCCAGACAAGAAACAAAACAACAGCAACAAAAAAAACAAGCTCCTAAAAACAATCCCAACAATTTCTCTTTTATGTTGGGATATTATTTCTTCAACTATATCACACAATTCTTACTGAGATGTTACAGACACTCTTCCCCCTCTCTCTTCAAGCTTTCCCATTCTGGTGCTCTCTAGATGCTTTGAGAGTACAATTCCAATGAAGAAAGAGGGCTTCTCTGCTGTTTCCCTCATCCTTTTGAACACCTCATCCCCAGAGATGAGGTAAACTCCCATTCTTCTGGTTTTCTGTAAGAATGTTAAGATCTAGTTTTGCCAATTATCATGGGGTTCTAAGAATGTTATGCATTCTGTGGGATGGCTAGTTGATTGGGCAACTCCTTGTAGTTTTGCGAATGTTTCAACTTTGATTAACTTTGATTTTTAAAATTTTAACTTTGATTTTAAACCTGTAAATTTTAGCTTTGTTTTAGTTTTGCTTTTAACTGTGCTTTTAATAATGTTTTGTATTATTATTTTGTCTGTAAACTCCTCAAAGTTACTTAGCTTATATGGGTGATATATAAAATCAATAGATAACTAGCTAACTAAATCCATCTATTGATCGATCTAATCATCCACCCATCCACCCTTAGGATTTGCAGTCAGCTTGATTTGTGCAATAATATATACAAAACATGTAGTTAAAAGTAGAAAAGTAGAAAAAATGAAAAAAATAAAAAATGATAAAGCTAGGACCTCAGTAGGCATACTTTATTTCAAAGTTTGACTAAAACTATAGTATAGGAATGGGATAATGCATAAAACTCACTTTAAATTAACTAATGTTTTATTAAACAAACACCAAGGGTGTTTGTTTTCTTTGGAACTGCTAAATATTATTATTTGTTTTCTTTGGAACTGCTAAATATTATGAAAACAGACAATTAGATCAGTTCA
Source organism: Pantherophis guttatus (assembly GCF_059756535.1). NCBI lineage: Eukaryota > Metazoa > Chordata > Lepidosauria > Squamata > Colubridae > Pantherophis > Pantherophis guttatus. The sequence goes on from NC_142066.1 coordinate 132,503,284, forward strand.
ATTGTCTCTATTAAAACTTCCAAAATACAGGTTTCATGGCATAAATAATTCAGTCTAACTAAGTGGACCCCTCAATTAACTGCAATACTGGCTAGATAAATGAAACTCTAACATAATTTGCAACATCCAGATTATCAGGTAGCAGCTCCTGGGACATCTTATCATCCTCAAACTTTCTTTCAGTATTGTTTTGGTGACGCAAATTTTCTTACAAAGTTTAGCATTCTACTTTACTGAAGCTGATAAGTTAGATAAACTAACTTGCCAGATAGGGTGGTACTGATGAATTTATTACAATTCAATTGCAAACATTTTCCCATTAACGGCAGGATTCATTTGTCCCAAGTCTTACCTTCCTTAACTCAGTTGGCTTTTGCCTCCAATAATCTTTTCTTTCTCCCTCCAAGAACTTAAATGGTTCTGCATTTGCTGAGCATATTGCTTTTCTAACAAAGGCAGATCACAGATCTCAGCCAAGTATCTGATATAAAATAAAGATCAACTACTAGCAAAAGGGAAATAAAATGCAGAGAATTGCCACATATCTTCATTAGAGAAAGACAAGAAATGATTTGCTATCATTTGGTTTAAGTACCACTATCAAGACCAGAGAGCTTATTTAAAAACAAATATACTCCCATTTACTCCTTCCTCCATCTAGACTCCACAAAATTAGTACCTACAAATATACTTAGTATTTATATTACATTATTGGTGTGATTATTATTCTTTGTTGCACCAGCAAAGAATGTTAATTTGAGTTCCATTCCCACCACAGGCCTAAAATTTTTATTCAATGTATCTCTGGAGATTTGCAAATATCTTTATAATTTCATCAAGATTAACATTGGGAAAGAAAAAGATAGCAATGATTCCACATCCTAAAGACAATCTTAGAATGTTTAGTTAAGAAAATAATGAGTTTGGTATTGTACTTGAGGTTGGGAGAGAGATGAAAAAACAATCTCCTACAGCTTTTTATAATGCCTTTGTCCCAAACAATTTAGAGATTTCTTTTGCTTGGCTAGTTTTCCATTTTTTAAACTGTCATGCTAGGCAAACAATGCTCACATTTGCAACATCAATATACAACAAACACTTGTGAGATTGAGCTAGTAAAAATGCTAGCTGGCTGAGAAGAGGTTAGGGGAAAGGCTTGATATGATTCCCTTCATAATCTTTTGAAATAAAATGTCAGGATTTAGTCTGTTATGTAACCTATGATTCAGATTTATAGGTCTCACAAGCTTTCTCTTTATCAAACAACTTTCATATGCAGACTCACTTTTTTGACATTTTTGTGATAACTTTAGTGGCCAGTTTATCAATCCCTTGACACTTTGAATATACTGTATATCAATGTCAGATCTTTAGTCTAGACTAATTTATTAAGGAAATGGCATCCAAATGGCCAAATATTGAGAAAGAAAGCATGACAAATAGAATTTGTTTAAGAATAATTATAACTTGGAAATATCACTATGTACTATATATGTTCAGTCTCCTGCATGTGCCAACTTGAAGGCAATTCTAGGTCTTCAATTTGGCACACATAGAGGCAGACATGTTAATTTCCCTGTAATGATACTCAGAGGCATACACACGAATTTCCACATACACAGACTCTGTATTAGGGATAAAATCCAGCAGGTTCTAATAGGTTCTGGAGAACCGGTAGCGGAAATTTTTGAGTAATTCGGAGAACCGGCAAATACCACCTCTGGCTGGCCCCTGAGTTCGGTGGGAATGGAGATTTTGCAATATCCTTTCCCCAGGAAGGGAGGGAATGGAGATTTTGCAGTATCCTTTCCCTGGAATGGGATGGGAATGGAGATTTTGCAATAGCCTTCCCCTGCCACACCCACCAAGCCATGCTCACAGAACCAGTAGGGAAAAATTTTGGATTTCACCCATGCTCTATATAAACAAAAATATTAAATATTCATATAACACATTAATTCAATATTTAATTTTCTTCAATTCTGTCATGTGCGATTGTTGGGGATTGCCTGGACAATTTCCTTTTTTCTAGGCATGGTTTTTCAGTAGTGGTTCGGCATTTCTTCCTTCACAGGGCTGGGAGAAAGTGACTGGTGACCAAAATCCAAGGCTTTGTGCCCAAAACAGAACTAAAACTCATGGTCTTCCAGTTTCTAGCTTGATTCCTTAATCATGACACCAAACTTGCTCTCACGTTCAATATTACTATATTTAATAATATATGCTATGCAAAAGCATTTGAAAAACTGTATATTTAATTCTTCAGGTAAGCCTTCAAATTAATGAGAGGATGCAAATTAATTTGAGAAAATATTCGAGGAACAGGAATATATAAGTCCTAGCAGTATTTTATGGCACCAACCACCATGTGACCCCTCCATCCTTTCAATGCCAGATGTGGTTTATATAATCAGATGGTACATTACAAACAGTGGGAAAGTTTCTGTGTTTCTTTCCAAGTGAGTGCTATGAAATTACAGGGTATGTGCAAGCTTGTTTCCACTTCTCCACCTAAAGGGCAGGTTACAATGCAGTTACGGTTAGAATTAACAAAAGGTAATTTATGACATGCCACTGTATCATATTTGCCACAAAACCCCATTTGCTTTCCATGCAAAGAAAACACTGATTTCCATGAAGTAACAGAGAACTTGCCTAGAAAGAGGCCCTAGTGTAAGTGCTGCCAATTTGTTAAGCACGGACTCTTACTTGCGTGTTGTAAAAAGCCTACTTAGGTTAAGGACATATATTTATTTTATTATTTTTATTACTTGCCCCTTCAATACAGAGGAACTCTGAGTGGTTTACATAAAATTATACTGTGTTTCCCCGAAAATACGACATGTCCTGAAAATAAGGCCAGGTGTAAATATACACCCTCCCCCAAAAATAAGCCCTAGTGAAGGGATGGGAATGGCCAACACAGGTGGCAGCCCTTCCCTTCCTCGGTCACCTCTGTGCTTCTCAACCCCTTAATCAGATCAGCTGAGCCGCTTAGGCCACCATTCACGAAACAGCTGATTCACGGGTGCCACTCAGGCTGCTGCTTCCAGCAAGCTGCTTTTGCAGCCAATTGCAGCTGCAAAAGAAGCTGGAGGCCAAGCGACACATCCCACATGCCTCGCACCCTCCTTACCTAATGGTGTCAGTCACAGCAGGCAATTCCGTCCACCGAACAGCTGCTTCATGCTTGTCTGGCCAGTGCCTCCAGCAAGCGTGGCTGCTTTTGCCATCGATTGTGGCCACTTCTGCAGCAGGAGGCCAAGCGGTGCACCCCATGTACCTCGCGACAGCCTTCCGAAGGATACTGTAGCAGCAACTATTTACACAATTTTTAAGCCTTATTTTGTCCCGATCCACGTGGCCTAGTACGGTCAGGACAAAATAAGGGTTAAAAAATTGTGGATAGCTGCTGCTACAGTACCTTTCGGAAGGCCGGCGTGAGGTGCGAGTCTCCTGCTGCAGAAGTGACTGTGCCCAAAGAGCGCTTTTGGAAGAGAAGGCAAAGGGGAAGCGATCGCTTGCAAACTCCCACCCTGCTTTGCCTCTCCGCCAGGCGAACTCCAGCAGCCCCAGACGCCTATGCCCACCCGGCTCCCTTTTCCACAGTGCCTGGCTCTTTATTAAAGGAGGTGGCAGGTGGGACGGGGGAGAAGCGAGACGTGTGGAGTGTAACAGGGCTCCTCTTGCCATCTCTTCTCCTGTCCGCTCCACGCATCTCGGTTCTCCCCCACCCACCTGCCATCCCCCTCGATAAAGAGCTGGGCACTATGGAAAGGGAGCCAGGCAGGCATGGGCTTTGGGCATCTGGGGCTGCTGGGGGTCACCCAGTGGAGCGGGACAGAAGTTTGCAAGTGATCGCTTCCCTTTTGCCTTCTCTCCCAAAAGCGCTCTTCGGGGACAGCCACTTCTGCAGCAGGAGACTCGTGCCTCATGCCGGCCTCCGAAGAGTACAGTAGCAGTAGCTATCTATAATTTTTTAACCCTTATTTTGTCCTGACTGTACTGGGCCACATGGGTTGGGATGAAATAAGGGTTAAAAGATTGTGGAAGCTGCTACTACAGTACCCTTCAGAAGGCCAGTGCGAGGCTCCTGCTGCAGAAATGCAGCAGCAGCCATGAGGTAGCCATGCTCGCCACTTCCCGTACCCCCAAAATAATAAGAACCCCCCCCCGATAATAAGGCCAAGCCCTTATTTCGGGGTTCGAAAAAAAAAATAAGACGGGGTCTTATTTTCTGGGAAACACGGTAAAGAAGATTATGGTCCCTGGGGAAATCAGTAGCTGTTGGACACTGTCTGGGTCTTAATTGCTGGTTGCTTTTTGGTTTAGGATTTTCTTGCATTTTCTTGAAAAAAAAATCTTTATATAGTTATTCTATTGTATTCTGGTCTTTTATGTTTGTATTGAACCATACTTTGGATTGATTTTTAAAAAAAATCAAAGTTGCTGAAAATGATAAATGAATATAATTGCTGATAGAAACTGGATTTTTCTGCTGCAATTTAAGGCAGCATTGTTATAAAATATAGGTTAACTCTGTTTTGCTAGGCTTTAAGTTAAATTAAAATATAAATTATATTGTCCTTTATTTCTATTAATGCTGTTTACTGAAGCAATTTTTTAAAATTCTTCAAAAAATGAGCCTTGGTGGTGCAGTGGTTAGAGTGCAGTACTGTAGGCTACTTCTGCTGCCTGTAATTTGGCAGTTCAAATCTCACCAGGCTCAAGGATGATTCAGCCTTCCATCCTTCCAAAGACTAAGATTGTTGGGGGCAATAGGCTGACTCTGTAAACCGCTTAGAGAGGGGTGTAAAGCACTGTGAAGCGATATATGAATCTAAATGCTATGCTATTTATTGTTTAAAATGTATACTGTATAACATTTTTAAAATCCTTAAAGGTACTTGTTGATTTCTTTAGATTGTATGAGTGCCAAAAGGTTTATCCATTCATTAAACACATGAATATTGTTTCTCTTGTTCTGGCCCCAACTATGAATTTATGAACTATACTGAAGCCTAAATATTTGTTTTTAATAGCTAATCCTTTCTCTATGTTATGGCTAGATTTGAGATCAATGATCATCAATTTCAAATGAGTTCTTTAATGTGATGGTCACTGCTTAATGGTTACAATGCTTAATGCATTGTAAGCCGCCCTGAGTCTCCGGAGAAGGGCGGCATATAAATTAAAGAAAAAAAAAAGCCATCTATTTATCACCATTATTTTTTCTATGATTTTTCTATGATGTAAAATGGATTGATTGATAACATTCTTTGCCTTTTCATTTTAAATACTCATAAACAAAGATCCATTAAATGTGTTGTAATTAAAGTTTGTTTCATAATCTACTGAATTTTTAGCTCTATAAGATGCACCTAGGTTTAGAGGAGGAAAACAAGAGAAAAAAAATCTGCCTCTGCCAACCACCATCCATCCAGTATTCGTCTGGCTAGTGTCCTTGCAGCAAAAAGCTGCCTCCTGTGCCGGGGAACGCTGGAGCATTTGCCTCCAAGCAGCTGATTGGCGGTTCGATAGGCCTCCTGGAATACCGCCGATCAGCTGTTCCAGGTGGCGGGGATCACTGCTGCCGTTCGCCGCTGCCTGTCAGCCATATCCACTCCATAAGACACACACACATTTCCACACACTTTTGGGAGGAAAAAAAGTGTGTCTTATGGAACGAAAAATACGGTATTTTCCAGAGGTGGGATTCATTTACCTTCCCTACCAGTTCTCAAATTTGAGCACGCTGGTCAATAAGTATCTGTCAGTAAGTATAATCAATACATTAAAAAATAACAAAATAACAAATATTAGCATTCTATAAATCCTATTTTGAAACTGATTTTGGACTGCAAACTTCGCAGATGCAAGTTATATTTTATATTTGGGTCTTACTTTCACCCCATTCTCTGTTCCGTCTCATCTTGTCTCATGAATTCCACAATTGTTTATAGATTTCTAGGGAATTTGGAAGTTTTTTCCCCACTGCTTTATTTCCCACTTATATTTATGTTAATCATAGTTGGAAAATTTGTTTTAGAACTGAGTCTTCGGAGAGGGGCAGCATACAAATTGAATTAATAAATAATAAATAAATAAATAAAAATTTTAAATAGAATATAAGCCGATCTAAACCCCATGATATCTGAATTTCACTATTTTCAGTTTAAAAGATTAAAAATGCATTCAGCCCAGTTTAATTTGTAATTTTACACAAAGTGCCAAGTAGCTGTTTTTGATGCTGCTGCTTCTTTTAAAGCATTCCTAGAAAATTAAATCCATGAAGCAAGGAAATGGTCTCTCTGTGTCACTTCAACTACAGAAGCTACTGATGTGAGAAACTGCCAACTTAGAAGTATTATCAGATCACTTCTATCAGCGTGAAAAACTAGACACTGTGTGCAATTTGCTGAAATTGAGTATGCATCAAATGTTATCCAAGTGGCTGCTGTTACCTTGTCGATACACCAAAACCTCCTTATCTACAACATACAGATCAAAAATAAGTTTCTAGAAATTGATTATATACCATTTCATGTTGTTTCATATCTTGAAAAAGATTCTATGGCAAATAAACACACATATGTTCCTTCTTAGTTATACAGGGTTGACAGTTTGCCCCATATGATTAGCTGTGCAGAAACAATCTGCATTGCAGTGTTCAAAATATAAACTATAAAATAGGCAATATGTGAAATATTTTAAAGAAGGAATGGAAACTCATAATGTCTCATGATTTTAGACCAAAATTAAGAAACTCATACAATTATTTTTCATATATTTAATTCAGAAATGATGTGCTGAAAAGTATTTTGAGGAATGCAATGTTTAGTTTCATCTAGTTACTCCCTTACTTCCGTAATTAACATTCATGTATTTAATTTTTCATTGTTTTATTTCCATCACTGAAAAAGGAGTATTTTAATTTTTATCATTATGATTCCATGGAAAATCAGGGTTTTGCTGTATGTGAACTCAAGAGTTTTATTCATACTAGAGTTTTATCCATAATAGATTTTTAGTAACTTTACTCATTCAAGGCAACAGACTTTGTTTCATAACAGCAAACTGGGGAAAAGATATCCATGTTTAGGATAACATGAATTTTAAATGTGTAAATTCACATTTTATACAACCCATTTTAGATGCAAATTTCACTCCTTTGTCTTTTTTTGCACTGTTTTAAATTTTCCTCCAAGGAGGAATATATTTTGCCTCCTACAAACGAAGAAACAAACAAAGGAAAAGGAGTGGGGTGGCTTATTCAAGTCTACTTGATAGATTTTTGACAGGAGAGAGATTTCAACCTGGTAGCTTCTGACTCACACTCAACTACTTTGCCTATCAGGGATGGACAACCAGAGAGAACTTCTCTACACACAGCAACACATAATATCTACTGATATGGGTAAAACAGGTGGATGGACATAATGAAAACTATGATAGGACAATTAATTTCCATCTGTAGTTTGTAACACAAGAGTAAAGGCTGGTTTATGTCATGAAGCACTCAGCTAGAAGTAGCTTGAAGATTAATAGGACCTGAATCAGTAGTTGTTGATCTGGGGTCCTCGGACAGATAGATTTTAGGGGATCTGTGAATTTGTACTGGGAAAAAAATTACAACTTGCATATTTGTTACTTTTTAATTTTTAACTGTATTTGAGCATAATTGGATTTGTAGATTTGTCAGACTCTCAAAGGGATCCATAATACAAAACAACTAAGAAATTGTGAATTAAATAAATATGGTGAGGGTGAAACAAACAATAGATGAGTATGACAGTAGTAAAATTCAATTTTACGCTTATAGTAAAAACCCTATAAGGAAACTAGGCTGAAAGTATATCTGTTCCGAAGGCTTCTTGTGAGCTTTGTGTAATGTAGAATCTAAATCCAGATAGTAACTAAACCACCACTTCATACTAATGCCTACATAGTGACTCCCATATTCACGTTACCCCTAGTGTAAGTGACTCCCATGTTCACCTTACTCATTCTATTGTCTGATACTCATTCTATTGTCTAACAGAGTGAAGTACCCTTTTGAAGCAGCATGTTATTTCCCACCAAAGATGTGTTAGTTACAGGGCCATAAGCAGTGGTGGGTTTCTGCTGGTTCTAGGCAGTTCGGCCGAACTGTTTGTTAAATTGCTGGCTCGCCCCACCCCTCCACACCACTATTTATTGCCAATAAATAGTGATGGGCGAGGGGTGGGCGAGCCAGCAATTTAACAAACGTTTCGGTGTTTTTTTATAATTTTATTGGCCTCGCAGCTGCCACGGGACTTCAAAGGGCTGCCCTACAGCTGATCAGTGTTAAAGGAAAACAAATGAGTAGACCGGTGCCTACAAAAATAAATGGGTAGACCCAGTGGTGGGATTCTACTTTGGTAGAACCAGTTGTTAAGTAGTTAAGCCAGTAGTTGCCAAAGTGGGCAGTACCGCCCCCTGGGGGGCGGTGGGATGCCTTAGGCAGGTGGTAAGAGGCAAGGGAGGCGGCAGGGGGGTGCTAGAGGCAAAAGGGGACAACAGGGGGGGCTAAGTGGCAAGGAGGATGGCCCCCACCCTTTGGCCTGTGCCTCGCAGCAGTTACCTCCTTGCAAACAAACAGCAAGAAAAAACAGCCCCTTTCAGCTTCAGCATAGGTTAATTAGCACAAGTTGATTAGTTCAGCCTCCCGACTCTCCCCTGATTTGCTCTCAGCTCTTTTGCGCAGGGCTCTCCTGCTTGCTGCAAAAAGTGTTGGAGCAGATTTTTTTCCCCTAGCTATGCTGAAAAAATGAAACTGAAAGTAAAGCAGGCTCTGCTGCAACGTGACAAAATGAGGCAGAGATTTCTTTTTCTTTTTTCTCACCAAAAAAGGTAGGTGCAAACAATGGGAAATTTAGGGCAAAAGAGGAGAGTTCAAGATTTTAAAACATAAAAGAAAAAAAGCTCTATTTAACTAGGGAATTGTAATAATTGAGATACTATTAATTGTATATTGTGTTGAAAGCAGAAATGGTTAAGTTGTGGTTTGGAGGAATATATGGGGGAAATTATTTGGTTTATTATTATTGGTAAATATAATTAATTGATTTGTAAGAAATTGGATTGCATGGAAATAATTGGAATATTCATGTTCATATTGATTAATATACAAAAAAGATAGCTATATAACTAATTGATTTATATTAAAATGTTGAATTTGTATTAAACAACTGTAATATTACATAATTAACCAATGTGAGGATGGATATAAAAATAGATGACAATGGGAAAGGGTATAATGTAGAAGGGAAAAATTGAATTTGATTAAGATTAGAGATGAGAATGAAGGGTAATATTGGTTTTTTAAAAAAATAGATCAGGAATAAATATGGCAAAAAGGAAATACAGAAATTGTAAATTTAATTGAAGTGGCTAAACACTGTTTAAATTTGTTAAACAGCCAAATACCCTGTTCAAAGAAAATACATTATATTTTGTATATGTGTTTCTAATTATTGCTATTTATTCATATTTGTTCTCTTTTATTCTTTAAAGTTTAACAATTCATTCTTTATCTTAATATCTTTATATTGGTTTGGGGTTGGCTTTCTTCCCTTTCATCTTTTTTATTGTACAGCAATCTTTCTCCTCAAACCTACCACCTCTCTCTTTTCTTTCCTTCTTACTTTCTCTTCCCCCCCCTCTTCTTCTCCTCCCTACTTCCTCTTCCTTTCTCCTTTTCCTCCTGTCTTCTTCCCTCTCTTACCCTCACTCCTACTCTAATTTCCCTTCCCTTCCTTCCTCCCTTCTCTTCCTTCCCTCTCTCTCCTTCCTTCTTCCATCTCTCTTCTCCTTCCTGCATCCCTCTCTATTGCTGTATCCTTTTGTGCATATGGACTATTCAGATAAAGTTATTTTTGACTGGTCGTCGAACTTTTGACCAGTCCTCGAACTTACGACTGTCCTCACATTTTACGTTTTTGCCCTATCTTGTCACCATGGTGAAGAGAAGCAGTTGTGAAATGAGTGACACGGTTGTTAAGAATGCTACAATGGGCATAAATGATAACCAGTCATAAGTGCGAAGACTGGTCAAAAGTGTGAGGACCTATCAGAAATCACTTTTTTCAGCCTTCTGGGTAGTCCTTTTGTGCATATGGACTACTCAGAGGGCTGAAAAAGTTATTTTTGACTGGTCCTCGCACTTTTGACCAGCCCTCAAACTTACGACTGTCCTCAAATTTTACGTTTTGCGCCCTATCTTGTCACCGTGGTGAAGAGAAGTACTGGTGAAATGACTGACATGGTTGTTAAGAATGCCGCCACGGGCATAAATGTGAGGATGGTCATAAGTGTGGGAACCGATCAAAAGTGCGAAGACCAGTCAGAAATAACTTTTTTCAGCCCTCTGACTAGTCCCTATGCACATAGCCACGCCTACCCAGTCACATGACCATCAAGCCACACCCCCAACTAAGCCACGCTCACAGAACCGGTTGTTAAAAAAATTGAATCCCACCACTGGCCATAAGCAAACTTTATAGCTTCCAAAAACTAATATTAGAATGTGCAGAAATGAATAGATTAACACTGGCAATTAAAGAGAAAGAACAAACTGGTTATTATGCAATATGGGAAACATTTTATCGATGGTATATAAAAATAATATCGATAAATATAAAAATTAGAAATAAAAGTAGATGAGTAAAATATAGAAAATAGTTAATAGAGTTAAGCAAACTAAGAAGAGAATGTAAAGTATCTTTAATGTACTGGTATTAAGTTAAGAATAGATTAAATAATGAACATGATTGTAAATTTTAACTGTTATTGCACAAACATTTGTACCCAGACGACACACTGTTTAATGGAAGATGGGTTATTTGTACTAAAATATAATAAAAAAACCCACCAAAAACTGGTATATAAATGTAACTTTTATAGTGAGAGAAAATGACAATATATGGAGACCACTCATGTTAGCAACATTATGTTTGTTTTTTCTTTTAATGAGCCAGTAATTCCTTGCATTAGGATGGAGTTGGGGTAATAGAATGGGGTTCAGCATTTACTGGCCAGATGCATTTCATGATATCTACGCGGAGTTCGCAGCAGATATTTTCTCTTTGCGCTTAGAGAGAGAAATAACTGCCGCTCCTAGGATTGAACTCACAACCTCCTGATTATGAGAAGAGAGATCCACCTCTAGGCCATCATGCTGTTCTACTTATGTTTAACTAGTTGAATTTAAAAATATATACAGAAAGGAAAACTTGATTAAGCCAAATGTACTATTGCTGTTTCTTTCCTTCCTTGTGTATGAGAAATGTTAAACTCTGTTTCATTAGATAGTTCTTCAGCAATAATTTTGGTTGTTAATACTATATGCAAAATAATTAAGATTGCTTCTGTCTTTCCTCTCACTCCCAAAGCAATTTTAAAAGCAATACTTGACAAGTTGGGAAAAGTTATCACTTCCAAATCTCGTTGTTCTGAAGCCAATATCCAGCATATCCTAGAACTAGCAGAACTGAAATTGTGCAATAACAATCACTCAAATATGAGTTGTTTATAAGTTGCCTAACAATTTATCAATATAAAGTCTGTTCAGAATTGTTTTCAGGTTATTTTACTTGAGCCTCTGCATACTTTCACACTGAAAGAAAGTGTGCTTCCAAAACAGAGGCAAGCATTTCATATACTGAGTCCAGATGCTAACACAAGCAGTATTCATTATCTTCCATAGGACACATAAGACTTCAGTTAATTGTACAGTTGAAGAAACTACAATATGAATTGGATATCATGGAGATTTCAGTTTGAGTTCAATGGCCTTCTGCATCACATCTTCACTATCTTCCAAATGTTGACAACTGCAACTTGTTGTCTTTAATCTTTACCTAGTAAGCAAGATCACAACTCATATGTCAATTTTCAGCTGTGTTACTACGAAAACTTCTGAGTGCAAAGAACACATTCAGCACAGTGCTGTGGTGAATGAAATGGAAGATGAAAGCATCTCAAAATCTCTTTCATATTTATCAGCCATCAAGACGGATAGTATTATTTAAGAGCTATTTTAGAAGGATGAGAAGGATATTGGTTGGACTAATGGCAACCACTACTTAATATGTTAGTGCTCATCTTGTAATACAGGGAAATTCTGCATGTAATTCCTCCTGATATTATGCAGCATTTTATTTTATTTTTTATTTTAGTCAGAAGGCATTTGCCTGGGGAGCCTGTTTCTGTGTTTTCTCATAAATCAAGGGATTTCAGTGAATCTCCTTACTTTAGACTTTTATTTGAACAGAGATTATATGAAGATCTGAGACAGCAGTTTTAGATAGAAATAGACAGTGGAATAGATTGAAAGGAAGACAAGGGACATAATTTACAGGCTAAAACACCTTATGAGAAATTGGTTGAAATGATGGAAACTCCAAATTTAGTATAGAACAACTGTAGATAGGAAAGATCTTATAGTCACAGACGTTCACCTTGGAAGTAGAGCTTAGATGTAGTGGCCTTAAATTATAGAACAATAAATTTAAGCTGAATATCTGCAGAAACATTTTGAAGGTAAAGATAATATTAGACTTTTTGGGGATCTACAATAAATCATTCTACAATGATTCCTTTTTTAAAATTTTATTGAAAGTTTAAAAAATCAAGAGTAAAACTTAATACAAATTAAAACAGAATAAGAAAGAGAAAAGAAATAAAAGAGGAAGCTAAAGTGCCAAAAGAACAAAAAGAAAAAAAATAAGTAGAAAAGTAGAAACGAAAGAAACAAGATGTAAAGAAGCTGCTTCCAAACTGCTTTACAGAAGTTATAAGTACATTTGTAAATTTACCTCTTTTCTGAAGTTACACTGTGAATTCTTTTTACTAATTTATCCTATATAAGTGTCAAAAAACCATACCTCCTAAATTAATTTTTTATCCTACAATGATTACTACATGAAATGTAGTAATTTCATTTGTGATTTTATAAAATGATATAAACTATCATTTGTTTTATCAGAACAATGACTGACTGGATTGGAATATGAATAGTAGTCAATATATACTTATTTAAATAATTGGAATTAATATTGTTTTAAAAGAATTATGATTTTAAAACCATGTTTCATACGATAATAGTTCTTAGTATTTCATAGATATAATCAGATTTAAAAAAACCCTCAAAGAGCACTATCAACACAGCATGTTGGTTATAATTATGAGAAGTTCCCAGTTGGAGCTGCAATTGAACAATTATGTTCAATTGGTCCATGGCATAGGACCCGGGTACCTTTGAGACCGACTTCTGCCACCAGTAGCCTCCCACTGGCCAGTTCGCTCCCACAGAGAGGGTTCCTCAGGGTGCCATTGGCCAAGTTATGTCGGCTGGCGACACTCAGGGGGCGGGCCTTCTCTGTGGGAGCCCCAGCCCTGGGGAATGAACTACCCCCGGAAATGCATAAGATCTCCGACCTCAGGGTATTTCGCTGTGCCCTTAAGACCCTGCTGTTCCGCCAGGCCGGGCTATCAATGTAATGATTTTAAATTGGATGTTTTAAATTTTTTGGGGTTTTAATATTAAGCTGAAATTATTTAATAATTTTAAATAATTTTAATTGTTGTTTGTCTTTGTGCTTTTAATAGGTTGTACACCGCCCTGAGTTCTTCGGGAGAAGGGCGGTATAGAAATAAAATTATTATTATTATTATTATTATTATTATTATTATTATTATTATTATTATTATTATTATTATTATTATTATTATTATTATTAAATTCATGTAAGAATAGATATATAAAACAGTCTTCATATGACATTATTTATAGTTTCCAGGAGACAATGTTGCTAAATTTTAGCCACTTATAATTTTTTTCCTCTATACAAAAAAATAAAAATAAAATCCTAATAATATTACCATCACAAGGGCCTTCTCAAAGCAGTGGAAGAGTTTTAATTTCCAACAAAATCCAATGGGCAAATTTTAATGCCACATATGAGGTTATGCATGAAGTAGTTCAGATGAGGGGTATTATATTGGAAAAAAGTAAGAGACAACTTTGCTCGGATGAGATGATCTGCATCCTCTCTTCGCCTTGTCTGGCACTTGTGAGAGTTATTTGGCAGGTACTGGTATATGTCAAAGCATATTTGGCTATTGCCAAAGTAACTATGGAGGCCACGGTGGGGCCTGAATGGCTCCAAAAAGCAACTTCAAATCTATGCTTTGCATGGTCTTTTATCAAAGTGGAACATTAGCTTAAAAAATTTCAGCTTAACTCACACAGTTTTCTGGCTGAAGACCCTCATAGTCTAGGACCAAGAAAAAAAAATAGATGGCTCTATTGACTTGCATTACTGGAATACACTGTTTGTCCTTGTCTTTTAAACAAAACCAATAGAGGGAAGCAGCCCTTTTTTCACACTATCTCACTGATAGGCTTTTGGAACATGTTATCAGCCAGAATACATTGGAATACAGAAGATAAGGATGCAAAAGAAATTAATCAGAGATGTCTTTTCATGAAAAGTGTTCTCACATGTCTTAGCAGATTCTATCACTATAAAAATGGATGCTCATGGAATAGTGTTGCCAATTCAAAACAATACAAAATCTATAAAATATGTTTATTTGAAGCAGTTATGTACTATGTGTCGATTAGAGGATATTTTATGCAGACCAGTCCATTTTAGGAAAAATAAATGCAATGTGTGAATTTTATTGGTAATTACATAAAAACAAAAATGTAATAATTCTTCTTTGCTTTTACTGTTACAAAATGGACTATATTTGGACTAATGTGCATACTCTAAGTTTGAAATTAATAAATATATGGCAGCCCCCCCCTTTTTTTTAAAGATCGGAACAAGATCTGAACAAGTCTATGCAGGTAAGATTACTGAGCTGAATATCTATGGAGATTCTCAGTCATCCAGGTCATGGTTGTCCCAAAGTTGCTTTTTTGAAGAGGCAAATGGATTTTCTGGATTTTCTTTGTATCGCTTCTCATCCAAGAAGCTTCTTCAGCTCTGACTGGATGGTGGAAAATGGAAGGATTTATACTTCTTGAAGACAGCTAGTCATTTGCATTCTTTTAGTGGGTCATTAAGGTCATCTGGAGTTTTTTCTATGTCATCAGGGACACCTGAGTTGTGCAAATTGGTGTGGAGCCTTCTTGGACTTTGTTGTAGATTGGAGATAGATGTCATATCCCTCCCCCTCTGTTGAGAGAGGGTTATTCAATTTTGACATAGACGGCCTCTTTAACCCTCTTTCAAACCAGCGATCCTCTCTGTGCAAAATATGGATTTTGTTCTCTTCAAAAGAGTGGCCTGTATCTTTTAAATGCAGATAGACTGCTGAATGTTTGTTCTCCATATGTTTATGAACTGGTTGTTTTGTTTACCCAATATATAGATCTGCACATGGCTCATTGCATTGTACTACACATACCATGTTGTTTAGTTTCTGATCATCCTTGGGCTGGACAAGCTTCTGCTTCAGTGTATTTTTGGGTTTGAAGTGTGCACATATGTTGTGTTGGCTGAAGATTCTCCTCAGCTTTTCCAATATGCCTGCAACATATGGAATGACAACATTGCTTCATTTATTGTTCTCATCATTGTCTATTACAGAGGAGCTCCTGTAGGGTCTTTTTTGAGATGTATGTTGCAGGCATATTGGAAAAGCTCAGGAGAATCTTCAGCCAAAATAACATACGTGTACACTTCAAACCCCTCAGCATGGATGTTAAAACTAAGAAACCTTGGTGCTTATTTCTTCCCGAAGTCAGTATCTGAAATTTTATGTTAGATAGCCTTTTTTATTATTAGAAAACTTTTAGGCCTTTAGTAGTTTCCTATTTTCCAGAATTAGCATTTGTAGGAATCCCATGTGATATATCTACCTCTAGAACAATTAATTACATCAATAATGACAGTACACACTGATTTTCGTCAGACATGGGAGTCAAATAACCTTGACAAAATAAGAATTGAGGACAAGGATACACTAATTGCCCAAATGAGCCAGCAATTAGTGTTGGCTCTTTCCCCCCCTCTCTCCTTTTTCATTAATTGAGGGTCAAATAATTTTTTTATAGCTAGTAAAAAATTTTTTTATAGCCAGTAATGAACAGAGAAATACAGAGCGGATGAAATCAGAACTAAGCTGTATTAAGTTAATCTTTTTTTTTTTTTTTAATGTTCAGAATCAGGCAACTTCAAGCTATAGAAATCTTATTCTAGTAGCAATCCCATTGAATAGTGAGAATTTGGCAAAGAATGAGATAAAAATAGGGTACAGCTATATTCATTATTGATATGTCAGCTCTTCAAAGTAATCCAAACCAGGAAATGCATCCAAGAACATTAATACTAATTTCATTGTACAGTTACAATAACAGAACCTTGCAAATCCAAAAGCGTTTGCCTCCTCCCCTGCCTTTGCATTTCAGAGAACTAGGGAATTCTCTGAAATGAGTTCTCTGAAATTCTGAGATACTTTCTCCATCCCATACCTGCTTTGGATTCAGATTTAATTCATGAGACCATTGTGTAAGTTGCAGCTTTCCCCCCCTATCTCTCAAGATTATTCTTACATGGTGTCACCTCAATCATCTATGAGGAAATGTGACTTTTTCAAGCATATTCTTCCCCAGGTATGTGCTTTAGTTGTCCTGCAATCCTTGGAAAACATGTAACGGCTTCAAAGCATTGCAGAAAGAGACAAGGGAAATGCCTCCGTGCAAGACAAAGCATTGTATTTTTTTGGAGCCCTACTACTACTAATAAAAAAACACCTTCTCTTTCCAAGGACATATTTGACTATTCAGGCAAAGAAAAAAAAATGATCAGATTGTATGAGTGTGTGCGTGTGTGTGTGTGAGAGAGATGTTTGCATAAAAGATAGACTGAATTTGAATGAACTCTCACATTTCTTAAAATATGAAAAAAAATCTATTTGATTTGAAATGTTAGATTTTTGTAAGATTATTCAAAGTGAACTCTAAGGAAGCCACTTACCCCCAGTTGCAACAGTAATTTCACGTAGGAAATGGCCATAAAATGGAAAATCGAAGGACAGATTCACTCTCTGCAAGGAACAACACCAGAAGATAAAATTAATAAAGGAAATTAGAGCAAAGAATCAGTCACTTCAGAACATGATCCAGCTCTCCAAAGCTGCTTCCATCTTTAGCCTTTTTTGCATTAGTCTTCCTCATTTGGGTTATTTTTTAGTATTAAAACTGATTAAAAAGAGTTAGCAATATATAAAACAGATTTTTTTAAATCCTATAATTCTCAAGCAGAATGGCCATGCTGTTTTGGGATTGCTGAAGGTCTCATCTAAACTACTGGAAGCACGACAGATTGGGAAGCTTCATAAAAAGAAAAAAGTTTAAAAGTGTTATGAAAACTGAGTCTATCATCCAGGTACATTTGATGCTATCCCTACAAAGTAGATAGGCCAGGACTGAATTTGCAATTCTCTGTTGCTTATATTTCCCTGAACTAATTTTATTTTAGTTAATTTTATTTTAATCTTTCCTCTAGGTACAGAGGTGTCAAACTGGTGGCCCCCGGGCCAGATGCATCATGCACAGACCATGCCCACCCCAGCTCCACAAAGAGAAAAAACGTCACAAAACATCACATGACGGCAACGTGATGCCACGACTTTTGACACCTGTGCTCTAGGAGTTCAGGGAAATTTACTTGAGAATCTTTTTTCATCAACAACAACCCTATGTCATAAACTTGATTAAGACAGAATTCTGTCTAAAGCCACACAGTGAGTTTCCATAGGTAAGAATGGAATTGAATCAGATCTAGTCCAATGATTTAGCTATATGAATCCAGCCAATGCAACCCATATTATATTGTTTGGATCCACATACTTAGATAAATCATCAATTCATTTCCTTGGATTTGGCTAACAGCAATATATGAACATAGCCACTGTATTTATAGGACAAGTTTATGTTTTATGCTGCATAGCCCCAGTCATATTGTGAGTTAGTCAATGTATTGTTGTTAGCTATGGAGGATATATGAAATCAAATAAATTTCATTAGGAAGAGATAGTTGTGTCCTGAGTGTCACTGATAGTTATGGCAGAATTGTGCAAAGGAGAAGAGATCTGTTTTACTATTTAAGATGGGACAGATAATAAGAAAAGCATATCTTCAAAACTCTACAATTTATCACCATCAGTGCCCTGCTAAATGTCAAGGTCGAGTTAGTCACATAGTCCAACATGAGATTACAGGATGAGATTCTTACTATGTAAAGCCCAAGAAACTTCGGTTGCACAGAGTTTTGGATTGGATTCTGGAAAGATGTTCTGCCATGCAGTCACTGATCTTAAGCTCTTTAAAATGGTCACTTTAAATGTTTACATAATCCTCATTTAAAGTTATACCCATTCACTTTTGAAAAATTCTCTAGATAAAATACTTAATCTGGTATCAATTGTACTTTGTACTCTAATCTTTAAGATTTTAAGATTAGATAAATCTTTCTTCATAGTAAACCAGAAATCTTTATCAATATCTGTTTACAATCAAGAGCAAAAACTCTATTTTATAAATATATCATCCTAAACAAAAAGGGATGTGTAAAATTCAAGATTTTACATAAAAATATTTTCTGATGTGATATTAATAACATCTGTATATATCCGTGCTTCAAGGCAAGGTAAATGACGAAATAGAATCTACAAAAAATAATGGAACTCTACAGATAAAGGCTGTAATAGAAATTCATTCAGCGAAAGGTGGGACATTTATGTCATCATTTAAAATGCACGATGAGTCAAACCCAATTTTAAAATATATTTTGAAGCCAACAATTTTCTCTCTCTCTCATATTCTGTCCCTCTCTCTCCCCCCTCTCTCTGACACACACACACACACACACACACACACACACACACACACACACGAGACATCTACAGGTTCAAAGGTAGAAGGACTTACAAAAAGAAAAGACTGGCAAATTTTATTTCTACTTGGAAACCATTATTGGCCTTTTTGCAAAAACTGAAAAAAATAAGTAAGTGGTTTGTGGATTTGATGATTAGAATTATATGGGATTTTCAAAATAATGAAGACAAATATTATCCTTAATGTAAGAGTTTGATGTATTCTTATATCTCTATCAAAGAAAATTGGAAATCATTCTTTTCCTATTTTTCTTATTTTTTTCCTGCATTTTTACTTTTATCCCCTTCTAATACTTTTTCCCTTTTCTGTTTCTTTATTGCTTAACTTTGTATCTTTTTGAAACCTAACAAAGCTATAAGAATACTTATCTTATACACTGGTATAAACAGTCATAAGCAAATAATATTACATTCCCTTGGGGAGGCACTGAGGAAGACTTTAAGAAGTTTCAAGTCTTCATTGCATAAGAAGCTGGGAAGCAGTCATTCTAACTTTGGTTGGGCAGAAATACAATACAGGGAACTATGGTTGAATTCCATAATTCTTTCTTTCCTGAAAGTGCCTGGCAGTGAACTGGCAGAGCAGATTTATCCTCATTTGAATCAAAGTAAATTGGGCAATAGTTTAAAATAAACCCATATTTTCTAGAAATAATGGTTGCTTATACTATATTAACACACTGTGGTTCACCATAGCTGACCTTAAAAATTACAATAAATCAAATCCAAGAAAACAGCATTTTGATCCCAAAGACCCTGGCTATTGTCTGTTCTTCTCTCATATGACAGCTGCAAATATCTCCAACAAGTTGAAATTAGTTTAGGAAGATTCCATTCAATCTGAAAAAATAACCTTGAATGATTATGAACTGGGTTACATATAATCCAAAAAAGTAGGCAAAAAAATATGTCATTGGTTAAACATGAAAAGAAAAAACTAAGCTAGTGCTCACAGCTGTGATTTTTCTCTGTTTGATTAAACCAAGACCATATTTTCTAATTTCTAGAGTAGTGAAAATTATATTTGCCCAGACATATTCTCATTGAATTCATGGCAGTTGATTCTGAGGACCAGTGTATTTAAGATTACACTCTAATTTACATTAAGTAATCCTCTGTAAAGTATTCTTGATATATACATATTTACTTTCCAGTGCCTATTCAAAATTTAAAAACTTACCTTAGTTTCAAGCTGATGCTTTAGCCAAAAAAAAAATAAATCACTTCTTTATTTACCTTCCAATATTCTCCAAGTATATCCACAAATGTTTTCTTATTACTTAATGAAAATAAAGCCAAGGATATCCTTTCTATTTTCCTCTCAACATTTTCTTCCTTATCCTTTACACATTTACTCTTTTATTGCAAATTCCAGACTCTTCCTTTAGAGCTCATAATCTTGATGCTTTTTTGATCTTTACACTGTCTCATATAATCTATCTCTCCTGCAAAAGCTTTAAATTCTTTTCCTTTGTACTGTTGGACACTAAACACAATGAGCCTCTTATTTGAAAATCCTCTTTTTCCTTAACGATAGTTGATGCTTTCTTTTTTAAATATGTTTGCACAAAATAAATTTCACTCCCTTTGATGGCATTGGTTCTATGCAAAAATTCACAGATTGTATGTATATGCACCTATCTCATTATAATTTATAATTGATATAAATTTTAGACCCTAGTAGCCTTGGATCAAACATAACCTAGAGCTCCAGTTATGAGCAATTATGTTTTCCACTTACTTTGGGTGATAAATTAATAATTATGTTTCTAATGTACTTAACTCACTAATTAATACTTCCTATTTCTCTCTAAAAAAGGCAAGAAATAAATATGGGCTTAAAATTCCTACCTAGTTCTCTCAGGTGATTTCCTTAAATCACTTCCTTGTGTGGTTGCTAAAAGAAATAGGAAGTTGTTGGCCATTAAAAACTTTCCTTCTCTGCCTTAAATCATAGCATGGCCTCAGTTACAAGAGACCAAATATATTTATTGGTTTCATAGCTAACCATTCTTTATTGTTAAACTTTTTCCAAGTAATCTTAGTTTTTTGAGCAACTGTGTCTTCCCATGAAAACGTGAATAAATCCAAACAGCTGGTAACTTCAATTATGCAAATGGACAGTGGATGTTATAAATCAGGAATGAGTATCTATACGGAATAATTCTCAATTTCTTCTCCATTCTTCTTGTCACTAGCTGACTTTGGTGCCAGGACCTTGGCTTATATTTAAGACCATGGTGTCTGTATGATACTGGTTTGTTTCAAAAGTTGATAACACAAATTAAGCTAAAATTGCTAGATTAGAACATAATGGGATTTAATACAGTCCAGAAACTTTAAATCAAATCTGATGTCTTAAAAAAGAGAGCAGATTGAAATAATTTAAATTGAAATACTGGTATGATATTTCCTTGTCTCAACTTCTTCCTGTTCTTTTCAGGCCTTAATGAACAGTGAACCCTTTTACATAAAAAGACATAGCTCTTCCTTTGTTCTTTAGAATCACATATTTAAACAATCATTTCCTTAATTTGGTCTGCTCATTTTTTTTTTACATCTTGCAGCTAACAGAGTTTGTTCCATCGAAAGTGATTTTCTATGCTACTCCAAGAAAAGCAACCTCCTCCTTGGTATCTTTAATTCATGGGTGTACTATTTTTTCAGCCTAAGAACAGCTTCAGCTATTGAGCAACATGTCAAATCTTGCTCTCTAAAGCAAACACGAACATATTTAAGAACTTTATTCTTTTTTATTCTTTATTTTTATTATTTTATTCTCCATTTAATGGACCAATATAGGAGAGAAGGGAATTCCTTTTTCCTGATTGTCCATTAAATCAGAGACTGCTGATCCATCAAATCAGATGATTGCAGCAATACACATCAATTGCATTACGCCAATCTGGAAATTGACAGTGATTTGAAGGTGGATGATCTATTCATTGCTGCAGAAATCTGGTCCATGAAAGTATGTTATACTGATACCAACAAACTGAAGTTAAGCTCTACTTTACTTTCTTTATTATTCATTCTTCTTTCACAAATGCAGAGAAACCCATTCCAATTCTGATATTAAAAATAATGCATGCAGATAGTCTTCAAATCAAAACCATTTGTTTAACAACCATTTGAAGTTACAATGACACTGAAAAAACTGATTTATGACTGCTTCTCACATTTATGACCATTTCTCATCTCCTGGTTACATGTTCAAAATTCAGACACTTGGCAATCAACATGTATTTATGGTGCTTACAGCGCCAGGAGGTCATATGGCAGCCATTGGTGAACTTCTGGGAAGCAAAGTCAATGAGGGAAGTTGTATTTGCTTAATGACTATGATTCACTTAACAGTTGCTTAACAACATGCCAAAAAGATCATAAAATCAGAGGTGACTCATTTAACTACTGCCTTCCTTAGCAACAGAAATTCTGATCCCAATTGTGGTTCCAAATTGAAGACTACCAGTACTCTATTATGCATTATTTCCTTTTTATGTGATTGTCAGACACTGGATCACATAATCACTAGCTTCCATTTGACAGTTTACACAGTAAGAAAAACAGACTTTCTTCAACTAAACAAATATTGTGTTCAATTATATTGTGCTATAAATATATAGGACACCTAGTATTATGAATCAACTTATTTTAAAATGTAATCTATAACTTATACATACATACTATATATATATATTTCTTACTTCTTCGTAGGGTTTATGTGTGTTTTTCTTCTAGCCAGGTTTTCTCTACGTAGCCAAGGTTTTTTTGTAGCTACAAAAAAATCTTGGCTACGTAGGGAAAACCTGGCTAGAAGAAAAACATATATATATATAATTTTTGAATTCCTCAAACCTTATAGAATTGACTACATATAGTATTTCCATCTTATGTGTACCATTGTATTATGTGCTCCTTTTTATAATTTTATTACCGTTATCCATGTGCTGTATGCCACACACTAAATAAATAAATTTAAAAAAAACAATTTTGTAAGTAATTTTGTATTGGTTCTTTTCCTTAGGGAGCAGTTTTGCATTTTCTCCACTAATTTTAGCATGATATAACATTACACTTTACTGCATAATGTCAAGATGCATCTCTTTAACAAGGACAAAGAAAACAGGCAAGTTCTGACAAGGTAACTGTTAGAAATTTTAACACTCTGACAGTTCTTTTATTTGCCTCCTTCCTACTTCTTCCAAATTTAATATCTTTGAGAAACTGGAATAAAGCATAAAACAGTGAAGTGATGTCAAGTCCAAGCAAAAGCCACATTTTTCCCTTGCTCTTTGAGAGAAAAAGGTTATAATCTAGATTTAACTGTAATTGGTATTCTGGATTTCTTTTAAAAAAAAAGTTTGAATGAATTTGATATATGAGATCCTTCCATATGAAACAAATTGCCAAGGTTAAACATATTAAATATCTACTTGACTGCAGAGTCACTTCTGAGAAACAGTCACATTAATTTGGGTCCGGTAAAGGGTAAAGTTATTATAAAACTATTATTCTATAATGGTTAGCTAAAAGATCCTTTAAACTAAAATACATAGAACTAATTGTTTTGGCCAAAAAAAGACAACCATTTATTACAGCAGATTACTAATCTCCCTTTTAGTAGTTCGTAGACGGAAAATATCAATAAAAAGCAGAGAAATTCATGTTTTGTTTTGTTTTTTTAAATTTGATTTATATGCCGCCTTCTCCGGAGACTCAGGGCGGCTTACAATGCGTTAAGCAATAGCCTTCATACTTTTGTATATTTATACAAAGTCAGCTTATTGCCTCCACAAACTGGGTCCTCATTTAACCTACCTTAGAAAGGATGGAAGGCTGAGTCAACCTTGAGCCTGGTAAGATTCGAACCTGCAGAAATTGCAGGCAGCTGTGTTAATAACAGGGTGCATTAATCCACTGTACTACCAAGGCTGTTTGTGCTTTCTAACTTTTAAAATGGTAAAGTGATATTGGATGTTCTCCTGTATTGAAATATTTTACCCAAAACAAGTTTATTTCTAAAAAGCAAGACTTGCACCCAGGTATTTGTTTTTGTGATTAATAATTTGAGACTAAATAGTCATTTCAGAATTCCACTTAAAAAAAAATTTTTTTTTGTACATGATCATTCTTATGAAAATTTTGATTGAATTGGCTCAATAAGAAGCAAGTTATCATCCTCATATCTATTGGCTTCCTCTATAACGAATTCTCATTTTAATCTTGAAGTTTCTGCAGCTACTTTCAAATATGGTTCATATGCAAAGAATTTAAAGTACTGACTGCCAGCAGTTCAGCAGTTCGAGTCTCACTGGCTCAAGATTGACTCAGTCTTCCATCTTCTCGAGGTCGGTAAAATGAGGACTCATCTTCCCCTCCCCCCACCACAACCAGTGAAGTAAGTTGGGTTAAAAGAGAGTGGCCGATAAATACCCAGCTGCAGTGATGGAATTCAAATTTTTTTACTACTGTGGGTTCTGTGGGCGTGGCAGGGGAAGGATACCGCAAAATCTCCATTCCCACCCCACTCCAGGGGAAGGATATTGCAAAATCTCCATCCCCACCCCACTTTGGGGCCAGCCAGAGGTGATATTTGAGTTTTCTGAACTACTCAAAATTTCCGCTACTGGTTCTCCAGAACCTGTCAGAACCTGCTGATTAGCACCCCTGTCCAGCTGGCTTCGAGCACAATGTAGGACTGAATTCATGGTATCCCAGTTTCTAGCCTGCTGCCTTTATTACTACAGTAGGCAAAAATGCCCGGGTTTTTGGATGCTATATGATCACTTTCACCATGCACTTTCAATGTATGTATTTTTTTAAAAAATCTCTTTAAGTTTCCTTAATCATCATTAAAAGAAAGGTTTGTAGCTGAAAACTTGCAAATAATCTGTTCTGTTTGGCGTATTTGAATTGAATTTAATAGTTTAATATCAGGAGTTTTGATAGCTTTATTTTTTTTAACAAAGAAAATAGCAACTACAGAAACACATAATTTCTTTGTTCCAATTGACATTCCAAATGAGTTTAAGTAAGCTTATCTTAGCCAAAGGATCATGCCAGTAAGATTCTTTCTGTGAAACTGTTGACTTTCTCTTACCATATAATCCATCATATCCAAACATCTCACAAAATCTTTTGTGCTATATCAGATTTATTCTTTTATCTGGGACCTTTTATTTCACATTCTCAATCCCTTTATAACTATTTTTATTGTCTGAGAAAAGTAATTTTTATAAATTATATTTTCTAAATCTGGAGAATTAATTATTAATTATCTCTCTCTTTCCAGATTCTAGAGTCTTTTCTACTACTTCTGTCAGCATGATATGTGGTTGCCGAGTTTACCAACCTTGGAAAATGTTTTAACCTAACCAAGGGCAGAAGTCTAAGTGAAATCTGAAATCTTTAGTCATCCTCCTTTCTTTCAACTTCTTATATTTTCTGAATATTTACTATTAGTGAAGAATCCCTTCAAATGATCTGACTTCTCAAAAACGTCCAAGCTTCTCAAATGAGAGAGCTTGAATCAATTCAGTCACATCAATTGAACTGTCATTTCTGCTACTGAATTTAGATTCCTTTAGGACTAATCTTCATTTTTCTGGTGGCTTTCAGTACATTGAAAAATGATAGGAATTCTCTTTGGCAGTACTGGGGCATTGAATTATATATGTAAATCAGAAGCTTAGTTAATTTCCCCACACAAGAATTTTGTGTGGGATCAGAATTAGCCAAGACATATTTTTGATATGGAAATAAAATTACATCTGTCTCCTCTTTCTCATTTGACAAGTATCAACAACTCAAAACAATAATATTTTGACAAGGATTTAATAGCGCTCAGAAATTCAGCTCATATAAATGTAAAGGATAAACACAGGGTATTTCTTTCTAATTCTAAATATGGCAGTTAAACTAGTCAATTTGGACTATAATTCATCTGTCAAACAAATGCAAGGGCAAAGCAACCGCTGACTTAAATGTCACTGAAACTATTTCTTGCTTTTAAAACATTTTATAATTTTTCTGCAGTTTTTTTAAAAGAAATTCAAAGGTTCATCTGATTAAAAAAAAACTTAATGAAATGTTTTCCTACAGGTATATAAAAAATGAGACCATTTCTTTTTTTTTAAAAAAGGCAAAAATCAGATAAGGAATTCCAGATTTGAGTTATAGATTAATATTTCTGATTACATGCTATGCTATGTTATGACATAACATGAATGACATGTAGCATAAAGGTAATTCAAGTATTAGAGAAAAGAATTAAATTAGAATATATATCAAATGTCTTACTGCGGCTTGTCGGTGGGTATTGGAGAGTATTCCATGAATCTTCACCTTATCTTTTTCCATTTTATCAATGTTTACCCACAAATCTCGGCTGGAAGAATCAAATGGACCATATGTCCTTGAAGTGTAATAATTGTGATCCATGTCTTCCTGGGGAAGAAAAAGTCAAACATAGATTTAATCTTATTTTTCAGTCTTTTTGAAATATTTAGATGCAAAATTCTTATTTCTTTCATCACATAGACAAAAAGCAGAGAATCGAATGCTAGAAAATAATAGCATATACCCTACTTGTGATTTTATAAATGTAGTTTTTATACTTTAAAAGTTTGAATCAACTGCAACTACCGTCTTTCTCAGAAAATAAGACTGAGTCTTATTTTCTTTTAGACTTGAGAATAAGCACTTGGACTTATTTTCGAGGCCACTTACTTTTTTTGAGGTGCAGCAGGCCAGACTCGGTGAGCTGGATGCGCCATGGATGCACCATTGCCTCCATTCTGAACATTCAGCGTTCAAAATGGAGGCTTTTTGGCGAATGAGAGGAAAATCTAGAGGGGAATTTTCCTGCCTGCCATCCTTCCCTCAGTCTGTGCTGAGGTTGAGGAATGGATGACAGGCAGGAAAATCCCCCTTGCCATTTTCCTCCTGTTCGCCAAAAAGCCTCCCATAAGCCTCCCAAAAAGAGGGAAAAAGCAAAGCAGCTGGCCACTGAGCTGCCAGTTTTGGGGAAGCAGCCCAACAAGCAGAAGCGCTGCTCCCAGAAAGAGAAGGGCAAAAGTGGTATTTTGCGCTGCCCCAAGGGTTGCCCCCCACATGCCCATGCTGCCACTTGTGCTGGCCACGCCCATCCCTCCGGGCTTATTTTTGGGGTAGGGATAATATTAGGCCCATTCCCCAAAAATTAGGGTTGGGCTTATTATTGGGGTGAGTCGTGTTTTCAGAGAAACATGGTACTTATACAGAAAATTGTGGTTTTGGATTAAAAAATACAGTAATTGGTAAATCTTAACTGACATCTTCTGTTTTAATGTAGATAACAGTTTTATCTTTCATAAATGCTGTATTTTAAATAACATTTAAATTGTGATATTGCAAACATGTTGGGCCATTTTTTTGTTATTGTTCAAATATTTATAGCAAAGTGGGATTGCCATTCCCAGTTTTATCTGCCTGTCCAATAATATCTGGGAAAGAGACTCTCTATTGCTCTCAGGGAGAATGTCATCCAAAAAGACCCTGGACTTTTTGGTGACTCTTCTCAACTCTTCCTGCATTCCCTCAGAAATTTAAATGATTGCTACTTATTGGTTTCTAGAAAAGCCATGGGGATTTGCTCATTCCAGCTGGCCCAGCTTTAGGGATATTGCACTTTTTTCCCTCTGACATTTTACTTGTTTAATGTAATTGATATTCCGAGATAAATTATGGATAATTCCAAGGTACATCACAAATTTTAATGGACAAGATCATCATTTTGCAATTTCAGTATTTTAAGAACTACAACCAAACAGCATGTGTCTCATACATAATATTTGGACATTCATATATCTATTTTAAAAAGTTTCTGCATATGTATGTGTGTGTGTATTTGTATATACACATAGACTCACACACACATTATCCATCATTGGTTTTTTTTTAAAAAAACCCAAAATAAACCTACAGTAAACCATAGTTTTTACAGGTAGTTCTCAGCTTACTACAGCAATTGGGACTGTAATTGCTGTCCCTAAGTGATACAATTATAAATGATTATGTTGCTTAGCCAAAAGCAGTTCCAGAAGTCCTAGTGGCTACTGTTAAGCAAGGGCCATGCTTAATGTTGAGGACTGCATGTGACTATGACTTCTGACTTCCTAACAGTTTTTCCACTGACTCTTGGTACAAAAAGTTGGAAATCTGGCCACTGTGATCATCAGAACTCTGAGGAGCAGCTGTAAATATCAGTTGTTCAGTTCACCAAATGAATGCGAGTAACCCACAGCCTACCTGTAATTTAATCTGAGCCAAGAAACTGTTAAATCCTAAGCATACCAAATTTTAATTTCTAGTAATAGATTTTTAAATATGTCTTTTTCTGTTTAAAACCAAACATTTTTATAGTTTAAAACAAATACTACTCCTGAAGAAAATTTTATGTGAAAACATAAACTGTATATAGTTCTTTAAAGGCTCATAAGATGTATCAATTTAATTTTAGCAAAAGAAATACCAATTTATATTTTAAAATCTATTGTAGAATGTAATTTCCATTATGGTGACCAGGAAAAGTACCAATATGTAATGCAAACTTCGGACTGATGTCATCAATTGCTCAAATGTCTTCATCTTGTTTGAAAATTCACCAAAAATTCAAACAAAGAAAAGCAACCAGCCACTATATTACAGAAATGATAGTACAAACTTCTTCAACTTCATGCCTGATTGTAAAAATTACTAAACTCTATCCATATTATTTTCCATTCCCAAATGTGGTTTGGTAATTAGATTTTTGAAAATTTTATAGGAATCAATTGCAGTACAAAATCCAGCTAATACACATTTTAACACAATGTGACCTCAATGAAACTTTAGCATCTGCTTTTTGAGAAGCAATCGTTTCACCCTTTAAATATATCATTCTGATGCTATTTGAAGAGTTTTGTGGAAGATAGCGAACTGAATAAGTTTCTCATAATGATTCTGGGATTTATCTCCAAATTTCTTTTCTTGCAATCTTTCTCGGAATAATCCGATCACCATACAGCACAATCTGGCATAATGCAAAGAAGCAGTATGATCAGACAGCGCATGGAAACTCTGTGTTCTATATAATGCAGACAATATAGTTTAATTGTTAATGAAACAGTAATAAAAGTACAAATATTTAAAGTTCTCTTGGCAACTTGCCAAGATAATCGAAATTCGTCTGTCTGTCTGTCTGTCTGTCTGTCTGTCTGTCTGTCTGTCTGTCTATCTATCTATCTATCTATCTATCTATCTATCTATCTATCTATCATCTATCTATCTATCTATCTATCTATCTATCTATCTATCTATCTATCTACCTACCTACCTACCTACCTACCTACCTACCTACCTACCTACCTACCTACCTATCTAATCATCTCTCTCTCTCTGCAAAAATAAGAGCAGGATTTTGGCATAGTACTAAGATATTGAGGAAGCAGTTGCTGCAGACAAAAAAGAGATACTTGTTCTTCTTTATGGTTGCTCCAGTTTTAACTTTTATACTTCCAGGTGATTATCACTAATATCACTAATATTGGAAATCGAGCTCAACCATGTATTAGGATGCATAGCAAGCTGAATCTGCCAGTGGTATAGTCATAATGTGAATTTATTCTACATTATTTTTTTGAGATGACTTTTTTGCTCCTGCCCTTAAGATAAAGAACCTAAAACTGGTTTTAAAACTGAGCAATTATTCCCTGAGGATTTCACTCTTCCAAGTTATAAGGCAGATTTATTTTACTTTACTTGAGTTTACTTTGTTAATTTGCTGATTTCCTAGGCTAGATTTTATTTTAAAAAGTTGTTTCTAATAATCACAGAAAGATACAGAATAAAGCCCAACCATGAAAAGACCACTGTTTAGGGAGAGTTAATGCTTAGGAAGACTAACATATGGATTTTAAGGGACAGCTAAAGCACATCAGAATGGGATTGCTTATATAGAAGACATGCTATTCTACAAAAGAGAAGGTCCACTGCAAGAAGGCTACTTTTTTGTCACTGCCAAATGACAATCTATAGATTATAGCACAGAGAGCAATACTTCCTTGAAGAACATAGGTGATCAGGAGGCTAATGTAGCTGAAGGCATTCTTTAGGATATGGTTCTGAATGGTTAATACCTCTCTTGGATGAGTAATTCCCAGCTTTAAAGATTAAATAATTACCTACCCTGGAATATATTGCATTACCTGTGAAGGAACAGGAAACTTGGAAATATATCACTGAATCTTTCATTATTATTAGAGGGCAACTGTGGTCCTAATAGAAAATCTAAAACGTTGGAGAATAGTTTCATTTCATGTGAATAGTATGCATTAAAAATAGATAAAATGTATATAATGAATGTTTCTTTAATTTGTCTTTGTCATAGAGGCAGAATTTTATTTATGTCCTTCCCCAAATCCTGGCATATAATAGTAACATAACAATGTTTAATAAAATGTTTGGTTTTGTTATTACAATTCTGAGAATTCTTAAGAGGCAACTTGCATTTGGATGCTAGAAATAAAATATCAAATCAATCATGTTGAAGTAAAAGAGATATAGTACAGGTAGTTCTCAAGTTACAAAAGTTTGCTAAGTAACTGTTCAAAGTTACAACAGCCTGAAAAAGTGACTTGTGATAGTTTTTAACACTTATGACTGTTGTAGCATCTCTAGGCTGCATTTGAAGCAAGATGTGAAGGATTGTAAAAAGATTATGATGATGGACCACACAGAACTCTCAAATGTATTTGGGAACTGTTGATTTGAGCATGTGAAACTGGCTTGTTTTGTCTTATTTTCAAAACTATTCTCCAACATTTTAGATTTTCTATTAGGGCCACAGTTGCCCTCTAATAATAATGAAAGATTCAGTGATATATTTCCAAGTTTCCTGTTCCTTCACAGGTAATGCAATATATTCCAGGGTAGGTAATTATTTAATCTTTAAAGCTGGGAATTACTCATCCAAGAGAGGTATTAACCATTCAGAACCATATCCTAAAGAATGCCTTCAGCTACGTTAGCCTCCTGATCACCTATGTTCTTCAAGGAAGTATTGCTCTCTGTGCTATAATCTATAGATTGTCATTTGGCAGTGACAAAAAAGTAGCCTTCTTGCAGTGGAACTTCTCTTTTGTAGAATAGCATGTCTTCTATATAAGCAATCCCATTCTGATGTGCTTTAGCTGTCCCTTAAAATCCATATGTTAGTCTTCCTAAACATCAACTCTCCCTAAACAGTGGTCTTTTCATGGTTGGACTTTATTTTGTATCTTTCTGTGATTATTAGAGACAACTTTTTAAAATAAAATCTAGCCTAGGAAATCAGCAAATTAACAAAGTAAACTAAACTAAAGTAAAATAAATCTGCCTTATAACTTGGAAGACTGAAATCCTCAGGGAATAATTGGTCAGTTTTAAAATGAGTTTCAGTTCACTAAACATGGAGCCAGTAAATAAGCTATTGGTCTGAGGATAAAACCACAGAAACAACAACAAAAAACAACTCAATAGCAGTAACTGCGAGAGGGATCTAGGAGTCCTAATGGACAACAACTTAATTATGAGCCAGCAGTTTGCCACAGCTCCCCCAAAAGCCAATGCAGTCTGAGGCTGCATTAACAGAGAGATAGAATCAAGATCATATGAAGTGTTAGTACTACTTTATAATGCCTTGGTAAGGCCACACCTAAAATCCAGTTTTGGTCACCACAATATTAAAAAGATGTTGAGAATCTAGAAAGAGTTCAGAGAAGAGCAACACACATGATTAGGGAACAGAAGGCTAAATCAGTTGCAAGAATTAACCACGTCTAGTTTAGGGAAAAGAAGTATTAGAGGTGATATGATAGTGTTCCAATATTTGAGGGGCTGCCATAAAGAAGGGAGTCAACCTATTCCCCAAATTACTTGAAGGCAGGACAAAAAGCAATGGATAGAAATTAAACAAGAAGAGAAGCAATGTAGAACTAATGAGAAAATTCCTGACAGTGAAATGATTAACTAGTGGAACCGCTTGCCTCCCGAAGTTGTGGGTGCTCCATCACTCAGGATTTTTAAGAAGAGATTGGACAGCAGTTTGTCTGAAATTGTATAGGATCTTCTGTTTGGGTGGAGAGTTGGACTAGAGAATCTCTGGGGTCACTTCCAGCTCTATTATTCTGTTCTGTTATTCAGTTTTATTCTTTCTATGATCCTGTGTATCCATCCCATCAAGTCCAAAATAAATAAATAAATAAATAAATAAATAAATAAATAAATAAATAAATAAATAAATAAAAATCTGTAATGATATAGGATCTCCATGGGCAGGGATTGGACTAGAAGACCTTCAAGGTCTTTTCCAACCCTATTATTCTAAAAACTAATCACTACATGGTTAAGAAGAAATCAAAGGCTGATGTAACTTCCATAAGAAAATTGCTGAGCAATACCCTTAAAACAGCAATATTCCTGGCTTTGACTCTTTACATAATCTGTACTACACCATTTATTACCTAAATGATAGCTGCATACAATATATAATAATGTGAAATAAAAGGATAAAATGTTTCTTGTTCTTAGACTTTACCTCATTGCCGAATGGTGTTTTAGGATAAGAACAGATAACTTACATCTGTCCATGTGTGGGCCACCATAGACAGACACACTTGATGTTTGTTGGTGGTAGGAGTTGAATTTCGACATCTGCAGAGTAATAACTTCCTTACCTAGGTGGTTTCCAACATCAGAATACATTAAAAAATTCTTAAGAATTAAAACATTTCCAATTAAAAATAACTTAAAATATAACCCAAGTTGAAATCCAACCAAAACAAAAAAGTCACTACTATCTAAATGTCTATTGAAATAGTATTGTTTTTACAGCTGTACAAAAAGTCTAAAGCCAGAGGACAATGATCTACTTTTCACTCAGGAATTTTTACTTCTAGGGAATTATGAATAATCTGCAAAATTGTTGAACTGGTGTATTTCAAGCTCTGTGCCAGTAGGAGGCTAACAGTTTAGATTTTTAACTTTTAAGTAAGATTTGTGGTCATATTTTATTCATGTATAGTATTAAAAAAAACAAATGTCCTACTTTATCTATGCTCCTGGTTTTAGTTTTTATCATGACTCATATTATGTTACCTTTAATTAGGTAGATTAGACTTTATACTTTAATCTGTCTGTTGTTTTCAGAATGTGCAAATTCTGTTGGCTTCATAAAATTATCCTTTTTTGCAATAAGCCTAGGGGCCCAAAGATAGTTTCTGTCCTCTCCCTACTGCCTTGTTTGGGACTTGGAGGTCAATCAAGCATTAGACTGCAGTGACAACACTTCAATGAAGACTTTGCTTGATGTAATCCTATCTACTCAACTATTATCTTGACTCATTTCAGTCCAAAATGCTCTCCAAAAGGAAGAAATATGGGCTCCTGCCCCCTTATGTCTAAACTATAGTGCAACATTCAAGCACTGATAATTGTAGTGCAAATATAAAATCCAGTGAGCAATTGTGGTCTAAACCAATGGTCACCAATCGGTGGTCCACGAGAAAATTTTGGTGTTCTGCGGCGCATCCAAGTGGAGGAGCTGCTCCAGGATGAGCAATGGCCAGCCCTGTAACTAGAGCTCTGGAATATGGGACTGGTCAGGCAGCTCATGGTAGAGCTGTAAATCTCCACTGTAGAGAGAGGTTTGTGCAACTTGCAACTTTGCAGTGCAGCCCTCGCTGGCCGGAATGAGGTAATGGTGCAAGGGGGGGGGGGTGGCGGTGCAGGCGGGCCAAAGCAACGGTGGTGGCAACCCCAGGCTGTTTGTTTCCCTTGCTGTAGTTTCCTGTTCGCTGAAACCACCAGTGGCTGTCCCAGTCCCTTGCCCTCCCTTCCCAGTAACTCCTTGCCTGGCCTGAGAAGGGAAGGGTGGGGGATAGAAATTCGATCCATATTCCAGAGCGGGAGCGAAGCTTTGTCTCTTGCTGCATCTTGCAGCCGTTTCTTCCAGCCCTTGTTGGTGCTCCGCGCACCTCGGTCTCTGGGGGAGACGCTTGACTTCCTCTCAGCCCCAAGACAGTGACCGGCCCATGAAATGAGAGAGAGAAAGAAAATGAGAGCGAGAGAGAATCAGAGAGAGAGAGAGAGAGAGAGAGAGAAAGAAAGAAAGAAAGAAAGAAAGAAAGAAAGAAAGAGAGAAAGAATGAGAATCAGAATGAGAGAGAATGAGAGACAGAAAGTGACAGGGAATGAGAGAGAATGAGAGAGAGAGAGAGAATGAAAAAGAGAATCAGAGAGAGAGAGAGAATCAGAAAGAGATAATCAGAATGAGAGAGAGAGAGAGTGGAGGGAAAGAAAGAGTTGAGAGAGAATGATAGAGAATGAGTGGGACAGAGAGAGAAAGAGAGACGGGACACAGAGAGAGAAAGAAAGAGAGTGCCTAAAGGACCCCATCCCGTCACTGGGAGTCCAGGCGCTTTAGCAAGCGGTGCTCTGTATTCGTATTAATGGTCCGTGGGATTTAAAATTATGAACTTGGTGGTCCCTGAGGTCCAAATGATTGGGGACCCTTGGTCTAAACTACATATTAGTTTGGAAAATATAGATCTGATAGATTTATTGTAAGTGAAACT
The DNA here is from genome assembly GCF_059756535.1 of Pantherophis guttatus. Lineage (NCBI taxonomy): Eukaryota > Metazoa > Chordata > Lepidosauria > Squamata > Colubridae > Pantherophis > Pantherophis guttatus. The sequence continues at coordinate 132,537,852 of NC_142066.1, forward strand.
CTATTGTAAAACATCTCTCTGACGTAGCATAACTTAGAGCAGCTATGTACATTATTAAAGATTTTCGAAACAATACAATGCTGTTTGAAAATGACACTGTATATGGTGTTAGCCAGTTAGAACCCCAGGAAGTGTCCTCTTTGAAAATAGCTAAACTATTAGTAGTCACAACAGAAAGAGCCAAAAGCTAAAGGGCAGAGGCAGAAGATTTGACATCTGCTCTTATGTTGTAGTAAAATCTGTAAGCAACTCTGATAACTGATGATGTCCAAAGCTTCTTATCTGACATGCACAGATGAATGCACAGAGACAATATGAAAACTTAATCTTGTAAAATGTAGAGTTCTATTTTTTAAAAAAAAAACGTAACTTTTTTTCACTTGGATTAAATTTCTTATCATTTTGAATCTAATAACTAACTCAAAATAACAGAAGCTTGGAGATTTCTGAATATTTACATGCATTCACAGCTGAGTTATGGTATATAAGCACTGTCCATACTGATACCTATTCCATATCAATATGTTATACTTTATAGAAACAGAAGACCAGATCCAGTGGCAGGGTTTATATAACATATGTATTTATATACAGTATTTACATCCTGTCTTTATTATTTGAATTAATAAGTTAATGTGGCAAATATAATAGCCCTTTTCTTCTATTTTTCCTATAACAACACCCCTATGAGGTGAAGTGAGCTGAAGAAATATTTACTGGTTCAAACTTATCCAGCTGGCTTTTATGCCTAAAATGCTACTTCAACTCACAATCTCCTGGTTTCTAGCTAGATGCCTTAACCATTAGACCAGACTGTATTAGTTACAAATCAAGCACTCCAATTGCACAAAATCTAGCTTTGGCTAGTTTCAACCTGGGTTAGGGTATATTCAATGGCGTAATGTTTTGTGTGATCATAGCCAATTCAATGGGCTAGATTTTCTGTTACTTAAATGCTCTAACTTTACATACAAGGGAACAATATACAATACTTTTAACTGATGCTATTAAGGAAAAACATGAAGTACACCAAAGATGAAAATTGGGCAAGCCATGGTGAAAGGAGTCACCTTACTATCCCCCAAGAATGAAATGGACCTATAATTCAAAAGTGTCTGGAAAATATTAGGTTGAAGAAATCCATTTCAGATCCATCCACGTATATAACCTTTAGCATAGCATTCAAACATTATGATACGTTTTTTCATTATCTGTGAGACTCAATTAAATTGAAGCTAATACAATGATTTAATTTGTATCATGTAATTAAATCCCAATCAACACCTTCATAATGGATGCCCAACATTCATGGTTCAAAATGTTACAATCCTTTCATGATCATACACTACACTAAAAATTGTCATAAATAATAAGACTTTTTAAAAATAAAAATATTCCAATCAGGCAATGAGGAATTTTGACAAAGATTATATCTTCGCACAATTTTATTTCCACAAACAAATATGAAGATTAATTACCTTGTATCCCTGAAAATAAGACCAGGTCTTATTTTTTTTTGCCTCCAAGAGGCATTAGGTTTTATTTTCAGGGATGTTTTTTCCACTGTCTCATCTTGCGGCGATGGCACTGAGAGCCCTGTCCAGCAGGAGCCATGTGCCAGCCCACTTCTGCAGCCACTTGTCGCTGCTTGTGCATGGCAACTTCTGGTCTCCATTACATTGTCAGAGGCCTTTGTCAGGAAAGGCCTCTGCAGCCAAGAAACAAGCTCTGAATTGATGCATGCGGTGCCCATTTCACCATCAGAAGCCTTTCGCCGTCAGTCCAGAGCCTGTTTCTTGGCTGCAAAAGCTTTTCCTAAAGGCTTTTGATGGCAAAACAGAAATCAGGGTGTGTGCTGTGCGCATCAATCTGGAGCACTTTTCTCGGCTACACAGGAAGGCCTCTGATGGCAAAATGGAGGCTGGGGGCGACCTGTGCAAGTGGCAACAAGCGGCCACAGAAGAAGTGGGCTGACAAGGCAAAGCAGGTGTCAGGATGTGGCTGGTCTGGCTGCAACTGTCCTAAGATAATTGGGTGCAGGGCACATGGGGCAGCTCTACCCTCCCCATCCTTGCCTAACTTGATTTTTACCTGTGCATCTTGCCCCACCTCATACAACCAGGTGCAATGGAGTAGGTGGGGGTCTTAACTAGGGCTTATTGGGGGGGGGGTAGGGCTTATATTGGGCACACATGTAAAATCAATCTAGATCTTATTTTCAGGGGGAAAGGGTAACAAGAGCTTGAAATTGGGTGATGTACTTAACACTGTTTTTATTTCCAGTCTCAAATTATATGTTTATCATATTTTTGAGTTTATTGGGGATTTTTTATATTGTATTTATTCCTTCCTGATTTTATTTAGTTTTACATGCAACCCAAATTCACAAATATTGATAAGAAGAGTTTTATATACCGTTTAAATATTACGTAAAATAAATTATTGGCTAAATATGGATATGGAGAACACTTAGAATGTAGCAACAGCAGCTGAAAATTCTTCTTGAAGGTGTCAATGCATGCAATTAGATAAATAAAAGAGGCTGGCATTCCTTGAAATGAGCCATTTTGAGAGGACAATCGAACACCTTTCAGAAGATGAAGGCTCTTTTAAGTGCTTGTTCCAAGTGTTGCTTTTAAATAATTTCATAAGAGAAAGGAAACTTGGTTAGGAGCTGACTAGTTAGGACTTGGGTAGGAGCTGACTGGACAGGCACAGAAATCCCCCAGTGACAAATTTTTCAAGCTATTCAGGATATATAAAATTATTTTTAGATGGATATTAACACAATGACACTAAATGCATATAAACAGTCTCTTTTGGGTGATTTATTTCTTTTTCAATTGCAATTCATAAATGAACTTGTAGATCTGCATGACTTGGGAGGGTTTTTTTTTTTTGCATAGAAATCTTCAGGTTAGTGATATTTCCTTCATAGCTACTAATAGAAAACCACAAAACTTGGAAATGTTAATAAGAAAAATCTTGTTCATGTAGGAAGCAGCACTTTTTCTACTGAAAATATTTACTATTGACTACAATCCACATGTAGAAGCCGCAGATGAATTCTTTAAAAATTCATTTGAAAAATTACAGAATCTGGTATTAATATTCCTTTTTCTACTGAATTAGATCAGCTATCATTAGATTGATCAGCAATTTAGGAAAAAGTTACAATACTGAGCTCCAATGTGCAAATTAGATGCATCTCCTCATTGCTTAAATTTTCCATCATGTACATTTCCCACATCTGAAATAGGAAAGGGAAAAAAAGTAAAGAGGTAAAACTTCAGTGCTTTCTTGGGGCACATTCTCATTCATCATTTAGTTATTAATATCTATTCAATTTCTTGAGCTGAACTATATATTCAGCTGCTGCACTGGAGTTTTGCTACTCTTGCTGTTTTAAACAAATTTCTATCTAGAGAGCATAAGAGTGAAAAATAAGCACAACCGTGTGAAACTATTTAACCCCTTTCTAGGAAAATATAAAGCATATAGGTACTAGCGAACAAAAGAACTGGAAATAATATTCACTGGCAATCAGATTGGAAACGCTCCATAAATACCTTATATAGTTCATAGATATAGTGTCAAAAGATTTTCAATTTGGCTAGACCTTGACTTTCTCAGTGAATTTATTTTATATGCATGAAACAATTATGAAAAAATCATAAGCATCTGATGCCTATAAACAGCAGATCTCTCTTTCTCTCCTGCCCCACGCGATCATGAGAATTTTTTTGATGCACAAATTAAATACAACACAAGTATTCAAATGAAAGATCTATGGCACAACATTAAATATATAACAGTCTAACTCTATACAATCAGAACATTCAAATGGTAATTAAACAAGGTATCCTATCACTCACAATAGGCTCTCCAGAATAAATTACAGTATTTGCTAGATGGTCATTACATTGGATATAACATATCTATACACTCCTGTTAAAATGCCAGGCTTTTGAGGTGTAAAAAAATCACACCAGGATAAATCATTTCAAAAAATTTTCTGAATTTTCAGAAAAAAATCAGAATTTTTTGTACAATAACAAAAATGTTATTGTACATTTTTATTGTTATTTTTTGCCTAAAAGATTTCAGTTCGTTTTTCAATTGACTAGTACAGTTTATATGTTATATTAAACATTTAAAAAAATATAACTTACCTTGGCCTGATTTTTTGTACATCTTAAAAAACTTGCATAGCAACAGGGATATGTAGTTTTTTTTTCATCCAATGTACTGTATATCCCATAAACTAGCTTTTTTGGTCCTGATTGTAACAGTACACTATTTATGTATTATTAAAAAAAATAAAAGATAGAATCAAAGGCAAACTAATATAAAGTAAAAAAAAAGAAACCACAGAGAAAGCTAAAAGTCAAGAAATGAAAAAATGTAAAAAAATAGTACAGAAAAAAATATACAAGGAAGTAGCTTCTGATCTTTACAGCAGTTCAGAGTACAATTTTAAATTTAAGTTTTTAAACTCTTCTTTATATAATCTATCCTGTTCAATGATCAAAACTATAAAAAGCTTATTTTTCGGTTTTGTGCAAAAAGTCTAAAAGGGATTTCCAGTCAGCAATAAGCATATTTTCTTTTCTCTGATCAAAGAAATCAATTGACCCATCTCAGCAAGTTCTGTATGTTTGATCTTCTACTTTTACACTTTTTTGTTGAAATCTTTGAATTTATTAATTTTATTTATCTTGAAACTTTATTATTATTTATTATTAATAATAAATAATTTATTATTTATTAATCTTGAAACTTGAAAATCACTAATGTATCAAATTCTTTCAATATGTCCATTAATATTTTAATTTTCTTTGAAGGATCTTCCAGAAGCAACACCAAGTCATTAGCAAAACCCCTGAACTTTTCTTGTTTAATCTTTACTCCCACAGTCCTCTTATCTTGTTTTATATCTCTATTCAGTATTTCAAGAACCAAAATAAGAATTATATAATATAGTGAACATCTCTTTGTGTATCTCATGTAGTTTTATTTCATCTCTAATTTGTGCTTTCTGTGAAGTATATATAAAATATTACCTGTTTTATAAAGTTTTCTACAAAATTCATGTCTTTACTCAAACTCTTGAATACGAAACCCCATTCAGATTGTCAAATTCCTGGTTTGCATCTAAAAATCCAGCTTGTTTTTATTATGTTGTTCCATATTATTCCAAAACGACTAACTCATTACTAAAAACTCATACTGATCTTCATGAATAAATTGTTACAAAATTATTTGCAAAACTATTTGCAGTTTCTCATCAAGAATAGTTGTGAACTATTTGTTGTTATTCTTTGCTATCTGTCTATAGTTTCTTATTAAAAGAAATATTGTCCTTGTATTATTGCTATATTGGTCTCTTTTTGGCATTTTTCTCCCCTGTTCACTTTGTAAAGGTTGTAAAAGTTAATCCTCAAAATATTTATAACAAGAATCTGATAAGTTTAATCTTTTTTTAAAAAACAGCTTCAGAAACTTTCCTTATTGTTATACATCTTTTTCATGATTTTTCCCTGTTTCATTTGTAATCCACAGTAAATTTTGTTTCTTTAGATAGTCATCTATTTTCTCTAGAGAGATATTATTTTCTTTATACGAATTGGAATAATATTGATGGAATGCTTTTTGTATGGCTGTGTTATTCTTTAAGACATATCTCCCTCTTGTAATTTCAAATTCATTTTCTTTTCTTTCTCTTTTCATAATTTAGATGCTAGTCACTTTCCTGGCTTATTTCCAAACTGAGGTTGTTCTTGCGTTATATAATTGATTTTTATTTTCATTTCTCTTATTGATAACATAGATAATTATCATTGTAAAGCTCAATTTGTTGATAAACATGTCTCTGGAAATTCTTTAATTCTTCTTTTCTGTTTATTTCTTGTAAAATAACTTGTGTTGTCTCCTGACTCTTCTTTTTAAGATCACTGCATTCGTTGTATAAAATAACATATACTGTATTTTTCAGAGTTTAAGATGCAGCTTAGTTTTAGGGGAGGGGAATAGGAAAAAAAAATCTGCCTACCAGGTATTTATCTGGCTAGCGTCCTTAGCTTCAGTACATTAGTTTGCTGGTTTTTTATCCCCTACTTGGGGAAAAAAAACAGCTTCTAAGGCACAGCTGAGAGAAAGCAGCAATGAGAAAAGCAGGCAAAGCACGGGGTGGGTGGGTAGAGAGATAGTTTCATTTGGCTAGCGCCTAGTTAGGGCTGAAAAAAAGTTTCTAAAGAACAGCTGAGGGTTGGAGCAAAGCATGGAGATCGCTTCGATCGCTTCACTCACTAGTGCCTCGTTAAAGCACAGCGGCGAGTTGGAGAATCGAGGGAGCAGGCAAAGCGGGGAAGATTGCTCGCTAATGTCTCGTTAGTGCCTCGTTAGGGCTGAAAAAAAGCTTTGAAAAAGCTACATTCGGCGTATAAGACACATCCAAATTTTCAGCCTCTTTTAAGGGGGGGGAAAGGTGCATCTTATACTCCGAAAAATACAGTAACTTTATTTGCATCCCATTTTTTTTTAAAAAGTGCCTTTGCTTAAATTATTTTAAAATATGTATTTAAAATATGTTAATTTATTTTTACAATGTTGCTTCTTTCTGTAGCAACATTTCATTTAGTCTCTATTTATTGTTTTTAATACATTTTATTAAAAATATTACAAAAAATATAAAAACTATGTTTTAGCACAAACTAAACATAGTAAAAGGATACAAGAAAGAAAAAATAAAGAAAAAGTGCAGAAAAAGAACAAAAAGAATAGAAATTTTCAATTCCTTTTGTAGAAAGTATAAGTACATTTACAAAATTGACTCTTACTCTATAACTGCAAACAAAAGAAACTTGCTTTTTTCTAATCTTCAAAACCACAAATCATAAGTGCATTTTCTTGTTTCATGGAGAAAGACTTTTCCCAATCATCCATAAAAATAAATATTGTTTTTTCTTCTAATCAAAGAAATTAATTTAGCTGTCTCTGTAAATTCCATTATCTTCACAAACCATTCTTCCATTGTGGCAGTACTGATTTTTCTAAAATTTTTGGCTTTTTTACATATCCATCTAACATGGTAAAATGTTTTAGTTTACTCTCTATCTAAAAGAATTTTATTTTATTTTATTTTATAAATCAAATTCATAGGATTATGATCCCAAACCCCAACTTGATGTCCTTTGGCAAGGTTTTAAAAAGTTGGTTGTTCGGAACCAGGGGTGAAATCTACTTACCTTCCTTACCGGTTCGGAAGTGCATGCGCATGTGCAGAGGGTAGTTCTGGGTTAAGTTCTGGGTTAAAACCAGGAAATAATGACACCCGGGCAGATGAGTGGAGCCTTGCGCCGCCATCGCTACCGGTTCTCCAAATAGCACAATCGCTGTCGGATCGCCCGATCCAGTCCGAACTGGGAGCATTTCACCCCTGGTTCTGACCCTCTAATGAAGATTCTCATTCATCCAGGTCATAGTTTTCCAAAGGTGCTTTTTCAAAGGCAACTGGACTTTCTTGGTTTTTTTCTTAAAAATATTTTGGTTCTCACCCAAGAAGCTTCTTCATTTCTGGCTGAATGGTGGAGAATGGAAGGATTTATATTCTGTAACAGTTATCTGGTTGTTAGCACTCTGAAGGTCAATCATTAGCTCCCTGAGCCTCAATGACTCTAATAGATCTAACAACTGACCTTCAGAGTGCTAATGTCCAGATAACTTCTAAGGAATAGAAAACCTTCCTTTTGCCACCATTGAGCCAGAACTGAAGAAGCTTCTTGAATGAGAAGTGAAACGCTTTCAAGGGAAAAAATCAAGAAAGTCCAGTTGTCTCTTTAGCGCATTTGGGTCATCGGATGTGTTAAGGCTCCTGTTTCTTGGATTTACTGTTAGCTAATTAACTATTTTATTATTTAAGTTTTATTCTTTTAAATATTTTTTATTGTTGTAATTGTTTTTATATTGTAAATCAACTGGAGTCACTGATTGAAATGGGTGGCTATTGAAATGAATAAATGAATGAACAAAAACAAATAAACAAATACATGTCTTTGGTAATATTTCTATATTCAGTGCATTATCAAAGCATTCATAAAAGGTTCACAATGATTGCGATTTTAGTCTGTGGAAGAAGACACAGTGTGATACTTTACTATGGATAAAATGCAGGCAAAAATAATCCACCCAATGAGCAGGCTACTAATTGGTCTTTATATAGCTTCAAAAAGCAAGGTTGAATGGTCCTTGAAATGGTCCTGAAACCAGGAATGGTCCTTGTTACATGTCAGCTGTGCCATCAATTGTGTTCTTTTCACAGGTAAATAATAATTGTGCACACAACTCTGATATTCTAAGTCTTTGGGAGACTGAACATAAAAATACAGACAATAATTAAAGTGCCTAGTCACACTTCTTAAAGAGAAAAGCAGAGCTAATCCTGGCTTCTTAGATTAAGCCTAATTAAGATAAATACTGCATTGCTTACTATGCTAGCATAAAAAGAAGCTTCTGTTAAATGAGATTTGGTTCTTAACACCACACAAATACAAGGCCAATTCCCTGTTGCATTCCAGACAGGATTTAAGATCTCAGGAAAACTATTCAGATTTTTAAAAATTGACCTGAGTGTACAATAAGGGCCTGAACATAAGATATTATTTTATAAATATGATGGCGTTTTAACGGGTTGCAAGAATCGGAGGTGGAATTATTGAAATAATTTGTTGAATTATTCTACATTTTCATCATTCTTATAGAAGTGCCAAGCTTTGAGAACTAGAGGTTCTATAAATAAATGTAAGGAGCAAACAGCTAGAGTCTCACATGACCCTGGGTAAAACAGAAGCCTGCCACTAATCTTTGAAGCAGGCTGAAAAGCTGTACAGAAATCCTGATTGTTAATAGCACTTTCCGCTGATTAACAGGCTAACATGGGGAAATCTGCCTTCACAATGCATGAATTACTTGAATAGCTAATATGGTGTTCCACAGACTTATCAGGACATACAAAAGAAATGGTGAATGACTCATTTCAAAGGAAGCAGTAGTTGATGCACAGTTGATAAAGTAAGGACTACTTATTTAGATAAAATGCTAGTTTTTTAACTTTCAGAATAAAACACCTCCCGCCTTATAATTACTCTGCTTAATTTAAGTTAAATAGCTGGAGATCTTTCCCATAGCAAAGAGTTATAAATATGATCAAATCATTTTTTTCAATTCTGAAGATCAGCATTGAGCAAATGGAAAGGATTTCTTAAATTAAAATTTTAAATCTTACTGATGGATTAGAAAATAATTTGGGGTGAGAGAAGATATTTTATCTACTTTACAACATCACATATAAGTTGGGAAGATCATTATACAGTATAAAAGTTATGCATTAGAATCCAGACCAGAGTAATTACAGTTAAAATTATGCATTATGAAGTTCAATTGATTTTCAATGGTTTCACCTGCAGAATTTTCATTTAGCTTCTAAGACAGATACTATAATTACTGAGTAAATATGTAAATAAAGTGGTTGAAAGGAAACCACTGGTAGGATATCCATTATATTTCTGTTCATTTTTTAGTTTCAAGATATCAGAAGAAAAGTTGAAATGTTTACAGTATGTAAGAAAAAGAAATCTCAAATTTAGCCATAATAAAGGAAAACCAATATTATAAACTGGATTTGATAAAGTCCCCAAAATTGGGGGTTTATGTCTAATCCACAAATGAACAAAATTACTGTAAAGAGCCCTTCATATTACTAATTTCAATAAAGCAAGAACAAGCATATAGCTCAGACCCCATTTTCTTCATTCTTATACTTTCAACACAATTCACTGTTAATAATTTCTACTCTAATACAGTAATGTCTAGAGGTTTCAATGCTTGTAATTTACTTATCAGACGAGTCACAACAATATTAAAACAATTTAGAAAAGCATATTTTTTAAAAGTTTAGTAATATATCTGAGCATTTCACACACTGAAGTATTTATTTTTTCACTGGCAAGGGCAGCACATCTATTCTTCCAGTCAGGCAATTTTTGTAATGGGCAGATGTGTTTCTATAACGTTCTTAATATTTTTTTGAAGGACTAGACCGAATTATTATGATGTTCTTATGACACATCTAAGCAGAAGTTAGTCTTTGTTATGTATTAAATCTAGCACTCAGAACTTAGCTGAGTGGATCAAATTTTTAATAAATCAATCAAAATAAAAAATTCTCCCCTTCCCACCACCCAAGGCTAAACACCAGAAATAGGTAGAATGATAGTATTTAAGCAAAAACCCACAGCTAAAAATGATTGACTCTGCATACCTTTGGAGGTGATATTATTTAAGAGGGCAGCATGACCAGAATATTGTGTATGATGGGAAGGTTGGCAATGGAGCAGATTATGTTGGGCCCTGAAACTACAAAGAATTTTGATTGATAAGCAGCAGAACCTTGAATTTATGCTCAGAAACAAAGCAGGACTCAGTTGATTTTCAGCTTCATAAAAATGCTCAATTTTAAGCATTTTTAAAAATTATAAGAAAGATGCATTATAGTAGAGAAGATGGCAAACATGGGCAAAATTATGCTATCATAATTTTAATTCAGAGATGTTGAAGTTATATTCAGTGGTTGTATATACAGGTAATTCTTGAATTAGCAACCATTCGAAGTTACAACTTAACCTTCTTCCAGTAATTATGATACAGTCCCAAAATTACAAATGTTGCAGTACCACGGCAGTTGTTCATACTTACAAATTACCGCAAAGGCTCTGCAACATTCGTCCTGCCTATTCCCTCACCCCCGACCAGGTTTCTATAGGGTTAGGGTTAAGGTTAGGGTTAGAGAATAAATAACGTGCTTAAATGACAAGGAAGAAAATTTTAATTGGATATCAGGAAGCATTTCTTAATGATAAGAACTATTCCAAACAATCACATCAACTAAGTCAAAAGTCACGATTTATTTTCTTATAGAATGCCTATAATTTTTTAAACTCTTGGGCCAGGAGAATATTTTCAGGTTTCATTATATCATCAGCTCCTTCTCTAAGGCAGACAGGTGAGTTTGGCAAGGGCAGTTTGGCACATCTGTACTTCCAGCTAGGCAATTTTTGTAACAGGCAAATGTGTTTTTATAACATTCTGAATCTTTTCTTTGAGGACCAGATTAAATTATTCTGGTGTTCTTATAACACATCTAAGCAAGAGTTAATTTAAACCTATGGAAGATTAGATCTTTATTTGGGTTAAATCCAACCCTCAGAGCTTAGCTCAGTGGCTCAAATTCTTAATAAATCAAACTAAACATACAGTACCAATACAATTCAAGACAGAAAGACATAAAATACTAAGGGAATAATTACACCCTAAAGATCCTCTGGAAAAATTAGTCTTCACTTATTTTTGAAGTCATCACTAAGGGAACCTGTTTTTAATTAATATGTATTTTATTTAATTAAATTTAAATTAAGTAAAGATGCTTGAGTGTTGAGTGGGATTTCCAAAGACTTCAGAGATACACAACGTTTTCATGCCAACAGTCCATAAATGGTTTGCCATTATGATTTATTTTTTTAAAATAACTTTTCCGTCTAAGCTAGATCTCTGCCATGTCCCATCCATATATCAACCAAGGCAATCCTGATTAAGTTTCTTATTTCAGAATTTTACACAAAAACTTCAGACAAGTTCAATTAGATGTTATCGCTTGTTGAAACAATTCAATTTTAATTTAAACAAAATCAAAATTATGTTCTACCCCTGCCTACATAGTTGTCCTGGACCAGATACTTATTGAATAAAACTCCTGAAAAAATGGTGCAGCCTTTTTTTATATGAACAGGAATTAAAATGCTGATGCAGATTTTAAGACCACTATATCAATTTTTATTAACGTGAATACTCTATTAACATACAACATTAAACCTTGAAGGTTATCTATTCATTAATCTCAAAGATTCCCATTTTTTTCATACTAAAATTATTTGTGTTATTATAACTTAGTCCTACAAAGCTGTTTTACTATTTTACTCCAAAATGAGGTGTGACATGATTTCCAACCAAGAATATTTTTCAATACTATTTTAATTATATGTTCAGTAGGAAAACAAAGCCAATAGGAAAACAAGACAGAGATATATTAGTGCATTAGCTGCCTAGAAGTAAAACAGAAAATCATCTGGACTGCAAAAACACTTTATGCAAATTGCGATCACAGATGAATTGCAGTTTTAGCACCAACTGTATTTATTTAGTAGCACGATTGAATAAATTTAAGTTTCAGATCTTTGTTTACAAAGTAAAATACATATTGCACAGACACATTTGGATACCTCTGTCCCCAAATAGCTGAAGAGTATAGTAGGTAAAAAATACAATTCACATTTCTTTGTGGCTAACACATAACCTCCTCTTTTAATTCTGTGACAAGGCAAAAATTGTTCTTATGACTCAGTCCTTTCAACCCAGCGATGCTCATTTACACCTTTCTCACACCTGAGCCAAGACAATTCTCTTATGCATAGGATAGATTGTATTTTCTGTTTAATGGGAAGGTAATTTTCTGGAATAAATTCTTGAATAGCCTGAAAAGATGGTTTAATAGAAGATTAGGAATTCTTCAGCAATAACACAACAATTTCCCAAGAAAAAAAAGACTAATTTGTTTTTTCAGCCTCAGGAATAATATCCATAGTGCTTGCTTTCAATTAAAACATGGTCTAATTTATGCTGATTCTATTCTTCAAAGCATCAATATATTATACTGAAGAACAGATTCCACTTTTCTTACCATTTCATTACTGAGCAATCAGTAATGAAATGGAAGGAAAATGCCTTCTTTCAAATAGGTTTGTATCAAGAACCTGATTATGATTACTGAATGGATTGCCTTCATATGTTATTTCTCATAAAAACATGATGTGAATTGAAAGCACCAACATGGTGATCTAACAGCATGAAGAGGCCACCTGATGTTTTCCAGATGGTTTTGCACTTCAAATCAAATGACATGTTCACTGGAAATTGCTCCACAACAAATTGGGCAAGTGACAGAGCCAAAACTGACCATTTTGAGGCAGGAAACATGAAAATCCTTCTGTTAACTAGGATAATCTTAGTAAAGTTCCACCTATTGTCACCCCGTCCTGAAAAACATAACATCTCAGCTGCATCTGCTCTATAACTACTAAACCACTAAAAACTATTAACTTCCAAAAGATCATTGCCCAGCTCCATAGATAAGCAAGAATTAAAAGATTAAATTATCCATACTAATTTTTATTTAAAATTAAATAATGAAAATTGAGGAACAGCCTTGACACTAAATAAGGACATAGGTCTTCGGTCCACAATATTTTCTATTGTGAATTGCAGATCTTCTCTACATAATTTAGATTTGCTGGAACATGTAACTCCCCAAGAGAAACATTTATTCAAATGGCTGCCCTCAGAGCAATGGAACATGAAGACTCCTGATTATTATGGGTACAGTTATTCCGCTGGTCCTCTGGTTCATCTGTAGAATAGAGATAATCTGGTTTTTGAGGTAACTGCTCATTAGCACCTTTTACTTAGACATAAAGTTTGAACTTGTTGATTTTCTTTGGAAGTCAAAGTAATAAACTCTGTTCATTCTGAGGATGCAGCCAAGTTCTTTGGAAGAATGAGATGAACTACTTGTTGATTACATTCTGCCTTTGCTGCCTAGCAAAACTAGTTACAGTATTTTTCAGACTATAAGACGCACCTTTTTACCGCCCAAAAGGGGATGAAAATTTAGGGGAAAGCTCTATTTAACTAGGGAATTGTAATAATTGAGATACTATTAATTGTATATTGTGTTGAAAGCAGAAATGGTTAAGTTGTGGTTTGGAGGAATACATAGGAAAATTATTTGGTTTATTATTATTGGTAAATATAATTAATTGATTTGTAAGAAATTGGATTGCATGGAAATAATTGGAATATTCATGTTCATATTGATTAATATACAAAAATGATAGTTATATAACTAATTGACTTATACAAAAATGTTGAATTTATATTAAACAACTGTAATATTATATAATTAACCAATGTGAGGATGGATATAAAAATAGATGACAATGGGAAGGGGTATAATATAGAATAGAAGGGAAAAATTGAATTTGATTAAGATTAGAGATGAGGATGAAGGGTAATATTGGTTTTTTAAAAAAATAGATGAGGAATAAATATGGCAGAAAGGAAATATAGAAATTGTAAATTTAATTGAAATGACTAAACACTGTTTAAATTTGTGAACCAGCCAAATACTCTATTCAAAGAAAATACATTGTATGTTTGTATGTGTGTTTGTCTTTAAAAAAAAAAAAAAAACCTTAAAAAACAACAACAACCAAAAAAGGTAGGTGCATCTTATACTCCGGTGCGTTTTATACTCCGAAAAATACAGTACTTTGGTGAAAGTTTTAAGTCTTTCTTTTAAAGATGAGTTACTTCTTTTAAAATAAACATGATATTAACATCATTTGATGCCTTAATACAGGGGCATCACGTGACATATCGGGACTTCCCCCCCCTTCACTAAACTGGGTGTGGGTGTGGCCAGCATGTGACACATCCAGGAATTTGACAGCCCTGGCCTAATACAATAATTAGTGGTAGTTTCCTGTCTATTCATCTTGCATATAGAAAAGTTTTATTCAGACTGACACTGAAATGGAAAAATTGGGTATAAGCTGACAGTTATAATTCATTGCCTTTCTTTATGTATGTAGTATATACATGTAGGGAACAAGGCTGCAATTCTTACCAGTGGTGGATTTCAAATAATTCCACCATTGGTTCGCCAAAAATGGGAGAGCGCGTGTGGGGGGCTTCCATATATGTACATACACCTGGCTTCCACACATGCATGTGTGCACAGCAAAATTTGACTGAGCAGCCTTTCGGGGCATGCTCCCCATTTCTGCTGTCCGGGGCAGTAGCTGCTTCTTTTTGCACTGCTGGGAGAGCGTCTGCTGCAATTTAGCAGCTGTGAGCCGCTGCTTTCCTCTAAGTTTGGATAGCGCTGCGGCACAGAGAAGCAGCAGACATGTTGAATGCTGCTTCTCTCAGCTGCAGTGCTTTCTGGATGGGGAGGAAAGCGGTGGGTCACAGCTGCTAAATTGCACAAGACTATCTCCTAGAAAGAGCAGCAGCTGCTGACCTGGAGAGCACATGGAGTGTTTCCGTGAGTGACTGAGTCTCGGCAAGAGATGGAAGAAGCAGCTGCAAAATCTCCGCTGCAGCGCTTTCCAGATGGCACGTCTTGCAGATAACAACCACCGTCTGGTCCATACCCAAACTACTTCGGCCCTCCTGCACCCATGCCACCCCCCCTGCTGCCCTTTGGCCTAGTGCAACAGGCCACAGGTTGAATAAATTGCTTTGGCCCAGGGGCCATAGTTTGAGGCCAAAGGGGACAGCAGCATGTGGGCGGAGGCCCGGGGCAAGGCCGGAGCGGGGGAATGGTGCATTCCCAACCTGGCCGAGGCGAAGGGCGAGTAGGCGGAGCCAGGGAATGGCATGTCCCTGGGCTTCGATCTGAGGCGAAGGGCAACAGGTGGCATGCTTACCTTTGGTGAGCAGAGCAGACGAGGAGCGGAGGCGAGGTGTGGAGATTAACTGGGCCGCATGGCGAAGGTAAGATATATAGCCAATGGTGCAATTTGCTGGTTCTCTGAACTGTTCAACCCGAACTGGTCTGAACTGGCTGAATACCACCTCTGATAATTAACAATATTCAACAGCAAGAAATTTTGGAAACTGCAAATCTCAGGAGTCCATCAGCTAGCGGCAGACTCTAGTCTTTAAGAATAAAATTAACCAACTTTTGCTCATTATAGCACTGCGTTGCATTTTCATTTTCCCATCTAAATGAAACTTGTGTTGATAAAATTTGAAGCAACTATACAACTTATTTAAAATAAAATAAAATTGTATAACTGAGTTACTTTGTGAATTGAACTGTGAAGGTGATCTGCAGCTGTTTGCAGTTTTGAAGAGCGAGGAAGGGGTGGGACTAGAAAATGCTTCTATATGCAATTAACTTTGAGATTTTAAGGCAAGAAGGAGATTTTTTTCTCCCACCACTGATTGCTATCCGTTCCTTCCAATTCTTGATTTCTAAAATGAGAAGTGCAACAGCTTAATTGCCTTGAAGTTATACTCTGACTGCAAAGTCTGTTCTTGATAGATGGGTAGGAAGGGAAGAGAGAGAAAAAGAGCTATTTCCTTTTCAGTGGAACTAGTAATTTACATCTGCTCAGGTTGGTTCTTTTTATTAATAACTCCAGGGGGCTTTCATGTTTGAAATTATCCCTAAGAAAAATGGATAATTTGTGAATGCCAATATGATCTGCCATAATCCTGCACATCCCAGGCTAACCTTCCATAACCTTGGAACTCTTCACTGCACATACTTTAACTGCCAGCATTATCCGCTAATGTCATGGGGGCAAGGAGAATTTTGGAAGTGAAACTAAATATCTGAAGGACTTCATCATTGGCAAGGGTTGTTTTAGACAAATAGGCAGCTTACATTGATCTTATTTGCAATTTTTATTCATCTTCAATGTTGCAAGACATTTTTCAATTTTAAAAATATATGAAACAGTTCTTCATGTAGTATAAAGTAAAATATTTTAATAAATTTCTATCCCTCATATCACAATTCAGAATGAACCTTTCAGTATACCCGTACAATTACCCGTACATTTAAAAAATAAAATAAACAACCCCTGAAAGATATGTCTTCAGGAATTTATAATCTAAAGGAGAATATACAGAAGACTTCATGGGAAAATAGGGCAACAGGATCAACATTTCGGCACAACTCAGGTGATAAACACTATGTCAGCTTTGGAAGCCATATTAGCACCAGATGCTTCCCCACTGCCAACTTCTTGCACTTGGGAAAGTAAGAGGGGGGATTTAGAAGAGTGATTGTAGTTAGACATAATAGCATTCTTCCCTTCGGTCAAGGTCATGGTGTTTATGCATCTAGAGGAGGAATGGTTGCAGGGATGGCTCAAGTTGGAACGTATGATGATTGGGCCATGTGACAGATTGATGGGTGTAGGGGCTGGATTAGGGGTTTTGATTTACTGAGGGAAAACTCAGAACTCTCAGATTCAGATTTTCCCAGATGTGCCAGTGCTACTCTAATAAATGAGGCTTTAGAAATGCTTATCTTGGAGTTTGAATTGGAGTTGGGGACTTTCTGGAATGCTGACACACTGTACCTCTTTTTGGAAATGGCACCCACTATTTTGAAGCCATTGCCCCTCCTCCGGAGATATGTCTTTAATTAGGTAATAAGTACCTAATTAAAAATGGCAGGAACTACAAAAAGCAGATTTGACCTCCAGATTAGAAACAAAATTCTATTTCTTCCTTACACAGCTTATTCTTTTAAGAACAATTCTATATTCTGCTCAATTCTATATTCTTTGGAGGTGTGTCTGGAGTTTTCTGGACATTTTTGGAAAATGCCTTAGAGCCTTGGTGGCGCAGCAGACTAAACTGCTGTTAAGTAACACCAGCTTCCTGCAATTACTGCAAATTCAAATCTCACCAGGCTCAAGGTTGACTTAGCCTTCCATCCTTTCGAGATAGGTAAAATGAGGACCCGGTTTGTGGGGGAAATAAGCTGATTTTGTATTAAAAAAAACACCGCTGTGGGGGGGGGGAGGGCATATACTAAGCAGGTATATACAAAAGTATGAAGGCTATTGCTTAACACATTGTAAGCTGCCCTGAGTCTCCGGAGAAGGGCGGCATATAAATCAAACCAATGAATGAATGAATGAATGAATGAATGAATGAATGAATGAATGAATGAATGAATGAATGAATGAATGAATAAAACACTTGTCCTTGTTTTTGCTATGCCTGTGCCATGGCTGTGAGTAAGTGACAGACCCAAGGTTATCCAGGTGACTTTGTGCCTAAGGTGGACTATAACTCACAGTCTGCTGTAAACCAGTGAAGTGACATCAACGATTTCATGAAACAGGTTCCATATATTGTCTATAACTATATGATTCTCAAACAACAATACATTACTTTTATTAAAGTGTTTTGTATTTTCTATTTTTTTGTGCAGAGGTTTTTTAAAATCAAGATTATCAATGTGTTATAAATCATTAATATAATAATGCACATGGGAGACTTGAAATATACATTATTCTGATAAGAAATATCTTATTACATATCTTAATCCTGGTTTCATTGAATTAACTAATGTTTAAAGTAACTAGCCTTTCCAGCCTTCTGATGTTATATTGAATTCTGTTTATATAAATGAACATTTGTTTCCTTTCTTTTCAAAGAGGAAGAGGAAAGATGTGAGAGCTTTCAAGCCCAAAATTTTCTATTGGATATTCAGGAAGCATAGAATCTTGAATAAAGGGGTTATATATGAACAGCATCAGAATCCAGAATTTGTTTGTTCTTACCTACATTTATGGATCATGGTGAGGCACAATTTCCTATCATTGTATATCTAATGTTAGGGAACGGTTGGACTGCATGCCAAACTGAATGTATACAAATCTAGTTTTCTAATTCAAATTAGAAAATAATTGCAAATGATAATTTTCCCTAGTCTTAATTTGCCAAATGAGAAGAAATTAAATTGATAAATTTAAAGACTTCTGGTTGACGTCGTGGCAAGACAGCCAGGGAAATAGCGGGCTCTGATGAGTCCCGTGAAAACCCCAGCTGCCGAACCGCCGCCGATGGGTCTGTGGACTGAATCTGTCCTGTAGGGACGGGAAAAGAAGAGGGGCATCTTGGAAAACTGAGAGGGACAGGCAGTTCCTCGGAGGTCAGAGGGAACCCTCTGTGAGCTGGCAGCAGGGGGTGGCAGCCATGGCGGCTGCCACAAAGCTGTGACAACCGGGCAAGAAATGTGCTGGAGGAAAGCGAATTAAAACGGAGTCTTTTGAAGCCGGCTGAGTGACAAGAAGCCAGACTTGTAACAACATTTGGAGCTATATCAGTAACTAGAAGACTCCTAGCCTAAAGCAGCGGCTAAGTAACAAAGGGGCTTTGGAAAAAAAATTTGAAACTGCAACTTTAAAGAACAAAGACCTGAGAAACAACTAATTTTGGAATAAGAACTAAGAGACTTAATTTAGAGATTTGGTAAAGGGACTAAACACTTTAAAAATCTGAATTGGACTAAGGGAAAAAAAAAGATTTGATACTTTTTTAACTAAAAGAAGAAAATAAAGTTGATGGTTATATAATAAGAAATAAAATGGAGTCTTGCATGACTAATGGGAAATGTGGATTATAGAGAGACACCATCTGACATAAAGAGGAACTTTGTAACCTCCCTTTGTTATGAGAACTTTGAGCTCTACAGAAAAAAAAATTGCTGAACTGTGGAGGAGGATTTTTCTCTCCTAACTGCAAACAGCTGGACTTGGGTGAAAAGAAAAGGAATTTACAATGGAACTCCTACAGTTGAACAAATAACTTGAATGTTAGCGCAGGAATAGAAGAAGGATTTAGGATTTAAGGATTTAGGATTTAGGAATAGAAGAAGGATTTAACGCAGATTTGATACATTATATCCGGAATAAAACTATAAAAAGAGATCCAATTGGATTTATGGAGAATAAAATCAAAAACTTGGAAAATGGAAAGAAATTTATGTTTGCAGACAAGGAAATGAAGATAATGTGATTAAAAATAAAATAAAGATGATTGTAATAGATTAAAGGGAGGCTTTTATAGAAATTAAGATTGTTAAATGAAACTAAGTAATACATGTAAAGATATGTTTAATGCAAGAACTATGTTTTAATAGTAAAATGTCAAGATAAAGAATAAGGGTGAATATGATTAATTGAAAATGTTAAAAGGAATTTAAAAATATACTTAAAAATATGTTTTAAGCAAGAACCATGTCTTCAAGGTTAAAATGTTATGAATGCTATGAAAAAAGATAAAGAAAAATATGATTAAATGAAAAGCAATGCATAGATGGAGGGAAACAACAAAGAAGGATTTAAGTAGAGATTGTTAAACCAACTATGAACATGCTGTATTTAACAGCCAAAAAGTTATTATATGCTGTATAGAACAGTCAAACAAATGGTCATGCTGGGTATCAGCCAAAACAAAACTTAATATGCCGTGTAATGGCCAAAAACAAAAATAGAGATGCTGTGTTCAATAGCCAAACAAACCTGAAGATGCCGTGTAACGGCCAAAAAACAAAACTAATATGCTGTGTTCAACAGCCAAATAAAGGGCAAGCCGGGTAATGGCTAAAAAATAAAAATATGCTATATTTAATAGCTAAAACAAAGGGCTATGCCGTGATTAACAGTCAAGAAATAGAAATGATTGGTTTAACATCAAAGATAATAAAAAGAGGTGAGATAATTAAAACAAGGAGGTGTATGTTGAGAGTGATAGTTAAGATAAAATGCATAAATTAGGTTTAATAATAATTAAATAATTAATGAATGTTTAATCTGTTTAATATAATTGTATTATTTATATTGTCAAATATCCCTCTAAGCAAATGAAAGAGAAAAATGAATTGTTAACTGGATAGGATTTAAGATTTAAGTAACGTGTTTTTGGGGATAATGGTATAGTTATGTAGATAGATTTGAGGGAAATATTTATTTAAAATATTGAGTTATGTTAATTGAAAATAAGATTTGTTAATGATTTGTTTTAATTTGTGACTGGAGCAAAAGCTTCGTTTTGAAAAGATGTGGGGTTTTTTTGTTTGTTTTAAAAAAATAAAAAATAAATATCCCCCCCCCCCCCCCGAAAAAAAAGAAGCACCGGATGGAAACTAATATAAACTATTGATATTGAATTTTTTTTTTGATAAATTTAAAATATAACCTGTGATCTGAAAGATGGTACATCTACATGTTAATATTTCATAGAAGCCAATATAAAATGTGGCATGTATATGTATATTATTACTTATTATATAACAATGTCTTCATATGTTTTCCAATTTCTTATTAATATTCATCAATGGGTTGAATGTAAGAATAACAAATTGATTAAAAACAAGAACATAACACATTTACCAAAATGACTCATTGGAACATTTTGAAAAATTATAAAATATGATTTCACATTTTTGGGAATATAATAGTAATAAATTATATGCTGTCCAGCTTCTAGCAGCAATCTCAATCTTTGGATTGACAACTATATAAAATAAGAGTATATGTAACTCAGAGCTGAACTCTGGAGTTCTTGGTGCTCTCTGAGGCTGTTTGCTTGCAGATGTTTCATTACCCAAGTAGGTAACATCATCAGTGCCAGAATCGCACTGTTTTTGATCATGTGATCAAAATTCAGGCACTTGACAATTGGCATATATTTACAACAGTTGCAGCATCCTAGTGTTTTGATCTGTAACTTTCTCAACTGGCTTGTGACAAGCAAAGTCAATGAAGGAAGATTGGCTTGACAACTGTTGTAAAATGAGGTTTACTTGACAACTGTTGTAAAATGAGGCGCAATTCATTTAACAACCATCTTGTTAGCAGTATACATTCTGGTTCCAAAAGTGGTTCTAGATTGACTACTCTATATGGTTTTAGGTATAGCATTGACAGATAGCTTGTTAAAATACAATGCAAAGTTTTGTGTATTGCAAATGGAATCAGAAATCAGTTCATGGAACTGTATGGATTAACCAAACCAGTGGTGGGTTGCCCCTGGTTTGCACTGGTTCTATAGAACCGATAGTAAAACCAGCAGGTGGCTCTGCCCACCAACCCTGATGTCACCAAAATGCTTCTGCTTCTGCGCAGAAGCTTCTGCGCTTGCGTGCGACTCTGCTGCGAACCGGTAGTAAAGATAAGTAGAACCCACCCCTGAACCAAACCAACATGGTGATAGGAAATTAATTTAGATGCTACAGAGCAGCAATTGCAATGACGAACAAATTATAATTGTATTTTCTTGAAACTTTAAAAAAAACCCTCACATTTCATTAAGCAAATGTAATGTAATTCCTAATTACATTAGATTCTAATAATAACTGGAAACAAAAAAATAAGAAAGGAAAAGTAACCATGATAATGAAGCCAGGGAATGGAGAAGAGTTACCAGAAATTTGAAATAGTTTTCCAAATAATATTATATTGCATTGCATTATACCAAGAGTTGATTCTCATGAATCTCATTTCATAGAAACATTAAATATGAGAAAGGAGAGCAGCTGAAATTAATTATGTCTTTGCAAAACTACTGATGAGCTTAAATCTATAGGATAAATACTGGTTATTATAAAAAGACATTTACTATGAATAAACACACACATGTGCATGCATAAGAGCATAATGTTTATACACATTTCTACTTCAAGTTCTATTTGTTCTGGAATTTCTAAGACATGAAAGTTGACATCCATGGATGTACAATAAGTATAATGGAAGCGATTTAAATATTCGTGAGATTCTTTATTTTGCAGTTAAACCTTCAGAAAAGGATAAAGCACCAGAACCAAGTGAATATAATAAGAGAGCAAAAGCTTGTTGGTGCCCAGAAATTATTGTACATCTCAGAGTTTTTTGTAAGTTGCACACATTAACCTGCTCTTTCTGACTCACTGGGCATATAGAAAGAAAAAAGAATTCATAACATGTATTAAGACTTTGGTTTATGGATAAGGTCTTCCTCCTTTTCTCTATATATCTTTGTTTATGTGTGATGGACTGAGTTTGTGTGACACAGGAATGAACTAACTTAATCAGTTGAGATGAGAACATTGCTGTAATGAAAAGCTATACCCCTGGCGTTGCATTATCTACTGTCTATGCATCCTTAAGATAGTATCTGATTGGGCCAGCTGCCTGCTCTGGTATATAATGTTTTGAAATGCCTGTACTTGCTGGCTGATAAACAGCTTTCCTTTATGGGAAAGCTGTGAAGGGTTGATAATGAGGTTTTATATCACTGCTCACTGTGCAGCTATCTGAAGTCAACAACATCAAGAGAGAATAGCCCACTACCTCAATTTGCGTAGTGTTATCATGCGTGTCATCAGGAAGTAGATCTGTAAAACCTCCAGGTTCTGAGGAGTCCTGTCCTATGCTGGCTCTGTTGGTGTCCACTGATTTGAGCAATTCCGAGTGTCGTTTCCATCTGTGGCTATATCTGTAGGAGTCCATATGCACTTTTTCCTCCACTCGAGGGAAGCTCTGAACCATTTCATAAAATGCACCTATCAGATAAAGAGATAAGATAGGATTCTTAATGAAGATAAAAAGACGTCAAAGGTATTTTGTTTTTCTTATTTACAAGTGGGAACCTGGAATCCTGCTAAGGGTTTCAGAAAGCCACTCACAGTGTTTTCCAGAATATGCTACTCCAGTGCTGTCAAACTTGCGGCCTGCGGGTTGGATACGTCACACACTGGCCATGCCCACGCCTGGTTTAGCGAAGGGGGAAAAAGTTGCAATACATCATGTGACGCCACCGTGACAATGCGAGTTTGACTCCCCATTGCTACTCCATTCATCTTCCTTCTCTAGTTTTCCATTCCCTCCCTATTCATCCTGTCTTTAGTATTTCACAATCACTAGCATTCATTTTCCTGTCTGTGAGAGGTATCCAGTGAATGTGCTGCACTTCAGATTTGAAGCTGAATAGATGATCTGAAGTGGAGGCGAGTCAGTATATCCACAAAGAAGCTAAAGAAAATATATAGTGGAACTTTGGAAGTGGACACAATATTGGCACCTCCTTAACTGAAATATATCTTTTCCTGGGATCATGCAGCCACTCTCCAACTCTTCTAAAAGGCTCAGCTGGTTGAAGAAAGCTTCACCAGCCACCCTCTGCTCAGTTTCAAAACACAACACATTCAACTCCCAAAGTTTTGAATAATGGCATATTAGATTAATATAGCCTATGGTTATTATTAGAACAACTGATAAAATTCCAGTAGAATTCCTGATAAATAACACTGTAATAGCACAATTGTGGGGGGAGCCAAATTTTTCATTTTTCTTTCTTTCTAAAGATTGTGAAGAAGTTAACGAGCAGTCTTGAAAAATCTGAAGGAACTTTTTTGTCTCTTAAATCATCCACGAATCAGAACCAATCTATTTAGGATGGGGAAAATTTAGGATTTTAAAGGGGTTCCATTGATGAATTAAACCTCGGAAAGGCTTAAGGCATCCATTCTGATTTTTAAACCTACCCCCATTCCCTACCCCAAGAACAAATGATCCAAAATTTCAGAACATCTACATCTGGATGGAATTTGAAATGTAAACTACAATTTAACTTCTCCAACTCAAATCTACATAAATTGACAGGCAATGGTTTCAGAGAGAATATAATCATGTCTAGCCAAGTATGACTATATTTTTCTATAGATCTTCTCTGATACCCAAACATAAAGTGTTACAGCATAACCTGTGTTTCCTCTCTGTTGAACCTGTTGATAGCCCTAACAGAGCTGAACACCATTGTGTATATACTTATGCTATTCACTACAAAACTACATGTATCACATTCATTTTTTCTTCTTTACGTTGTTTAATTGGAAGCATTCCTAGAGAAGACAGACTTACCACTGTTATTCCTGAACTTTATCACATCCCTACTCAAATATAAATGAAATTGGTCATAGTCATCAAAGTGAGCTCAATTTTCTCCATACCTGAGTGTGATTTTGACTGATGTAATGGATGGACGTGTATAAGAATCAATAAACAATATTTCATCACAGATCCAGTCTGTTATTATATTTTGTGGCAAAGTGCAAATTAAACTTAATAGTGAATAAACAAACTTTTACAGCAATCCCTGTCAGAAATATTTAATCAAAACAAACAAAGCCAAACTAAACTAAAAGAAATAGTCAACAATTATCGCCAATAAGACTACAAGGACTGAATGCATTACTGGAAGTTCCATAATCTGGGTGTATAAGATAATACACCAGCAAATCTAATGAGCTTTCAACAATCAAAATAATTTGCTATTTGCATTAAATTCTTTAAAAATAATTTTAGCCTGAAAATACTTAACTGCAGGAAATGAAAATGAAAATATTTAACTGTAAGAAAACTTTGCACAGAATGATTTGGACTAGTATGCAGGGAAAGTATAGCCTTTATGTACAAATAATCTCCACAACTTGAAAGGACCCCTCCCTGAAGTACAAATTCTGAACTTCTCATTCCCCTTGCTTTCTTTCTTTGAAGAAAATGCAGCAAATGGCCTTTCCTGTTGGAAAGACCTTAGGCTTGTAGGGAAATTAACAAAGGACCTGACAGAGTTAATAGAGAATATCTTCAAACCCAGCACTCAATTAGCACAGCAATGTCATTCAGCTTCATTGGAAACAGCCAAGAAGACATTAACGAATAATTCAGTCATAAAGAAAATACACCGTCTAATTAAACCTTGCCTAGCACCTTACATGGACTGAGCTAGTGCTTTTATAATACTGCAAGTAGACTGTTTAGAAGCACTAGGTCAAACATGTGCATTTTTAGTGCCTTCCCATCACATGAGGAAACACACCATGAAGTTTTGTACAGCAAATATATCAGGGCAGTGTCTTGAGAAGAAGAAAGATTAGAAACAAGGGGGTACATAATGAATATGTAATTAAGCCTGCTTTTTTGCTCTAATGATTTCAGCATTTGTCCTTGAGAGGTTTGCATGAAATTAGGAGTGATTAGGTAGCAATTTTATTCACCGCTTAGGTTGAATCTGAATTAAGACTGAAGCCCTACATTACACAAAGAGAAACAGAATGAGTGAAGAAGCAGTTCAAACCACTTCTTACTATTTTGAGACCAGTCAGAATTAATGAATGAGTTGTTGCATGCATTCTGGACCACTTATCCTTGCTGTTGATCAGCCCAGCTATTCGCAGTCAACGCAATCAACGAGAAGTACTATAGCAAGAATGCACGTATTATTATAATTCACTCCATCCAGGAAGCCTTGAAAAGAATATTTTAACAGAGGGGCTGAGGTGAATGGAAAGAAACTGCTATTAAAAATATATAATAGCTGTTGGCAAAGCCTCATTCAGCCTCAAAAGCATCTGTACCAAGTCACTTCCTGCAAAAACTAAAATAGGAATAGAAAACACATAGGGTCAAAGAAAGTGAAATAAATTTTAACTAGAAAAGAGATGATTAATTTGTTTTCCCTAGTCATTCTTGCTAAAGCTTGGGTTCTTCCATTTAATTACCATTATTGTGACTTTTTAAAAAAAAATTGTGTTTTCTTCCATGCTGCTTACCTTATGCTGTTTTTACAGCTTGGCTTCAAATTACTTTTTTGTTACTCTGTACTGTATTTATTGTACTATATTTCTACTTTTAAATTAAAATTTAATTTATTTTACATTATCCATTATTCTATTAAATAATTATATATAGTTTACATTTATATGGGCTTAAATTTGTAATTTTTTCTTTTCTATTTAAGGACTAATATGAGAGAGAAAAAATTGACCAATCCTCATAAATGGAAATAAACGATGGGATCTCTCTTAATTTGTTCAACAACAATCTGGAGGTAGAAGGAGCAATGACACAATGTTATTTAGACTGGTTAAAACAAAAAGAAGATATATGTAACTGTTTGTAATTGTGTGTTTTTAGGTTTTAATTGTTGTGTTACTGTTTCTTCCATTATCTGTTTTCTATATCCACCTATTTATTTCTTTATCTCAGTAAATGGCTCTGGGTGGTGAGTTTAGTTCTAACCTTTTTCGGACAGAGTGCCCAAAGCACCCCCCAAAATGCAACGCGTGTGTGGCCCCCGCACATGCGCCCTGCCTCCTGTTCAGCTCCCACACACATGCCTTGCCCTGAGCATGTGCCCATGTCCACCACACGTACCTCATGTCCCACATGCATGCACAACCCCTGCATGTGGCCCACCCCGTCCATGTGCATGCCCTCCCCGCACGTGCCCTGCCCCATGTATGTGCATGTGGCCCCCGCATGTGCCCGCCCCTGAGCATGTGCCCGCTTCCCACCCCCATGCATGTGCCCCATTGCTGCACACACCGCCACTCCGTGCATGAATGCAAGGCCTCCATGCATGTGGCTCGCGCATGCGCGACAGAGACCCGAAGATCAGCGGGAGATACTTGTGCATGTGTGGTGGAGCTGAACTGGGGCGATGGCTCATGTGTCAAGAGAGAGCGCTGCATGCACCTCTGGCATGTGTGCCATAGATTCGCCATCACAGTTCTAGAACATAGATTTAGATGGAGTTGCTAAAGTTTCAGTTGAAGAACCCCATATAAGTGACAATAAAAGCAAGGAGAGGGTGCTTACTATCAAGAATGATAATTCACTACCTCATTCACTAGATGAGGTGGAACTCATCTCACAAGAGTCAATAATTTCTTTCTGGTTTGCTCTTACATCAATAGAATTAATCACAAAAGGTATAAAAGCCAAACAGAGCATCATAGAAAAAATAAAATGTACTTCAAGTCAGCTATGCTTCCTGGATACATTCATATACTTTTCTCAGCAGTAATATGAAAACAGTTTGCATTGTTATAGGATGTTTTTCAATTTCACAATCTAGCCTATTGCCCTGGTATTCCTTGGTTGCTTTCCATTTAAGTCCTGTACTAAGCAGGTGCAACTTCCTGTTGGGGAAGAAATGCTGAAAGCTATACTTAGTTTTTAAAATCCAATAATCTGATAAGCAAGGTTACACAGATCATCCTTTGAAAATGTTTTGCTGCAAATAAGACAGACAGCATTTTTTTAGAAGATGAAAATTCTGACATCAATAAAAAATATTTACATACTTCTTTATGTCCTTTGGGACATCTTTCACTGTAGGGTGAGATTTGCCTCTGCCTTCCTATCCTGCAGGAACATGAAGACCTGGCTCTGCCAGGTAGGACTAGAAGTCAGCAAACAGGCCATTTTCGGCTCTGGAGACCTCCGAGGCGATGGGGAAGGCTGTTTTTGCCCTCCCCAGGCTCCTAGAAAGGCTCTGGAGCCTAGGGAGAGTAAAAAACAGGCCAACCAAGCCTACTGTGCCATTGAGTGCCAAAAGCGTGGGGAGCATGGGGGGGGGGCCTGCGCGCAGTGCATTGAATTATGGGTGTGGGTACATGCGTGCGCGCCCCCACCCACTCCTCCCACTTTTGGCATGCGACGGCAAAAAGGTTAGCCATCCCTGGACTAGGCAGAAGATGCACAGTTATAGTCTATGCTAATTTTCTAAAGAATGAATGCTTCTCAGATTAACCAGGATTAGCCACTGCATAAAGCAAGCTATTTGTCTAATAAAGTATCCTTTTTTTGTAAAATTTTGTAAATTTTCACTTTTCCCTTTTCTTTCTGTCGCCAGATAGTTACTCTCCCCCCCCCCCGTTCGTTACAATAGTCATCCAAGGTCTTCCTTCCTTTCTTCTTCTCTCTCTTTACTCATTCTGCTAAAAGTAAGAAAAAAACCCTCTCTTGGTATGGTTGTGATTGTGTGCTTGATATATGTAGACAGGGTTACATTAATTTTATAAATAGGTTGCCTTAATATAGAAGTATTAATTTTAATGAGTACTTTTTATATTAATTAATATTATTCTTTTGTCCTGATATGTGTGTGTGTGTGTGTGTGTGTGTGTGTGTGTGTGTGGAGAGAGAGAGAGAGAGAGAGAGAGAGAGAGAGAGAGAGAGGGAGAGGGAGAGGGAGAGGGAGAGGGGGAGAGAGAGAGAGAGAGAGAGAGAGAGAGAGAGAGAGAGAGAGAGAGAGAGAGAGAGAGAGAGATGTAGATATTGTGTACACACATACACATTTTTTTTAAATTTTGATTTATATGCTGCCCTTCTCCGGAGACTCAGGGCGACTTACAATGCGTTAAGCAATAGCCTTCATACTTTTGTATATTTATACAAAGTCAGCTTATTGCCCCCACAAACTGGGTCCTCAATTTACCTACCTTAGAAAGGATGGAAGGCTGAGTCAACCTTGAGCCTGGTGAGATTCGAACTTGCAGTAATTGCAGGCAGCAGATGTAAGTGGATGTTAATTAGTCTGCTGAGCCACCAGAGCTCACATACACACACATATATTTATTAGTTGCACACTTTTCCTGTTAAGGGATATTTTCTTAAATTCAAGATCCCCTTTATTTCAGATAAGCACATTATAATGGTTCAGAGCAGTGGTGAAATGTAAAATTTGTTACTACCGATTCTGTGGGCGTGGCTTGGTGGGAGGGTAATGTGACTGGGTGGGCCTGACCAAAGAGGTTGCAGAAAAAAATGCTTTTAGAAGCCTCTGACAATCAGGCAACTCAGCTGGGATCATCAGAGGCTTTTAAAGGCATTTTTTTCTCTATGGCTGAAGAGGTTGCAGAAAAAATTGCTTTTAAAAGCCTCTGATGATCCCAGCTGAGCTGCGCGATCATCAGAGGCTTTTTAAAAAACTTTTTAAAGCATTTTTTCGGCCAAGAAGGTTGTAGAAAAAAATGCTTTTAAAAGTTAAAAAAAAAAAGTCTCTGATGATCGTGCGGCTCAGCTGGGCATAGGGGGGCAGGGATTTTTGCTATTGGTTCTCCGAACCACTCGCTGCCATCGCTATCGGATCAGGTGATCCAGTCTGAACCAGGAGCATTTTACCCCTGGTTCAGAGGAGCAGATACTTTACAAAACCCATTTTCAAATAATACCAGCAACAAAAGCAACAACAAAACAAAGCATTAGTAAATAGAAATCTTGAATAGATAGCATTTTTTCCTGTAGAGGTCCTTGAGCTAATTTTTTTCTGGCAGAGAAAAATAAACAGCTGTTTTGGGGAAAACAAGAAATCTCCCAATATATTGTTACAGGATGTAACAGATAAAAATTGGATTTAGGGATTGATCCAAACTTAACACTCCTGTTTTTGCATTCCCTAAATTCATCTCTGTTTCCAGATGACAACAAGGATTTATTTTTTTGTTTTGTTTTGCACACTACTTAAACCTCAGGAGTTTATAGAATAAACTATAATAGAATCCAGATTTAAAACCAAAAATATTAAAACAGGAACAACTTCAATAATCAAAAGCCTGTTGAGAAAAAAGTGTTTTAAAGGCTTTTTTTAAAAGCAAGAAGGAAGATAGCCCCTTCAACAAAACAAAGAGGACATTCCAAAGACATTGAATCTGAAAACAAAGATATAGTTTACGCCAGAGGCAAGCAAACCTTCACAGAACAGAGGCTGCTTTTTTTTCTTTTTTAAAGTGTTTTGGTCCTGAGAACTGGAATGGTGAAGTGAGTATGTAAAATGAAGTAGAGAGGACCGCATCATATAAAATAGGTGAGATTATTCTGCTTATTTTTAGCTTCACAAAGAAGAAGATTTTAAAAACATGTTCAGTGTTTAAAACATCTCCAATGTTTAAAATATGTTCAGTTATAATTATATTGTAAGGTTTAAGCAATTATTTACTTTGTTATTAATATTTGAGTGGTGATGTCAGAGTGGAATCTGGTGTCTAAAAAACCCAGCAATTTGATAATCACATATACCATATTTTTTTGGACTATAAGACACACCTAAATTTACAGAAGGAAAACAAGAAAAAAATAGTTTTTGGCCTCCGTGTGTCGGATTTTCACCCTCCTCGGCCTCTAAAAGCATTCTGTGGTGTTCCAAAAGGCCGGTTTTCGCCAAAAATGGCCCTGTTTTTGGGCTCCCACGCCCCATGCGCATCATGTTTTCCCCCTCTCAGCCCCCAGAAGCACTCTGCAGTGCTCCACATGGCCGTTTTTGAGAAAAATGTGTGCTTATTGGGGGAGGGTGAAAACACGATGCGCAAAGGGATCGGGAGGCCAAAAATGCCCGTATTCAGTCTATAAGATGCACCTAAATTTTCACCCACTTTTAGGTGGTGAAAATATGCATCTTATACTCCGAAAAATACAAGTAGTCTGTTTTGATTATAGTATTCCATAAACTCAGAATTTCCTTATTGAGATATATTAACTGAAACTTCAATTCTATTGAAACAGGATATAAGATAAATAACTGAAAAGCCCAAAAGGAGGTGTAATATGCAATATTAATTATTCAGTCCAACAATTGTCACTGAAACTTGCTCTGTGCACTTATGTCCTATTTGTTCACATTTATGATGCTTGAAGTGCCTTGAGGTCACATGATCATAATTTGCAATTTTCTAGCTGACTTTCTACAAGCAAAATCAACTGGATCATCTAGATTTACTTAATGATCCCAGAGATTTGCTTAACAACTGTGATAAAAATGGTTGTAAAATCAGATCTGCCACATGATACCTTGCTTAATGACCTTATTGCTTAATGACTGAAATTCCGGTCCCAAATTTGTTACCTTGCCAATAAGACAAGGACTATGAAAAGTCTTCAGAAAATGGAGAAAATCCATCCATCCAGGTACATATATGGTGCACTGAAGTAGACTCCATAAAACAATTCCCAATGAACCACAGAGTTTGTTTTGCTTGTGCGAATAACTCAGGTCTATGCATATGCCACTGTCTCATGCAATTATATTCTTACCCAGGTAACAAAAATCAGCACCAGAAAAGATATTATTACTTTTATGGAAATCGCAAATACTTTTTGTTGCATAATGTTTTCTCCTTCTGATTCTCATGTCCCCATTTTTGAGTTTCCACAGGGCACTCTTTTTAACACTTCTGGTTTTATTTAAAAAGGGAGATCCCAATGGAGATTTTTTTTCATAACAAATGGCAATTAATAAATTTGAACAGATAAATTCAGATTTAGCCTAAGATAATTTTGCATTTGTAAAGTGTATGCCATTGCGTTTATACAATAAATATGGGCATTTTATAAGAAATCTCTTTTATGTTTTCAAAACTTAAGAGTGGCATTCAAAATTCATTAAACAAGGTGTCTAGAGGGCTGCCATTTATTTTTTTAAAAATGCAAGGAATTACAAGAGAGATATGTGGATTGGAAAACAGAGTAAACATGCTTCTCAAAATGACTGCATTTGATTTGACATTACATTCTGAGAGCCAGGACAACAAGAAAAAAAAATCCCATAAATTATATCACCATCATGGTGGGCTTTAGAAAGGTTAAATAATAAATTCTAGCTCCCATATAAAATAGAAGCAGAGAGTAAACCAATATCACATATTTAATATACATAAGAATATCAGCTGACCGCTTACCAGACAGTTTACCATACCTTTTTAGAATCATTTACCATTTAAGAAAAAGTGGAACCCTCTAATCTTTCATTTAAATGCAAATTCTATTCTGCTCTTGATTTTCTGGAGAATGCCAACTCAACCTTATTTAAACTCACTGGACATATACTAAGATAGATTCTTCCAGTCAATTGCTCAATTATAAATTCTTCTGCAAGATCAAGCATTAATATTTAATCGAGATTCATATAAAGCAGGCATACTCATTCTTTTCCTGCTAGGAATTTAACCTGAGTTTCTCAAAGATCTTAAGGGTGTCACAAAACAATGGAGAAAGAGAGAAGGAAATATTTGAAGGGACACAGGACTTTCAAAACAAGCTGAAGCCTTTTATACACAGTACATAAGCATTGCAGCCTGTTTAATAAAGGGGCAGATATCTATGGAAAGGTAAATAATTCGTATGGAATACAAAAAACTTTCCTGCTAAAAATATTCTATATATTTTCCATGACATACCTTAACAAAGAGGAAATACCAGAAGAAATATCTACAGTTACTGTTTAGAGTGAAACATAAAATTCTTAAATAATGAGATGGGGAAACTTCAGAATCCAAACATTTTGCTCTCTATTTGTCACGGTTAAAGTAAATGAGCTATTATTATACATAATACATAGTAATTCACAGGAAAAACATGTTGGTTAGGAAGTGGTCTGATTCATTGGAAGAGGAATAAAATTATCCTACAGTGGAGTGGGGTGGGAGTTTTTGGTTCCTAATTCTTTTTACCAAAATCTTCACTTTAAACAAGTGTATAGCTATGCTGAACTGGCAGAGATTTCCTTCTTCACCAGTATAAAAACAGTCAACAGACTTCTTCCTTTACATCCTTCAGCTGCAAGAAAGGTAATTTATCAGCCATCTTTAACAACAGCAAAAATGTAAAACAGCCTGGTAATCTTTTGCCTAACTTAATTTTTCTGTCCTTCTCCTTCTATTTCTTTGCCTTAGCTTCAAACCACAGACTGGCTGACAGCCCATCTTCAACCACTAAAGCCACCATCAGGTTTGGAAGCAAACTTCTGACATCTTGTGGTAAAGAATAGATTCTGGACTAATCTGATTTGTTGAGTGCTGTGAAATGGTTGGGTTTATTGTACTGTATCTATCACTAAACAAAGAATAAGCCTGGTAAACACACTTATCAAATCAGGCAGTTTTATTATAATGAGATCAGGGACAATGGCGTCTAGATAATGGGTATCCTGGGCAAGGCACATTTTGATTCAGATGAGAAAGAGCATAAATTCCAAGTCAGCACAGAATCAATCCATCTCTGGTAAGCACTCTAACTTCTGAGAATCTATTGTACTGAACTGAATGTACTCTTTCCATTAGCACTATTGTTTATGTTTCTAGTTTAGGTAAGCACTAATAGTATTTCTATATAGCTCTGTTGTTGTGGTAGTAGTTGTAATTAATATTATTACTTAAATGTATGTTTATGTTAAGACTGGAAGCTTCTATATCTGAAAGAAATAATTTCATGGATAGAGAACTTTAATTGACTATCGAAGCCAGGATAGCAGGATATCTTAAACTATAGTATTTATAGTTTAGTATAAATACCAATATTTATACTAAAGTAGCAAGGCAAGGGCAAAATGGGAAAATGCTAAACTTACATATTCATTAAACAATGCTTAATCTACAATTAAGTCAATAATGTAAATTCTTGCTTTATTACTTATTATATTAAAAGTCCAAATTGTTTGATTTGCTGGCTACAATAAATATTTGGGTGTTTATTAATTTTATGCAACTTTGTTTATTGTATACATTTGTAATCTTAATGATTTTAAAATCAAAAGTAAGTACGTTGTTATAATTAGATCTTAGCGTCAAAGTTTTACAATTCTGTATTAGTAATCCTTTTAAGAATATAGGTTTGGTTTTAGGGAGATGAAAGGGAGCAGTGAATGATTAATGGAGAGAAAAATAGCCCTAAACAAAGGGAAATCTTGGTAAAGAATCTCAAAATAAACTTATCTTTATTTTGTTCGGCATAAAATACAAATAGAGTATCTGAAAAGCTTTCAAGAGTTGCTTATTCTACTCTACAACAGTTAATAATTTTCTCAATATTGCCCAATATTTAAATTATTCTGAAATAATTGGTATTAATCTGTTGTTTTATATCTTTAAATTCTATTTCCTGTAATTTCAAGTAGCATGCCAGAGAATTCCTAATGTCATGAAATCTATGAGATGACAATATAGGTAGTCTTCAACTTATGATCATATTTGAGCCCAAAATAAATGTTTTTAGGTGAAAAATTTTGTTACATGAGTCTTGCCCAATTTATGACTTTTCTTGCCAGAGTTTTTAAATGAATCACTGTAGTTGTTAAATTAGCAACACGGTTGTTAAGTGAATCTGTTTTCCCATTGATTTTGCTTGTCAGAAGGTTGCAGAAGGTGATCACATGACCCCAGGCCACTGCAATAGTCATAAATGTGAATCAGTTGTCGAGCATCCAAATGTAAATCATGTGACAATGGGGATGCTGCCATAGTCACAAGTGTGAAAAATGGTCATAAGTAACTTTTTTCAATGCCATTGTAATTTAAAATGGTCACTAAGCAATTCTTATACCTAGAATAGTAATACTGGATTATGGGTGAAATACATATTGACTAACTGCATGTTTTTATTAGACATAGGCAGATACTACCTATTAGTTTTGGATTATTTTGTTCAAAACTCCTATTTTTCTTTTATTAGAGTCTTCTAACCATGTCTTCTAGTTACGCTTCTCTAGTGTACAGTTCCAAAAACCACAGGCCACTTCCAAGACCATGTACACTGCCAATAACATTTGGTTTGACCAGAGTGCTAATGTCCACTCACTCTCTTTCCATTGGTGGTCAACCATAAGATTCACCACTTCCTGCCATTCAAAAATTAACAACATAGAAATAGTACTGTCACAGTTCTATTCAAGACTGACTGCATTTAAGAGCAGGCTTCTACATACAATATACTATATTATTATACACTGATTAAATGATACCCATAGAAGTTTAAAACATCTGTTTTAAACTTCTCTTCAACGCCCCTTTTAATCCTATTGAGAAATGATCTATCAAGCATATTTGACCTAAAGGAAGGTGAAATGAGGCGGGGGGAGAAGAGGAGTATACTTTTTCTACATCTCTAGGGTGCAGGTAAGGGACAGAAATTCTTACTGCAATGAGTAAACCATTCTATACAGTCTTGCCTACAAAGAAAAGAAAAGCATACCTATAAAAGCTCAGTATTTCCATTCTGATGAGATTAAAGATTATGTATGACTGGTAAACTGGATCGGAGCTTATTTAACAGTTTTCTTTAAGAGATTTTAAAAAAAACTATATATAGTTTAAGAAAATATGTGTGGGTTGGACCAATGAAAATGTTATCAGGCCTTAAAGATTCTGGGCCTGATTCTCAAGTAAAATGATTGTGGAAAGCTTGAAGATATGTAGAGAGCATGAAATACTGGTACTGTCTCAATTACCTTTTATTGTTATAACCAGCTATGCTCTTGAATTTTTTTCTACACCTGGTTGTACTGGGATTATGCATGCAGATACACATTTTTATCACTAATCACATTTTACTTCTTCAGTATTTTTTGTAATTAAAATGTACTGGCTTTTTAAAAGATAGTTGGATGCTTTTTTCCCCTCAGAATGCCTATCTCAATTTTTCCCCCAAAATGTTTTTTATTTACTTAGTATTTATACAAACAATATAAAAATACAATTCGCAACAAATGAATTGATACGGAATCCAGCTAAATATGTACAACTTATAGTGGCAATTTCATATGCTACTTTATTTTACCAGCTATCTCTTGCTGAACACATTACTTCCAATAAATTCTTAGTTCCTTTCTTAAAAAGATTCTGGATACCAGTAGGCTGACATTAACCACTACTCATAAGCTTGTTTAAGTTATGGTTGTCAGAAAGTTTGGATGAAAGAAAATGAAGAAAGGAACCCAATTTTCTTTATACTAAGTCTACTTATTTATGCAAATTAGAAAAAGCTTAATTTATCTTCCTTAATGCATTGTGGACAAATATGTTAAAATACTTTTATTTGCCAATTAGCAATTAGTCTAATTTTAAAATTGGAGAACAGTGTCAATGAATCTTTGAATATTTAAACTTATTTAGTCTTATCAGTCTAAAATAGCAATATAGTTAATACATTACTTGAACCCACAAAAATATTATTCTGGAAGAATTTCTTTTGGCTTCTCCAGATTCAAAACATCAGATTGATCTGAGACATTTAAAAGCAGGCATTTTAATTTATTGATCAATCAACAATATTATTACCAAGCCTCTATCTAACATATTAATCAAGGGCTGAAAAATGATAATTAGATTATCAAGCAAACAAAAACATTCCCTTGTAGACTTGTTATTAAAACGGACGTTGCTTACCTGAACGTCCCTTCTCGACGCGCAGCTGGAGAATCCAAAGCTTCGGGTTGTTCAGTAGTTGGATAGCCTACACTGAGTGTGTTCCTTTAAGAGATTTCTCTTCAGACACGCCCACTTGCTCAACAGAGTCCCAGTTTTGTTCACGAAGTAAGGAGCAGTAGAGCGTAAGAAAGGAATGTTCAGCAGCCAAGCTGGGTGGGTTGGATTCTCCAGCTGCGCGTCGAGAAGGGACGTTCAGGTAAGCAACGTCCGTTCTCCAACGCGCAGCTTGGAGAATCCAAAGCTTCGGGATTTACCCAAGCAAGTTCAGACAGGGAGGGAAACTGGCTGCTGCACGTCGTCTGAAGAGTTGCAAACAGCTTGGAGCACTCGGCGGCCGAAGGATGCCTCCGCCGAGGCGAAGGAGTCCACCTTGTAGTGCCTGATGAAGGGATTTAAGGATGACCAGGTAGCCGCTCTGCAGATGTCAGAGACAGGGGCATTAGTGGCCCAGGCGGCCGTTGTGGCGGCGCTCCTGGTAGAGTGTGGAAGAATCCTCTGCGGAACCGGTCTGTTCCGAGCTGAGTAAGCCCTGGAGATGCAGGATTTAATCCATCTCCCAATTGTTGTTGAAGAAACCTTCCGGCCCATTGAAGCGGGCAGAAAGGAAATGAAGAGCGATTCTGATCTTCGGAAATGCTCCGTTCGTTTAATATATCTGTGCAGGGCTCGGCGTACATCTAAGAGGTGCCAGTCTGCTTCCCGAGGATGACGAGGTTCGGGGCAGAAGTCCGGTAGGATCAATTCCTGGGCTCGATGGAATGAGGAATTGACTTTTGGTAGGAACGAGGGGTCTAATCTTAGTACCACGCGATTTGTGTGGAAGACGCAGAGGTCGCTTCTCACGGACAGGGCCGCGAGTTCAGATATACGACGAGCCGAAGTTATTGCGACCAGAAACGCCACCTTAAGCGTCAGAAAGCAGAGGCGGATGGAAGCGAGGGGCTCAAATGGAGGGTGCATGAGGGCCTGAAGGACCAGAGTCAAATCCCAGGTCGGGTAGCGATGTATAACCGGTGGGCGCAGGTTAGATGCCCCTCGAAGAAAGTCACGAATCGTAGGGTCTTGAGAGAGAGGAAGTGTTGCCGAAGCCGAAAGTACAGTACTCAGTGCAGCGACCTGGCGACGAAGGGTGTTAGGTGCAAGGTGCCTGTCCATGCCCTCCTGAAGGAATCCCAACACTTCAGGAACGGAAGCAGACGTTGGATCCAGATGGGATTTAGCGCACCAGGAACAGAAGGCAACCCAGGTTGCGTTGTAAATTCGGCACGTTGATGGCCGTCTTGACGCCTGAATTGTGGGAATCGCATTGCTAGGTACGTTGACTCTCCTTAGCAAGATCCTCTCAAACGCCAGGCGGTCAATTGCAACCACTGCGGATCTGGGTGCAGAATGACCCCCTGGCTGAGGACGACCCTGTCCCCTGGAATCCGCCATGGCCGTGTCACCGACAGTCCTATCAGATCCGCAAACCAGGACCTCTGAGGCCAATGGGGTGCGACCAGAACGACGTCGGCCCTGTCTGCTATTATCCTGCGGATCAGACGAGGCAGGAGTGGTAGAGGGGGAAAGGCATAGAGGAGACCCCTGGGCCAGGGAGAGGCGAGGGCGTCGACTCCCTCCGCCTGAGGGCACTGGTACCGGGTGAAGAACCTGGGAAGGTGAGTGTTGTCGCGGCTGGCAAATAGATCGACTAGAGGCATGCCGAATCTGCGAACTATCTCGACGAACAGATCCGGGTGAAGACGCCACTCGGTGTGGTCCAGGTGTTGCCTGCTGAGCCAGTCCGCTGTGATGTTCGTGGTCCCGGCGATGTGCTCCGCGACGAGGGACAAGAGATGCGTCTCCGCCCAGATCAGAAGCAAGGTCGCTTCCTCCATCAGCGGGCCTGAACGGGTCCCCCCCTGGCGATTCACGTGCGCCTTCGCTGTTACATTGTCCGTGCGTATTAGGACATGGTGCCCCGACACAATCTGCTGGAATCGTTGGAGGGAAAGGCGGATCGCCCGGAGCTCCAACCAGTTGATCCCTTTGAGACTCTCCTCTGTTGACCATGTACCCTGGGCGACGTGAGAGAGAAGATGACCTCCCCATCCCGTCAGGCTGGCGTCCGTTGTCACTACCAGTCGCTGCAGGTTTTGGAAGTGGCAGCCCTGCTGTATACTCTGGGAGGACCACCAGAGGAGAGACCCTGAGACCTCCGGCGGGAGGGCTACTTGCGCGGAAGAGTTGCTTTTCCTGGCCCTCTGAAAGGGGAGAAGGAACCACTGGAGCTGGCGGGAGTGAAACCTCGCCCAAGGGACGACGGACAGGCAGGATATCATTTTGCCGAGCAGGCGGGACAGGAGCAGCAAGGTCACCCTTCGCGAGGAAAGGACCTGAAGGGCTAATGACTGGAGACTGGAGCATCGGTCCGGTGACAGGAACACCTGGCCCTTTACTGAGTCTATTACTGTCCCGAGGTGAAGAATACGAGTAGTGGGCTGCAACTGGCTTTTCGGGATGTTGAGGGAGAAGCCATGATGATGAAGGCAGCGACACACCACTTCCAGGTCTCGAGAGGCCCGGACCGGGGAGGGGGAGAGCACTAGAATATCGTCCAAGTAGCAGTGGAGCCGTACCGGATGTTGACGAAGATGGGCCGCCACTGCTGCTAGGAGCTTCGTAAAGGTCCTTGGGGCGGAGGAGAGGCCGAAGGGCATTGCTCTGTATTGGTAATGCCTGTTGTTGTAAGCAAAGCGTAGGAAACGACGATGGGACAGTCGTATGGGTACGTGGAGATACGCTTCTTTCAAATCGATAGACGTCATCCAGTCCGTTGGTCGAATGGAAGCCAGAATCGATCGGAGGGACTCCATTTTGAACTGATGGTATACGATAAATTCGTTCAGCCTCTTGAGGTCTAGGATGCCCCTGTGACCCCCGGACGATTTGGGGACCAGGAAGAAAATTGAATAGAAGCCGGTCCCGCGATGATGGTGGGGAACCGGTTCGATGGCTTGGATTTGAAGCAGGTGATGTATTTCTGCCTCCATGAGCTGGCGCTTGTCCAGGTTGGGAGAAATAGGGCATTGGACAAAGTGTGAGGGAGGTCTGGAGCGAAACTCCAGGGTAAGGCCCAGACGAATTGTCTGGAGCACCCAGGCGTCCGTTGTCAAGATCTCCCACTGGGGAAGAAAATGAGACAGACGGCCGCCAATGGGAAGATGGATGTAGTCACTTCCCTCTTCTAAAGGTACGGGAGCCCGTACCTCGAAAAGGCCGTTTGGGCGCTGGGGCCTTTCGACCACGGTCTCTGAAGGCGGGTCTATCGAAGGAACGGTCGAATCCTTGAGAATAGGGCCTTGAGGAGAAGGACCCAGAAGGTCCGGCGTCATTCCGAAAGGGCTGCCTGGTGGAGTAGGACGATGTTTTACGGTCTGCCCTTTTATAAGAGGATGGCATTACCTTCCGTTTATCCTTGTCCTCGACAAGGATGGGGTCTAAGGCGTCACCAAAAAGACGGGAACCTTTATACGGAGTTGAAGCGAGGCGCCATCGAGACTTGGCATCAGCTCTCCAATTCTTAAGCCATAATAAACGGCGAGATGTGACGGACGACACCAGGGCGCGCGAGGCGAACTTCGCGGCATTGAGCGAGGCGTCAGCCGTATATTCAGTAGCCGCCACCAGTTTGTTGACATCTTGGCGGAGTCGAGAATCTGCAGAGGGAAGGCGCTCCTGAAGTTGGCGGAGCCAGATTAAGCAGGCACGGCTGAAGAAAGAAGCCGAGGTGGCTGCCTTGACCGCCCAGGCAGCCGCATTGTGTGTACGCCGGAAGGTAAACTCTGCTTTCCTATCTTCAGAGCGCAAACCGTCGGCGACATCGTTGGAAATCACAGAGGAAGCTGTTAGATTGGCCACAGGTGTGTCTACAGTTGGCAACTGAAGAAGGTCCTGGAGACTAGGCGCCGAACAATAAAGTTTCTTGTCTAGCCCCGAAG
Organism: Pantherophis guttatus; assembly: GCF_059756535.1. NCBI lineage: Eukaryota > Metazoa > Chordata > Lepidosauria > Squamata > Colubridae > Pantherophis > Pantherophis guttatus. The sequence goes on from NC_142066.1 coordinate 132,578,553, forward strand.
GAGCGGGCAAGGAGGAAGGCGTGGACCAGGATCGTTGGACCACCTCAGAAAAGAGCTGTGGACACGGAATAAAGTCCGCTTTCGCCTTAGGTGCCGTAAACAAGGCCTCGTGTTGTTGAGAGGGACCAGGCTGATCCACCTGAGGGGCTGGGTCTGCCATATTTGTGGCCAACTTTGCCTTGTGCAGGAGCGACTTAAATAACGAGGGTCTAAAAAGTCCAGAAAAGGCTGGCTGTTCTGGTGGCATATCTGTATCATCGGATAGTTCCATATCCGATGGGTCAGCCTCTCCCTCCTCCGGGGACGACTCCCCACCTTGTCCATAGTCCGACTGAGGACCGGACCCCAGGCTCCTAGGTTGGTACTGGATAGGGACCGGTTGCGAGTCCCGGGCCAGAGGCGGAGGAGGAGGAAAACGTGGCTGAGTCCAAACCCCATACGGTGCTGCCTGCCGAGAAGTTGCTGCCAGGGTCCGGGTAACGGTGTCAGATATGACCTGCTGAATGTCATACTGAAAGGGCGGGTGGGCCGACTCCGTGGCACGCAATCCCGCAGCCGTGGGGGTAAAGGTTGCCTCCGGCTGAGGCCGTCGAGAAAGGGAGGCGTTGCACGAAAGGTCCACTGGTTCCATGTAATGAGTCGGAATCGCCTCAGTGAAAACTTCCATGACCGGTGTCTGATGTAACGACCGTTGAGGTTGTTGCGCAGCTTGATGGATGGGTTGGACAGAAACTTCAGCCACAGGAGAGAGTGGGGCCGGTAAGTGCGAGAATGCAGCCTGGGTTGACTGGCTGCGCGCCTTCTCAAACTGATGCTCCAAGGCCTTGTGCCTCCTGGAGGCATCCTTGTCCGCAGCTGATGAACGTTTGGTCTTTTTAGGGAATGGAGCAGCAGACGAAGACGAATGTGCTGAGCGTTTCCGTGACCTTTTGCGTTGCTTGGTCTGTTCGTGAGGGCGCTCTGGGGAGCTATTGTTGTCCTCTAGTTCTGATGAGAGATCACGTTCCGCCATGTTAGGACCTTTGTTTCCTTCCTTTATTAATATTATTATTAATTTAATGTGTTTTTTTTTTTTTTTTTTATATAGGATGAAGATGAAGTTCAGGTAAGTATCTTATATTTTTATGGTTATATAGATATTTACAGATTTTTTTTTTAAACAGGAAAACAACTGAGGATTAACAGAGATGAATGTTCCGAGCCAAAGGCTGACAGGTAAGTCCAGGAGAAGAAGGGGGGGGTTGAGGATCAGAGAGAAAAAACTAGCCGATTGCTCCACAGAGACAAGCTAGTTTACCACAGCAATGCCAGCAGATAAGAGGATTGGCCTCTATGAGCTAATTGCGCCTGCGCGGAGCGGTTGCTAGGCAGAATCCACAACCGTTGCAGTCACTTTCCTTTAAGGCCAGGGCAATGGCGCTAGGCAAGGCTACAGGCAGAGGGGAACAACGTGGACAGGAGGGTTCCTCCTATAAGTCCTCCTTAAGGGGCACTCAAACAAGCCAGGCAAGGAAAGTCCAGTCTGTGAGGAAGGCTTGTGGGGGGAGGAGAACAACAAGCGCGAGCTGTCAGTGAGCGCAGCTCCCAGCGCTGAGGCAGCTAAAAATGGCGCGCTATTTTTAAACTGTTCAAGCGCCGCCGCCGACAAGCCCCTGAAGAGTTGGAATGCAGCCAAGACACACGGGAGTTCGTTGACGACTCAAAAGCGCTTCCCGGGCTGGGCAGAGGCAGGAGAGCGCTCCGGCGATCCAGGGACGCTTGAGGGGCGCTCCGGCGTTCGAGGGGCGCTCCGATGGTCTAACGACTGTGGGGGGGGGGGCCCGCGCAGATGCCTCTGCGATAGAAACAGCGTGCGATCACTCAGAAGTGATCCCGACGCTAGAGCAGCCTCACAACGAAGAGGAGAGAGAGACGCCGCTGAGAGCAGGGCGTCAATCTCCAGCCGCCAACTTTAAATTGTCCAAAAAACTGCGAGGGTGGTATAGCCGGCAGGCCGGGAAACCGACCAACAGGCCTGCGGCTGTTCAGCGGCGTTGAGGAATTGATAATTAGCCGGGCTTCAGAGTTATTGAACAGCCTGCCTGAGGCAGCAGGCAGACTCACCCCCGGCAGTAATTAGCGAAGAGCAGAGAAGAAATAATGTGGAAAAAAATACTTGAAGAATCCAAAGCTTCTGGAACTAGTTTAGTAGTATAACAGAGAAATTTTCAGACAGTGTCACAGGCTCAACTGAGTGAACTAAACTGGGACTCTGTTGAGCAAGTGGGCGTGTCTGAAGAGAAATCTCTTAAAGGAACACACTCAGTGTAGGCTATCCAACTACTGAACAACCCGAAGCTTTGGATTCTCCAAGCTGCGCGTTGGAGAATGTCATCACCTTTGGTTTATCATTATACAGCACTGAAAAAAACTAAGTTATCATTATGTACTGTAAAATTCAACCAAATTTCATGGGCTGGAAAACAAACTAAGCAAATTATATTGTTTTAATATATAGCCTCATATGAGTTGTAAACAGGCAGATGAATTGTAAATAAAATTCATCTGCATACACACATACAGAGGGGGAGAAAAAGAGGAAGTGACGGGGAAAACAAGAGGGATAGGAGAGGGAGAGAGGGGAGAGAGAGGGAAGGAGGGAGAGGGAGATTAAATGCTTATATGAGCCAGTTTGGTGTAACGGTTAAACCAAACGGCTAGAAACTGGGAGTTATAGTTCCACTATAAGCACAAAGCCTGTTGGGTGATTCTGAGCCAGTCTCAGACCTAGCATTGGCACTGGCACTGGCAAACCAATTCCCAAAAAATCTTGCCAAAAAAACTGTAGAGTCTAATCCAGAACTCAAAGACACCTCCCTATATATACTATAAATGCGACAAATTCAAGTTGCCTGCAAGTAATTCCTGTAGAGATCATAAATATTCTGAATGGTATAATTCAGTAAGAAATTTAGGCACAAGTATAGAACCCAGGAGACTGGGAATTCTAGTCCTACTTTAGGCACAAAGGCAGTGGGATGATACTCTCTTTCAGCTCTAGGAAGTAAACCAGGGCAACACTTCTGAACTCTTTCCAAGAAAAATTCAGGAATTTGTCCAGACAATCCCTGTAACCTAAAGTTATGTGCACATGCGCGTGCACACACACACACACACTTATTTAATGACAATCTATACAATAACATTGCTTGATAACTGTGGATCATGTATGGGAACATATTTGGTGCCTTTAAAAATGTAATACCTCTTTTATTCAATGGTTCTTATACATCATTTCTACAGAAAAATATAATTGTGTTAAGACTAATGTATATACACCCCCGACTCCTTGTGGGAGGCAACTTAGTACCCTATGTATCAATTCCACATTGCTAATCTATAACAGATTTATTATAGATAATCATGTCAGAGTCAATTCTAATGGCGTATTGCTAGTACATCAGAGAAGCTGGCATCCATGTGCTTCAAAATAAGGTCAAACTATGCTAGATATTATTGGATGGTGCTGTAAAAATACTGCAGTTTAATTTAAAACGACCTAAAGTAATAGCAGCTTTGTAATGAGGTCGTGCTTGCTAGGTTTATTTTTGTTTCTTACTAATATCCAATTAGAATATTACTATTGGAAAAGAGAAACAGAATGCCATCTTACAGTTTTCATTATCCCCTTTTTTCATGTATTTATTTGGTCAGAAAACTGATGCCCTGCCTTTGGACTAAATAATCCTTAAAATAGTTTGCAGTGATTGGCAATAACAATAGAAATTAATGAATAGAATTAATGAATTTCCTTGCTGTGCAAAACAATCATACAATTTCAGAAAGTTGTTAAATCTCAAACTAAATGCAAGAAATTAATATTTCCAACTTCTTAACCAGTAAAGATGCTGTCATATTCTTTTTGCTTTGTTTGGGATTTTTTGCATCAGACTAAGGTTCTTCTTCTACATTGCAAGCTTGACCCTAAAACTTTTCATCAATTGTTTATTGACATAAAATCAATTTTTCCCTTTGCCATATTTAGCTGGTTACTAGCTTGGTTTTTGGATTTTTCCCCTTCTTCATTGAGAAGCATTTCTAATTATATTTTTGTATCACAATTTTCAAGGGAAGATATTCACATTCTTGCAATTGTTACAGTACATTTGAGATAGACCTTTTCTTCACAATGGCACGAGGCAACTTGGTTTAGGAGAGAAATGGGGTCAGCTCATATGCACCTCCCTGCCATGCATGATGCTTCCATCCTTGTTTTCATGAACAAATTTTTCTCCTGCTTGTCACTGGCCAAGCATTGGCCAACCAGCAACCAAAGACCATCATTCAAGCATACCTGATGAGATAGCGTGGAATGTCTGTAGGATCCTTGATGTTCTCTGAGCTTGGTTGCTTTCTTGCAGTCATTTAATTACCCAAACTAGGTAACATCATCAGTGCTACGGATGATACACTTACGTATTAGCACTGATGATGTTTGGGTAATGAAATATCTGCAAGAAAACAATTAAGCTCAGAGAACATCATGGATCCCTCATTTCTTGGCCTGATCTCTTCCCTTTTTAAATACGTAAATTTTAATCTGTTTTTAAATTATTGGGGTATTTTAATTTGTCTGGGCCAAATAATTTAATTTGATTTTATCGGGTTTTTAAATTTTGTGTATTTATGTATTTTATGGTTGGCTGTTCACCGCCCTGAGTCCTTCGGGAGTAGGGCGGTATACAAATCAAATAAACTATAAACTAAACTATAACTATTTCAACCCTAAGCTACAAATATTCTCCTTTAGTGGAATGTCTGCTTGCATATTCATTCACTGTTATTCCAGGTTGGCTAACAGTCTACATCTGGTTCAAGAAAAGAAAATGTGGGTTAGACCTATTTCCTGGAGTCATTTCTCTTTTCATTCTGAAGCATGTTCAGAATGTTTCAATTTAAGTCAAGAAGAGAAATCCAGGCCATTCAGCTGCCGACTGTGCATTCCATGGATGATACAATAATCCGCCTGGTTCTAACAGCAGCTGATACATCACTACCATCACTGTTCCTGATTTTCCATCTGTTCAACTTGTTCAGGGCAGCTGCATTAAAGGGAGAGGAAGAAGGAGGGGGAGAAGATGAGGAAACAACAACTTTTTGGGTCACTTCCCTTTCAAGAACAGGAGACTGTTAACCAATTACATAAGATCAGTTTTATGCAGCATACCTCATGGCAGTACGAGAAACAGAGAATTATGATAACAGCTCCATCAAAATCGCTGGATTATGTTCAAATGTAAACTTTGCCTACCATGGATGTTTTAATTAACCACTTAAAAAAAAACCAGAAGTCCTTAGCAGATTCTTTGGGATACAAGCCTCATAGACACATACACACATACACACATTAAATGATCTTAGAGCTGTCCTGTGCTTCCTGTATCTTAAACCCTAAACAATTTAACCATTATCTGCTCTGTTTAATTGACAATTATTTAATTTGCAGTTGTCTAGATCGATTTCACTTTACTTTGTTAATTAACAGCACACAAGCCAATTGGAAAAGAAAAGACTATATAAACAGAAGCCACAAACAATTTTGATGTATATGGTATTGACAGCAATGATGTGTTGGATGCTTCAACTTATTGTCCAGAAAATTTGAAAAATATTTTTTCTTCCTTTAATGAAACATCTGAACAGAGTACTGATTAAAAATTAAACATTTCTGATTAAAAAAAAAAACATTTTCAGAATGAAAATAAAATCAAATTTGAATTGGGGAAACAGATGGCATGATTCAATTTAGAAAGAATCAGAATAATAAAATTGAATTTTATAGCACTAGGATAACTAGGTTAGAACTTAAGCAAATACAGAGTCAATGTTTCAAAGGGACTTAGAAAGTAGATGTGGTATGGTGTAAACATGCATGTATGTATGCATATATACACATGCACACATACACACACTTACCTTACTTATAAGATAGTCTTCGACTTACGACCACAACTAAGCCCACATTTATGTTTCTAAGTGAGAAATTGGTTAAGTGTGTTTTGCCCCATTTTATGACCTTTCTTACCACAGTTGTTAAGTGAATCACTGCAGTTGATAAGTTAGTAACATGGCTGTTAAATGATTCTAGCTTCCCCATTGACTTTGCTTATCAGAAGATTGCACAAGGGAATTGCGTGAGCTTGGGACACTGCAACCATCATAAATATGAAGCAGTTGCTAAGCATTTGAATTGTGATCATGTGACCATGGGGATGCTGCCAAGATCATAATTGTGAAGAATGGCCACTTTTTTCAGTGGCGTTGTAACTTTGAATGGTCATTAAACGAACTCTTGTAAGTCAAGGATATCCACCCACCCACCCACCCCAAGAAAAGGCTTGATAGATAAAATGGGATAAAAATGTCAAATCCAGCCTAAAATCTGGTTGACTATGAGAGCAACTATGAGAGCAACCTAATTTAAACTGTCACATTTGGAACAGTTGATTTAGGAAATAATAAAATAGTAGTTGTAATTGTGTGTGTATGTGTGTGTAAAATTTTATTTTCAGGAACAGAAAGAACATTAAGTGTTTTTGTTTTATCTTAGACCAGTGTTTTCCATCCTTGGGCAGTAGTGATTTTTCTTTGGCTAGCAACACATGAGCTATTTGTTTATTTGTTTGTTTGTTTCTTTAGCTGCCCATCTGTTTAATTGAATAGTGCCCAATCAAAAATCCAAGCCTCCCATCACAATTACCCATCACAACAGGGACATTTAAGTTAACTTAAAAGATTGCTCCAGATACTAAAATGTATTCAGAAATCTTTCAAAGTATACCTGTGAAGAAAAAAATCAATTAAATTACCAATGGTAAGTGGTCATCAAAGTCTGAGTAGGCTTTCTTTTGAGTGATTGAGGATAATGGAAGAAAATTTTTGGAAAGACTGTCTTAGATGCTCTGACAACTTGACCAAGTTACATATATCAACGTGAGGATACTGGCTGTCATTTACTCCAAGCCCAATTTGCAATAATGTTTTGGTTTAAGAAAGGAAAAGGTATTAGATGCTTAGTAGAATAAAAAAACTCATATTGTAATCACATTAAATCAAAATGAATTAAGAAAGCAGACTAATGGTTCTATATGCATATTTAACAGATTGCAAGGCCAAAAGTATGTAAGCTAAAGTTATTTAGAAGCACAATTTTTTTTTATTTTTTTTAATGATAGGTCTGTGTTTCAGCTGATATGTGGTGACAATTAGGACTGCCCTTGTTGACTGCTCTCCTTTAGCTCACAAAATTACATTAACAAATAAATTACAGAAACTGTCAGCTTGCAATCTGTGAATCAACTTTTTTATTGGAAAGGAAATTGACAGGGCCATTATTAGTATCTATATAAATACATTGTAATGATTACAGATAAAACAATCCATTTACCCCAAAAGAAAGAATGAACTAGAAATAACTTACATATTTTATGTCCTCTATGGCACAATAGTATGCATGCTTTCATTAATTGTCTGCAACTTCATTTTTTCCTTGTGAGGATCAACAACTGATTTTTGGTACAGACCACTTATTCAAAGATTGGAATCAGTTTTTCCTTGTAAAGCACATGGCAATTTGTGTCATTTTATAGATCTCTGACATTTTTGTTTCTTCCAGAAACACCCAGCCAAAATACCAATGGCATTACTTCTAGTGAAAAGTCCAAAGGTCGTATGTTCTAATTTTCAATATGCTAAAACTAGTATAAACAACACTGAAAAAAATATTTCCCACTCATGAATGTGATTTTGAGGACAAACACAAATAAAGAATATTTCAAAGAGATTAGTCTTGACTAAAACAAAACAAAACAAAACCCTGTGGCATTACAAAAAGTGCTTCCACTTGGTTTTTTGCTGGCAGACCAACTCACTACATCAATAAATGTAGTGGGAAGACATCTGGTAAGGACCAAACTTTCAATAGCTTCAAAAGAATATGCCAACTATTCTTAACAGTTAACAAAACTGCAGTGACAGTCTGAATATGTGAACTTCATATGCCTTGGAGAGGCTTCTGAACTAATTCAGAATCAGGGTATCAAGACACATAGTGATGACTGCCAATGCAACACCAAGGACTTGCAAATCTTTCAGACTGGATACAAAAGTCACAAGCTCATTCCCAGGAGCATAGTTCCTCCCTGCAAATTACTAGGAAGACCAAGACAGTGGTACTGGTAGTGGTGATGGTGAAGAGAGGAAATATTCCTAAATCTTCAACAAAATACACATCAGTTGGCTGCAAAGAATTTCTTCATTTCAAAATACTTGTACAAGAAATCCTTGACTTTTGACCACTGAGCTCTAAATTTCCATTGCTAAGCCAAACCGTTGTTAAGTGAATTTTGCCCCATTTTAAATATCTTGCTACAGTTATTAAGTGAATCACTACCGTTGTTAAGTTAGCAACATGGATGTTAAGTTAACCTGATTTCCCCATTAACTTTGCCTGTTAGGTTTGCAAAAGGTGATAACATGACCCTGGGACAGTGATACTGCAACCATCATAAATACATGTCAGGAGCAAGTATCCAAATTTTGATCATATGACCATGGGCAGACTGCAAAGGTTGTATGAAAAACAGCCATAAATCACTTTCTCAATGCCATTGTATCTTTCAATGGTCACTAAATGAATGGTTGCAACTTGAGAACTCTATTGTTTTACTCTTTTATCATTTGAATAATATGTTACCTTTTATAGGAGGCTAATTTGCTGTCTGCAGTTTCCATATCTTTGCTCATTAATCAATTGGCAGTTTTGTGAACTTCATGAGGGTAAGGAACTCCCAATCCATAGACTATATAGACTCACAGCATTTCCCCAACTATCCTTTATCTTTTTTGCCTTTTTTGGAAGTCTTGTCTCCTCTTTTATTTTGATTCCTCTCTCAAATTTCATAATTGGAGTATCTATCTAATCAACTGTTGCAAAATCACACCTTCTGAACATTGCAGTCCAATAAAGCACAGTATGGTCTTTAATTATATCTAGGCCAGTCACTCAGAGAGAGAGAGATGGGCAGTCTCTAAATCTGATAAATAAATAAATGAAAATAAAGGCCAAGTGGTGAATAAATTAAAAAAACTGACAAAATCGCACAAGCCAATGATTGTATTAATAAAATCTTGTTTTCTGAAAAGGCAATGAGTGATGGCTTCAAACGTACCAATGTCTCTTTGGATACAAAAGAGGACATTCCCTCAAGTTAAATCATTCACTTCTGACACAACAGATTGTTCTCTATATTTCCTTGAACAGTTGAAAAAAACATGACTTATGACCTTGTAACTACAACTATTACAATGTACTCATGTTTACATGATCAAAATTTGGGTGCTTGACAACCGGCATATATTTATAATGACTGCAGTCTCTGGAATCACATAATTGCAATTTGAATCTTCCTAGAAGTCAAGAGGAAGAGTCAGATTTACTTAACAACCATGTTGTTTCTTCAGTGACCCTGGTGATTCTTTTAATGACTGCAGCAAACAAGTTTGTAAAATCAGGTATGATTCACTTAACAACTGCATCACTTTGGGATGGACACTCCAGTATCAATTTTAGTTGTAAGCCGAGGACTACCTGCGTTGAATATTTACAGCAGTTCCCTGTGAGATACTGGGATTCTACTACAGTAGAGAAATTACAGCCTCCCAAGGCAATTTCTTCTCTGTCAATATAGATTTATGTACTGCTCAACAGCTTCCAAATGCTCAAAATCAAAAATGAATTTTGTTGTCTTTTAATTAGCTTACTATCCCACCTCTAATGTTATTTAAGATGAGATCATACTTAGGATCATTTCAAATCTTCCCCACCAGACTATTTTGCAAAATGTAAGTTAATTCTATACTCAGCTCTGCCTTAATTAGACCCTGTAACTATTCCAAAATTTTACCAAATATCAGCTAGTCTTCCTCTCCCTAAAACCTAGCCTTAGTGGTGGGTGTTGGTCAGTCTCACTAAATGAAGATGTGTCAGGTTCAGCAATAGGTGGCCTTATCACTGCCTTTAGTTTACTGCCCAGGAATGAATAGGATAATATAATACATAAACTGGAAAATCTTTAAAAAAGCTTACAAGGCACTTTTGGTAAAGCTATGGTTGGAAATTGTCATCCAAATAATATTTGTCCCTGACTTTATGGGATAGATCGGAACCCTGCTGGGAAGTGCCAGACATTGTTAACTATTCAGGCGGAAAATTTCTCTATTCCACAGGGAGGAGCTAACTAATGCTTTCTGAATCTTAGACGTTCCTCACATGAGAATCTTTCACTATACCCTTTGAAACCTACTAATCTTTATTATAAAAATTAAAATCTGAATACTGCTAATGGAAATTCTGAAATTATCCAACTGGAAGCTGCCCCTCCCCCCCAAAACTCAGTTTTGTAACCAACAATAGATGAAAGTTCAACTGTGGCCCCTTTCCAGATGTTAGAGTATTCAGAGCAGATCTCTAACACACTTATATCTATATTAATGGAAGACTACATATCCAACTAATCCACTGGTGGTACCCTTAAACTCTGAGGGACAGTTTCTCATAGAAGGATGGAATCACTACCCTCTTCTGGAATGTTGTAGGCTGGAAAGCAAAGATCTCAGATGTTTCATTTATGGAATATATTTCTTTCTTATATTTCAAGAAATATGAAAGATCATCCAATACCTGAATATATTCTCTATAATTTGAATGCAGTAACTAGTACAAAACAGAGAACAATATCATATGACTTGAGTTTTATGTCAAGTACTTAATGCTTGACAGAATATACTTATGCTGGAATGCTAAAATGTAGCTGAAGTCCTCCTGCTTAGATTTATTTGTTATATATATTCTTAATTACTTTTTAAGTTCCTATTATAATCATTGTTTTTCTGTTTTGTATGTATGTATTTATGGCTGTACTATTACATATTTTATTGTATCTTGGCATTGGGCAGTAATAAACTGATTGATCGGAAAAAAAAAGTCTTTAAAAAAGTAATCCCTTGCATCGGGGTAAAAAAAGTAATCCCTTGCATCGGGGTGGAGTCAGGACAATTGAATGGAGCTGAGTGTTTACTGGCTGGATGTCCTTCCTGTTGCCAATGCAGAGTTCACAGCTGATATTTACTCCTTGTGCCCAGAGAGAGAGAAATACCTGCCGCTACCAGGATTGAACATGGCTTAGGGCCGGGGTATTTGCGAGACCGCCTTCTGCCGCCAATAGCCTCCCACCGACCAGTTCGCTCACACACAGAGGGCCTCCTCAGGGTGCCGTCGGCCAGGCAGTGCCGGCTGGCGACCCCCAGGGGGAGAGCCTTCTCTGTGGCAGCACCTGCCCTCTGGAATAACCTGCCCCGAGATATGTACGATATCAGACCTCTGGACTTTTCGTCAGGCCCTGAAGACACACTTTTTCCAACTAGCTGGGCTGGCTTGATCCCATCCTCTTAGTTTTTTAATTGAATTCAGTTTTAATTGGGTTGTTTTAAATTTGGGCCAAAATTATTTGTTTTTTAAAATGTTTTTAAATTTTATATGCTATGTTTTATTCTGGCTGTACACCACCTGAATCCCGCAGGAGAAGGGCGGTATAGAAATATAATAAAATAATAAATAAATAAATAAACTCATAGCCTCCTGATTGTGAGGCGAGAGCTCCACCTCAAACCCACTGTACCGGTCTATGATTCAATTAAACTGATTGATTGAATGCTGCCACTAAAATACAGAATCTAAATGAAGATACAGGATAAGGGATGAAGTGATGGATTCTTCATCTCTAGAGCTTTTTAAGAAGAAGCTCAATACTATCTTTCATACATGCTTTAATTGGGTTTTCAGTAAGAAAGGGAGGGTAAACTAGAGGAACCTTTAATATTGTCCAACTCCACATTTCTATGATTTTGTGGCTTCAAAGTAAAAAAACAAACACAAAAAAACCAACGAAGTTTGAAAACAAAGATGGACACAAAACTGTTGCTATTCTGTGACTGATATTCAGTGGATATTATTTATTTACAAAACATAATTATACAACTCAGGGGCAATGTTTGGGAAGCTAAGGGATTCCTCAGTTGGATATAGAGTGCTGTGTTAAAAAGCAAATAATCCCAATAGTTTTTTTTCCCATCTTATATATACAAACAATTCAGAACTACTAATAAATATTTTATTAACCAACACAATTTACATATTCATGTGAAAAGAAAAATAGGCCTAATTTTAAAATGTTTGATTTATTAAAAAAATATTTCTGGTTTAAAATCCATGCTAGATTTTCTCCCATTTTACCAAAATTTATTAATTCTAATCTCAAACATTATAGTGAACAATACTAAGAAAACTCTTCCTTAAACTTTGGCAACCTTTCCCTTCACTTTGAGTTTCCATCACTATTTCGTTTCCATCCTAAACTTAAAACTCAAAATATAAGGAAAAGTTCCCCTCTTTTAGTTTTTTTTTTCTCTTTGCTTCAACTGTTGCAGGCCCCCACATTATACAAAAGATGTCTTTCTCTACTTTGTACAGGACAGAGAAAGGGTCTTATCAGAGTTTCTTGCAAAAATCAAATCCAGAAGCACACACAGATAAACTGATTCGGCAGGATTCATTAACTTCTTTATACACAAGATAATATATGAAGTAAATTTACAATACCAACAGTAGATTCACTTTCATTTCAGCTCAGTAGACAAGTTCACACACACTCTGTGCTGGTTTCAGTTTCATTTCTCTGCACAGAATCAGAAGCTGCAGACTAAGACACACCCTGGGTCCAGTCTGGATGTGTCCCAATTGGCTGATTTAGTTGCTATGCCTATTCATTGGCTGACTTTATTACCATGTCTTCTCAGTCATTAATATTCTGACAGGTCTTCCTCCCAACAAATCATGCATTTATTAGCAGGACTTTTACTTTAAAATATCTCTGTCTAATTTTGTTCTTTATAAACTCTGAAGTATTGTCTTAGGATGTCATGCCTCCCAGCCATTTTATTTCCAGTAGTTTGAGATAGTTTGAATCATATGTTGAAGGCTAATTTGCCGTGTGTTTCAGCAACCTCCCCCACCCCCTCCCAAAGTAGTTATTAATTTTCATTTTTACTTACAATGCTGAGTGAAACCTGAATATAACTGACAGTCTTTGATGAATATCATTTTATACTGAGACATTCTCTCTGTCACATTTCAAAGAAGGCAGAACTAAAAAGAGGATAATAGTTTCATTTCTTTTTATTGTACATCAAAAAGTAAGACTAGAAGGAAGATAGTTCTGCACAATCTTCTTGATACCCTGAGCATGAATTTTGAAATGAAAAGATTTTTTTTTAAGAAAGAGATTGCACAACAGACAGAAGAAACTCGAACACTGTGCTTTTAATCTGGAACTAAGCAGAATATTAGGAGTCTCTATTTCAATCTATTGTTCATTTGACGTAAATCACCAGGATTTCTGACTCCCAATTATTTTAATGCACCAATTAAAAAAATCTGAATGTCTCCCATCCTAAACTGGATTGTATTCTAGCTGTAATCATTAGATTTCTGTAGAACATTTGTTCATGAGGTAAGAAGCTTTCATGAGATAAAAATCATTTAGGACATTTTACTTATGCTGCAGTTCCCAAACAGGGTCTTGCGATATCTTGGCATACTGCAGCAAACTCAGAGACTCCTGTGAATATTTTACATTTTTGTGACATCCATTTGTGAAGCAGGGTTTTACAATATATTTTACAAAACTTTGCAAAACTGGAGTGTTTGAAGTTGCCATGATAAGAAGCAAGTACCACATGAAAATCAGTGCAAAATGGGAAGGGAGGATGATGATGTCCAATCCTATTACAAGGCTTAAGCTATGCAAACATATTCCAATAAATAATAGTTGTAATCATTTTGGACTGAAATAAATTTCAATTTCTGTGTATTATTTTTTAAAACAGCTACTAAAAATCCTCTTAAGCTGCAATTCCCAAACTGTGTGTTGTGATATCTTGGCACATAGGACATAAATATTAAGTTGCTTGGATGTAATTATGTAATAAATGATACTGTTAAACATTTTTTAAGCTTAGGTGCTATGAAATTAATGAGACACTAAAATTCTGTGAACTAAGATAATTTGAAAAGTTCTGAGCTAAGGTGTTGAAAGGATTGTAATTCAAGTACAAGGTAGCCCTTGACTTATGACCACAACTGAGCCCAAAACCTATGTTGCTAAGTGAGACATTTGTTAAGTGTGTTTTGCCCCATTTTATGACATTTCTTGTCACAGTTGTCACATGAATGACTGGAGTTGTTAAATTAGTAACATGGTTGTTAAGCAAATCTGGCTTCCCATTGACTTTGCTTGTCAGAAGGTCACAATTGTTCCCATGACCAGAGGGCACTGCAAATGTCATAAATATGGGTCAGTTGCCAAGCACCTGAATTTTGATTACATGGCCATGGGGATACTGCAATGGTCATAAGTATGAAAAACGGTCATGTCACTTTATTCAGTGTCATTGTAACTTTGAATGGTCACTAAACAAACTGTTGTAAGTTGAGGACTAACTGTACCAAAGGAGGAGGTGCCACCACAGAAAAGCCGCACTGAATTGCTAATCAGGTGGGATAGGTTGATTGTCCATTCATACTGCTTACTTGCCACCTCTTGGTCATTTCTGTATATTGGGTGGCAGATAAATTGTTGAATTGGCTATTCTTGCAATGCTGAAATGTAAAAGAAGGGAACAAAGCTGTTAAATTCCCATAATTTTCTCTAGATAGAATGTTTGAAATGCTTCAAGTTTTGTTCCACTAGAGATCAAACAAGCCATTTATTTGGCTGCAACTAACTTGGGAAACTGCAAAAGTGTTATTTCCAATGGGCGTCTCTTGTTCTGAGCTCAAAAAGAACAAATCTCTTCAAAGGAAATAAATCTCTCCCTTCCTCATTACTTTAAAAAAACCAATTTCCATAGACCACAAACAAGGATTTTGAAGCAGGAAACATAAAACCTGATATCATAGATTAATTTAGCTAGATTACATATTCTAGTCCCTATGCTCTAGTCTAAAGTTCTATCTATGTGATATACAATCAAAAACCAAAACCTATTTTAGCTGCAACTTAACATTTAAATAAAATGATATTTTTCTCCTTTCAAGTCAGTATGAAATGTTCATTTGTCTTGTGGGATAGAGGAACTGCAGCTAACTTCCCAAGTGACAACCTTATTAAAATTCTTTTAGATACAAAAAGAACTTATCTATTTATCTTTTTCTCCTCCCCATCAATTAAAGACACCAACATGAGGAAGCTGCCTTTTAAGAATAAATCGATTGCTGAACCAGAAAACACAGGTCTATCTGCTGCACATTTCTGAGTGGAAAACATTTGTCCTCATTGCAATTTTCTTAATAGAATATTCATTGATATTTAAATATTTAGACACAATTCTGATAATGGGTAGATATACAGATTCAAGTATAAACTTATGGCAAATAACTTTAATTTCTTTCAATCAATCAATCAATCAATCAATCAATCAATCAATTAATCAGAACAGAGTTGGAAGAGACTTTGGTGGTCTTCTTGTCCATCTCCCTGCTCAAGCAGGAGACCCTATAACATTTCAGACAAGTGACTGTCCAGTCTCTTCTTAAAAGCTTCCAGTGATAAAGCACTTACAACTTCTGATGGCAAGCTATTTGATTGGCAAATCGTCCTCACTGTTAGGAAGTTTCTACTTAGTTCCAGGTTGCTTCTCTCCTTGATTAGTTTCCATCCATTATTTCTTGTCCTACCCTCTGGTGCTTTCAAAAATAAGTTCGCCCCTGCTCTTTGTGGCAACCTCTTAAATACTTGAATACTGCTATCATGTCACTTCCAGTTCTTCTTTTCTTTAGACTAGCCAAACCCAAATCCTGAAATTGTTCTTCATATGTTTCAGTCCTCAGCCCTTTAATCATCTTAGTTGTTCTTTTTCCAAAGCCTCAACATTGTTTTTGTAATGTGGTGTCCAAAACTGGATACAGTATTCCAGGTGTGACCTTGCAAAAAATTAATAAAGTGATACTAATATTTAACATGATTCTGATTCTATGGCTCTGTTTATACAACAAAAGATTATGTTAGCTTCTTGACTGCTGCTGCACACGGCTGGCTTATATTTAAGTGACTGTTCCTAGGAGTCCAAAGTCCCTCTCAGTGTATTTTTGAGCCAGGTTTTTCTTAATCTGTACTTATACCTTTGGTTTTGCCTGCCTAGGTGTAAAAGGGGTATTGGTCTTACCTGGTACGCTTCTTCTCATTGGCTGGAGATAGCATCCAGGAATTGGTTGACCTTGTCTATTTAATTGATTGGACTGAGTCTGTCAAAGTTGTAATTCCACGCCTCTGTTGCTAGGGCTTCCCAGCTTTTGACGAAGACAAAGTGACAGACTTGACGTGTCTTTATCGAACATCTTCCTTGTTGATTGAGGATCAGACAGTCTTCAAGGGAGGGACTGGATACTATCTCCACCCAACGAGAAGGAGCATATCAGGTAAGACCAACGCCCCTTCTCCATAGTGGTGAAGATAGCATCCAGGAATGGGACATACCAAAGCTGGCTGTTCAATGGGTGGGCTTCAGTCTAGTCAGAGGTCTCCCTCTCTGTATGGAGACACTGAAGGACCCAGCGACCGAATGCCGCCTCCGCCGAGGCAAATATGTCCAATGTATGATGCTTAATAAATGGAGAAAGAAAAGGCCAAGTGGCCGCTCTGCAAACCTCCTCTAGAGATACCTGCGTTGCCCATGCTGCTGTCATAGCCGTGCTCCGGGTTGAGTGCGCTATCACTTGCATGGGTCTAGGAAGGAACTGTAGCTCATATGCCTTGGCGATGGTTAATCTAAGCCACCGACCAACGGTGGAAGATGTGGCCTTGTTACTTAAGGAAGCTGGTTGGAAGGAAATAAACAGGGCCTCTGTTTTCCTCAGGTTGGCAGTCCTCTTAACATAGATGCAGAGGGTCTTCCTCATGTCCAAGGTGTGCCACCTCTTTTCCAAGGGGTGGACTGGGTTAAGGCAGAAGTTGGATAAGATCAGTTCCTATGCCCTGTGGAACCAAGGGTTCACCTTGAGTATAAAGGAGGGGTCCAACTGCAAAATTATTTGATCTGTGTAAAAAACACACAGGTCTCTCCTCACTGATAGAGCAGCTAGCTCAGAGATCCACCTGGCTGATGTAATAGCCAACAAGAACGTCACCTTACAGGAAAGGTGGCGCAGGCTGGCAGATCATCAGGGTTCATATGGGGCCCCAGTGAGAGATTTCAATACCTTGGACAGGTCCCAGGTAGGTACCTGTGCACTACCGGGGGACACAGATTAGCGCACCACTGATAAATCTTCAGACTGTGGGATCCACCTCCGGGATGCCGAAATAAGAGGGACAGGGCAGGTGCCACTCTGCATGGTCGTGGCTGTTCTGCTGAACTAGTCTGCCTGCACATTAGACACCCTGGAGATGTGTTTCGCAGTTATGGACAGATGTTTCTCTGCTCAGAGGCCCAGCTGTCTGGCCTCCAGTATGAGGCATCTAGATCTAGTGCTCCCCTGACGGTTTATGTGTGCCTTTGCGGCCACATTGTCAGGAAGCACTAAAAGGTGCTTGTCTGAGACCGACTGCTGGAAATGACGGAGGGCCAGATGGACAGCCAGCAGATCTAACCAATTGATGTTCTGTCTCCGGTCCACTTGGTTCCTCCGACCCTGAGCCACCTGTGATTGGAAGTGCGCCCCCCAACCAAAGAGGCTGGCGTCCGTTTTTACAACTAGGTGTTGGGGTTCTCGGAATAGGTATCCTTTGGAAATGGCCGGTGACATCCACCAGTTGAGGAAATGGAGAACCTCCCTGGAAACTGGGCCCTGGCTGGCGAACTGGAAAGGTAAAAGGAACCATTGGAGGTCTCTGGTCTGTAGGTGCTTTTCTCCATATTAAACTTCATGTTGTTGGATAGGGCCCATGGTTTAAGTCAGCTAAGATCTTTTTGGATTCTGAGCTTGTCATCTGGAGTGTTGGCTATTCCTGCCAGTTTAGTGTTATCTGCAAATTAGATGAGTTCCCCTTCTATTCCCTTATCTAAGTCATTTATGAAGATATTGAAACAGAGTAATATGATGGGACCTAAGAGGAGTGCCTGCCCTGTGCAAGTATCTCCTATTCTAGGGCAAGTAGATTCTCCATTGTTTGGTGGAGACAGCAGCCAGTGTGGGTAGCACTCGCCCAATCAGCTGAAGGACTGAGTCAGCCAATAACGTTAAAGCCTGCCCTTGTTGCTGGGCAGGTCCAGCTTTTGACTCAGTCCTTTCAGTTGATCGGGCGTGTGGGTTACTGGCTCTGTCTTTCTATCTCCTTTTCCTATTGCTAAAAATTGGATTTATTTACTGGTTTTGACTTCGGATGCTGGACTACGTTTTTGCTTGTGTGTACCGGTATTTGGACCTTTGGATTGATCGACTACGGCTTTTTCTCCTTCCTGATCTGCTTGATCTGACTGTTGGACGTTGTGAGTGATCCCTGCCCTGTTATTTGTCCGTGGCTAAAGGGAAGCTCTGTTTTCCTTGCTGTCCCCTCCAGGGGTTGGGGGGGGCTTTCCCCCCTTCGTTGGCTCGTTTTAAGGCGCTTTAAAGTCAGTGCTCCGTCCAGCTTTGCCTCCAGCTTCAGAGCGGCGTTTTTGCCTCAGCGCGACTGCAGCAGCCATTTTAGGTCGCATTTCGCACCGTTACCGCCTCGGAGCTAATTGAACACCTCCGTTTCGCCGTTTTTTTGTTGTTTGCGGCCGAAATTTTTGCATCGTTAGCTGAGTGGGGTGTTTGGAGCTGAGAGACTACGTTTCACCTGCCGCCCCTATCTGCCGCTGCTGCTTCAGCTAAGTGACTTGTTCCTGGTTTGCCTGCTTGCCTGCACCTGTCAATCAACCTCCCGCTTCTGTTATTCAGCGGGGGAGCCTCATTCTGCAAGGATTGTGGAACGCTTGCTCCTGTCAGCTGGGCTTCGTTCTGCTCCTCACCAGCTTTCTCTGTGTTTGCGGGGATCTCTAGTGGATCTTTTTGGCCATCCGCCATTTTACCTCCTGCTAATTGCGGCGGTGGCCATTTTGACTGTGACATTGACTCTCGTGTGGAACTGTTACATTCTTCCTGTGATCTGACATTGCCTACAAATAGTGTGGAGCGTTTGCGCCCCCTCGTCTCAGCCTCTACTGCCCCCTGGTGGACATTTTACGCTGCCTGACTTTCTCATCTTTATTTGAGGAGCTTTTACACCCCCACTACCTGTATTTGAGGAGCTTTTACGCCCCCACTACCTGTTACAGCAGAATATTTGTGGAGTTTTAACGCTCCCGTTTTCTTGGATTACTGTGTTGGCCGGGGCTAATTGGTGGAGCTTTTCATGCCCCCCCCATACCTGATTGAGGCCTTCTTTTATCATTGCAGCTATGCCAAAAGCACTGGCAAAATCTAAACATGGCCATTCGGCCAGTACTGCTGCTCAAGACCAGTCTCATTCTGGCTCCCATGATAGACCAACCTGTCCCACCCGAACATGTTGGGTTGGGGTTCTATTCCCGGGTTTTCCTGGTTCCTAAGTCCTCAGGGGGGTGGAGACCCATTCTGGACCTAAAACGATTAAATCGGTATGTTGTATACTGTAAATTTAAGATGCAATCGTTGAAATCCATCCTTGATGGTGTTAGGAGGGATGATCTCCTTTCTTCAATCGACCTAACTGAAGCCTATTTGCATATCCCTATTCTCCCTTCTCATAGAAGATATTTGAGGTTTTATTACGGGTGGGGTTCATTATCAGTATATGGCAGTTACCCTTTGGGCTCTCGTCTGCCCCCGTACCTTTACGAAGGTATTGGCGGCTTTGGCTGCCTCCCTCCGGGTTCAGTCTGTTAGACTTTTGTGTTATTTAAACGACATCTTGGTGTTATCCTCTTCTGCTCACCAAGCTGTGTTGGATATTAAGTTAACTCTGGACACTTTGGCTGCCCATGGTTTTTCTGTTAATCTAGAAAAGAGCAACCTTGTTCCCTCCACTTCTCTAGTTCATTTAGGGGCCCTAATTGATTCTGTACAGGGTAGGGTGTTTCTCTCCCCTGACCGCCAGAATAGTTTACGGGACTTGGTAGCTAGGATTGAGGTTTGTAGGTCTACTTCCCCTTATATTCTTTCTCAGTTATTGGGAAAGATGATTTCGGCCATTGCCATTGTTCCCTGGGCTCAGCTCCACGCCCGGGAACTTCAATGGTTTCTCTTGCCTCTACAGAAATCGGGCAAAGGCACATCAACCAGGCCGGTTCCCGTTCCCTCGTCAGTGCTCCGATCCCTCTGGTGGTGGCGGTCCCCAGCGATATCAGCAGGCTGTCTCTTTCTAGAACCCCGGCGGGTGGTGGTAACCTCCGACGCCAGTCTCCGGGGCTGGATGCCCATTGCCAAGGCCAACTGGCTCAGGGGACGTGGAGTGTGGCGGACTCTCTTCGTCCAATCAATTGGTTGGAGCTACAAGCTGTCTTCCTGGCTCTCCGTGCGTTTCACCATCTGGTCTCCAGGTCTCATGTGCTTGTGCTTACGGACAATGTGACAGCCAAGGCACATCTCAACAAGTTGGGTGGCACCAGGTCCAAGGCCCTGTTGTCTCTGGCCTTGAAACTCGGCCTCTGGGCGGAACGCCATCTCGAGTCTCTTCGAGCGGAACACATTTCCGGAGTCGCCAATGCCCAAGCAGATTGGCTGAGCCGTCAGGAGGTGGACAATGCGGAGTGGCGTCTTCATCCCAGGATCTTTCGAGACCTGGTGCATCGGTTCGGGACTCCAGTTGTCGACCTGTTTGCGACGCATGTCAACGCTCAGTTGCCCCATTTTTTTGCCCGGTTTCCGGAACCTCAGGCGGAAGCCATCGATGCGCTTTGGACTCCATGGCCGGACGGTCTTTTGTATGCCTTCCCTCCAACCTCCTTACTTCCCAGGGTCATCCGCAGGATTCTGGACGAACAGGCGGAGGTGATTCTATTGGCTCATTGGCCGCGCAGAACATGGTTTGCAGACTTAGTCTCCCTCTCTGTCGCTCCCTCCTGGCGCATTCCTTTAGAGGCGGACGCTCTGACGCAAGGGGCACTGAGCCACCCGGACCTTCCTTGGCTCAGCCTGACCGCCTGGAGGTTGAGCGGCTCATCCTGACGGGTGCTCTGGTTCTGGGGGATGTGATTCGGACGATCCAGGCGTCGAGACGCTCCTCCACAGACAGAATATATTCTGCGACTTGGCGGGCCTTCTGCTCATGGTGTGAATGTTTTCCAACCCTCTATTGTGGACATTCTTGTCTTTCTACAACGGGGTTTCTCCGATGGCCTCGCCCCTAACACCTTGCGTCGCCAGGTGGCCGCCATTTCCTCTGTACTTACCTGCGGTTCACTGTCATCTCTGGCTCAACATCCTCTGATTAGACGCTTTCTTCGGGGCGCCACAAACCTGTCTCCTCCGGTCCTGCATTGTTACCCTACATGGGCATTTCCGTTAGTTCTCGACTCCCTCATGGGTCCTCAGTATGAACCGCTGAGGACGTCCTCTCTGCAGTTGCTGTCTTGCAAGGTTGCCTTTTTGGTGGCTGTGACCTCGGCTCGCCGCATTTCGGAGGTGGCGGCCTTGTCCATCCGAGCTGACCTCTGCGTGTTTCACGCAGACCGTGTTGTCCTCCGATTAGACCCTACCTTCGTGCCGAAGGTTAACTCCGTCTTCCATCGCTCACAGGAACTTATTCTACCAAATTTCTGCCCACGTCCTTCTCATCCTCGTGAGCGCCGTTGGCACACTCTGGACGTCCGGTGGGCGTTGCGAATTTACATCAAGCAGACTGCTGCCACTCGCAGGTCGGAAGCGTTATTTGTCTCCTTCCTTCCAGTCTCATTGAGTCTCAAGGTATCTTCTTCTACTATAGGCCGCTGGATTCGACAGACCATCGCTTCAGCTTATGACCTTCGTTCTCTGCCGCGACCTTCCCGGGTAACGGCCCATTCCAAACGTAGCGCGGCCACGTCGGCGGCCTGGGCCACTCAAGCTCCGTTGTTGGAGATTTGCCGTGCGGCTACCTGGACCTCACCTGCGCATTCATACGGCACTATAAACTGGACAAGTTTGCTTCGGCTAAGGCCGCCTTCGGTCATCAGGTGTTACAACAGGTTGTGGCCAGTGACGTGGTTTTGGACCAGCCTGGCCCCTCCCAGACTTTGGGACAGTGAACTGGGGTATGTCCCACACTGGCTGCTGTCTCCACCAAACAATGGAGAAGGCGTGTTGGTCCTACCTGACACGCTCCTTCTCGTTGTGTGGACACAGCAGCCAGACCCTCCCCTTCCCTGTCTGGTCCTCTTGTTGCCTTCCTTCTTGAGTCTTTCTTTTCTGCCTACCCACACGCCGAGTCTGCCATTATAGTCTTTCGCCAAAAGCTGGACCTGCCCGGCAACAAGGGCGGGCTTTAACGTTATTGGCTGACTCAGTCCTTCAGCTGATTGGGCGAGTGCTACCCACACTGGCTGCTGTCTCCAAACAACGAGAAGGAGCGTGTCAGGTAGGACCAACGCCCCTTTGCCCTTTAGACTTTAGGAAGGCCTTGATGACCAGAATGTTACCTTATGCATTAGACCCAGGATACTGATGAGTTTATTTTGTGAGGTGTGATATATGATTGTGCTTCCTGATTGCACATTTTGTTTGTTGCATACTTTTCAAGTTTGAGCCTAAGTTGAGATAGTATGGAACAGCTTAAAATGGTCTTGGCCTTTATAGTCACTACATATTTTTTGTATTCAGATAATGATTCATTTGTGTACAACGTAATTAATGAATAATTAAATAACTTAATATGTATTAAATAAACAAATAAATTGTATATTGTTTTGGAGGACAGATCTTTCTTTTCCCCAAATGTAAAACATATACTTTAGCTGTCCCCCCCATATGTTTGAAATATTACTACCCCTAATGGGAATATTAGGAAAGAATGGGGGGAGGGTGTCAATTGCTCTGAACTCCATATATGAAGGAGGATTCAGTCAAATACTGAAATCTCTAAATATACTGTTGTGTTGGGGTTCCCCAATAAATTTTGATAAGTAGCCATGCAAGCCCAATTTGAAAATCTTCACTGAGAAGAGAATCTAGGCAGTCTTATTACTTGTCAGCATTTACTATTAGAGAATTTATAATACTGAATTGAACTTTTCAATCTATTGATCATGTCTTTGTCTTGATTTTAACAGAGTATAAATGCATCCCATCCAGTGGTGAAATCTAAACCGGTTTGCTGGCTGTGCGTGCATGCTGTGCGCCAAGTGCACTGCGCATTCGCACCAAACAAGCACTGCACGCACATGCACAGTACACGCCAAAAGAAGGCTTGGAAAGGTAAGTAAAACAGTGAGGGGGAGAATCAGCTGTGGCGCGCCATCTTGGGAACTTTTTAAAAACCTTTTTAAAGCATTTTTTACTACCGGTTCGGGCGAATAGGTAGTAAAACATGCTGTTAAAAAGTTAAAAAAAGGTTCTGATGATCACAACTGTGCCGTGCAATCATCGGAACCTTTTTAAAAAACTTTTGTAAAGCAGTTTTTACTACCTATTTACCTGAACCGATAGTAACAAAATGCTTAAAAAGTAAAAAAAAAAAAAGTTCCGACGATTGTGCGGCACATCTGTGATTGTTGGAACTTTTTTTTTTACCTTTTTAAAGTATTTTTTTACTACCGGTTCGGGCGAATAGGTAGTAAAAAATGTTTAAAAAGTAAAAAAAAAAAGTTCTGAAGATCAGTTGAGCAACGCGCAATCATTGGAACAGGGTTTTTTTACATTTTTTTACTACTGGTTCAGCGAACCAGTAGCATTTCACCCCTGATCCCATCTTATATGTGACAACCTTTTAGATATTTATAGAGCTTTATCATATTTTCCTTTAGCCTTCTCTTTTGCAAGTTAAACATACGCGTTCCCTTTAATTGCTCCTCATAGGAACATAAGACTGATTTCTAGATTCCTTTTAAACAGATAAGACCATGAACCTGCTCCAGAATATCCATGTTACCTAGAACTGCATAAAGTAGCTCATTTCATTCAATTAGTATATAATTCAATAAAACTACTATATTCTGATATCAAAATACAATACTTCTGTTAATGTATGCTATAAATATTTCATTAGTATAGAATATGGAACAGGAATGCAGAAAACGAAATTAGGCAATTGCAATTTACAAGTGAATAAGTTAATGAAACATCAGACTATCATTAAGGAGAAGGAAAAATGAAGAGAAGGCAGTGGATCTGAATCCAAAGAAGTAAATATTTCAAATTTAGTCTTAGTGGCTCAGTTCCTTATTTATTCCTAACAATATTACACTGAATTTCTGAGAAGCTTCAACTAACCATGATCCTATATTGTGATATTGTGGACTGGTATTTGTAGCTGCTACAACATATTGCTTGTGTTCCGATAATATTTCACTTGTGCACCTAGATTTTTCTCATGCACACTGTTATCAAATCTGTCTCCCTAATCCTGTATATATGCATTTGATTTTTCCATTCAAGATGCAGAACATGATATTTGTCAAAAGTGAAAACTGTATTACTGGATATAGTCTAATATTAAAACCTGTCAAAGAGATTTTGTCCAGTATGTTATTAGCCAATTCCCCTACATAGTATCATCTGCACATATATCATTTTCATTCCATTTTCCAGCTTTTTACAAAGATGTTGATGTTTGAGAATAGAGGCTAATATGGTGAACAACATTTATGGGCACCTTTTAGTGAATTCATTCCACTAATTACAAAACATTGAACTGCAGTAGCTTCTAGCCCCTATTTATTCATGTTATACACAAGGGTATTATTTTTCAGACACTTTACAGAGTTCAAGGTCCAGTATATCTACATCATTCTTTGGCTAACCAAATTAGTCACAGTCATAAAATAAATAAAAGATTAGACACAATTCGTTCTGATAAATCCATCTGGAATTCTAGTTATTGTAGCTGTTTTTTTATAAGAGTGTGTAGTCATGTTACTTGACAACCTGTTCAAATTGCCTAGTCAAGCATTAAGTTAATTGTTCTGTAGTTTCCAGGTCCTCTCTCTTTCCTATTTGAGGAATACTAAGACTATATTAGTCCTTCTCCAGTGTTCTTATACCTCATCAATTTTCTGAAGTTTTCATACATTATAGTCAGAAGTTCTGAGATTACAACTTGCAGTTCCTTCAACATCTTGAGATATAAATTACCGACCCTGGAGATCTGAATTCATTTGGGGTAGTAAGATGTTTTTATCATACTTCCTTGTTCAGGAGTGCTTTTTCTCATTTCTGAGAAGACAAATGCAAAGATTTAGTAACTCTGCCTTCTTTGTATCCTTTGTTATTGCTTCTCTATCTTTCCTACACAATAAACCAACAGATACCTTCCTTGACTCTCATTTCTAGTTTCCCCTGGGCTCTTGCAGCTTCATGTCAATCTTACTTTCAGCT
Organism: Pantherophis guttatus; assembly: GCF_059756535.1. Classification (NCBI taxonomy): domain Eukaryota; kingdom Metazoa; phylum Chordata; class Lepidosauria; order Squamata; family Colubridae; genus Pantherophis; species Pantherophis guttatus. The sequence continues at coordinate 132,604,156 of NC_142066.1, forward strand.
TCTCAGCTTGTCAAGGATCTCACTACACGTGCACAAAAGTCTCATAAAACTTTTCCTGTACTTTTACATGGGAATCATTTGTACCTCTGCTTTCAATACTTAGTTTTATAGGTTCTCCCATCCCTCTTTAACTTGTTTATCTCTTATAATTTCAGGCCATGGCATGGTATCACTTTATCTCCTTTTTCCTTTTAGCTTACCCAGAGGCTTTTAACAGGATCACCATATTCAGAGTTATAAATTATTTCATAATTTTCTTTATTCATTAAGTCACTCCACATTCCTTTTGGTTGGAATATTTACTTTGAATAATTAAATAAGTAATAAGTACTATCCTTAAAGTGTTACTCCAATCAACCCTCCAGTTTTAAAGAGGTTGTAGAAAAAATGGTTTTAAAAGTTAAAAAAAAAAAAGTTGGCTACGCCCACCCAGTCACATTACACCCCCGCACCAAGCCACACCCACAGAACCGGTAGTAACAAATTTTACATTTCACCACTGCACAAACTCCATATACTGCTTTATTAAGACTGGAGAATATGGATGTCACTATTTTCCCTACAACCCAGGGTTGAGGATTTGGAGTGCCATTTCCTACCTTATACTTCCTCCCCATTATGAGCAACCATGTTCCTAACGTTCAGCATTTCTCTGCTTGAATCTGTGTATTTTCCTCTTCCAATTCAGCTTAAAGTCTTCTTAATAAGATTTTAAAATTCTTGATAAATTATTTTTCCTTAATGGAATGTGATTCACAAGTTCTTAAGAATTCTCCACATTTATGATGTCATAGTTAAGAATCCAAATATTTCTAAACAATGCAATCTTCTTAAACAGTGTTCCTGAGTCATGCTTTTTCTTCTTTTCACTTGGCTGTCAGCGGATAGCTTGTATGAATATACTACTTGAACTCCCAACATCTATATTTTCTTCTCTTCTCTTGAAATCCTTAAAAGAATTTGCCCTCTTGGTTCACAAAACATGTAGGAAATGATAGATTCTTCTTCATTCAAAGCAACTAATTTAATCAGCTAAGTATTATTCCAAAAGTTAGCTCAGTATTTTGGCCCTTCTATTTATGGGATAACTGACCTCAGTGAATGAATGAATGAATGAATTGAAATAAGAAAGAAAGAAAGAAAGAAAGAAAGAAAGAAAGAAAGAAAGAAAGAAAGAAAGAAAGAAAGAAAGAAAGAAAGAAAGAAAGATAATCATTCCTAGGATACAATGACAAGAAAAAAAGGGAGAATTCTCAAATGAATATTTAAAAAAAACCAACAACTTGTCTGTAGATATTTAGACATTTCAGGATACTTCTGAAATTGTCTGTCTGTCTATTTCTATCTCCTCTAAGCTTTTTCGGGTTTTAATACTGCTGTATTTTACTTTCAGAGTAAATTAACAAAAATAACTTACTATTTCATCATTATATATATATATAGTCAATCATGCAGAGCAAAAGGAAAGGAAAGGAACTTTCTTTTTGATCGGTGAGAAAAAGTCGTCATCTATAGTGCTTATTTCTGTATTAAATAATAAACTAGTAAGTAAACTCTATAAAAATATGTAAAATATATACATATAACATCCCATTTAGATTTAATAGATTCTGCCTTAAAGTATATCCATTTATTAGTCTGTTAAACTAAGAGTTTATTAGTTCTAATTGGGAAAAAAAATAGATTAATATTTTGCTTTTATTTTTGAGGGATTATGACTGAAGTCATTAGTTATTAAAAAAACTATGAGCACAAGCACAAACTCTTGACTATTCCCCTATATACTTAGTACATAAATATTCTTTTTTTTAAAAAAAATCAAATATCCCTTTCATGTTCAAAATAAGAATACCATGTGCTAGAACAAGATAACACTGCTCAAAAGAATTTCTTCTTCTTCTAGCGTTTTCCTGCAAGTACAGGGTCTGCTCTCCCCCCCTCCCCAGATCAATCCCGTGTTGATCCATTGTGCCAGGAGTAGACCAACCAGCTTACCATCCTAGCTTGACACAGTGGGCTGAGAGTATGTGACTGGCCCAAAGCACCCAGCCAACTCATGCATAAGGAGGCACTAGAACTCACCGTGTCCTGATTTCTAGCCTGCTGCCTTAGCTACTAGACAAAACTACCTCTCACTCAAAGGAATATATATTTTATATAAAATATAAAATTTCCTTTGCTTATAATAAAAAATGTATTTTATATCTAGCTAACTGTTACATGCAAATTTAATTCCTGCAGATAAATCTGCTTTAGTGGTAGTACACAGCGAGTAAATTTTGTTAAGCCAGAAATCCAAAATCTTGTTTTTTTATACTTATCTTAAAGTATTATGAAAGTATTTGTATTTGAAAAGTGGATAATATGTGAAAACCTATTTTATTCAGTTCAACATTTTGAACATGTTTGTAGAACTTTTCAAATTCATAATCTAAGTTTAATAAATATAAAATATAAAATAAGAAAAAAAGAATGTAACCTTTAATCAGATGTTTATTTTGCTGTTGTAGACTAAACATTAAGTATAGTTGTTAGAATTTTTTTGGTATGTAATTGCCAGAAAAAGAAAGAAGTAGGCGTTATTGTACAGACAATCCTTGTTTAGTTGCCACAATTCATCCACTGAAATGGTTACTAACTGTGTGTGTGTGTGAGAGAGAGAAAGAGAGCGAAAAGGGGTGTGTGCGCAAAAAATGTGGGTTGCTGCTTCCTTATTCAGATGAAGTTCTTTTGTGCAACAGTACCACTGTTATTCTCACTCTGGTGCACCTTATTGTTAGGTATAGAAATTTGATTGTAAGTGTATGCATTCGTAGGAAAATCATTTTACTAGCCGTTTCCCCCAAAATAAGACCTATCCAGAAGTAAGTCCTAGCACGTTTTACATGTGCACCTAATATAAGCCCTAAACCAGAGATGAAATGCTCCCGGTTCGGACTGGATTTGCCGATCCGGTAGCGATGATGGCTGGTAGTTCGGAGAACTGGTAGCGATGGCAACTGGAGGCTCCGCCCACCCACCTTAGCTTCTGCAGCCCACTAGCCCCTCTTGCCCTTGTCTTTCTGGGTGCAGCGCTTCTGCTTGTTGGGACACTTCCCCACAGTGCTTCTGCTGGTACCACCACGCAAGCCTCCCATGAGGAAAAAGAGGGAAAAAGCGAAGTGGCTGACTGCAGAGCTGCCAGCTTCAGGAAGTGACCCAACAGGCAGAAGCAACATGCCCAGAAAGAGACTCCGGCCTTGCCCCACCCTCTCACCACCTGCTCTCCCTTCGCTTTGGCTCGGGGGCTGAGGCTGGGGCCCAGAGACGGGCCATTCACCGAAACCCCAGAGCTGCCACCTACTCACCGCCTGCCTCAACCGGGTCGGGGAATGCACCATTCCCCAACTCCAGCCTTGCCATGGAGCCGCCGCCCGCTTGCCCTTCACCACATGGTGTGTCCTACTCCTTACCTTTCTCCCGCGGCTGGCTGCCAGGGAAGGCAAGCACCCGAAAGTTACTGGACCTGCTCTCCTTCTTGAATGTGCCGCCACCATCGCCGCCCTGGTCCATGCGTCGGCTGCGCAAACGCACACCATTTATTTCATTCATTCATCAGTGGCAGGTTGGGTGTAGCCTTGTGTAGCCGCTTGTGGACCAGGGCGATGATGGTGGCGGCACATTCAAGAAGGAGAGCAGCTCTGGTAACTTTCGGGCGCTTGCCTTCCCTGGCAGCCAGCCGCGGGAGAAAGGTAAGGAGTAGGACACGCCGCGTGGTGAAGGGCGAGCGGGCGGCGGCTCCGTGGCAAGGCTGGAGTCAGGGAATGGTGCATTCCCAACCCGGTTGAGGTAGGCGGTGAGTAGGTGGCAGCTCTAGGGTTTCAGTGAATGGCGCGTCTCTGGGCCCCAGCCCCCGAGCCAAAGCGAAGGGAGAGCAGGTGGTGAGAGGGCAGGGCAAGGCCAGAGTCTCTTTCTGGGCGTGTTGCTTCTGCCTGTTGGGCCACTTCCTGAAGCTGGCAGCTCTGCAGTCAGCCGCTGGCCCACTACTTCTGCTTGCTCGTAGCCACAACAGAGCAGGAGGCTGAGTTATATGTTGGTGCCGCAGCCGTGAGGCGAGGCAAGTTTTAGGGCATGATGGCCTGGCTGCAGGGACCCTGAGGTAAGCTCGTGGGGCAGCTCCACCCCCATCTCGCCTTGTGGCTGCGGCACTAGTGTGTCTCTCAGCTTCCTGCTCTGCCGTAAGCAAGTAGCAATTTCCTGTACATGGAAAAAAAATAAGGCACCCTTATTTTTTATAAAATAAAAAAATTTATAATTATTTTTTTTATAAAATATAAAAAATAGCATCATGATAGGTTAATAAGCCACTGGTTTCTCTAAATAGATTTTGAAAACATATTTCAATTTCAATTCTGTTATGGTCACTAGCCAATAAATAAAACAGAGATAAAAGAGGAGAAATATAATAAAAATAGATGGATGCTTACTTTGCTGAAAATCCCAGGATGACGTTAGCAAGAGCAAGCATGTGGGATGCTTGGTTCCATTCAGATATTGAGGATCACAGGTCCTACAATAAATTTCCATTACCTATGCCAATGAGAACTGATAGGGAGCAGGATTTCAAACTATTTGGCAAGCAGGCTTACTCCATAAGCAATGCAAATATACCAGCTGCACAACTGTAGTGTGATTTGTTTATTTGTTTGATTGACTGATTGATTTGATTTAGACAGTTGTCATTCAGTTCCAAGATCTCTCTGTCCCTACCTCTCTCAATCTCTCTTATTAAATTTATATGGTGCCTCTTTTACTATTTTGCTTAATGAGATTTTCTCTCTTAATGTGGGATTGTATGTCTTTTATCTGCAGAAACTGTGTCCTAGATAGAGTACAGTACTTTAAACAATGAGCATGACTATTTTCACACAGTTTTCAGTTGTAAACACAAAAGAAGAAAACTTGAATACTGCTTTTTCATTGCATGTTGAATGGATAAAGATAATAAGGCAGATGTACATAACGGAATTCTTATTCTCTTACTGTCTGACATGAAGGACAGACATCTTATCACTGCATAAAAAAGCCAATTGGTAGTTGAATGAAAATATGTCTTCTAGAAAGTGCAATTGACAGCAGACAGAAACAGCTTTCAGGATAGTAGGATAAAAAGAAAACATCGCCCCAGGCTTATGTTCAAGACAAAGAGTGATTCATGGCATGGTGAGCTCCCATCATTTGCATCCTCTGGACAATGGTGATGGCACCTGCTAACCCTTTCAACCTGTAAGTATCTTAGATAGTCCCTCCAACACAAATGGGATAAAGATCACAACCGTTTTTATTTTCTAACTTAAACCAAGGAAGATAGAAGCACAGAAACTGGTATTACATTGTGTCAAGCATTTATCCATATACTTTAAAATGATTCACACTGATTTGAATATTCTGTAGAGTTTCAGATTTATTTTTTTTTTAGCTTTGTGTGAAGATTTTGGAAGCTGGACTTTCTACATGTAAGAGAGAAGACAATGCAATTGCACTCTGATTTAATCATATTGAGCTATTGAACAGAGAGCCAGTTTGGTGTAGTTGTTAAGTAACATGCTGACCAAGGGAACCAAACAGGAAACATGGCCGGTTCAGCTCATTCTACTTTTTAACAGAATCTTGCAAGTCCGGGAATACATTTCTTCTCCCATTTCCTTTACCCTGGAAAAAATTAGGGAGGGTCTTGTCTGGCCCACTATTAAGCTGCAGACAATGCTGTCTCTTATCTGACTATTCACTACGCAGCCCAGGGTTTTCAGTCCAGACTCCCAAGGCCTTTCTTACATGCCATTATATTAAAGCACAAAGAGAAACATGGATAGCATAAATTCTAGTCTCATCTCAAGCATAAAGCCACCTAGATGACTTTGGGTCAGTCATTCTCTCTCAGTCCTAGGAAGCAGGCAATGACAAACCACTTCCAAAATCTTGCCATGAAAATTTCAGGGGCTTGTCCAGGAAGTTGCCAGAATTCAAAACTGAGACTAAGACAGGCACATGCCTTTCCTATCAAACCGCTCATTTTAATTGTTCTTTCAGTCATGAAAACAGATGAACCAAATAAACCCACCTGCTAATATTTCTATTAGCTGTAGTTCTTTGTACCAAAGTATTTTTTTTTAAATAGACAATAAAATGCTACTTCTAGCTCTTTTATCTTTGTGCAGCACAGTTTTAGTTTAGCATAGGAGTTTAGCATAGGAATTCTAATTATCCTGTAAGGAAAAATAATTCCAATACAAGGTAGTTAGAAATCATTTGGGAACTAAAGAATTCATATAGGAAAACCATGTCTTACATATTTCAGTCATGATTCTAAATGCAATCACACCATTTTGTTCAAATTCAAATTTAAAAACATAGAAAAATGTGTTTTACTGTAATAACTAGACCAAATCTCATAACAAAGACTATCCTGTTCTATTTCAATCTATTATTTTTGTCAAAACTGTTTGATTTTCTATATAGTATATCAAAGTTCATAAAGACAAAACAAAAACCAAACAAATTGCACCTCAGAGTGATCCTTCTAAGAATCAAAAGGCTATCCAGAAGTGGATATGGTTCCAATAATTGTCTCACTTTGAAATACAAGTACAATGATGGAAAGACATCAGGGAATTCTTGAAGATTATTCCTATATTAATTTGCGCAAAGTTTCATATTTCAAGGTCAACTCCAAATTAACTGTTTTGATTGGAGCATGAAGGAAATACAAAGTTGCCTTTTGCTTCCAAAATGCTATGATAAATTAAATGCATTATTTTTCTTACACAATTAACAGATTTTAAGACTGTGCAATTCTTGAGCAGTTTTCCATGACTCTCCCTTCAATGTTACGCTATGGAACAGGTAGTTGTCATAGTTACTTCAAACATCATAAGCATTCAATTATATTATTCTCTTTCAGAGTAGGTACAGCCTGTTTAGATGCATGAGAAGTAAAAGGCAGAGGCCCAATTAAAAAGAAGCAAGATTTGAATTAAGATAATGCTGCTGTATAATTTGGAAATCAAGTGAAACCAAATATTGAATGCAGCAGTATTTCACTCCAATCTAAGAATTGGGTAATATACTTTATTTCAGTAACCTAGTAGCAGGATGTGCAACTAGGGTTGAACTATTCTTGTTCTTTAAAAAAAAAGTTGTGTTACAAAAAATGATGCTTGGGGATTAGTGCAAAGCAAATCTGGTTTAGTTAAATGTAATTAAATTAAAGCTGGTTAAAACACAATTTTTCTTCACTCATGTATTGAATGCTCAGCTGGTGACAATGTCTAATCATCCTTGTCTGATCTCAAATAAGTAAATCAGATGACATCTAGTTAGGATTTGGATGAGAAGAACCCCCAAAGGTCCAGGCTAGAAACGGAATTAAAAACTATTCCAGGAGATAACAAAGATAAATATATTTCATATTGTTCCCAAGAAAACTCCCTAGTCATATCTATAAAACTGAATTCAGTAAGATTTTTATCTTTCCATACATTTAATGAATTTATAATTCTATAATACTAAAAATTATAATTTGCCAATTGTTGGACTCTCTGGCAGTACAAAATATTTGGGATATCATGTTGTTTAGTATTAAATTAGATTTTTTTCTGTATGCTCCTCACTGTAATTTAGATCTTTGGATTGACCTGCAATAAGGCCTCTCACTTCACTCTATTCTCATGATCATATTTTAAAATAAATACTGACAAAGGCAACAATAAAGTTACAAGATTAAAAAGTTGACATTTTCAATTTGAACATGCAGTATGTACTTCTGAATGTTAACAATACTTGGCAATTCTCTTGAAAGACTGGGACTGAATAATTTGATTATCTACTCAGCTTAATCAAAAATATTTTTGATTATTAAAATACACTCAATTATCTGGACATATTTGTTTGTTTTTTTAAATACAAGATTTTATAAAATAAAACATTTAGTTAGTGCTATTTTAAATAGCACTTAAATAGCATATTTAGGATTCTATTTTAAAATACCGAACCAAGAATTTTAAGCAGAATGAAACAGCTCTTTTATTCTATTGGGACTACAACTCTCAGTCTGCTCTGGGAATTGTAGTCCTATCATATCCCGAAGACATTTAAATTGCTTCTTTTATTAGATTCCTTATTAATTAAAATTTGTTCATATTGTTAATTTTATTTCTTATCAGGGCTGAAAGATATAAAGGCGGTTTGTATCAGAATGCTGATCAGGATGGCTGGCAAAGATAATTACTGTCAGAAATCCAAATGCTTGTTTGAGCAAGCATTTCTTGCAATTGTCTTTTAAACTGTGTTATGCATACAACGTCAGCACCAAGAATGCTAAAGCCTCTGAAAAGCAATTCACTCCCTGTAGGAACTTTACAGTTTAAATGTTTTTTCCAAATCCAAATCATTATCCCAGCTCTTTCACTAAAATCTAATCAACTGTAATTGGTCAGCCAATAAATTTAAATAAAACAAACAACAAACATACATGTTGGTCTTTCTGTAACGTGCATTAACAATTACAGTTAAATGCAGTAACATTCATCACACAAAATAAAGCAAATTTACTGTTATATCATAAATATTAACATGCTTGTTTATCTTGGTAATCTATTCTTCTTAACACAACAGAATTAGAAGGGACCTTGGAAGTCTTCTAGTCCAACCCTCCACTCAAGCAGGAAACTACACCCCATTCGGATAAATAGTTCTCCAATCTCTTCTTAAAAACCTCCGGTATTGGAGCACTCACAATTTCTGAAGGCATTAATTGTTCTAATTGACAGGAAATTTCTCCTTTTGTTCTTGGTTGTTTCTCTCCTTGATTAGTTTCCATCCATTGCTTCTTATTCTGTCTTCAGGTGCTGTGGAGAATAGCTTGACTTCCCTCTTTTTTGTGGCAGCCTCTGAGATATTGGCATACTGCTATCATGTCATCCCAGTCCATTTTTTCATTAAACTAGATGTACCCAATTCCTGCAACCGTTCTTCATGTTTTTGCCTCCAGTCCCCTAATCATCTTTGTTGCTCTTCTCTGCACTCTTTCTAGTATCTCAACATCTTTTTTTTTTTCGTGGTGATCCAAACTGGATGGTAAGTATGGTCTTAATTATAAAGTGATACTAACACTTCATGTGATTCTAACCTATTGTTAATGCAGCCTAGGCCTGTGTTAGCTTTTTTGGCAGCTGCAGCACACTGCTGGCTCATATTTAAATGATTAACCATAGGACTCAAAGATCCCTTTCCTATCACCTGTTGCCCCATCCATTTGAAAGTGCAAGCTTCTGCAATTATAACCATTCCGCCACTGATCCCTGACCTCTCCTATAGCGCCCGTGAGATTAGCCAATATGTCTCCCATTGTTTTGAAATATTTATTCCTCTTGCTGCTTGCTGTGGTTGAATGTCTCAAACCTCCTTTCCCCAAAAGTTTTGTTGATCTACCTCAGCCTCCTTTTTAATTGTGCAACTTAGTAGCTTTCATATGTTACCAACTAATTTTTAGGGAGTACCTCCTTCCCTCATCAACCCAATGTGTTTATTGCCTTACTGGCAAATAAAAGGGTGGGGGGGAGATAAAAATGAAATAAGATCTATAGTGACACTTTCTTGTAGTGTTTTAAGTGTGTGTGATGAGAGAAATAGTGCCTTCTATTTGGGGAAATATATCCAATTTTACAAGGTATAGCAAAGTTAAAAACTCCCTTTTAAAAAGACATCTGCAAAACATTCAGTAGTTGAGGAGATAATAATAATTAATTAATTATTAACAAATTTAATTAATTAACTAATTAAGGCAATTAAACCATGGGTAAAATGCTCCTGGTTCGGACTGGATCAGATGACCTGGTAGCAATTGTGGCAGGTGGTTCAGAGAACTGGTAGCGATGGTGGTGTGAGGCTCTGCCCATCTGCCCGGGTATCGTTACTTCCTGCTTTTAAAAGGTTAAAAAAAGGCTCTCACGATCACGCACCACAGCGTGATGTGGAAAAAAGAAGAGTTGGCCACGCCCACCCAGTCACATTACTCCCACCAAGCCATGCCCACAGAACCACTGAATTAAACCTAAATTAAAACCTTGAAAAACTGTCAAATGATTAAAAGTATAGATTGTACAATGAGGCAGTAGAAACAGTAGATCATATACTGAGGTTTTGTAAGAAGATCCACAAACTGATTATAAACAATATAATCCAGTTACTAAAATTATTTGCTGGAGCATTTGTAAAAATTATCATCAGCAGTAATGAAAAATTGGTTATATGATTGAACTATAATTGAAAAAGTAATTAAAAATGAGCAGGTTAAATATTGTGGGATTTCCAACTGATAAAGTCTTGGCTGATAACACCCAAAATTTAACAGTGATTGAAAAGAAGGAAGTTTTGATAATTGATGTGACAATACCAGGGGAAAGTAGAAGAGAAAACAAAGAAGATCACAAAAAATCCAAGATGAAAGTTGATGACATAAAATGGCCCTCACAGGACTTATAGGCATATCATCTGTCAATGGCAAAAACCCACACTGCCTGCATTTGCAGATTATATAACACTGATACAGACCAACATACTAGGTTCTTGTGAATAACTTGATTCGTATGAAGGCCAACATCAGCCAAAGAACTGGCAATCATGACTGCAAATTGTTATGAATAAATAATAATAACTTTAATATTATAAACCATAATATTTGCCTATCCAGGGTCCATGGGAAGGGCATGATAGATGGATAAAAATCCCAAATCCAGTCTAAATACCTGGCTGACTGTGATTCATAATCATCATGATCTAGACAAATAGATACAATAGAAATACAATAGACAATAGAAAATGAGGAAGCTAAAGTGCTCTTGGACTTTAGGATTGAAACAGGCAAACACCTGCCACATAACATTCAGAACTTAACAACTGTTGATAAGCAAGACAAAAAAGTCTGGTTAGTGGACATGGCAGTACCTATAGACTGCAGAATTAAAGATAAAAGGATTGGAGAAAATCAAAATACAAATACTTATAAATACAAGTAGAATGATTGTGGCAAAAAGAAACAAAGATAGTACCAACAGAGATAGGCATCTGGAACACTACTTGAATATCACAACATTTACAAAATACTGGCAATCATTCAGTTGCAATAGGCAGCTGTACTTGGAACAGCTTACACCTGCAACAAACAATACCTTTAGCACAGGGTGTCAAACTCACATCGTCACGGCAGCATCACGTGACGTATTGGGACTTTTTTCTTTCGCTAAACTGTAATGCATCCGGCCTGCGGCCCGTGAGTTTGACAGTTCTGCTCTAGCACAATCAAACAACATCTGTATCAGAGGTTCATTGGAAGGTCTTAATAGATGAATAAAAATGCCAAATCCAGTCTAAATATCTGTAACTATGCGACAAACCATAGTAATACATAGTTGCTAAAAAAAATAGATTGCCCCATCAAAAATGTATAAATGACAAATGTAAGGCTTCGGCTAAACAAAAATGATGTGATCCTTTATCTGAAACAAGCAAAATAAAAACAAAAATTGCAGTTTTATGACTCTGAGATGCCGCAATTGGTTGTAAATGTGAGCTGGTTGCCAAGCACTCAAAATGCAGTCACTATGGAGGCAGCATGGATAGTAAAGCACCTTCTCTGTGTCCCTGGGTCATGCAATCATCTTTTGCAACCTTCTGACAAGCAAAGTCAATGGGAAAGCCAGATTTACTTAACAAACATATTATTAACTTAACAACTGCACTGATTCACTTAACAAATATGGCAAGAAAGGTATAAAATTGAGCAAAAATCACTTAACAACAGAATTTTGGGCTCAGTTGTGCTCATATATTTTTATTCTCTATATTTTTATTCTCTTTCTCTTGGAGGTCCCTTGCAGTTTCCAAAAAAAGGAAAGCTTTTCTTATGGAAAGAAATGACTTGGAGAATCTTTTTGCTATGTGTTAAAATTAGCTTCTTGAAAGCAGACTCAGTGATTGGAAATCTGGATTACTGATGATGATTGATTATTCTATATCAATAAACAATCTGCTCATCTATTTATATCTACAGATATATTTAGCTGAAAAGTGCTTGTCTTTTAGCTACAAAAAATTTCTAGACATTCAATACACATTGATATCAAATTGAAGAAAGATCTTGGAATATTTATCCTATAGAAGAGAAGATGAAGTGGTAGTAAGACAGCCTTTTTCCAATATGTGAAGAACTTATCATGCAAAAGATAGAACAGGCTATTTTTCTTTATTGCTCAAGAGAACAAGGTTATAACCTAGAAGAAGGCAATCATCTGGAGGCACATCAATGCCTATTTCTTTCCAACAGTTAAGAAGAGGCAAAAATATATTTGAAACTCAATTTTCAGTTCAACTCCCAAATATTTTATTCATGTATTTCATAGATTTATTCTTTTTGTTGTACTGATTTTCTTTTTCTTACCTTGTGTTTCTTTATCACACCCTTATATTCACAACCAAAATCAAAGCATCGATTGAAAAATAAGTTTTCTTTTTTCCACTGCAAAAAATCCAGATACGGAAAGCTGTTGGCTGTTGATCAAAGACCAACACTGAACACTCAAGGCAAAGCAAAGATTTAAAATGGAAGATTACTGAAAAAACCCTCAATCTCAGTGAGAAATTGTTGCAATGAAATCATATAATAAAATTATAACTGTGGCCATTCGTTATATTTAATTTTACACTATCATATTTGCGCATCTTTTTACCAATATTTTAACACATCTGATAATCTTAGTATGCCCAAAATGTTTTCCCTATGGGAAAATGAGCAGCCGTACATGCCCCAACTCTACTTTTTACAGACTCTGTGTCCCTCAGAGCATACTGTTCCCAGCTGCATAGATTTGGAAATATTTTTGGTAAAAAAATTAAAAATAGGTGCATTAAGACTCTACTACAGGGGTGGGAAACATGAGAAGTTGGGATTGTTGTGCAGAGCCACTGCCCACCCATCCCTTCCATCATTGTGGGCTGGACAGGAACAGTGAAAGGATTGGATGTGGCTCATGGGCCATAAAATACTGATATCCTATATTCTATCTTTTTATAGGGGTAAATATAGATTGAAACTCCTCCTGTCACTATATCACTATAAGGTTTCCTTTAGCTCTAGAAAAGTACTTTTTAAAACATCTCTAAACATCTTTTTCTCTAAAAAAGCTGACCTTCACCGTCAAGAAAATATTGCTGGATTCAACATTCAAGGGCTTGGGAAGGATTTCAGAGTACGAAAAAGTTTATAGAGCTTAGAAAAACCCAGTTCAGGTCGAAGAATGAAGTCTCCAGTCTCGGCTATTCTATGCTAATTATGATTATGATAAAACATCAATTGTTCAGCTTTTGTGATGTCAAGAAGGGTTGGCACTGTCAACTTTATACTACAGTATATGAATACCTTCAGAAATTATTAATAGTTTTAATGGTACTGAACTTGTAACTGCTCATAGTTATGGCCATTGCAGTGTTTCTGCAATGACTGTGATTTAGATGCTTGACAACCAGCTTGAAGTTATGATGGTTGTAGTGTCCCATGGTCACATGATAGCCACCAGCCACAGTGGTGCAATGGTTAGAATGCAGTAATGCAAGCTAATTCTGCCGCCTGCTGGCTTCCTGCAATTTTGCAGTTTGAATCTCACCAGGCTCAAGGTTGACTCAGCCTTCCATCCTTCCAAGGTTGGTAAAATGAGGACCCAGATTGTAGGGGCCAATATGCTGATTCTATAAACTGCTTAGAGAGGATGTAAAGCACTATGAAGCAGTATATAAGTCTAAGTGTTATTGCTATTTTCAACCTTCATTGCAAATTGATTTCCAACAAACGAAGTCAATGGGGAACCTCACAGGAGGATGCAAATGGTGGCTGCATGACTGTGGGATGCCATGACCCTGCAGGGTTGACCTAATGATGGCAACCTGAAACTGGCGCAACTGCCACAATAAATCAGTCACATAATGATGCATTTTACAATTATTTGCTTAGGGATGGAGTTGCTGGTCTGATTTACCATACTTAAGTAAGGACTGCCATACTGCTCACCCATAGCTGCATAGATTTGGAAATATTTTTGTTAAAAAAATTAAAAATAAACTGAAAGTAGTCTCTTGAAATGCAAAAATAACTTTCAAACTGAGGAAGGTTGCTCCAGCATTTTGGGCAGTCTTAAAATATTTATTTTTTTCCTATAATTTTCAGGATGCCATTCAAAGTAAGGAGAAAAAAGCACAAAAAGCTAGAAGCACAGAGACTTTTATCTCAGACAAGTCAATGTACCTATATATCTAGCTCAATATTATTTCCATCAGACAGTCCCACTGGTATCCCAATCAGAATCTTTAGAATTGCTCCAGAAGGGTAGGCTCAAAATTTATACTGTTTTGCAATTTTGCACCTTCCAGAGAAAGTAAAGAACTGAAGATGGCTCTGAGAAAGTGGAAGTGATGACTCTGGCAAAGATCAAGGAATTTCCAATTTTCCTTGGAACTTCTCCAGAGAAAGAGAGGATGAGAGATTTCTTACATGTTCTCAATACAGCTGCATCTCATGAGGAGACTACAGAATAGCAGTTTTCTTTAGATTTAAAAGATTATGGTATTAGTCAATTTGTGAGCAATTGCAGCAAGCTTTTAAAAGGCAGTTAATTTTAGATACCTCACTTTCTAATAACTTTCTGAAATTTCTCAATATCTACTTCTAATCTGTTAGAAACTTTTAAGATGATATTTGAAAATGTTGGGTGAAATGGCCTTCAATTCCGAGCCAATTTTTTTTCACAATCATAAACTTAAGTATTCAAAGTATCTGAAATAAACATCAAAAAGTTAAAATTTTGGTTTTAGAAAGCTATAAACAGACTAAAGGCTCAGATAAAATTGTAACACTGAAACTTTTACAATAAAATTTGGAATTAATTTTATAAAACTAAAAACTTCTCGTGGGGCAGGCATAGGTTCTGTTTTTTTAATAAGAAAATTAAAATCTGCAATTTCATAATTTTAAAAACTGGACATTAGAGAGTCTGAGTTTAGATAGACAAAAAATTTAAAAGCCTATAAAGTGTTGCAAAATGTTCTAACAATGTGAACACAGGTACATGCACACACGCACATGGACACAAAGAGGGAGAAAGAGAGGGAGAGAGACACACACGGAGAGAGATGTGCACATGTATTCAAACTGAACTGATTTCTAAATAACAATTACGAAACATAATCGGCAGATCCATCTTATGCTATTATTTTTCTGATTTATGAAAGCATGTACTGTATGTGTGTGATTTTTATGCAGACTTGTTTGAATCATTTAACCTATGTATGCTACCCAGCCCAAAAAGGTTGTGTATGAAGCAAATTTGGATGAAAAATATTCAGTAATAATTTTATAACTCAATTAAATCATGTACCAGATTCAGAAAAAGTAATCTAATGCTCTCTATTCTACTTTTTGGGACCTTAGGTTTTTGCTATTGACCTGATTGGCTAGGTATGACAAGAACTGAAGTCCGAAGTAAATGATGCTTCCAAACCTTCTCTATATTTTCTTTATGATTGTAAAGCTAGATTTCATGATTCCGAATCCATTAAACTGTATGACTTTTACAACTTTGCATCAAAAATTGCAGTATTTTAACAGCAGCTAGGAAGAGAGAATTTCAAGAAACAGAAATATATAGGAAGCAAAACCAAGAAAAAAAGCCTGAAATCAGAGTAGATTGCACAGTTCATATTCTTCAGTTTTCAGCTAAATGATTGTAGTAGATACTGAATAAAATATCTTCACGTAAGCATAAACAAACTGTGCGTTTCCAGAAATGATCTTTGCTGATATCTCATACTGTCAAGGTTTAGCATTTCTGAGTAAAATTTAATGTATGTATCAAAACAAACTGCTGATGGAAAAATATGAAATGTTTTGATGCAATAAAGGAAAGAGCAGCTTGAAAATGTTCACATCTAAGTTAAAAAATAAAATGGCAAGCATTGAAGATCTCTGCATTAATTTGCTTCCCTCCAAGCTATCTAGCAATTTCCCTACACTGTTTCAAATCTCATTAGGAATTGTATATTTATTTTGAACAAAATTAGCGGGAATCCAAAAAATACTGAGATTATCAAACAATTGCCTCATCCAATATTAAAAAATGGTCTAGCCTAGATTAATACAGACATACATTTTGGTTAGAAACACAATTTTCTTTTTCATTATTTTATAAAAATTGTAATGGAACACAATTTTTTTCAGCTAGATGGATTCTGAATTTTGTACAATTGAAAGTCTAAGGTCATTGTGAGCATGCTTAGAACATATAATATATGGAAGATTATAATACGTGTATAACTACAGATATATATCTGTGTGTGTTTGTGTGACTAAGAACATAAAACAAATAAAAAGTAATATAGAATGAGAAAGAAATGAAGAAAAAATAAAAAAGAGAGTTAGAAGTGCCCAAAAGGGAAAAAATATAAAAAGGAAAAGTAAATAGAAAAGAAAGAAAAAACATTCAAAGAATTAGCTTCCAATTTTCTAAATAGCAGTTAGAAGTACAATTCTTTCTGCCAAAACTGCAGCAAATAGATTATAGCCCTTGTTTAATAATGAGATTGGAAGTTTTACAGGCATGTATACTCATGAAGATCAATCTGGCTTTGTGCCAAAAACAGTTAAGGGACAACGTAAGGATTGTTCTGAATATTATTGAATATTTACAATATCATAATGAAAAACAGGCAGCTTTAATATTTTTAGACGAAGAGAAAACCTTTGACAATTTAAATTGGACTTTTAATGTTTAAAGTCTTGGAAGAAATGGACTTTGGTGAGAATTTTATTTAAGGGATCAAAGCTGTTTATACATCACAGCAAGCAAAAGTTGTTATTAACGCCTTAATCAATTCATGCAAAATTCAAAAGGGTACAAGACAAGGATGGTCTCTGATTCCTTTGCCGTTTATACTATAGATCTGAAATGATGAACCTATGAGATGGCACGCAGTGCCCTCTCTGATGGCACACGAGCTGTCACCACAGTTCAGTTCTGCCACGAATGTGTGTGCGCCTCTTGCTGACCAGCTAGTCTTCGGGTCTCTGCTGCGCATGCGCGGGGTGCATGCAGGGGGGTTGTGCATGCATGCGTGAGACATAAGGCACATGCAGTGGTCACACGTGTATGCAGGGGGAGGGGGCGTGCAGGGGGACGGGCCACATGTGGGTGTGTTGCATGTGTATGCGCAGGGCGGCCTTGTGTGGAGGAGTTGCACACGCATGTGCAGGGACGGGGCACATTTGGTGGGTTGCACGCACATGCACGGGGGTCGGAAATGTGTGGGGGTGTGCGCGTGTATGTACGGGGGGGCAGGGCACATGCATGGGGCATGGGGCATGGATGCATGCATTGCGTTTTGGGAGTTCGGGCACATGGTTTGGGCACTCTGATCAAAAAAGGTTAGCTATCACTGCTGTATATGATATAATACTATAAATTGAAAAGTAAAGTAAAACAAAAAGCCAGAAAATAAAAAAGAAATAAAAAATAAAAAGAGAAAAGGAAAGGGGAAAAAAACCAAGACAGCAATTCCGTCTTTTCCCCAAAATGTTTTACCACCTCTTCACCTCCTCTTAATTAATATAGTAAAATTCTTCATCCCATTAGTCAACTGTTATCCTTACATAAGTTCAGCAACCAATGCCTTTTTCATTAAAAATATATAAAATATATAAAATATATTATATTTAAATTAAATATATTATATATTTAAATATATAATATATAAATATATAAAATTCACCATTTCGAATCTCAACTCTTAATTCTAAGTAAGTAAATCCAATACACAACAGATTTTCCAGTTGTAAATCAGTCCAGAAATAACACCCCCAAATAATCGCAGATTTCATTTTAACCTTTTTACCAGTTACCGGTGGCCCTTCGGATCCGCTTCAAGGTGCTGGTCTTGACCTATAAAGCCCAACATGGCATGGGCCTGGGGTACTTGCAGGACCATCTCCTACCAGCCTCCCACCGCCCAGTGCGGTCACATAGGATTGCTCTCCTCCGGGTGCCATCGGCCAGACAATGTCGGCTGGTGGCCCCCAGGATGAGGGCGTTCTTGGTGGCCGCACCGACCTTCTGGAATGAATTACCCACCGGGATTTGGACAGCCCCCGACCTTCGCGCTTTCTGCGCTGAACTGAAGACATGGCTTTTTCAGCAAATTCCCTGATCTGTTGAGATTTTAGTTGGGGTTTTTACATTTGGATGTTTTTAGTTTTATTTATTGTTATATGTTTTTTATCTGTGAGCCGCCCCGAGTCCTATGAGAGCAGGGCGTCATAGAAATCTAAGAAATAAAATAAACCTGGATCAAAAAGGCCTATGGGACTTCCAGTTTGACATCATGGCAAGACGGTCGGATATAGTGGGGCTTTGCAAATCCAGGGCTGATTTTCTTTGCCAGGAGGCTCTATAGGGCCAAAGTCATCCTGGAGGGGTGCGAAGAAAGGAGAGATCCCTTGATGATCGTGAGAGAATGGTGGCTCTCCCACTGGATCCAAGGCACCCTCCCAAGTAATGAAGCAGAGAGATGGCCATTATGGCCGGAAGAAGCACTAATGAGCTATTTTGAATAGAGCATTGGAACTGGGTGAGACTATTTTCAACTTCTACATTAAAGACGTATTCCTAAATATTCCTCCTATAAAACTTATAGAAAAGTTTTTTCTCAGAAAGAAAGATTCTCCAAAGCATAGAGAAAGCGGCAAGTTAATACGTTTTGATTATTTGACAATCAGCTGCTATATCTTTCACTTCAAGATTGGAAGTTAGAACTGGAGTGACACCTACTAGTGAAAAATGATATTATTCTATTACATTGCTGGCAAAAATCTTGAAAATAAGGCAAAGTGAAAGGTAAACAATACTTGGAAGATTGTTTTTTTGCTCTGGGAATAGACAATATTTTCTTCTTGAAACTTGCTGAACCTGGTGGCTTATGAGTTCTGTTGGCATTGCAAAATGGCTTGGAGACTGAGAGAATTGGTGTTTTTTTTTACCAAATACTTTTGAAAGAGTCAATTAGTGGAATAACCTGGAACCGTTTAGAGACTATGGGAATTGCCTCTTGATTTAGAATGTGGATTAACTTGGTGGGCCATCTGGATTTACACCAAGATTAGCAAGCTCCAGGCCATTAAAGCAAAGACTAAGAGAAACAATGTCACAACAGGGAAAAACAAACACATTTAAAAAAGAAATAAAATTGATGTTTCAATCTATCCAGGAAGCTATGATAAAGAATTATAACAAGATGAAAAAGGACTTGGGGAAGATCAAGAAACAGACGCACAATATGATTGTGCAATTAGGAAACCCTCAACAAATAGTAATGGAAAATGAACAAAGAACCCAGAGAATAGAAGAGAAATCAGAAGGTGTGGAGGAAAGAATAGAGGAGATAGATCAACAATTGATACAAGTAGATAAAGATATGAAAAGGATAGTAATAATTCCTGAAATGCAGAAGGTAGTTTACTCTCCAAGCTGTCAAAATATAGAAAAAGATAGAGAGGAAGATTCCCTAGAAGTGATGTAGTTGTTGGTGGGTGCCCTAGAAATGGGAATACATGAGATAGACATAGAGGCAGATGAAATACTTAAGACTAAATATGAGTGATGTAAGGAGACACATGGTCCCAAGGGAGCAGCATGTGAGACTGGCTAAAAAGTCAACAAGAGTCGAAATATTAAAAAGGGCAAGAGATGATGGAAAAAACAGAATATTTTTTAACCTGGGATTTGTTTTATTAATGACTGGAAAATAGAGGTAGAAAGCAGAAATTGGGAAAATACTATTATGTATACTGTCACATAATATATTATTACCATGTACATGTAAATATTAGAAGTCGAAAGATTATTTCTATGTGAACAATATGGTTACTGTTATATTATGTATAAGTAAATTGACTGGACAATACACTGTTCACTAAGCACTTACGTATGTTGAAGAAAAAAGTATAAATAAATTTTAAAAAGCCAACGTTATGTTCCTTCTTTTTATACAAAACAAGGCACTTTCCAAATAAGGTTAGCAAAGGAAGCATGAACTTCGTGACTTTTGAAGGATCTGACTACAGCTGGAATAAGAATGGCAAATTTCTTTGTCTCTCAGGTCTTCCGCCCAATGGGGAACACTACCTTGAAGTCTCATAAGGAGCAACAGTATGGCATATAACATGGTCAATCTTGCATCTTCTCTTTCTCCAGACAAATTGGAGGAGCCAATTTACTCATCAACTATTTTTTCTCCTGTTTGAATCCAAAATGTTCTAGTTTTTTTACAACAAATGATAAAATGTCCCTTCTTGTTCTAATATATATTTAAAGTGCCTATATTAGATGCTAGACTACGTCTTTGCTCATATATACCAACAGTACAACATATTATAAATATTTTCTTTACAATTATAACATAATGTAAAGTGCAATAATTTCAGCCACATATTTTCCAGTTATTCCATCTGTATATTATAATCAAATTTTTAGTCCATTTTATCTTACTTCTTTCATTTGTTTTTCTTCTGTTTCAACCTTCAATAAAAATGTATAACTCTGTGTTTTAGGAATTAGTTTTCTGTCCTTACAGACTATCTTTGTTTTCATTACTTTAATGCACCAATTCATTTCAGTATTTTTATTTTTTGAAAGTCTCATCAATTTATTAAAACATAACTTTCTTGCAGGATCCAATTTGGTCACCAGGACCAGAGGTTTAGTCTTCCAAGTTTTCGGATTTCTGCTGGAGACCTTCTCAGAGAAGTTACAACATTTCCCTGGGACACGTATATTTGCCTTCATTCATAACTTTCTTGATTGTTCCATTTTTCTCAACTCATTTATTTTTTCCCCATATATTTATTTTGTGATCTGATACTCAGTCATAAAGTTTATGACCAAGTAGACTCAATGTTCATCTTTTATATTTGTTTTTCATTTGTATACAGTTGACATTCATTCAACACCTATTCATTCTTAGCACTATCTCTTTTTGCTTTATCATGGAGTCTTAAATGTATTATTCCCACTGCACTAAACGTACTTTTACATTTTCTTTTGATGTGTCTAATTCTTGCTTCCATATAGTAGAATGGCAGAAGTGTGCTTTATATACAACCATGTTTTGCATTTTTTGACAAAGATTAATTCTATATCATATAGTATAATCTATTCAATATTTTTCTACCAGCATTTGCCTACCAGCATGACTTAAAATTTTTCCATTTCTCCAGATTTGCCAAAGTATACAACTAATTATTTGGAGTTTTTTGGGGTTTTTTTATTTATTTATTTATTTATTTATTTTGCCAGTTAAAGCAAATTAAAAACATTAATCCTGTCAAACACAACTGCCTTAACCTTTGAAACATTTTTTTTTTCCTGACCTACAGCCTTGAAGCAACATTCACTGAAACTCATCTGGTTTTTCAGCCAATAGCACAGCATCATCTGCATGGAAAAAAATGCATATTCATTTGAGTCTTCAATCACAACTTCTCTAAAATCATTATGAGTATTCTTTGCGCATTCCTATATAGACACATTGAACAGCCAGTGAGACACCATAATCTTTATATTATCTTCAGATCAGTGTTCAATCATTTGTTTAAACATTCCAGTTATTATCGCAGAAGTTTTCCTTATATCTTACACAACTATTACTGCATTCAGCAGCCAGCTTTCAACTTCATATTCATGCAAAATATTTTATAATTCAAGTATATTCATTTTATGCTTTCTCTAAATCAACAATTATTGATTACATTCATGCATTTTTCAATTGCTGAAGAGTGAAAGTGTGATCTCACACCTTTTTCCTAATGCAATGCTGTACTGCACTTCCCAAATTTTGTTCACTGTAATCTCTTGTACTCTTTCAATCAGAATTCTGCCAAACATCTTCTCAGACATATTTAACAAACTAATTCCCCTATATTTTATACATTCACTTTTTCCTCTGTATAGGGGAAAAATCACGGTATTATTCAAAACACCAGGCACAGATACAGTCTTCAAACACACTTTAAACAAATTACACAGCCACTTGATAAGCAAACCACATATATATTTTACCGTCTCTCCAATTATGCCATCTACATCTACAGCTTTAACGTTTTTGAACGTACTTGGCAGCATTTATATACTCATTTTCTCAGACACATTTATAGCATTAGGTTCATTTCTTCTCTTTGAAGTATCACTATCCTTTTCAAACAAATCTTAGAAATACGTCTTCCAGATTTCCCTCATTTCAATTTCATCCAGTGTCATCAACAAAGAGTTTTTTCTCTGTCTCTGTTGCATTTTCAGAAAATTGCCTGAAAGACTGTTCCAAATTGCAGCAACAATGAAAACTTTGTATTTAAACTAAAATATTAAAAGGGAAATTCCTGTTTAATATCTGTGGTGCAAATCATTAATTTAAGCACACAATGTAAGTTTCTGCAATCACTTCCATAGGTGAACCGATCAATAAAAAAATTAGCAATGGTGAAGAGGAGGCTAGAGGGTATGCTTGATCAGTTTTGTGGATCAAAGTTAGTCTCTTCTCAAGATTGAAGATTAAGTTTTTGGATAAATTTGGACTATTCTGCCCTTTAGATTGTAGACTTTCTTGACTGTAGTGGGATGAATCAACAGATGGAAAGGTTTATGACCATTAACAGCTCCGACAGCAGGGAGAAAGTGACAGTGTTTCTTAATTTTTTTCCTCTCAGCATCCCAAAATTACAGATGATTCCAAAAAGAGTTTTTGTCTATATCAGCATTTAATGCATTAAAAATTAAAATGGATGCATTCATAGAATATTTATTTATTGAATCATGTAAATATAACAATATTAACTACACAATGTGTCATAGATAGATATAGGTATTTTAATAAATTATAGATTTAACTTAATTTAACATTTAACATCCGCTCACCTGGACAGGATGTCTTGGAATTCCATTCGTACAAGGCATATGCAAAAAGAGGAAAAGGTCAAAGAACATGAGGCAGGCCCAGAAGAATATGGAGAGACAACATCAAAGAAGCACTATAACAACATCAATTAACAATGGTTGAAGAGCAAGAACCAGAACTTATCAGATGTTTTATTTTCAGGGAAACAGGGTAAAATAAATATTTTTCATAAAAACCCTACTTTAATAAATAAAAAATAATAATGAGAAAACTGACATTGTTTTACATTTTTGCAAATATTTTTAATATCAGGCAAATAATTTTGATTTTGCAGAACCCTGAGATAACTGCACTTTAAGAAACACTGACATAGGGAATAACATCAGAAGCTTGACAGTTTCTTTTTCAAACTTCCCTGTTCTTCTGGGATATAGTCATCTTTTACTAATGGTTGACACATATTTTCTTCAAGGTAATATCTGTACTTCTCTACAGAGGATGATAACCAAAATATTTCAAGTCCTTCTAGAGGAAACCAATTATGTAGATCTAGTTCAATTTGATTTCAGATTGGGCCATAGAATATTGGCTTAGTTAGTCTTGATGGATAATCTGTTAATAACTCCTGGATATCTTGGTGGCCTTCAATACCACTATGCGTGGCATCAAAATATTGGGGAGATATCTTAGGAAGAGTATCGCCTTTAGCTAACGTATTTGGCTTCCAATTGCTCTGTGTGATGAATTGAAAGTGCCTGTCTATCAATTTGTCTGTGTATCTACACCCACACCCACATCCACAAATACACACATACATATACATCCATCCTTATAAATCTCAAGCCTCACTCCTGTTTCTTATTCTTTCTTTCTTTCTTTCTTTCTTTCTTTCTTTCTTTCTTTCTTTCTCTTTCTTTCTTTCTTTCTTTCTTCTCTTGTCTCTCCCGCTCTCTTTCTTTATTTCCCTAGACATGCATTCTACAGATAATCCTTTTACAAGGGTAATCCTGAAAAGAGAAGTTAGGCACGGCTTTTTTGATGTTGACATTAATCTCTTGGAATTCTTACTCCAACCCAACTAATCAGCCAATTCTTAACTGTACTTTTAGCAAAATCTTAAATATGTTTATTCTTTTGATTTTACTCCATTGGAGCTATGCTTCTTTTGTGGCTATATTTTTATCTGCTATTGCCAAAAGAACATACAACATATAAATAAACATAGTATAGTAAATTAAAAAATTTATCATTGTCATATTTATCAGATCAGTCCATAGCTATTGACTTCTAACACCCATCAAGGCTTTGGTCAAAAAAACCAATACACAATACAAAACACTTTTTACTAAGATGGATAAGATACTGACTAACCTATCTTGGTGCACCTCTACAATGCATAACTTGCCCTATTAATAATATAGTATCACTTAAGTTGACACATTATGACTATATGCCTTAAGTGTAACCAGTCCAATTTTACCCCAAGTACTCTCAAGCAAATCTAGAGATTATCCTGCAAGCCAACATACTGTTGTCTTGTTCCTCTAACTGGAGGTATATGCCATACCGATACATATTCAGGCTAAATCCATTGAAAGAGGGACAAAAAAGCAGACATATAATGTTGTTGGTGCTTATGTTTGTTTATCCCCTGAATGGGAAAAGTATGAGTGAAGGTTGGGAATAGTTAGGACTATCAATCAGATGTAATAGTTATCACTGAATAACTATTCAGTGAATACTGCCTGAAAAGCAAAGATGCTATCAATAACAGTGTGCCATACTATAATAATTCAAATTCTGAGTTCAATGTTCTTGCACCTATAATTACAACTAAAATTGTCTTTCAGGTAAATTCCTTCTTGAATCTATTGGTCTTGTTTGATCTTGATGGAGATGCTGTAACCAAACTAGGGCACACCCCATCCCAGTTTCAGAATGATCTGAAAAAGTGCAAAGTGTTCTAGTAAAACAAATATGTACCATCCATATAAAGATACTCCATTAATTGAAGTAATTTCAATTTGCTTGATCAAAAGGAAAAATTCATAAAAGCAAAATACCTTTGTTTGGCCAACAAAATTTTATAAGCTTAGGTTTCTTAAAATATCCATCAGACTAAACAAATAAATATGAAGACGGGTATAAGAGAGTGAATGATGACTGAGGATGATGTTAAAAATCATTCCTGTTCCAGCTGCATTTTTGAACAGAGGGAGAAAGAGAGAAAGAAAAGAGACTCAAGAAATCCAATTTGGATTTTATCTGGTATTGTGCTCTACAAAGTGCTGTTGAATTGCAGCAAGCACTCTCTTAAGGGATCCCAGGAGACAGATAGAAATGCATTTGGTATTTTAAGGCCCTCATTTTTGTCAATACAAATTCTAACAGTTAAGATCCACCCAGTTTCCATCCAAGAGGAGACATTTTTTACCAAGCCACAGTCACAGAAATTTCTGCCAATGATATATTACTAAGTAAAATAGGGGAAAAAAACATTTAACTGTTCTTAACCTTCCTCAGCCACACAATTATACAGCAATATATTTAACTGAAGAAAAAGAAACTTCTAGTTTTAATCAGTACACATTACCGAACTATTTTTCCTATTTTTCAGTCCCAGTCTGTTAGGAATTTGCTATGTTTACTTCGAAAAGTGAGCATGGCATGGATAATGCCATGACTTTTATCTACAAAGCCTTTCCATATGTTATCTAAAAATGGAATTCAGTGATTCCAAGGCAAGGAATTCAGTTGACAGTCTATATGCTTCAAGTAAAATGGAATCAAATAAACACCGAATATGCTTTATCAGTTTGGCAATCAGCATATTCTGAAAAATGAGTGTTCAATAGATGAGTAACATTTAAAAAGGTGGATACCATTTTGCCTTCCACTACAGTCATAGTAAAAGACCACTTTTATTTACCATCTGGACCATGCTGGCTGGGAATTCTGGGAGTTGAAATCCCAGAATTAAAATTGCCAAATTTTCAACACTAATCTAAGACTCTGCCATACTGTTGCTCTCCATCTTTGTTGAATTCTCAAGTAGGTGGAAATGGTGAAAAGAGTTTCAAGTTTAAAGGCTGATAGAATTAATTAGGTATTCAGGTTGGAATCTATCAATTAGTGGCAGCACTTATTTGACTTGGGCTAACCCCAAAATACTATTTCTGGGTAGTTTATGGATGAAAGACTGCCAGGAAAATTTCAAAGCTGTAGGCTAGGCTGGGAAGTTGAAAAACGTCTGTGATGCAAGTAATATTTATTTGTGCAGTTCTTGATGTTCTGAGCTTGCTTTCTCATTTGCAGATGTTTCATTATCCCCCTAGTATCATCATCAGTGAGTGGTGTGGGGTTTGCTTCCACCACTTGCGTTGTTATATACCAGCGATGGTTAACCTTTTTGGTGCCGAGTATCCAAAGCGTGTGCGCAAATGCATGCATGTGTGCAGCCCCCCAATGAAATGTGAGCACCCCCCCCACATGCGTCCCGCCCCCCCACTCATGCATCCCCAGCGCATGCACCTTGCCCCCCGCGCATGCATGGCAGAGACTCAAAGATCAGCTGGGCATGTGTGCCATAGGTTCACCATCACGTTATATACAGTAGCTGATTACTAAAACATCTCCAAGTAAACAACCAAATTCAGAGAACACCAAAAACACCACAAATCAACCCTGACGTTGATGTATCTTTTTCATATTCTTTCCCTGAAATATTTATTAGTAATTTTTATAGTCCATTTCAATCCAAAGACTCTAGGTGGGTTACAACAGAGTAAAAAGTAAAAATCGTAAATTAAATTTCCAAAGATGGCACTGGTGACCATCAATTAGAGTTTCATGAGGTCACGATAGAAGAACTGGAGCTTTTATCTATAGCTTGCATTTCACTTTTAAGAGTTGTTAATTTATTCTTAAATAATGTTCAAGGCTATTTAAGCATTTATCTTTGAATCACTGCCTGTAATGTTTCTGATTCTTTTACTGGCCAAGGGAATCGATAGAAGTGTTCTGAATCTTCATTTTGAGAGCAGATAGAAAAGAAAGAAGAAAACAGAATTTAACAATTTATAGAGAAAAAAATACTTAACATTTATGAAAAGGGGCGTTGGTCCTACCTGAGACGCTCCTTCTCGTTGGGTGGAGACAGCAGCCTGTGTGGGTAATACTCCTCCTATCAGCCTGAAGGACTGAGTCTATCATTAAGCTTAAATCCCACCCTTGTTGCCGGGCAGACAAGTTTTTGGCGAGGGACTAAATGACAGACTCGGCATGTGGTAAAGAATACAGAGAAGTAGAAATAGAACAAAAAACAAGGCCAGACTGGCGCAGGGAGGGTCTGGCTGCTGTCTCTACCCAACGAGAAGGAGCGTCTCAGGTAGGACCAACGCCCCTTCTCCATTGTGGGTGGAGACAGCAGCCAGTGTGGGACATACCCAAGTTCACTGTCCCGAAACCTGGGGGGGACCAGTCTGGTCCGAAACCACCTCCCTATCAACGACCCTCTGCAACACCTGCCGACCAAACGCTGCCTCCGCAGAAGCAAATGTGTCAAGTTTATAGTGACGAATAAAGGGGGCTGGCGAAGTCCACATAGCCGCTCGACAAATCTCCAGCAAAGGGGCCTGAGTAGCCCAAGCCGCCGACGTAGCCGCACTGCGCGTAGAATATGCAGTCACACGGGAAGGTCGTGGTAGAGAACGGAAGTCATAGGCCGAGGCAATAGTCTGTCAGATCCAGCGGCCTATAGTAGAAGACGACACCTTGTGCCCCAAAGAGACTGGAAGGAAAGAGACGAACAATGCCTCTGATCGTCGGAAGGTAGCAGTGCGTTTAATGTAGATGCAAAGTGCTCATTTGACGTCCAAGGTGTGCCAACGACGTTCACGCAGATGAGAAGGTCATGGCCAGAAGTTTGGGAGAATAAGCTCTTGAGAGCGATGGAAAATGGAGTTTATCTTCAGTACGAAGGTAGGATCCAAGCGGAGCACTACACGATCAGCATGAAACACGCAGAGATCGGGCCGGGTGGACAGGGCAGCCACCTCTGAAATGCAGCGAGCAGAGGTTATGGCCACCAAAAAGGCGACCTTACAAGTCAGCAACCGAAGAGAAGTCATTCGCAAAGGCTTGTATGGAGGCCCCATAAGAGATTCCAGAACCAATGGTAGATCCCAGGAAGGGTAACGCTGCAGGACCGGAAGGGACAAGTTAGTGGCACCACGAAGGAAGTGACAGATCAGAGGGTGCTGCGCCAAAGACGATAGAGATCCGCAGGTAAGTACCGAGGAAATAGCAGCAACCTGGCGTCGTAGAGTGTTAGGCGAACGTCCATTGGAGAACCCTTGCTGAAGGAACCTTAGCACATCCACAATGGAGGGCTGTAAAACAGATATGCCATTCTTGTCGCACCATGAGAAGAAGGCCCACCAGGTAGCCAAATAGATCCTGTTAGTTGAAGGATGATGCGAAGCCTGGATTATTTGAATAACTTAGTCCGGAATGTTCGCAGTGCTCAAGCAGAGCCGCTCAACTTCCAAGCGGTCAGACTGAGCCACGGGAGGTCTGGATGGCTCAAGGCACCCTGA
Organism: Pantherophis guttatus; assembly: GCF_059756535.1. Classification (NCBI taxonomy): domain Eukaryota; kingdom Metazoa; phylum Chordata; class Lepidosauria; order Squamata; family Colubridae; genus Pantherophis; species Pantherophis guttatus. The sequence continues at coordinate 132,632,772 of NC_142066.1, forward strand.
GTCAGAGTGTCCGCCGTGATCGGGATGCGCCAGGGGGCAGCGACAAAAAGGGAAACCAAATCTGCAAACCATGCCCTGCAAGGCCAGTGAGGGCCAGGAGGATCACCTCTGCCCATTCGTCCAGGAGCTTGAGAATGACCCTCGGGAGCGGAAACGTTGGAGGAAAGGCATATAAGAGGTCCTGCGGCCAAGGGGCTCGGAGGGCGTCAATGGCTTCCGCCTGAGGCTGCGGGAATCGGGCGAAGAAGCGAGGCAGCTGAGCGTTCGCGCATGTCACGAAAAGGTCCGCGACCGGAGAGCCGAATCGGAGAACCAGACTCTGGAAAACTCGTGGATGGAGCCACCACTCCGCGTTGTCCACCTGTTGCCGACTCAGCCAATCTGCCTGAGCGTTGTCGATGCCGGAGATGTGTTCCGCCCAAAGGGATCCGAGGTGTCGTTCTGCCCAGAGACCCACCTTCAGGGCCACAGACAACAGGGACTTCGATCGGGTGCTGCCAAGCTTGTTCAGGTGTGCCTTGGCTGTGACATTGTCCATTAACACAAGAACATGAGTCCTGGACACAAGATGACGGAACGCCCTCTGAGCAAGAAATATGGCTTGCAACTCTAGCCAGTTGATTGGACACCGAGACTCCAACACGGTCCACTTTCCTTGCGCCAGTTGACCCTGGCAGTGGGCACCCCAGCCGCTGAGACTGGCGTCCGTCGTCACCACCACCCTCTGGGGCTTGAGGAAGAGGGAATTTGCCGATAGGGCCGGGGACCGCCACCACCGAAGGGATCTGCGAACCACCTTCTGTAAAGGTAAAAGAAACCATTGAAGCTCCCGGGCATGGAGTTGAGCCCAGGGAACAATGGCTATAGCAGATATCATCTTCTCCCAAAGTTGGGAAAGAACATACGGGGAAACCTTCCTAGACCCCTTAACCTTAACTACCAAGTCCTTCAAGCTTTCTTGTTGCTCTGGCGAGAGGAAAACTCTACCCTGAAGTGAGTCAATCAGAGCCCCCAGGTGAACCAGGGATGTAGTGGGGACCAATGGCTTTTCTCTAGGTTAATGAAAAAACCATGGGCAGCCAAGGTTTTCAGTGTGAACTGAACATCCAGGACCGCCTGCTGAGGAGAGGACGATAAAATCGAAATATCATCGAAGTAGCAAAGGAGTCTAATAGAAGAAAGCCTAAGAAAGGTGGCCAGGGCAGCCAACACCTTTGTAAAGGTGCGGGGGGCGGATGAAAGTCCGAAGGGCAAAGCCCTATATTGGTAATGTATCCCCCCGTAACAAAACCGCAAATAACGTCTATGAGATGGGAGAACAGGGATGTGTAAATAGGCCTCAGTAAGGTCTATAGAGGAAAGGAGATCGACCCTCCTAACACCGTCAAGAATGGATTTGAGAGATTGCATCTTAAATTTTCGATATACAACATACCGATTTAATCGTTTTAGGTCCAGAATGGGTCTCCACCCCCCCCCCCGAGGATTTAGGCACCAAAAATACACGAGAATAGAATCCTGACCCGATTTGATTAGGAGGGACAAGTTGGATAGCCCTGATAGAAAGAAGATGCTGAACCACAGCGTCCATCAGCGCCCTCCTTTCGGAGATACGAGAAAGCGGACAGCAGACAAAGGTGCTCAGGGGCAGGGAAAGAAATTCAATGGCCAACCCAGATCGTAAGATGGCCAGGACCCATTTGTCCAAGGTGGACTTCTCCCAGATGGCAGCAAAGAGGGCCAATCTACCGCCAATGGGAGGGTCAGAGATGCACTTAGTGACGGCGTCAGTAGGAATGACCTCCTCTCCCCGAAAGAGCCGTTTAGACATAAAGGGTTTCTCCCGGGAAATCCTGTCTTGGGATCCACGTTGCCTGCCAAAATTGTTATATGGGCGGGGCGAAGGGAAAAAGGAGGAAGAAGGACCCCCACCATCAGCAGCCCGAGATTGGGGCCACGCAGGGTAAAGTGAAAAATGAGACTCTCCTCTGTGGAAAACCGCCGCCAACACTTTCTTCTTGTCCCGAGTCTCAGTTAAGAAGGGCTCCAAGGCATCCCCAAATAGTCGAGTCCCCCCGAAAGGAATGGAGGCCAAACACCACTTATGTCTGGCATCCGCCTGCCAATGACGGAGCCAGACCAAATGACGAGCCGCTACAGAAGAAGCCAACGATTTAGCGGCAAAACAAGTGGCGTTGAGTGTTGAATCTGCCGAAAATTGAACAGCTGCAACGATCTTATTAAGATCCTGTTTGATCCGAGCATCCTCAGGAGAAAGCTTGTCCTGTAGTTGGCGGAGCCACAGCAAGGTGGAGCGGTTAAAAAAGGACGCCGTAGAGGAGGCCTTAATAGCCCATGCCGTCCCCTGATGAGCTCTCTGGAGGACCAAGTCCAAACGTCGTTCATCAGGTCGCATATCCTCATCGGGATCCTCCGGAACGTTGGCATTGGACAAAAGGGCAGCAACCGGAGTGTCTACAGACGGGAGTTGAAGAAGCAAGTCAAGACCAGGCGCGACGTTGAAATTCTTCTTGTCAGTAGAGGAAGGCAGAGGGGCCGAGCCTGGAGACGTCCACTGCCATTTGACAGTTTCTAGAAATAAAGAAGGAGCAGGAATGGTCGTGACCTGCTTAGTCGGCTCTGCAAACATCGGGTCGAGGGACCCAGGAGGAGCAGAAGTGGAAGGTTGGGCCACGGGAGAAGACAGTTGAGCCGTGTTTATGCCTTTAAAGAGTAGTGATTTAAACAGAGCCTGCGGAAACAAGCCAGCCACAGGTGGTTGATCCGGTGGGAGATTCTCGTCATCTGACAAACCGGAATCATCATCAGCGTCAGACGGAGCAGAAGCGTGAGTAGCCTGAGAACCTGAAGGGGATGAAGGAGCCCTGGTGACAATCTGCTCAGAAGTGTGAGGCCACTCAGGGGAGACAGATCGCACAGAACTGGCCATGCTTGGAGGACGAAGACCAGTCGCTAGGGACTTCTGCACTGCAGCTTCGATGAGCTTTTGCAGTAGATCAGGAGACAATTGATAAGATGAAACCTCAGTAATCGGAGCCTGAGTCTGAGCTGGGATGGCCGCATCCTGTGACACTACCGAAGGCGGTACAGCCGAAGGAGTAGAAGAACTAGCGCCCCACAAATCAGAAGTGGAAATCGCAATCGGACAGTCTCGGGGAGATAGCTGGTTCGGGGTCACAGGTCGAGGGTCCAGAATGGCCTCCACGGCTTCAGAAGTCACTGGTGCCGCCACAGAAGTTGAAAGTACATGGGCGCTTGCCTTATCACAAAGTTTGGTGAGAACTTTATCTCGGCACTTTTCCACCTTAGAGGAAGTACCGCCATATTTATGCCCTTTGCTATGAGGACGTGAAGCTTGGGCGGGAGGCAGAGGTTCAATAGTGGCCTGGGTAGGCGTAGGAGAGGTAACAGATACGGAATCTGATTTGCCCTGATCAGGAGCACTGGCCTTCCAACCGTGCTTCGACTTAGATAGCACCTTTGGCATGCTGGCTATTACTGCTAAAGTCCAGACAATGGAAAAAGCCAATGATCAAGGGGGAGTCCGGAAACTCCACAAGGCGCCTCTCAATACTGTATTTAAGACCAATAAATCAAAGGGAGCGTGGAAGCTCCACAAAATGGCCGCCTCGCATCTTGCAGTCAAATAAAATGGCGGCCACCAGCTCTGGCACTAGAAGGCTCCAATGAGGCGAAACGCCTAGACGACACAAACGGGAGAGCTAAAGTCTCCACGAGCAGCAGGCTGAGACTTGATGATTAGTCTGCAGGGGCCCGAAATAGACAGAACGGAGCCCAGCTGATCAGTGGCAATTACGGGTGCCGCACCACGCGGCCGGGAGCCGGGCGCAAACTGCCGGTCTTCAAAGGGCAGCGGGGAAGCCGCAATCCACAAAACAGGTGACCGGAGGACAAAGGGCGAGAAACCTGACGTTCGAAGCAGCTGGCTTTGGCTGTCAGAAAAATGAAGTGGCGCCACTCCAACGATGCCCACGGCACTAAAATGGCCGCCACCGCTCAAACAGCGCGAAAAACAGCCGAAATTAAAAGCAGGAGAGCTGAGAAACAGTTTGCTGCGAGAAGGAATCCCCAAGCTCCCAAACAGCCGCAATTCAAACAGATGACAAGGGGGAACTTGTGCTAACGAGAAAACTGTCCAAGGGGTTTCCCCCCCCCCCAGGGGAGAAACCTGTCAGGCAAACAGAGAATGGAGCCCCTGCAACCGACGATAATTAACTCACAACGAAGTCCAAGGTAACCAGAAACCGAAGGAATAAGGCAGAAATCATAGTCAAAACAGTCCAGAGTGAAATAACATCCAAAAAATCCAAATAGCAGATAGAATGTCAGAACAAACAGACAGAGCTAGAAACCACACGCCAGTCCAGACTGAAGGACTGAGTCAAAAGCTGGTCTGCCCGGCAACAAGGGCGGGATTTAAGCTTAATGATAGACTCAGTCCTTCAGGCTGATAGGAGGAGTATTACCCACACTGGCTGCTGTCTCCAACCACAATGGAGAATGAAAAGTTTATTTATCAGAATCAAATAAGAGAGCCTGAAGCTACATAGCTACAGTGTATTCACAAGTGATTCCCACACTGATCATAGGACACCACACAATGCAAATAACAACTTTCTGATAACTATTGTGTAGTCTTCTTTCCTCCATGTCAAAGTTCACCTGTTCCAAGGCATGTCTAACTGACATCAAATATTTTAGCACATCTAGTGTGAATAATAGTTCACACTAAAATGAGTCTGGATCAACTATTCTGAGCGTACATTTTCTAAACTATATCTTGGAAGGATTTTGTATGTTTGTGCTCTTCAGTATTATTGTTACCTGCAATATGCTCTTTGTTTGGAAATAACGGTGAAATTAAAGTACTAGAAATATAAAAAATCAGCCACATCAGAAAAATAGACAATAGCTACAAATTCTCACTGGTGTCACAATAAACCCCTGTTGACCTAACACAAAGCAAGTAGAAAAGTAGAAAAATGTAGCTTCATTTTACTTTTGATCTCATGCTGGGAATAACAAGCATATGCCAGTGACTGAAGAAATCAAATGTTACGGCTTAAAAATACATTTCTTTGTTAGTTGCATCCAATTTTAACAATACCTAAATACTGTGTGCGTGTTTCCAACTTGGGTGAGTGGAATCACAATCCTTATACATACCCAGAACAGCACCAGGATTAAGGATAATGAGAAGGGGTGTTGGTCCTACCTGAGACGCTCCTTCTCGTTGGGTGGAGGCAGCAGCCAGCATGGGTAATCCTCATCCAATCAGCCTGAAGGACTGAGTCTATCCAAAGCTTAAATCCTGCCCTTGTTGCCGGGTAGACCAGCTTTTGGCGAAGACTAAGGAAAGACTCGGCGTGTGGTCAAGCGAAGAAAAGTCCGATAAATAAACACAAGGACAGCCTGGCACAAAACAACGGGAGGGTCTGGCTGCTGTCTCCACCCAACGAGAAGGAGCGTCTCAGGTAGGACCAACGCCCCTTCTCCATTGTGGGTGGAGACAGCAGCCAGCATGGGACATACCCAAGTTCACTGTCCCGAGACCTGGGAGGGGCCAGGCTGGACCGGAACATTCTCCCCATCAACAACCCTCTGCAACACCAGCCGACCAAATGCTGCCTCAGCAGAAGCAAATGAGCCAAGTTTATAGTGCCTAATAAATGGAGCCAGCGAAGTCCACGTGGCCGCACGACAAATCTCCAGCAGTGGAGCCTGAGTAGCCCAGGCTGCCGACGTAGCTGCGCTGTGGGTAGAGTGAGCAGTCACATGAGGAGGTTGCGGCAGGGAGCGGAAGTCGTAGGCGGAGGCGACCGGATCCAGCAACCGATAGTCGAAGAAGACACCTTGAGACCCAAAGAAACGGGCAAGAAGGAGACGAACAAAGCTTCTGAACGTCGAAAGGATGCTGTGCGTTTAATATAGATGCGAAGGGCACGGCGAACATCCAAAGTGTGCCAACGACGTTCGCGAAGGTGAGAAGGACGAGGGCAGAAATTCGGGAGGATGAGCTCTTGGGAGCGATGGAAGACAGAGTTAATTTTCGGCACGAAGGTTGGATCCAGACGGAGGATGACACGATCCGAGTGGAACACGCAAAGATCCGGCCTGGTGGACAAAGCAGCCACTTCCGATATGCGACGAGCCGAAGTGATAGCCACCAAAAAGGCGACTTTACACGACAACAAACGCAGAGACGCTGTCCGTAGAGGTTCGTAAGGAGGCCCTATGAGAGCTTCTAAGACAAAAGAGATCCCAGGTAGGATAGCGGTGCAAAATAGGAGGGGACAAGTTCGTGGCCCCGCGAAGAAAGCATCGAATTAGAGGATGTTGTGCTAATGACGAGAGGGATCCACAGGTAAGCACCGAAGAGATGGCCGCAACTTGGCGTCGAAGAGTGTTCGGAGAGAGGCCGTCCACAAAACCTCGTTGGAGGAACACCAGAATGTCCACTATTGAAGGCTGTAGGACAGGGACGCCGTTCCTGTCACACCAAGAGCAGAAAGACCGCCAAGTGGCCGAATAGATTCTGTTAGTAGAAGGATGACAGGAGGCCTGGATTATCTGTATGACATCGGCCGGGATGTTAGCCGTGCTCAAAGAGAGCCGCTCAACTGCCAAGCGGTCAGATTGAGCCACAGTAGATCTGGGTGGTTCAACACCCCTTGAGTCAGAGTATCTGCCGCGATTGGGATGCGCCATGACGGAGCGACCGAAAGGGAAATCAAGTCCGCAAACCATGGTCTGCATGGCCAGTCTGGAGCCAGGAGAATCAACTCTACCCGTTTGTCCAATAGCTTACGGATCACTCTGGGGAGCAAGGACGTTGGAGGGAATGCGTATAGAAATCCGTGAGGCCAGGGAACTCGGAGGGCGTCAACAGCTTCCACCTGAGGGGCCGGAAACCAGGTGAAAAAACGAGGCAACTGAGCATTCGCTGGAGTCGCGAAGAGGTCCACGACTGGAGAACCGAACTGAAGGACCAGGCTCTGGAAGATTCGAGGGTGGAGCCGCCACTCCGCATTGTCCACTTGTTGCCGGCTCAGCCTGTCCGCCTGAATGTTGTCGACGCCGGAGATGTGCTCTGCCCGAAGAGATCCGAGATGACGTTCTGCCCAGAGGCCAACTTTCAAAGCCACTGACAATAGGGACTTCGACCTGGTGCCCCCCAGTTTGTTCAGATGTGCCTTGGCGGTTACGTTGTCCGTCAAGACAAGGACATGAGCTCCGGCTAGTAGTTGACGGAATGCCCTGAGGGCCAGGAAGATGGCCTGTAACTCTAGCCAGTTGATCGGGCGGCGAGCATCCACATCGTTCCATACACCCTGGGCGAGCTGACCCTGACAATGAGCACCCCAGCCGTGGAGGCTGGCATCCGTTGTCACCACCACCCTCTGGGGCTCAAGAAAGAGGGAACCCGCTGAAAGGGCTGGGGACCGCCACCACCGAAGGGATCTGCGAACAGCTGGAGGAAGCAGGATCTATCTGGATGACGTGCCTCTGCCCGCTTTCTGTAAGGGTAAAAGAAACCATTGGAGCTCCCGGGCGTGGAGCTGCGCCCAAGGAACAATGGCAATGGCAGAAATCATTTTCCCCAGGAGTTGGGAAAGAACATACGGGGAGACCCTCCGAGATCCCTCAACTTTGACCACCAAAGCCCTCAAGCTGACCTGACACTCAGGAGAGAGGAAAACTTTACCTTGAAGCGAATCAATGAGGGCCCCCAAATGAACCAGAGAAGTGGAGGGAGACAGATGGCTTTTCTCCAGGTTAATGGAAAAACCATGAGCCGCTAACGTCCTCAGGGTAAACTGAATGTCCTGGACAGCTTGGTGAGTGGAAGATGACAAGATTAAAATGTCATCTAAATAACAAAGGAGCCGGATCGAAGAGAGCCTAAGATAAGCGGCCAATGCCGCCAACACCTTAGTAAAGGTGCGGGGAGCGGACAAAAGCCCGAAGAGCAACGCCCGATATTGATAATGCACTCCCCCATAACAAAACCGCAAATAACGTCTGTGAGAAGGGAGAATGGGGATATGTAAATAGGCCTCAGTCAGATCGATAGAAGAAAGGAGATCGCCCCTCCTAACGCCGTCAAGAATAGATTTAAGAGTCTGCATCTTAAATTTCCGATACACCACGTACCGATTTAACCGTTTTAGGTCCAGAATGGGTCTCCACCCCCCCCCCCGAGGACTTAGGCACCAGAAAAACTTGAGAATAGAATCCTGTCCCAATTTCGTCAGCAGGGACCAGTTGGATAGCCCTGATGGAAAGGAGATGCGGAACAGCAGAGGCCATAAACGTCCTCCTTTCGGTGTTACGAGAAATCGGACAGCAGACAAAGGTGCTCGGGGGAGGGGAAAGGAATTCAATGGCCAACCCTGATCTTAAGGTGGCCAGGACCCATTTATCCGAAATAGACTTCTCCCAAATGGCAGCGAAGAGGACCAATCTGCCGCCAATGGGAGGGTCAGAGATGCGACTAGTGACGGCGCCGGTAGGAACGACCTCCTCCCCCTCAAAAAGTCCATTTGGACATGAAGGGTTTTCCCTGGGACAACCTATCCTGGGAACCCCGGGACCTCCCAAAATTGTTGAATGGCCACGGAGGAGGGAAAAAGGCGGAAGAAGTAGAAGGACCCCCACTGTCAGAGGCCCGAGATTGAGGCCGTGTAGGATAAGGTACATAACGAGAGTCCCCCCTATGAAAAACAGGAGCCAAAACTTTCTTTTTGTCACGAGTCTCGGTCAAGAAGGGTTCCAAGGCATTCCCAAACAATCGGACCCCTCCGAATGGAGTAGCAGCCAACCGCCACTTATGCCTGGCATCCGCCTGCCAATGGCTAAGCCAGACCAAGCGACGGGCAGCCACCGATGATGCCAACGACTTTGCCGCAAAACGGGCGGCGCTCAGAGTTGAATCTGCAGAAAATTGAACTGCTGCAATAATCTTGTTGAGGTCTTGCTTAATCCGTGCGTCATCCGGGGAAAGCTTCTCCTGTAACTGGCGGAGCCACAGCAAGGTGGTGCGATTAAAAAATGATGCCGTGGAGGATGCCTTGATAGCCCATGCGGCCCCCTGGTGTGCCCTCTGGAGAACCAGGTCAGAACGACACTCCTCAGGTCTCAATCCCTCATCAGGGTCTCCGGGAACATTAGCATTAGGTAGAAGGGCATCCACAGGAGCATCCACAGACGGTAGCTGCAATAGCAAGTCCAGGTCAGAAGCGGCATTAAAATTCTTCCTGTCATTAGAAGAGGGCAGGGGAGCCGAGCCAGGAGAGGCCCACTGTCGTTTGACAGTTTCCAGGAATAAAGGTGGAGCAGGAATAGAAGTAACCTGTTTAGTCGGCTCTGCGAACATGGGATCCAGAGTCCCGGGAGGAACAGATGCAGAGGGCTGGGCCACTGGAGATGACAGTTGGGCCGTATTAATGGCCTTAAAGAGCAAGGATTTAAACAGAGCCTTCGGGAACAAACCAGACACGACGGGCTGATCCAGAGGAAGGTCATCATCATCAGACAAGCCGGAAACGTCAGCATCCTCCATATCAGATAATGTAGACTGTTGAGAGTGGCCTGTGAAATAGAGGGAGAAGAAGGCTGTCCGGAGATAACCTGCTCTGTAGAGTGACGTCGTTCCGGGGAGACAGATCGCACCGAACTGGCCCTGCTAGGAGGGTGAGATCTAGCAGCCAAAGATTTTTGTACCGCCGCTTCGATGAGCTGCTGTAAAAGGTCAGAGGACAACAGGTCCGGTAAGGCCGAAGGAGCAGAAACAGCAGCATGCCTTGCAATGGGCGCTTCCTGCGATACCGCTGGAGTTGGGGCAACGGTTGCAGTGGAAGGTTCAGGACCCCACAGGTCAGAAGTGGATATTGCGATTGGACAATCCCGAAGAGACAATTGGTCAGGGGTCGCAGGGCAAGTCTCATGCGGGGCCGCCACCTCTGTCGTTGCCACTGGTGTCACACCCATAGAAGCACTACGCTTAGCACATGCCCTATCACAAAGTTTAGTAAGCACTTTATCTCGGCGCTTTTCCACTTTAGAGGAAGTACCGCCATGTTTTTATGCCCTTTGTGATGCGAATGCAACCTTGGGGGCGGAGTTGGGGCTTCCACAGAAGCCTAGGCAGGAACTGGCCGGGTGCCATGAGCTTCCTCTGAATGGCCAGCAGAAGGAGCTACGGTATTGCCACCGTGCTTTGTTTTAGCGACTGCTTTGGGCATGGTGTTACAGAGCAAGTAGGCAGTAAAAGGTGGTCAAGGAGATAATGGGGGAGCGTGGAAATTCCACAAACACCCTCAATATAGGACAGGTCAGTTCAGCCAATCAAGAGGGGGGAGCGCGGAAACTCCACAAAATGGCCACCAAAGCAGTCAGTAATCAAAACAAAATGACGGCCGTCAGTAAGCAATGGAGGAAATATAGCTCAATTGAAGGTGCCTGTCACATCCACCAATCGTGAGAAGTAAGGGCAGCACGAATCTCTTGGAACAATTGGAAGGCAGATGAGGGCGAGCAGGGGAGAGCCGAATGCCAAATGAAGGGGGAAAAGTCCCAGCTGACAGGTGGTAATAGGACGGCACGCTCAGAGGGGTGGAAACGGCAAATCCAAGGTGCAGATGGCAAAACGAAGCAAGCAGGCATAAAACGAGGCCGCGCTGCACCCCCGATGAAAAACAAAATGGCGGCCGCCACTCAAACGGTGCGAAAAACAGCCAAAAAACAAAGGAACAGGGCACTACCAGCGTTAAGATAATGCAGTTCGATAAAGTCCCCCAACAATCTCCTCTACAAGTTCAGAAAAACGGCAGAATAAACAGGCTAATGGAATTTTTCACCATTTCCCCAGGGAAAGGCCGTTAGGCAAGGGGACAGCCCCCAGCCACCAGGAACAAACTCACAGTACAGTCCAGAATCACCAAGTCCAAAGGAAAATGCAGAAATCGTAGTCAAAGGCAGTCCAGAGTTAAATCACACCAGAAGAGACAAACAGCAATCAAAATCCAGATAAATGAGAGACAGCTAGAGACCACACGCCAGCCCTGACTGAAGGACTGAGTCAAAAGCTGGTCTACCCGGCAACAAGGGCAGGATTTAAGCTTTGGATAGACTCAGTCCTTCAGGCTGATTGGATGAGGATTACCCATGCTGGCTGCTGTCTCCACCCACAATGGAGAACAGCGTTGTGGTTTTAAACCCACACCTGGACAGTGTGCTTGTTACAGCAGAAGTATGTACTATAGTTACATTGGCTATATGCTAAATTAAATCCTCCATACCAAAGCCTATTAAAGCCTATAAAAAAAGCATAATTGGCAAGGAATGATTATGTTTGACAGTCACATCAACAGCTGGTTGTCACATTTTCCCATGATGAACATCAACACAAAATATTTTAATGGATAAAAACAGACCTGAGCCTTTTAATACTGGAAAAAAAGAGCTAATTTGAGCTGCTCTTGGGGGAGAAAAAAAAAGAAAGCTAGACAGCAAAGCAAATACAATTGTTTCTAAATTAACCTTGATTTTCATTTTGAGTAAATTTGCTCAAATAACATCAGCCAATATTCTTCTAAAACATACTTACTGTAAAAGAATTACTGTCATTTTTATTCACAAATTGCTATTTTAGTTGTTATCAGTAGCCCCAAAGGATTTGGATTTAGATGTTTTAAATCTGAAAAACCAACAGAGAGGAGGCATCTATTTGAGTAGTCAACCCCATGTGCATTATGAATTCTACTAGTTTCCAAAGAACACTCAGGGAGTACCCTGAAGCTCTGGCAGGCAGCTTTGCTGAGTTCTTGGCTGACCTCAGGAAGAAAGGGTCAGATGCAGCACTTGACATGACGGCTCCTGAACAGCCCCTCTTTGATCAATGATCCATGCCGTCTCCAAGGTTTTCTAAGCAGCTCCAAGAGACAAAACAGCTTAAGAAATGCCTAGTTATCTAATGCAATCATTATTCAAGTACATATATGTTTCTAATACATTTAAATAATTATTTTTTAACCTGTATTTTATGTGTTTTTTCTTTGACAATTTATGCATACATTAAAAAGTTAAAAAATTACCTAAGCAACATTGATATCAAATGAAAAATGAATGAGCATGGGGTGACAGCTCAAGTATGAGCTTCTATCGTGGTGGTAAGAGTAACAAGAGTAACAAAAAAGCTTTACTTTTCTATCCTTACTGAAAATGAAAATAGCAACTTTAGTCCTATTAAGGAAAGGAGCTAGATATATCCTGGGCCTCTAAAATACAGGTAGTCCATGACTTATGACTGGTTGCTTAGCAAAGTTCAAAATTAGGATGGACTTCTTAAAGACTGTTTATGTTCTGTCAGCTGTCCCTTTGCACTGTCATGTGATTGCATTTTTTTGGCTTGACAACTGACCTGAATTTATGGTCATTTGCAGCATCCTATGGTCATAGGACCATATGACCATGATTTACAACATTATTTTCTGGAAACCAGCGTGTACTTCTGATTTTTTTGCAAAAAATGCCCATTGTGGACAATGGGTTCATTTAACAACTGCAATCATTCGCTCAACAACTACTACCAAAAAGGGCATAAAATGGTCCCAGTCACATGGTGATCTGCTTAATGACTGACACAATTTACAACTGTAATTCCAGATTCAAATAAAGGCATAAATTGAGCACTATTAAAGCATTGTTTCACTTAGAGTTAGATGCCAGCTTGATTGTTCCAGCTAAAATGACTGAGGCCTTATCTTACAAGATTATTTGAGTTTGTGGCTCTTGAGGAAGTTGATTGGGTTCCCTGTGCTCAACTGGTTCTGGAACACAGAACAGCTTTCACCCTCAACTGCTGAGTTACAGAACAGGGAAGAAGGAGAGTCAGCAATCTCACTTGAAAAATAGGTGCGCACTTCATGATTTTTGGCTTTCATCACTCTTCCATGCTGCAGCAAATTGGGAAGCCACTACAACTGAAGAATAGAGACTTGCTCCAAACTCTCATTTCTGAAACAATGACCTTATTCAACCTACATCAGTAGGTGAACCATAATCTGGGAGGAAATCAAGTTCCCAGTTGTAGCTCCTTTCTTCCCTTGACCATTAGCAGAATCATCTTGGATAAGAGGACTATATTGACTGTACTTCCTATGTATGTATCAAGGTGCAGCAATTATGATGGTTAATAAAGTAAGCTATCTCCAGATTTTTTTCTTTAACCTGATTAATTTACACTGCTTAGCACAACAGCTGATCCTCTTACATTTGGACAGATCAAGCCTTGTCAAAGAGACACTGTTTTCTTGGCCATAATCCCAGCCCTTAAAGCCAAAAAACCACAGCTGTATTCAGTGAGGCTCCATTTTTCTCAGTGGCCCAGCACACTTGGCATTACACAGCTTGAAGAAACCAGAGCCAAAGAATGCAATGCAAGAGTCACCGCTGCTAACAAGCTTTCCATCTCCTCTAGTACTTCATCCAAACCAGTTGGTTAAACATTTTTGAAAAAATGAATTTGTTTCTTTCCTTTTTCTCATTCCTCTCAACCAGACTTAATCTCAGCCAAATATCAACCAATACTCATGGACTATGAGCTCAAATGCATTCTTAAAACCAAGGCATATAAAAAATGGTGGATGAGATGTCAACAGTTCTAGAATTGTAAATGAATTATAGAAATAGTTGAGAACAAGGATATTAAACTGTTACGTGTGTCTAAAAAGACATATAAACAAACAATAACATTAAAAAATCAATCCAATTAAATTACCCAAGTGACTAAATAAAACAAGCCCTTAATTAACTGCTTCTACATAAAATTGTTTTAACAAACTATTACACAATTTCTTAAACTTTAATAAACCATTAAAACTTCTCTTTAAAAAGTTCTGGCATTTCAATTGTGTATTACAAAGAACACATTTCAGTGGTTGGCAGAGATTGATAACCACTAAGTCAAGGACAGTTGGCTTTGAAAAATGGAAATCAACTAGTTTCTGCTAAACACTGGATGGATTGCTATCATTTCTCAATTTTTGCTTTCTTTTTTTTTCTTTTAGCATCCTCTGTACCCAGAACATGAAAATAAACCAATCCATCATGTCCTGCTTCTTCTTCCTCTATTTGCAAAGCTGTTAATTCAAAAAGGTCACTAAACAATTGAGAAAAAATACAGAGAAGCCAAAATAACAAATGGTACAAAAGACCATTTTGTTTACTTGGAGGGCACATTAGTGAATTCTGCTTAATCTGGAAAAAGGCTCAGTATAGTCATTACAAAGCTTTTTTCCTTGTTAGACTAAGAATGAAGTCAGTCTTGTAATTAGGACAGTAAATACGTAGCAACTAAGAAATTAAAACTAAAAACATCAGTGTTGAATAATTCCTGTCTGTTATGCATAACTTCATACTGTCTCACAACTTCATCCACTTTGGAACTGTTATTACCAAAATGACACATTCCTTGTCTGGAATGTGTAAGAGGGATTATAAATTCCTCCATTTTCTCTTGCCACAAAACAACTGTTTCATGGTTTAATTGTTTCCTCTGTTCATAGCTTTCACATTCTTTCTTTTTTAAGTCCTCTGTGGTGGCTGTTTTTCTTCAGTTTATGTTCAACCTGTTCCTATTTAATTTTGCTTTAAAAGAAATTGTGCAAACCTCACGCTAGAATGAGGACAGGACCCTATTTATTTTAATGAGGACAAGACCCAATTTATTTAAATAATAAGTTATGTAAAGGAAAATTGTTAAGATCATAATATATCTATTGCTTGAAAGTTCATACAAGGAGTGAACGTTTCTTCAATCAATATAATTATTGCTTATTACTGAAGATTCCACAAAAACTGCACAAGAAAAGAAAGTAGGTTGGAAGAAGAGAGTCATATAATTAATATAATTAATTCTGCATCTACCTGTGTGAGCATGTGCTAGAAGGAATAACTTTGCAAGACGATTACTAACCTATCATACTGCTTGCAATCTCTGAAATAAATGAACTTAAGTTAAACCTAATAAAAAACCACAAGGGTAGATATTTCACAACTTGCTGCTTCAATGATTGATTGATTATGTGTCAAGTCCTTAGCCATCATGAAATAGGTGATCTGTCCCTAATCTGATATTTTATAAATAAATAAACAAACAAACAAACCTTCTGTTTATTGCCAAAGTATGACCTAAAATACAATTTTAGGTCATATTTTGTTCTTTCTTACATAATTAACATAATTGTTAATTATTGTTAATTATAATTGTTAATTATTCTTACATAATTGTTCTTTCTTACATAATAAAAGCTTGCTTGGTGAGGCCATCTTACAATATTTACTTCAATGGGCCAAGGAATGGTAACAAGGATAGAGAATATATATGCAAAAATAGTTTTAGAGATGAATAGAATTGGTTAAAAAAAGTCCAAAAGTAGATAATTTATTATTACAAATTTTATGTTTTTGCATAAGGAATTGTTATAATGTAAAGCACCCATTTTTAACACAAAATAAAACATACCTACTGATTTTGTTGTTTCTGATCTAAAACACTGAAACATTAGGAGCAGGTTTATGGAAAAATGGAGAAAACACTTGTGAAGCACTAAAATAAAAAAATGAAACCCCTCCCCCCCTTTAAAAAATAACAACAACATAAATTGACACTATAATAACAAAATAACTACAGTTTCTATTTATACGAGAGTTAATTATGTTACTGTAGCTACTGTAACTGTACAGTAAGTTATGGGAGACTACTGATTCCAACAAAGCATAATAGAGTTGGACAATAAACCACCCTTTCAATCTTTTACAAGGTTCACTGAAATAAGACTGGCTTGGAATCACATAAGAAGAACCAGTTCAAAACAAGAGACAGGAGACCAGAGAGGTCAGTAAAAGTCTTAATGCAGAAGATCCCATATTCAATCCTTCCATTTCCAGTTATAAAACTGCAGTACTGTAAAAACCTGATCACGACTACATTAATTTTACCAGATAAACACCTTTTCAGTTAGGTACATGTACAAACAATGTTCTGAATGACAAGAAACAGCTGTCAAATTTTAGGCTAATATGCTATGCAAAGATGGTGTGGTTAACTTATGTTTATAGAGTTATGCAAATCCAGAAACAGGTTCAATGGAGTAAATATTGACAGCTAAACATCTTTGACAAACATTAAAGTAGGATTAGATTCAATTATTCTTGAAAAATAAAAGATGAAAAAGAAATGGATATTCATTTAACTATCTGCCCTGCCTGGCTGCCTTCCTGCCAACAAATATACACCTACCTCTTGACTTATGACCACAATTGAAATCACAATTTCTACTGTTGAGTAAGACGGTTGTTAAGTGAATTGCAGCCTATTTTACAAACTTTTTGCCATGCTTTTTAAACAAAACCCTACAGTTTTTAAGTAAATCATGTGGTTGTTAAATGAATCTGGTTTTCCCAGTTGACTTTGCTTACTGGAAGCCAGTTGTCAATTTGTCAAGGTCACAAATGGCAATCTTGTAACCTTGGGACTATTGTAAATCTATGCTGGTTGCCAAGTCCCCAAATTTGGGGAGATACTGCATCGATTGTAAGTGCAAGGACTGCTTGTAAGCCACTTTTTTCAATACCATTGTAACTTTGAATGGTCACTAAACAAATGATTATAACTCAAGGACTACATGTAAATGGTTACTTTAATTGAGAAAGTTTCAATAGATGTCTTTGTTTCATTCAACACACGTACAATTATACAGGAGGGATTCACTACAGGAACCTGCACACTTTGTGGCTTAATACCATGATTCTTCAAAAATAATAATAATTTAAAAAATGCAACCTTTCTGAATTCAATTCAGTATTGCAAATAAAAATCAATATAATTGTCCTCCCAGTCATCTGAACTGAAACTTCCAGGATTCTCTAAAACAGGGGTGTCAAACTCAAGGCCCGTAGGCTGGACTTGACTCCCACATGGCTGGTTTTCGGCCTGGACAGCGTCCTGAAGTATGTTGCCGGCCAAAACGGAGTGCAAAGGGGCCACGCGCAACCCCCGTGTAGCCCATTTTGTCCACAAAAGTGCTGCAGGAGCCTATCCAGGCCAAAACCCAGTCACAAAAATCCCCCTCCCCCCCTCCGATGGCCCCTGGAGGAGAACTACAATGCTGATCTGGCCCTTGAAGAAATCCAGTTTAACATCCCTGCTCTAAAGTCTTATTGGCTTTGGAATTCTGAGAAGAACAAACCATTGGAAATATTAGAAACAATTAGAAAAACTTATTGCATCATGGAATAATAAAACTAAATTCCTGTAGCGTTAAAAATCCTTTTTTGATAGTTCCACACTAATACAAATCAACATTTTTTAGTATTACAGATAGTCTTTGACTTACAAACATTCATTTTAGCAGCTGCTCAAACTTATAACAAAAAGCTACTTACAACACTCCTTGCATTTATAACCATCACAGCATTATGTGGCCATGTGATCAGAATTTGTGCACTTGGCATCCTACATGTATTTATATATGTTGCAGTGTACTGGGATCATGTGATTGCCATTTATATCCTTCCTAACTGGTTTCTAACAAGCAAAGTCAAGGGGGAAGCTATATTCCTTTAATGACAATGTGAGTCACTTAACAACTGCCATGTCACTTAACAACCATGGCAAAAAAGATCATAAAATTGGATGTGGTTCACTTGACAACTTCCTTGCTTAGTAATGGAAATTCTGATCCCAATTCTGATCATAAATAGAGGACTACTTGTATTATAAATTAGCAATGTAACTTCCAGATTTCTGCATTACATTTCCTACCATAATCAACCAACCTAGCTAACAGCTATAGATAATTGGGATTATAGTGCAAACCATCTGGAGGAATATTGATGAATACTGATCTAAATAATCCACAATATAACTGTCAACATTTTTGTCTATTATATTTCATAACCCCTTTTCAATCAGTTTCCATTGTTATCTCACGGTCACTTGCTGAATTTGCAATCTCTCCAAATGGAAGAAAATTTATAAACCACATCAATCATTCCCTCTCTATTCTTTGCTCCTTGTCAGATTTTGGCAAGAGTTAATCAAGACATTAATGACAGCCCCACATTTGGTACTCAGTTTGATTCCATATGCTGCATAAATGAGTAGCAAATGCATATACACCTACGCAAGCCATATTAAAAAATGACTTTTTTGTTATCTAAAAATTCTTCATTCTGCAAGGTTAATTTGGAAAAGAATTCTAGACTATTTAAAATTATTTATGGTGAGTTGTGACTCAACATATATAGTAGTGTTAACCATTTGTGAACCCTTTTGAATTTTTCAATATTTCTGCAAAAATATAATCTAAAATGTGATCTGCTATCCACATTAAGTCCTAAAACTAGATAAACAGAACTCAATTAAACAAATGAGTTTCAGTGTCTGATTTGCTGTGGAATGGCTACTCCAATCTACCATTTTGAAGGAAGCTCGGAATAGTTTCCTTCAAATAGTTACTTGATCAAAGCTTTATCCTAGCATAATGTCACACTAAATCCCTGTGCAGTCCTATTATACAGTCAATGGTAGCTAGCAAAACTGCCCTATTTTTCAGTCTTTTAAGAAATCCAAAAAGAAAAGAGGCAGGAGCTTTTATTGTCCTTGTACTATATTCCTAACAATGACTTGACAGTTAACATATTGACTATGCCAATACAGATCCAATGTAATTGTCTTCATTTTGTGGATAGGTTGGTAAAATAAATGGGATATATATCTTGCAAATCCCGCACCTATTCCAGCTTGCTCAAGAAAGAATGCAACGGCTTCCCTTGTGCCCCTCTGGAAATTGGGATAGTACCCCAGAACATTGCACATGAATATAAAAAGTTAGCAGAGTTTAGATCTTCCCTCTAAATGTAGCTCTCTCTGAGTGAAGTGGGGGGTGAGGGGGATTTGCAGCCTAAATACAAATTGCCCTTGATTTAAAACCAAAATTGGGACCAGAATGTCCCACTGCTAGTTGGCAAGTTGTTAAGTGAATCTTATCCAGTCTTACAACTTTTCCTGCCAGTGTTGAATTCCTGTCATTGTTAAGTGAATCACATGACCATAAGCAAATCTGGCTTCCCCCATTGACTCCGTTTGTGGAAGATGGCTGGGAAGGTCACAAAGACAATCTTTTGATCCCAAGATGCTGCAACCATCATAAATACATACTGGTTGCCAAGTGTCTGAATTTTGATCACATAACTGAAGTGGGGTCAGGGGATTCAGATGGGCCTACTGATTGCGTACCTGGCTCCCTGCCACGTAACAGCGGTCCTGCCTGAGCTGTTCGACATTATAGCCGGGGTGGCGGTGGAAACCCCCAGACTTATTGTTATGGGGGATTTTAACCTGCCATCCGCTGGTGAGATGTCAGAGACGGCTCGGGAGTTCATGGCTTCCATGACAGCCATGGACCTGACCCAGGTAGTTAAAGGCCCCACCCACTTGGGGAATCACACTCTGGACTTGATTTTTGTCTCTGATCAGTGGCTGAATGATCTAAGAATAGGGGATATAGACATCAAGCCCTTGTCATGGTCTGATCATTCTCTCCTTCACATGGACTTTCAAGTCACTTCCACCCACCGCAGGGAGATGGAAACAACCAAATGGTTCCGTCCCAGGCGCCTGATGGACCCCGAAAGGTTCCTGATGGAGCTTGGACCATTTCCTGAGACTCTGGCTCACGACTTGACTGAGGACCCGGTGGTCGCCTGGGACAGGCCGGCTACTGGGGCCTTGGACCGCGTCGTGCCTTTGCGGCCTCTGACCCGATGCTGATCTCGTCTAGCTCCTTGGTTTTCTGAGGAGCTGAGAGAGATGAAGCGTTGGAAAAGACGCCTGGAGAGCGATTGGACGTCAAGCCGATCTGAATCTGACCGAACACAGGTGAGATCTTATATTAAGACCTACCTAGTGGCGATAAGAGCGGCGAAGTCTAGCTACTTCTCCGCTCTTATTGCATCTGCAGAGAACCGCCCAGCCGCGCTGTTTAGGGTGACCCGCTCCCTACTTCAGGTGGGGGTATGGGAAGATCCCTTAAAGGGTCAAGCTGAGGATTTTGTACAATTCCTGCATGATAAAGTCGCTCAGATTCGGGAAGGCCTGGACTCCGATTGGGTAGATCCAGGGGAGGAGACGGGGGCAGGTCTTGAGAGTGTTATCTGGGAAGAGTTTGACTCTGTGGCTCCTGAGGACGTGGACAGGATTCTGGGCAAGCTTAACGCTGCCACATGTTTATTGGACCCATGTCCCTCCTGGTTGGTACTGTCCTCCCGGGAGGTTACACGAGGCTGGCTCCAGGGGATTATAAATGCTTCTCTGAGTGAGGGTGTCTTTCCCACCACCTTGAAAGAGACGGTTGTGAAGCCCCTCCTCAAGAAGCCTTCCCTGGACCCGGCTATATTATCAAATTATCGTCCAGTCTCCAATCTTCGCTTTGTTGCGAAGGTTGCGAAGGTTGTTGAGAGTGTGGTGGCGCGACAACTACCCCGATACCTGGATGAAGTTGTTTATCTGGATCCGTTCCAGTTGGGCTTCAGATCACGATACAGCACAGAAACGGCATTGGTCGCGTTGGTTGATGATCTCTGGAGGGCTCGGGACAGAGGTTCCTCCTCTATCCTGGTCCTATTAGATCTCTTAGCGGCTTTTGATACCATCGACCATGGTATCTTACTGCACCGGCTGGAGGGGTTAGGAATAGGGGGCACCGTGCTTCGGTGGTTCTCCTCCTTCCTCTCTGACTGTTCGCAGTTTAAGTTGGCAGGGGGGCAGAGGTCGACCTCGAGGCACCTTATTTGTGGGGTGCCACAAGGGTCAGTCCTCTCACCCCTTCTGTTCAACATTTATGTAAAACCGCTAGGCGAGATCATCTGTGGTTTTGGGGTGAGTGTTCATCAGTATGCTGATGACACACAGCTATACATCTCCACCCCAGACCACCCCAATGATGCCCTTGCTGTGATGTCCCGTTGCCTGGATGGGGAGAAACAAGCTCAGACTCAACCCCTCCAAGACCGAGTGGCTGTGGCGTATAATCAGCTGGTATAATCAGCTGGTACCATCACTGACAATAGGGGATGAGATCTTGCTCCCCACAGAGAGGGAGCCCGCAACTTGGATGTCCTCCTGGATTCACGGCTATCTTTAGAAAATCATTTGACGGCCGTGGCCAGGGGTGCCTTTTATCAGGTTCGCCTGATCCACCAGTTGCGTCCCTTTCTGGATCGGGACGCCTTGCGCACAGTCACTCATCCCCTAGTTACCTCCCGTATGGACTACTGTAATGCTCTCTACATGGGGCTCCCCTTGAAAAGCACCTGGAGGCTCCAACTGGTCCAGAATGTAGCTGCACGGGTGATTATGGGCACAGCTCGTTACGCCCATGTAACACCTCTCCTACGCGAGCTGCACTGTCTCCCGGTGGTCTTCCAGGTGCGATTCAAGGTGTTAGTTATCACCTTTAAAGCGCTCCATGGCTTAGGACCTGGGTACCTACGAGACTGTCTTTTGCCACCAATAGCCTCCCACCGACCAGTCTGTTCTCACAGGGAGGAACTACTCAGGATACCGTCAGTCAAATTATGCCGACTGGCGACTCCCAGGGGGAGGGTCTTCTCTGTGAGGGCTCCAACCCTTTGGAATGAACTGCCCCAAGATACGAAATATCCCTTATCTCCGTACTTTCCGCCGTGCCCTCAAAACCCTGATGTTCCAACAGGTGGGGCTAAACATATGAACATGTGAATGATTTTTTAAAATGTTATCTAATTCTGAGTTTTATTTAATTTACCAAACTAAGTAAAAATTTTAATTAGCAATTTTATGATGTTTGTGTATCTATATTTTTCTTGACTGTGCACCGCCTTGAGTCCTACGGGAGAAAGGCGGTATAGAAATATAATAAATATAATAAATAGAAATATAATAAATAAATAACTAAGGGATGCTGTCATGGTTGTAAGCAGAGGTGAGTTCTTTACTACCGGTTCACAACGGGACTGTAATTCAAGGACTACCTAAACTGACTGACACAAAGAAACACCAGATACAGACAGACATTTTTCTTAGCAGTTCCTAGTATATTTATTCCAATTATGATACTTAGGAATATGGGCTTCTATGGAAATTATCACTGATAATTAAATAATAGTTATAAATCAGGTTTTACAAATAGTAATCAACTCAACTTGAACAAAAGTACTTTTAGCATCTAAGTCTGTTAGCTGTTTTCTCAAAAGCAAAAGATAAGAAATGCAAAGGTTGAAGAAAAAAGAAGTCCTGATTAATATTCATGGCATATTTAAGGATTCTTAGAAGTATGCTTTTCAATTAAAACAATGCAGTTTCATCCATATTTATTGTAAACATTAAAAACCACCCATATTTTTCCTGTGTTATTTCCTGTCCTGTGCTAAATAAAACATTGTCTTGGGTATCCTCTTCAAGAAAACCTTTCTGATAGTGAAACCAAAACATTCCTGTTCAGAAAAGAGTAAAGTTATTTGGTGATATTATCTCTTTTGGAGACATAAAGGTTCCAGTTGGTAAGTGTCAGCCTTCGAGGTATTCCAGACATCAAGCACCAACTATAAGTATTTTTATTGTAAGATTGGCAAATGTGAAAGCCTTTCTCCTTTTTTTTACTCACCTGAAAACTAGGGAAGTGCCTTCTGAAATGTTTCCCCTACTCTCTTCCTTCTGTGGGCTAAAATGCCTTTTGCATGAGAGTTGTCTAGGTTGTGTATTCTTCCTCCTGTCTCTGAACATCATCCCTATAGACTTTATAGTAAGTTAATGTGATGGGACTATTATGATAGTGGAGAGTGAGTCATAATTTTTTCCTTCCATTTTTTGGGTGTATCTTAGGGTTTCTTAACTATTCAAATTATATAAGATCAACTGAGCGTCCATTTCAACACATGTTCCCCATCAAAATGGTGAAATACTACACAACCAAAGTTCAGTAGCTGTAATACCTAGCGCAACATTCCCATTTTCCAGGATATCACTAAGACTTATAATTTCAGAAACATACTACTTTTATGATAATACTATTTTATTGTGATGTCCCAGAGGTGCTTTTCCAAAAAATCAACTTTCTTGGTTTTTTCCTTGAAAACATCTTGTTTCTCATCCAAGAAGTTTCTTCAGTTCCTATTTCACCATGAAAAAAATATGGGGGCACACCAGGAACAAAGAATCTAAGGATGATCATATGGCTTAGACATCTTACTATATATGTGTACAGACAAAATCAATATTTATGGACGTACAAGGGATTTTGTTATATATTACCCATAGTCATTTAATTTGTTTTAGAGACCTTTATGTGACCTTCTATGCAATCTTATAAAATGTTTACACCTAAATACACCCTATTAGCCTCAATTGGATTTATTCTCCAGAAAACACTTACATGATTACAACCTTAAAGACATATTGTTTATGTCAGTCTTTCTTTAATGCTAGAAACCAAACAAAAAATAATATATGAGGGGAATGAAAGTTCAATGAGGGAACGAACCCACGTTATTCATGCTGAAAGCCCAGATTTAATTCCCAGAGTCTCTAACTTGAACATTTCGAGAACCCTTGTCAGAAAGTGTCAACAACTTAAGGTTTAATGGGCTGCACAATGTGCATCTGCAATCTTGCATTGTTGTGGTTATATAGGTACTGAAAGAGACTTTTGTCTTGATCTTAACATCATTAAATGAAACAGCCATTAACTGAAGAGAAGAGCAGTCATGGTTGCCTGCTTATACTTGTTTGTGTTTCTGCAAGTTTAAAAAGATCTACCAAAGATTACGAGGCATTTATTTTCTTGACCAATAATCCTTAGCTTTGAAATTGTGCAACACCACGTTGGCTACACTAATAAGCACTCAGCAGACATTATAATACAAAGTTATCCCAGCTCTGTAGAGGCCTTTAAAATGGAGCAGAGACAATCAAATATAATATTCAGTTGGAGTTTTCATCTGCCCGCAGTACTAAATGCAACAATCTAGGCTGACTAGTTGTCTGAAAACAAACTAGGCAAAAAGAGCCATTTGCAAAAACAATGCTATCTCGGCAGTATTGCTATGTCAGCTGGTAGCTCTTTGTGTGACAATTCCCCAAAGAAAGAAAAATTTCTTTCTTTCTGGAAATCTGAACAGATGTTTTACCAGCATAGTTTTAGCACAAACATCTGACGTGGCCAAAGTCCTGGAATTTTCAACAATCTTTTATATCTGTGTGCTTAAGATCTTTCTTAATATTAACATAAATCACACATCTTGTAAGATGGTTAAAATCAAATGAGGATCTTTTGGTTATTAGTTTAATTATCTGCCATTTAATTCTGAAAGACATTTAGATCAGCAACCTCTTTCTATAGGAAGGTGGCAAAAGGAGGGTGGCAAAAGGTATCCCTCAGAGATTTATCTCCACACAATCTTTACTGCCATTTAAGTGAATCATTGTGGTCATTAATCAAGGATTTCATGTGATTGCCATTTGCAATCTCCTTCAGCTTCTGTATTGACATTGCTTGATGGAAGGTAGCAAAGAAATTTGCAAATGATGACTGCATGACTATGGAAATGTGTGCAATCTCCAGCTGGAGTGAGGGAAGGTGTTGGAACCCTGCTATCATGTCACCCCAGTCCTTCTTTTTATTAAACTAGACTTATCCAATTCCTGCAACCATTCTTCTTATGTTTTAGCTTCCATTCCCCTAATCATCTTTGTTGCTCTTCTCTGCCCACTGCACGGGTGTCAAACTCACAGCATCACATTGCTGTCACGTGACATTTCGTGATATTCTTTTCACTTCGTGGAGTTGGGGTGGATGTGGCCTGCATGTGATGCATCCAGTCCGTGGGCCGCCAGTTTGACACCCCTGGCCTAGAGTCTCAACATCTTGGTTTATATTGTGGTGACCAAAACTGGATATAATATTCCAAGTGTAGTCTTACCAAGGCATTATAAAGTGCTAATAAGACTTCATGTGGTCTTAATTCTATCCTTCTGTTAATGCAGGCTAGGACTGTGTTGGCTTTGTTGGCTGGTGCAGCACAGTGCTGGCTCATATTTAAGTGACTGTCCATTAGGATTACGAGATCCCTCTCACAGTTACTACTATTGAACCAGGTACCACCTATTCTATACTTGTGTATTTGGTTTTTCCTGCCTAAATGTAGAACCTTACTTTTCTCAATGTTTTGTTATATAGGGTCCAGTGTTCAAGTCTGTTGATATCCTTCTGTATTTTAAGCCTATCTTCTGGAGTGTGTGCTATTCTTTCCACCTTGGTCTGCAAATTGGATGAGTTCCCCTTCTAACCCTTTGTCAATACTTTCATTGATGAAAATATTGGCAAGTACTGGGCCTATGATAGAACCTTGGAGTGTACTACATCTGATCCTGATGATTTGAACTTGTCTAGAGTGAATAGATCTTCTCTTACATTTTTCTTATTCCTTTTGTATAAAGACAGATGCAAAAATAATAATAATAGATAAGCAGTTCTGCTTTCTCCCTGATGTTCATCATCGTGCCATAAATGGACCAATTGTTTCCTTGACTTTTTTCTTGTTTTTCACAATATTTTGTTGTTGTTGTTATTTTTTTGTTATTTTTGTTTCAGGTCTTAGTTCATTTTCAGTTTTAGCTTTCTTGACTTCATCTTTACATTTTCATGATATTTGCTGGTATTCTGCCCTAATTATATGGCCCTATTTCTACTCTTTCTACTTGTTCTATTTTGTCTTTCAGTTTATCAGAGAGTTCTTTGTGCACCTGTGCTGGTTACAATCCTAAATCCTTCCTTTTATAATACCTTCCAAAGTAGGCAGTGCTTCCTTATACCACTAAAATTTTCCAAATAATTCCAGAAATAATTAATATTATTGTTGAATTGTCTCTATTTCATTGCCAAAAATTACATCCAAACAACTAGGTATAAATATTTCTGTTAATTAGTTAAGTCTTTTTTCTCAATAAAAGTATGTTAACTTTTCTGAATTTATTCTAGAGCTGTCCTCTGGAGTCCATTTAAGCTCACACCGACTGCTTCAGTGACTCCGTCCAGCCACGCCGTTCTCTGTCGTCCCATTCTTCTTTTGCCCAAAATCTTTCCCAGCATTAGGCACTTTTCCAGTGAGTCCTTCCTTTTCATTAGGTGGCCAAAATTTTTGAGTTTCATCTTTAGGATCTGGCCTTCTAAAGAGCAGTCAGGGTTGATCTCCCTTAGGACTGACTGGTTTGATTGCCTTGCAGTCCAAGGGACTCGCATGAGTCTTCTCCAGCACCATAGTTCAAAAGCCTCAATTTGGCGCTCAGCCTTTCTTATGGTCCAACTTTCACAACTATACATTGCAACTGGGAAAACCATAGCCTTAACTATGTGCACTTTGGTTGGCAGGGTGATGTTTCTGCTATTTAGTGTGCTGTCTAGATTTGCCATAGCTTTCCTCCCCAGGAGCAAGCTGTAGTCCCCATCTGCGGTGATCTTGGAACCCAGAAAAATAAAATCTGTCACTACCTCCATTTCTTCCCCATCTATTTGTCCGGAATTGAGAGGGCCGGATGCCATGATCTTAGTTTTCTTAATGTTGAGTTTCAAGCCAAGTTTTGCACTCTCCTTCTTCATCTGCATGAAGAGGCTCTTTAGTTCCTCTTCACTTTCTGCCATTAAAGTGGTATCATCTGCATATCTGAGGTTGCTGATATTTTTTCCGGCAATCTTAATTCCAACTTTTGATTCATCTAGCCCTGCCTTTCTCATGATGTGCTCTGCATAGAAGTTAAATAGGCCAGTATATATCACCCTGCTGAACTCCTTTCCCAATTTTGAACCAATCAGTGGTTCCATGTCCAGTTCTCACTGTTGTTTCTTGACCCGCATATAGGTTTCTCAAGAGACAAATAAGATGGTCTGGTACTCCCATCTTTTTAAGAACTTGCCACAATTTGTTGTGACCCCCCCCATAAAAAGTTTTAGCATAGTCAATGAAGCAGAAGTAGATGTTTTTCTGGAACTCCCTAGGTTTCTCCATGATCCAGCATATGATGGCAATTTGATCTCTAGTTCCTCTGTCTCTTCGAAATCCTATACTTCTGGTTCTCAATCTATATACTACTGGAGCCTAGCTTATAAGACTTTAAGTATAACCTTACTAGTATGTGAAATGAGTGCAATGGTGAGATAGTTTGAACATTTTTTGTTATTGCCTTTCTTTGGAATTGGAATGTAAACTGATCTTTTCCAATCCTGTGGCCACTGTTGAGTTTTCCAAATTTGCTGGCAAATTGAGCGTAGCATTTTTACTGCATTGTCTTTTAAGATTTTGAATACCTCATCTGGAAAACTGCCACTTCCACTGGCTTTGTTGTTACTCAGATTTCCTAAGGCCCATTTGACTTCACATTCTAGGATGTTTGGCTTGAGGTCAGTGACCACCCCACTGTGGTTATTAGGGATGTTAAGCTTGTTCTTGTATAGTTCTTCTGTGTAAATTTGCTACCTTTTCTTAATCTCTTCTGCCTCGGTTAAATCCCTGCCATTTTGGTCCTTTATCATGCCAATCTTTGCATGAAACGTTCCTCATATCTCTAATTTTCTTGAAAAGATCTCTGGTCCTTCCTATTCTATTGTTTTCTTCTATTTCTTTGCACTGTTCATTTAAGAAGGCATTATTATCTCTTCTAGCTATTCTCTGGAATTCTGCATTCAATTGGATATATCTTTCTCTTTCTTCCTTGCTTTTCACTTCCCTTCTTTCCTCAGTTATTTGCAAAGCTTCCTCAGACAGCCATTTTGCTTTCTTGCATTTCTTTTTCTTTGGGATGGTTTTAGTTGCTAATTCTTGTATAATGTTGCAAACCTCCGACCATAGTTCTTCAGACATTCTGTCTATCAGATCTAATTCCTTAAATCTACTTGTCACCTCTACTGTATATTCATCAGGGATATGATTTAGTTCATACCTTAGTGGCCTAGTGCTTTTACCTACTTTCTTCAATTTAAGCCTAATTTTTGAAATGAGAACCTCATGATCTGAGCCACAGTCAGTTCCTGGTCTTGTTTTTACTGACTGTATAGAGCATTTCCATCTTTGACTGCAGAGCACATAGTCAATCTGATTTCTGTGCTGATTGTCTGGTGATGTCCATGTGGGTTGTTGGAAAAGAGTGTTTGCTATGACCATCGTATTCTCTTGACAAAATTCTATCAGCCTGTGCCTGCTTCATTTTGTACTCCAAGGTCAAACTTGCCTGTTATTCCAGTTATCTTTTGGCTTCCTACTTTAGCATTCCAATCCCCCATGATGATAAGGATATCATTTTTGGGAGTTAATTCTATAAGGTGCTGTAGGGTTTCATAGAACCGGTCAATTTCATCCTCTTCAGCACCAGTGGTTCGGGCATAGACTTGGATTACTGTGATATTGAATGGTTTGCCTTGGATTCGAACTGAGATCATTCTGTCATTTTGGGGATTGTATCCCAGTATTGCTTTTCCGACTCTTTTATTGATTATGAAGGCTACTCCATTTCTTCTGAGGGATTCTTGACTGCAGTAGTATAGCTGATGGTCATCTGAATTAAATTCACCCATTCCTGTCCTGTTTAGTTTGCTGATTCCTAAGATGTCGATGTTCAGTCTTGTCATCTCGTTTGACCATGTCCAACTTGCCTTGATTCATGGATCTTACATTCCAGATTCCTATGAAGAATAGATCTTTACAGCATCGGACTTTTCTTTCACCACCAGATGCATCCACAGCTGAGCGTACTTTTGGCTTTGGCCCAGTTGCTTCACTCTTTCTGGCGCTACTAGTACTAGCCCTCTGCTCTTCCCCAGTAGCATATTGGACACCTTCCGACCTGAGGGGCTCATCTTCCAGCGTCATATCTTTTTGCCTTTTGGTGCTGTCCATGGGGTTTTCATGGCATAGATACCTTTATTGGGTTGCCATTTCCTTCTTCAGTGGATCATGTTTTGTCAGAGGTCTCTGCTATGACTTGTCCGTCTTGGGTGGTCCTGCATGGTATAACTTATAGCTTCATTGAGCTACGCAAGCCCCTTCACCATGACAAGATAATAATCCATGAAGGAGGGAGTTGTAGTAATTACCAATTAAAATATGAAATCCTGATTATGGATTTTTTTCAATATTTTCACTTAAAGCCCTTTGTTCCATTATTAAAAATTAGCAATGCCTGACTAAAATACTCAGCAGGAGAAATGTGTACATTATGACCAGCATTCTTTTTAGAAGTAAAAATACTATACAATAAAAATGCAGTGTTACCATCTGCTATGTATGCCTTCTGCTACAGGGCTAGTTTTGAGACTAGAGCCAGCCTTCATACACAATAGTTCTCTGATGAACTAGTTGGACTGATCCTATGAGCAGCAGTATTATTCCAGTAAACACTACTAACTTTAAAGTTGTGGAATCAGAACATTTGCCAATTGGAGCGCATATAGCATATTTTTAAGTTAAAGACTGAAAAGTTTGACTACCTCACATACTCTTTAAAGTAATCATAATATTCTCTACAAATTCTTAATAAATTTTTCTCCACATTAATTTCATGCCCCCTTTTTAATTTTATTTTCCCTGTACTTCATGAATGGGCAAAAAAAGAGAGAACAATTTAGCACAGCAGCATTAATGAAGCCACCATAAGAATGTAATGAAACAGGTCAGTCTTAAACCAAAAATTTCTACATTCAACAATGTCTTTTTCCAGTGAATCCTACCAGAATCTCTTTCTGCTTGCCTTTAGTTTTCTGTTTAAAAATATATTAATGCTCATTCATCTATAAATGCAGCTATAAGCAGGGTCAGAAAATAATTCCATGTTAATCTTATTCAGGTGACAACACCTTTTGGCCATAAAATATCTAATGGAAGTCATTATTTACATCTTCCTGTATGGTATTTGTATTCCACAAAATGGGGAAATATGCAGGATTGTTTTCTTAAAAAAATAAACATTGATCTAATCTTCATTCCTTAAGCAAAATAATAAGTAACAGAGAAGTTTTCACCAAGGTGGTACCCTTAAGATGTTTTGGACTATATCCTCCATAAGCTCTACAGCATGACCAATAATAATTCTGGCTGTAGATAAAGGGAGTTATTCACCAATTCATTTAGTAGGCATCATGGTGGAGCAGTTGACCATATAGGATAGGGAGAAAGTGAATAGAGAATCTTTGTAAACTACTTCCTGATTATTCTTTTACCATATATGAACACACTTAAAAACAATGTACTGTACAATGAACAATGTACAGTTCATACATCTATGTTTAAAGCAAAGATGATTTGATTGTTTTTATCTGTATGACGAATAAAAATACTCAAAGAAATTATGAGAACTAATCTGGAACTCATCTGGTCTCCAAAGCTATATTCCTCTATCCCTCACCAGATCTTCGTAGAATATAGTTTCATAGGAAATTAAATTTCAGCTCAAGGGAGTAAAGGAAACTCTAAAGGGAAATATCACAAACAATTGTCTGCTTTTGGTTTTCAAATATTTCCATCCCAATAATGTCTTTTGGGAAAGTCACTCTTTGCTACATAACCTTTGTGAGTCAGGGAGCTAGCTCTATTATGCCAGAACTGGTGAAGCAGCAAAGTACTAATTTAAATAAAATAAAATGAAATAAAATATTAACCAGGAAGATAGTTTTGTAGTTTGCATATTTTATGTCTTACGGCTTTCCAGTATTTTAAATTACTTATCTGCTGAGAACCCTGGAGAAATTCATGTGTTCCTGTTTATTTCAGGATTTTGATATCTTCTTCTTCAGTCCTGAAAGAAGTTGTCAGAACTGGACCATATAGAATAGGGAGAAAGGGAATAGAGAGCTTTTGCAAACATATATAGACCCCTCCCAAATGTTGCATACCTCCCTGAAAATAAATTCCAATGAAGTTATACAGACTTCGTCAACCCAATGTCCTCTAGATATCAACTGGATTGAGAGAAAATTTTGACCCAATTCATCTGATGATCTAGGGGAGATTAGTGTTTAGGAATTGGGTGGAAACAAAAGGGAGAAAGAGAGACAAGACGGAAATGACCGAATAGTACAATCTAAAATAATTATATCGATGAAGATTCAAAATTGCTATCAACTGAAACTTAAAATATATTATTATTATTCAAAACAGAGTCAAAATGATTTGAGATTCTGTACAAAAAAGATAACACTGAGCAAGCACAAAAAAACTGGGGTATTATAATTAAACTAAACCATAAACAATCTTCTACCTGGTCTTATTTTCTTTTTGGCCCCCAAATAAGCACCAAGTCTTATTTTCAGGGGATGTCTTATTGTTCTGCCCCAGCTACGGACTCCAAAGAATGCAGCACACACAAACTCTTTACAAAGCTTATTTACTCAAAATAACTTAGTCTTTATTATTTCAAAGGCTGTTAATGAATTGTCTTACCAGCCTATCAGAATTCTAAGATAAGGTAAATCACAGTCATACTAGAGTTTGCAGGAAGCCCAGAAGCAGTTTTGCAGACACGAAAGAGAGTGAATGAAAGTTGTTCTCTGCAGCTTGTTGCAAGCAGCATTCTTTCTTAAATAGGCTAAGGGAGTGGACAATTAGCCCCCAGCCTTACTGTCGAGGAGACCTCCTCCTGAGGAACCACTCCTGCCTTTTGGCAGCTCTGCATGCCCGTGCATTGAGAAGAGGCTCCTACTCTTCATCCTCTTCACTTAAAGGAGCTTCTGGAGGTTCTGAAGGCCTTGGCTGAATCCCTGCCTCTGGCACCACATCTTCTCTAGCCTCCTCACTGTCCGACTCGAGCGCCAGCTGCACAGGCTGCTGGAGCAGCACCTCGTCGTCGGAATCAGCTACAATCTGCGCAGGCCACTGGCGGGCCACAAACTTATCCGCTTACCTTAGAACTACCACAGCCATGCCTCCCATGCCATGACACCTGTCACACCACTGCCTGACTTCTTCTGCAGCCATTCCACTCATGACTGCTCACAGCCAGACAATGGATGGCTTGTCGCACCAGTGCCAGAGTTTGTGGCAGGACATCGTGTACCTCGTTGTGCCGGTGCCGCTGCTCGAAGCAGGGTACCACTTGCCTCATTGTGCCAGTTCTGCCGCTTACGGCTAGAGACTGCATGGCATGTTGTGCTGTTGCACGTGCAACCGGTGGCACTGGCGCAATGAGATTTGAGGCATCCTGCCGCAAGTGGCAGCACTGGTGTGATGCATCACATGGTGTCTGGCAACAAGCGGGTGCAGAAGAAGTTGGGCAGCAGTGCAACAGATGTCAGGGTGTAGGAGGCCTGGCTGCAGTGGTCCTAAGGTAAGTGGGCATGGGGCGCATGGGGCAGCTCAACACCCCACTACTGTCCTAGTTTGATTTTTATGCCTGTGCCTCGTGGCACCTCGTACAACCAGATGATGGGTGGGGCTAAATTAAGGCTTATTTTTGGGGTAGGATTTATATTAGGTGCATGCATGAAAATTGGGCTAGGGCTTGTTTTTGGGGAAAGGTCATATTTTTGGGGAAACATGGTACTTACAAATGGCTTATGTTCTGAGAGGCTGTTCATAAGTCCATTTTGTTGGTAAGTCCAACAAGTATAAAAAATATACGCAATGCAGTTCTTGCATTGTATGGGCAATGGTCCACTGGATTTTGGGTAGTGACAGGAGGGGGCATAGGTGAGAAGGTGGAAGAAATCCATTAAGTTTCTAAGGGATTCAAGAAGAAGGTAATTAGTTACTATATTTAGATTGGAATATTAACCCTTATTGCATTTTGGTTCCATTAAAAGCCTTTTCGTGCTTTTCTTTGCTATTACTTACTCATAGGTAAGATTTATAACCATAACTTTGTCAATCATAGCTTGTTGAATACAATTGGCTGGGTAACTACAACTAAAAGCTATGATTTATAAATAAAAAATTGTTTGATAAAATGCTATGCCCAAACCAAATAAAATTGCAATTATGAATTAGACTTCTGTGTGAATAAGTGTTTAGATAATATACTATATGAAATCATGGTTTGCTTGGCTATAGTTTACTGAAAAACCTGCAAGGCTTTTGGGTTCACACATGCTAAAGATACTGTAATTTGGCTGCCTTTGGCTTAGTGCACTCTAAACTCAACCAGAGTTGAGATGCCAAGACAGAAATAGCTTCTAAGTTAAATATTAACATTTCCTTTCAGTCCCAAATTGGCTAGCAGACAATACAGGTGCCACCAACTAAATAATTGGGAACTAGAAAAGAAATTGGGAGGTTACCTGATAACACGTTTCTCTTTTCCCCTTTGTCTGTTAATACAACAGCTTTTAAATATTATTAACAGTTCATATCTAATATTAGCAAGAGAAACAGTAGGCCTAAACTTGATGGCCATGAACAGAATTGCAGTTATATAAATGGCTTTTCTGAACTATATCCAATACATAAATTATTTTGATTGCCTCATTTTTCTAAGACTAGCCAAAAGACAGATTTTAGCATACATCCCAGCAAAATTTCAGGTCCTTCTTTGTTGTCTGGATAAAGGTCAGTTGCTGCTAGATTTGACATGAAATATGTTGAGAAGAGTTTTAAAGCTGGCAAGGCTTCAATATACAACTCAAACCTAAGTGTTCATGGACTAAATGAATTTTCACTTGATTTATACTTAAAATTTTATGCTTAATTGTACCATTTACAAAATGCACTGCCTTTTATTTGCAGTTCAAATGACATCCAAAATCAAAATATTGGACAGTGAAGTTTTTCCTGTCAAAAGCTGAAATTATACCTTCCAAAACTTCATCTTCCATTCTGTGGCTTCAGTAGTATTAGACTTGAAACTTTATTTTTCTGCTGTCTGTGTTTTCTTTTGGTAAAATAGATTTCTTTTAGGTTTCTTGTTACTTATTCCTTGAGCTGCTTTTTTAAAAATGATTTTGCTTAACCCAATCTATTATGATTAGACATCTTAAAGATATGAATATTTCCAAATCCCACAATCCTCAGACATTACTTACATAAGTTGGAGATGATGGAAACTGTTGTAAAAGTACGTTTGGGGAAGTATAAACAGAAGAATTAACCATTAGTTCCTTATTTTTCTACCAACTGACCAACCTATCTACCTACCTACCAACCAAATTATTAAGCCTGAAAAGTGGAATGTTAAATAGGCGATAAAATCAATGTATAGTCACATCACCACTAATGTTCACTGGAGTAAAGTTCAATAATCATCAAGCCTATAATAAAGGTTCAGTTCACATTGGCTTTAACCTGATATTATCTAAATCAGGGGTGTTAAACTTGATTTCACTGAGGCCCGCATTAGGGTTGTGTTTGACCTCGGGGGACTGGGGTGGGCGTGGCCAGCTCAACATCACTCGTGTTGGGGGTACCTGTGGTGGCTCAAGTGCTCTGCCAGCGAAAAAAGGCTCCCAAGCTGTGTTTTCGGCTGTGACGGCTTCCTGCAACCTGTGCCAGTAAAAACGGAGTTTGGGAGGGCCGTGCGTGGCTCTCGCAAGTTGCATTTTTGGCTACAATGGCCTCCTGCAACCCTCTGCCAGTGAAAATGGAGCTCAGCTCCATTTTCACTGGCAAAGGCCCCACGGGCAGGTCTTTGCTGTTTCCAAATCGGCCCTATGGGCCAGGTCTAAGCACCCTGTGGGCCAAATCCAACCTGCAGGCCTTGAGTTTGAAACCCTGATCTAAATCATTGCAATAGATTAGTGTTGCTAAAATTATACATTCAACAATTATTTCAAAAGGTACTGAACTATTAACAACATTCCTACTGAGAGTTGTGATTTATCACTACCCAGAAGAACTCAGGGATAGTAGAAATCTCTCCTTCCAAAAAAGCATAGGAAATGTACTTTTCAAGAGGGAATTTAAAATCTTGATTTTTGAGTGCCTTTATGCAGTTTCCTGTTTTCAAATTCTATTTGAAAATCTCTACTGCTCCCAGATATCCCAGAAAATCAAGGACAAGACTCCACAATCATCATCCTTTCAAACCTTGCTTCCTTCCTATGGAGAAGAAAATAGTAAATAAGGAATGGCCAAAAGGAACTTTGCTTGGTCTTGTCTTGATATGCTTGTCTTGGTATTTTTTTTTTTTTAAAGGATTTTGAAAAGAAAAACAAAAGTAAAACTGCCTTTCAATCCAGGAGAATCTGCCTACAGTATTTGATGGTCAAAAAACAAATGTACTTTGAAAAACATCTCATTGGAAGATTTATTCACAAACATTATTTTTATTCCTACAACCTTGACCCAATACCTAATGGAATTTTGACTAGAATAGACCAGTCTAGATGATAGTCTGAAGATTACAAAAACCTCAGGTTTACTCCTAAAATCATACAAATTATAATCATCCAAAGTCATCCAATTCAAGGTAATAGTGAAGAATTGAAACAAAATTGTTCATACCTAGAGAACATTAAGAGGATAGAAATGGCTCTTGTTCTGTCCAGAAATGATCATACTGTACAATCACAGTTCATCACAGTCAGATCAAATCAAACATTTTTATTGCAATCTTTAACCAATATTTATAGTAAATATGAAAGGAGGAAAACAGGAAAATAAAATAACAATAGAAGTTTTGCACATTTGTATAAATTGGTGAATTTGGGTTAGCATCCCTTTAAAAATTTATGGAGTGTGGCCAGCTCATCACAATAATATTTTGAACTTCAGCAAACTATCTTATTAGAATTAGGGCCAAAAAAAGTGGGTGAAAGTAGCTCAAATACTTAATTTAACTCACTTTTATATTTTAAATTAAATTTATTGAGTAGTTATTTTCCAATTAAAAATTACATTTTTTAATAATTTTGGAATGGAGCAGCAACTCAATGGATGTCAACAGGGGGCCAAAAAGTCAAGATGTGACCATGACCATGTGATTGAAGCCTCTTTTTTACATGCATGACATATGTGACTGGACTTTCTTAACCTCTCTCTCCAACAATGTCCCTGTCAAAGCTTACAGTATTATGCAGCCCTAGATCCCACACAGTCAAGGCCAGGTCCAAAGACAACATAGTGAATTCCACATGTCCAATTCTTTATTTGCCAATAAATCTTGCCAAGCTAAAGCAATAACCTTTTAATCTAGCCATATTCTGTGAGATTCTAAAATGTGGCTATTCTGAACCTCTTCCTCCTTCTTCCATCCAACTCGGGACTGAATAGGCTCTTCATTTGGGCTTCTGGAATGTAGTGCTTCCTCCATAGGAATTGCAGGAATTTTGCCAGGATACCCACTCCTACTCGTCTGGATACACATTCCATTAGATACACATGCATATTGAAAAATAATACTTAAGCAAACTTGAGAAGCAAGTTTGGATGACCACACATGGAAATTCAAGTATTTCAGGCTTTACATTTTATTGCACCATCTAGATTGAAACCATCTCATTTTCTTTTTCAAATTTTACATAACTCATCTTCAAGTGATAAATGGAAGATCTCTATGCAATTTGAATCCACTTAACCGTGATTCAAAATATGTAATAAAATAGATTCAAAACATGGACTTTCATGAGTCTTTTATTTAATTTCAAAATCCTGTTTCCTATTATCCTGAGTGCTCCTATTTTGTCAAAGGAGGTTGTGTTCCTTCCAATATGGACACTTGAATTTCATGTTAGCCCACATTTCAGCCAATGATATCATACATTAACAATTCTTAGAGGATGTAGCTATTTAATTCTATAGCAAAAGAATTTACAGAATTTATAAAATTGTACTTTTAAAAAATACTGGATAAAGTCACAGAGCCTTTTTCAACTAATATTTTTATGCTTCAGGTCTGCAGTTCTATACACAATAAGAGTACCGTGGCCTGTCAACAATCCCAAAGTAGGGACTTCCGTTGGCACCGCCGGCATCGCGGACAGTCTTTTCAGACCGCCAGCCCCGTGATTCCGTTGGAGCCATTCTGACAGCGCTAACCAGCTGTCAGACGGCTTGAAAACCTCTCCTTCGGGAGAAGAAGGAGAGGAGAGCCAGTGGGCGAGGGTAGAGCTCCCCGGGAGCCCCTGGAGCAATTCCAGGGGCTTGGAGGGTGAGAGCTCCCCGCTCAGCCCACTGAAGCTCCGGATCCGTGGCGACTCCGTTTTAAACGGAGCCAGATGCTGGCGACCAACTCTGCTGTCAACAAGGAGACTAATTGAATCCAAAAGCAGGCAGAACGGAAGCAGCAGAACAAGCCTTTGCAGGTATGTTGTTTAACTCCTGGGATACATTGTTTCTACTTGATTTTGCTGAGCTGAAGGAGGAAATGGCGTCTTTATTATGGCTGGACTGAAAGTGAAAGTTAAGTGCTTGTTAATAGATTTGTGCTAAGAGACCGGATTTAAGCTGCTGGGATTTGAGAGCTGGGTGTAGAAAAGACTATCTTGCTTGATAAACTATAAATAAATTTGAGAAAGTTACTTAAGAGATGTTTTGGCTTTGAAAAGGAAAATTTTCTTAAAATAATATGGCTTCCAAGCAAGGAGTTTTTGAAAGTGGTGGAAGCTCTCTAATGGCGTCAGAAAGGACACAGAGAACTGACACACAGAGCCAAGAGGATTTTTTCAGAGACTTTACAGAATTTATAAAGGAAGCCATGAATAACCAAACGGTAATTATTAATAACTTTACAGCAATTATGGAACGAAAATTTATAGAACTGGTGGAGGATATAAAAGCAAATGAGGATGTTTTTGAAGGAAAGCACAATGACAATGAAGGAGACATTTTGGTTAAAACAGAGAAGCTGGATTTGGCTGATTCTCAAGAATCTTCAAACTTTCTTCCTGCCCTTGTGGAAGTAACTGACAGAACTTTTCAAAAATATAATTTGGAGCAGAAAGAAGAAGAAACTGATCAGCCCTACGAGGTTTCGGAAGATTTGGGAGAGGCTTTCACACAATTAATTGAAATGCAACAACTGGACTTTTTTTTCCAAATTCATTGAGTTAACTCTTCGTTCTATGAACTGACTGATTATATAAGCAAAAAGAGTCGATATGGGGGCTCCAAATCAGAGGAAATGATTCCAAGAAAGGGGCAAGTTTTAAAAATACATCAACCTCCAGTTGAAAATCAAAACCTCCTCAAAATAAAAGTAAGAGGGAGGAAGAAAGATTGGAAAAAATATAGAAAGAAAGGAAGAAGGGAAGATTAATTTTCTTTGGTCTAATAATTGATGTATTAATGACTAATTACAATGATTAAGTAAATGAACTTTCAATTATTGATTAATTAAGGTTTAGTAAAAAATATTTGAATTTTGAGAATAAAAGGAGGGAGAGTAAAATGATTAAGAAAATGAACTAAGAATATTTTACAGATGTATTACGAGAATTCTAGGCTCTGAATGATCTATTAGTGCTTGTTAATGTTTTTAAAACTCTTAGGCCTAAAGGATTATATGTTATTTTGAGTTTAAAGGGAGGTTGATGAATAATCTGTAGAAAGGGAGTTAAGGGGTCTAGGGATTTATAGTCTTGCATTAACTTAGCATATTTTAGCGTATGTTTGAATAAAACTTATACCCCGTTTTTCTTCTGGGAAGTCGGGGGAGGGGGGTGGGAAGGGGGGGGTGAAAGGTTGGGTTTATAACTGTTTAAATATACAAGTGAAAATGTTATTTGTTTGATTATAAAAAATAATAAAAACTTTTTTTCAAAAAAAGAAAAAACAATCCCAAAGTAATAAAATGTAGCTTTGCATTGCAAAAGCAGAAGTACAGTAATCTATTCAAAATCACCTCCATGTCAAAGTGTTGGCATTTGGAAAGGCATGAACAGTCGATGTGTCACTTTAAAATAGTTATGCTGTCAGACCCACTGCTCACTAAACTATGGGAAATATTTGTTGAGAACAGAGGATTACATTTCTCAGGTAGATCCCTTTTGTTCATCCACTACTCAGCTGAACCAATACAGACAGATTGTGAAATCAATACTTTCCTGCCTGCTCCTTTTTAAGCAAAGCACAATGGTGTTTTATTAAGGAGATTCAAGAGCTGCTGTCAACATAAAGCAAGAAGGGTACAGATGCCATTGATCAAAAAAAATGCTGGACACACTGGGGGCATTCCAATATTCTAACTCACTTTCATTTAAGAATAATCCCCCCACTATAACAAATAAAGAGTGGGAGGTATGGGAGAAAACAAACGAGATGGTTGAGATCAAATCCTGTTCAAATTAAATCCCTGTAGCAGAGAGTTTGATTTACTTATGGTGAATCAATATGTCTTTTAAGTAAACATGCCTCTACTATAGGTAGACTACAGTACTGATCTAATGTAAACTCTACTGGGTCTTTAAAGATTATTGAGGCTCTATTTCTACAATAGGTTTTACATTCTATCTAAGAAGAACTGGGACAATTATTTTATTTCTAATATAGTGTGAACTTGTTAAGAACAGTCAAATAATCTGATTTAGAACAACCAAATGTGAAATCCACTCACTTTCTTGTTTCTTCCAGGATTTTTTGAACCTGACTTGTCAGGATAAAAATTATAAGAAACTGGCAACATCTCTTACAACATTAATATTCAAAAGTCCTAGTGAGTCACCAACTTCATAAAGAATTCACAAAACATTTAAAGAAAAAAAATAATTGCACATTAGAGAAAAAGTGCCATGCTTTTAACAGGAATGTTAATAATGTCAATAAATTTATAAAATTGTAATTATTATAAAATTATAATTATAAATTCTATATATGTTTATGTCTACACTTGGAATTCTTACTAGCAGCAAAGGGAAAAAAAGCTTTTTTCCAACTGATACAATAAAGTTCCTTGCCCAAACTATACCATGCCTACTACGCTTTCTTTAGCAGAATATACAATGTACTATAGTTGTCCAGTACAATGCATTTAAGCTAAATGAAAGCTTATTATATTAAATATTATTTCCACTTAATCTAATAGGCTTTGAGTATAACATTAAAGTAAAGGTAATCCTCACAACCATTCATTTAGTGATCATTCAGTTACAACACTACAAAAAATGACTTATGACCGTTTTCCACACTTTACAACCATTGTGGCATCCCCATGATCATGTGATCAAAATTCGAGACTTTGGAAACTGGCAAGTATTTATGAAGTTGCATTGTTCCAGGCTCATGTTATCACCATTTGTAACCTTCTCAGTTGGTTTCCAACAAACAAAGTCAATGTGGGAAGCTAGATTCGCTTAACTGCAGGATTCGCTTCATGATTGCAGTGTTTCTTTTAACAACTGTGACAAAAAAGTTTATAAAATGTGGTGCAACTCACTTAATAATGCTCTGATTTAGCCATGGACATTTTGGGGTCAGTTGTGGTTGTAAACACCTAACTTAGTTAAAGAATTAATTTCCTTACTCATTGCCTCCTTCTAAGCATTCTGCTCCCTTTCAGGATAAAGCTTGATATCCTCATAACTTGAAGGTTCTATGTTAACCTGGCAAACTATGGTTGCTTTATATCGATCAGGTGGATGCCTTTCCCTAGTAGATCTCCTAGGTAATACAGGACTTACTGCAGATGGTTCATCTGACTCCTCCCCTAAAACTACCTCCTCTAAACCTACTTCCTGTTCTTCATCCTTGATAGAGGATTTTACATCATCTCAATCCTCAGGAATATCATCAGGAATATGATGCTCTATACCAACAGTATTATTATCATGTCTATAATCTGCCCGCTCTAGTTTATCCCATCTTTCGTGCTCTAGAAATTTAGCACTTGCACTACAGTAAACACTAGTAATTTCCTGTGCCCAAAATTTAAAAGACCTATGATTTGATTCATAGCCAACAAAAAACATTTTTCTGGCTCTCTGTTGATCCTTTCTCCTTAAACTAGATGGAATATGAACCCAAGCTGGGGCTCCAAATGTGTGTAAGTAACTAAGATTTGGTTTCCTCCCATGCCATAAGGTGAATGGTATTTCACCCGTAGAGGAATGAACCACGTTGTTTAACACATGGTTAGCACACATAACAGCCTCACCCCATAAATTTTCAGGCAAACCAGAATCTGCCAACATAGTTCTAGTCATGGCTTGTAATGTCTGACCTCGTCTCTCAATATACGAATTCTGTTGTGGTCTGTATGGTGCAGACCGTTTATGCTGGATCCCTGCATCCTGCAAAAACTTTTCCAATCTTTGGTTGGTAAATTCTGTACCATTACCAGTCACTAAGCATTTAACCTTAAATTTCTGTTTCCTTTCCACAAAACGCAGCCAGTTGTTAATATGCTGGAATGTTTCACTTTTTGTTTTCATTAGATAACAGAATCCGTATCTTGAATAATGGTCTACTATGCTTAGAATATAGCAGGCATCTCCTATGCTGGGTTTTTTGGGTCCTATTAGGTCTACAAACACTACCTCTAATGGCTTTTTGGTTTTAAAACCATTAACACGGTTTGCTGGTGTTACCCTACTTTTTTGCTGACTCCAGACATTGCAATTTAGATATTTACTACATGCTTGTAGTTTTATCCCTTCAGATAACTGAACTGTTTTCTTTAACGTCCTGAAATTTAAATGCCCAAGTCTCCGGTGTAACAGATGAATACATTCATCATGTGGTTTAACATTCTTATAAACAGACTTAGACTTAGCCATCAATATTGGGTTATCCCTTAAAATAAATAATTTTCTAAACTTGCAGTAACAACCTTGCCATCTTTCTCAATAAAACATTTATCATTTTTAAATGTTACTGTAAACCCAAATTGCAATAATGATTTAACAGATAATAAATTGAATTTTAACCCAGGAATATATAACATAGGCAATGGTTCATTACTAAATGACCAACGAGCAACACCTTCTCCAGCTACCTTAACCTTCCAGCCATTTGCTAGTTTAACACGTTGGTTACTCTTCTCCATTTTAACAAAAAACTTTCTATTTCTATAAATAGATTGAGAAGCACCACTGTCAACTACCCAACAATCCTGGTTAACATCAGTAGTTGAACTGGATATAGCTAAATTACAACCCTTCTTGGGTCTAGTATTGTCCCTAACAGACATTTTCTTATTCTTACAATACTTAGCTATATACCCTTTAGTCCCACAAGCAAAACAACGTTTTACAAAATAGGCAGTTGAATACATTTTTTCTTCTTTTGGTTGTTGCACTCTCAACTGATCCTTTTCTTGTCTTCTTTTGGATTCTTCCAATAATTTACCGGTTATGCCAACCAATGTCAGTTCATCTCTGGACAAAACCTCTAACGAAGAAACATAGTCGTCATAACTATCATCCAAAGAAGAAAGAATTATATAAACTTGTTGTAGTTTTGAAAAAACAAGTTCCTTTTCATGCAGCTCCTGGAAAATTCTGGTCATGGATTCCAAATGAGCCATCATATCTCCACCTTTAAGATGATGTTGTTTAAATAATCTCCTTGTGAGATAAATATGAGCACCCACAGAGTCACAAACATATAGTCTCTTCAACTTGGTCCAACACCTAGCAGCAGACTTTTCGCCACGAATATGGACAAGCTGCTGGTCACCCAGTGTTAGTCCAATAATGCAAAGAGCTCGTTCATTGTCTCTGTTAAACTTGGCTATTTTCTTCGCATCTTCCTCATCAGCAGGATTCCATGCTGTTACATCTGGTGGATTATTAACTATATCCCACAGTCCTTCTCTACGCAGAAGTAGATTACATTTTGCAGACCAGGCTACATAGTTTGTTCCATCCAGCCGGGTTATCATGGAAAAATTTGCTGCTTGTTCTAGTGCCATCTTCACTTGGATTGTATATCACAAACACAGTTTGTACTATTCACATTAACTCTCAGTTTAACTCTTACAATCCTTGTTAGTTCTGGTTGGCTCTGGGCCCATAACCAATGTTAAGGATATTGTTGTTGTGTTACCAACCAGCAGAGTGTAGAGCACAGAGAAACGTTGCTGAGAGCAATGAATAAGAGATGTGCAAACTGGTTTATCAAGTTTACTTTATAGTGAAAAAACAATCACATAGTCTTTAAACAAATCCAAGTCTTTGCCAGTTAAATCAGTCCAGTAATACAGATATCTTCTTACCACACAAACAGTAGTTGGTTAGAATAACAAACTCACTCTGGTTCACAAACCACAATGGTAGCAGATCCATCCAACGATGATAGCATAATGAATAGCACTCCTCACACTATGGTAGCTTATCATCAACTGAATACTTTACAGTACCTTCCTTAAATACGTTCACAACTAATTACAGCATGACTCAGCATTACAATGAATCAGCAGTAAAACTTTAAAATCACACAATACATATTCATGTTAAAGTCACAGAACACATATATTGCCTGGACAACTTGCTTGACTCAAACCATATCCAAACACTGTTCCCCAAAGCCAATGGGAGGCTCAGGTATATATAGAGTCTGTTCCCAAATGGGCAGTAGCCTGCACTGTGGCGAGCAATGGTTTGAGGTGGGCGGGACCCAAAAGACCCCAAAACTGCT
The DNA here is from genome assembly GCF_059756535.1 of Pantherophis guttatus. Lineage (NCBI taxonomy): Eukaryota > Metazoa > Chordata > Lepidosauria > Squamata > Colubridae > Pantherophis > Pantherophis guttatus. The sequence continues at coordinate 132,676,398 of NC_142066.1, forward strand.
GTCTGTCAAAATCGGAAAAGTCTCCCTCACCCTGGAACCCCTCCGATTGGGAGTAGCAGCTCTGGCTCGACTGCGCAGGTGAAGCAGGCCCATAATAACTTGTCCCCTTAGCAGATGGCCCCAAAGGGTCAACATCCAAATCAAGAGGGAAACCCGGATCGGTCAATTGTTGGTGTTGATGGCTTCCCTCAGCAATCACTCTCCTGATCGCTCAATCAATCCACTGCTATATGAAAGGAGGCATATCCTGCTCCTGTGACCCCTCCTGACGGAGCCCCGCTACGGTGTGGGTAAATGTTGCCTCAGGAGTCTTATGTGTGCCTCCCGAGGGGCCAGGCCGCTCAGGGTGGGCCACCAAGTCCTCAAATGACCAGGTTGAAACGGCTCCCAACTGGGAAACCTCCTGCTGTGCTTGCTGCAAAGCGATATCAGGGGAGTGCATACTGCCTGGCATTCCGCCCTCGTGTCACTGGCATGGCCTTGTGGAAAGGCACCTGAAGAAGTCTTTGCAAACTGCTTGTCCAAGGCTCTTTGTTCCTTTTGCGCTGTCCGTTCCTCTGCCTTAGAGGACCCTTTATGCGCCATGGCCTTAGCCCTTATTTTGGCAGCTGCTGCCAGGCTGGCAGTCCGTAGCCTAGTAGTTGCTCTGCCAACCCTAAGGAGACCAGGTGCTCCCAGCTGAAAAATTGGAGTGTTCACCACGATCCTCTATCGTACTGATGGTCAGCCAAATTTACAAGACGTGGTGAGGCCTGTAACAGGCCTGAGAAGGTCTAATTGGGTATCTGTCCTGAAGGGCTGGGCTAGGCCCCTTACCCTCCACCACAATAAATCCAAGTAACAATTGAGGTTCAACTAGCTTGCTTAATAACAACAGGGCCCGACTGGGAAATAGTGGCCTGAAGTGGATCCCATGTGAAAGAAAAGGCCTCCAAAATGGCCAACCGTCTTCACAAAATGGCTGCCCGTTATAGTGGAAGGCGAGGTGCAGGCCTGGATAAGGCCATAGCAGCAGTCGGCCCTTTGCTGTATGAGCCCTGCAGGGCCGTGGCCAAGGCTCCATCTGCACATATGGAGAGCCCGACTCACAGCTGAGCAGCTCAGGGAAGCCGGGGGAGCTAAGCCGTCCGGACTCAATCCTTCAGGCTGAAGCGCGGCAAAAGGGAGGGAAATTAAACTCCTCCGACGTTGCGCAATGCTGAGGAGACTGTGACAGGGTGAATCAGGCTAGCATGGTCCCAACGGCCCCTGCTGTCTCTGTACTGAAAGTAGCGCCCGGCTACTTTCAAATTTACGGCCCACACCCAGGCTTCAAGAGGCTGGGGTGGCAGAAATGCTCTGGCTGCAGTCAGTGGCGAGGGAATGAAGTCGCCGCACAGCTGACCGGCGCTTGGCCATGAAATTGAAAAGCTCTGAAAAATGCGGAGCGCACCCAAATGCAGCACAATCGGGAAACCGCACCAAGGCTTCAGGAGGAGAGCCACCTCCAGTTGGGTCTCTCTACACAGCCCCCCCAAAGGCAATCAACCCTGTAGTAGGGGGTGGGGAGAGTGGGAGGCGCCGATGTGGGCCACCCCCCAGCTCAGATCCATCATCACGGAGAGCCCTCCCCAGCTGTAAGGCAAGCAATACAAAGTCCACAATTCAAAAAACAAAAGAAGTTAAACTTGACAAGAAGTCCAGGGATGGATTTTAAGGCTCAGCTCACAAGTTTATTGGAGCTAAAGAAAAACATGTCCATAAGCTGAGACTGAGTTGAAAAAACTGAGGAACGTCACGAGAGAGGCGGAACCTCAGAAAACTGAACTCAGTCCATAGAGCTAGAGCCTAGAATAACTCATCCTGGCAATTCCCATCAATACACTATGGAGAATGTTAGAATACATTATGAAACATTGAAAAATGAGTAAAAGCAAAACCTAATGCAATAACATGTAGTATTCATGCAGTGCTTATTCTAAATCAATTTTCCAATTTAATTTAATGTTTTGGATTACAAACTCCAAATCCTGCTTGCTTTATTTACTAAAACATAAATCTGATCCTAAGTTGCTAAAGTGTCTATAAAGGAAATACTGTATTTCCTTTGGATGTGGGAAAAGAGCTCTGGTGTAGGTGAAGGAAATCTAATGCTTCACAGCTTCTTTCTGCCTCTTGAAGAGGCCTCCAGAGTAGGAGCCATATAATATCTAAGCCACAAAGTTCAGGCCCTTCTGAATCATCCATTGTTTCCCTCTATCCCTTCCTAGAAATCTACCATACATGATTTCTCTGAAGCTCCAATATTGTAGCCCTAAAAGTGTGGACAGTCCTGAACAAATATTTTAAAATGGGAATACACTAGGGTATATGTGGCAAGGTTGCTAGAGAAAGTTTATGATTTTGTATTCAGATAATAACCAAACATGTAGACAGAATTAATGGAACAAAACTAACGTGATGCCTTTTTGCAGTGGGAAGAATAGTAAAAAATGGACATACTAAAAATTATTTCTCTGATGTATACCCTAGTAAAGCAAGTCATTTGCTAGCTGATTATTACCAACAAAGGCTGTGAAGAAGGAATATTCAAATACAAACAATTCCTTCTCACCAAAGCCAGAGAACAACATCATGTACAGAGATAGGCAGTATGACCAATTTGTTAATGCTGCCACTATACGTTTACAGCTCTGAGAGCTGTTAATTCCAAGCATGATTACAGAGAGTGAAGAAACAGCAAGACTTAGATATTTCACTTGATAACCATTTCCCCAGGTGAACTGAAATTACATGGCTTCATGAAATTGAGCTGCCAGAAAACTGCTAGAAGTTCCCTTCCCTGATTATATGGATACAATATGAAGCTGGATTTTTTCTTTAAAACATTCACTAAATTAGCTGCTCACAAATTTCCTTTGAAAGAGGGTTGCAAGTCAGGGACTGCAGGTAAAATATTTAAAAGTCAAACAATAAGTCAATTACATAAATTCAATATTAATGTTAGTACTTTGACTGTTAACTTTTAAGTACATACTCTTAGAGATGATCTGGATGACTGAGAATCTCCATAGACATGCTCTTAGAGACATCCTCATCTTCCCACATTTCAATAGCTTCTCAGATTTGAAATACAAATAGCCCTTGACATATAACCATTAGTTTAGTGACTTTTTGAAGTTATAACAGCATTGAAAAAAGGAACGTATGAAGGTTTTCACTTACAACCGTTACAGTGTACCCATGGACACATGATCATAATTCAGGGGCTTGGCAACTGGCATGTATTTTGTTTTTTTTTAATATAAACTTTATTAAAACACCTATAAAACACATATAAAAACATTTACACAACAAACAACATATACGTAAGTTAAACTTTTGAAGCATTTGTTTCGTATTAGTTTTCCAATTAATACAGTTGTAGTTATTCCCCTTAATCTTACTCTAATAATTTTCTTTTCCATTCCCCCCCCCCATTTTCATCCCCTAAAAATTCCCCCCTTATTTATACAGTACATAATCAGATTATATCTTTCTCTTTAAATTTTCCTCTATAAATTTATCCGCCCATGTGGAGTTAGTTGTATATATATATTTACATTTCTATTCTATATTTCTTCTAATTGTATTTCTTCAATAGTGACGTTATACCATTGGTACCATTTATCCCATATTTTATAGTACTCTGTCTCTTCTTTTTCCTTTAGCTCTTTTGTTAACCTATCCATTTCAGCGCATTGAATAATTTTATCCATTATTTCTTCTTTTGTTGGGGTCTTTTCCTGTTTCCAATTTTTGGCATAGGTTATCCGCGCTGCAGTTAGAATATGTATCAACAAATATTTAATATCTTTAGGATATGTTTTTGTAAATATTCCCAACAAAAAGGTTTCTGGCTTCTTATCTATTTGGAAGTTAGTAATTTGTTCCAGCCATTTCTTGATATTGGACCAAAATTTCTTTGCCGCCGGACACGTCCACCATAGATGATAAGAAGTACCTTGTGAGTTTTTACATTTCCAACATAGTGGACTGTTTTTCGGATGAATTTTAGCCAATCTTGTGGGCGACATATGCCACCTGTAAAACATCTTCAGCTGATTTTCCTTGTATGCCACCGTTAATGTTACTTTCCTATTCAATTGCCAAAGCTCTTCCCATTTCTCCAAGTCTATTGCATATGTAAAATTTTGCATCCATTTAATCATTGTATTCTTAACTGTTTCCTCCTCCATCTTATACCTCAACAAGAATTTATAGATTTTACTAATCAATTTCTCTTCTGAGTCTAATATAATTTTGTCTAATTCTTGTTTTTCTTTGTAGATTTCATATGTTTTTATATATTCCTTATGTTTGGATTGAATCATGAGAAGGACCACCAATCAATTTCTCTATTTAGGTCTGCTTCCAATTGTTGTTTAGTTTTCAGTTTCCCTTGATGGTCAATTAAGTCTTTGTATCTAATTATATTTTTAGGTTCTGTTAAATTTGGGTGTCTTATTGCTTCTGATGGTGAGAGCCAGATCGGTATTTTTGTGTACTGTTGCTTTTTAATTTTGAGCCAGATTAATAATAATGGATTCCTAATTGTATGTCTCTTAAAATAGATATGGGTTTTATATTTTTCATCCCATAGAAAGGAGTGCCAGCCCACTTGTAGGTCGTGCCCTTCAATTGTTAGTATTCTGCTGTTTTCCAACTCCATCCAGTCTTTGACCCATAATAGCACCGCTGCGTGATAATAGAGTTCCCAATCTGGGAGTGCTGTTCCTCCCCTCTCCTTAGTGTCCTGAAGTAGTTTAAGTTTTATTCGTGGGCGTCCCTGCCAAATGAATTTGGAAGTCATCTTATTTAAAGTTTTGAAGATGTTTTTCTCTAATTTTATTGGGACAACCTGAAACAGATACAGCAACTTTGGTAAGACATTCATTTTAATAGTGGAGATTCTTCCCAGTAATGATATTTGTAGGTTTTTCCAATTATCCAAATATTTTTTTATCTGTGTTATTAATTTGTCATAGTTATTTTCTTTTATTGACGAGGTTCTTGGTGACAGCCAGATCCCTAAATATTTTATTTTCTTCGTTGTTTGGATTTGTATACTGTTCTCCAATTCTGTCTCCTGAATTTTCATAAGATTTTTAACTATTAATTTCGATTCGTTTCTATTTATTTTTAGACCGGCCAACTCTCCAAATTCCTCTATTTTCTTAAACAATTTTGGCGCTACTTCCAATGGCTCTTCAGTTATAAATACAAGGTCATCGGCAAAAGCCTGAACCTTGTATTCCTCTCTTCTTATTTTTAACCCCTTAATTTCTTGATCTTCTCTGATTTTTTTTAGCAAAATCTCCAATGTTAAGATATACAATAGTGGAGAAAGTGGACAGCCCTGCCTAACCCCTTTTATTATATCGAATTGATCTGTCATGTCATCATTTAGTATTACTTTTGCTGTTTGCTTTGTGTATATTTGTCCTATATTTTTTTCAAGGTTTGATCCAAATTGCATAGTCTCTAATTGCCCTTTTAAAAATTTCCAATTTAAGTTGTTGAATGCTTTTTGGTTATCGAGGAAAATCAGCGAAGCTTGTTTCTCCGGGTGTGCTTCATAGTACTCGAGTACATTTATTATTACTCTCATATTATTCTTGATTTGACGGCCCGGCAGAAATCCATTTTGGTCCCGGTGAATGTAATCATTTAGTACTTTTTTTATTCTTTCCGCTATAATTATTGCAAATACTTTATAATCCGTGTTCAATAGAGATATTGATCTATAGTTTTGAATTAATTGGTGGTCAGTGTCGTCTTTGGATATAATTGTAATTATTACTTCCATCCAGGATAGTGGGATTTTTGTCTTCTCTAGCGCTTCGTTGTATAACTCCAGCATAGTCTCTCCTATTATTTCTTGTACCATTTTATATAATTCCACTGGAAGGCCATCTGGGCCCGGCGTTTTGTTATTTTTTAGCTTTTTCAATGCAGCATCCAATTCCATCTCAGTTACTGGCCTGTTTAACATTTCTCTTTGTTCATCTGTAATTACAGGTATGTCTGACCTTTTTATATATTGTTTTATCTTTTCGTCTTCTATTTCTTCTTGTCTATACAGATTTGCATAAAATAATTTCTTTTTTCACTTTCCTACTATAGTGGATTTCCCCATTTTCATCTTTAAGCTGATATATCATTCTTTTGTCTCTGTCTTTTTTCAGTCTATAGGCCAGCCATCTACCTGGTTTGTTTGCCAACTCAAAGTAATTTTGTTTGGCTATTTTTATTTTCTGCGCTAGTTCTTTTTGGTTCATCAAATTTATGTTATGTTTAGCCAACTTCCATTCTTCTTTTATTTTTTTATTATGGGGATATTGTTGAAGTTTATATTCTATATTTTTAAGTTTCTCCTGTAGTTTATCTAGGTGTTGTTTCCTTTCTCTATTTTTTTCCCTATATATCCAAGTCAGGCACCTTATATATGCTTTTGCCATATCCCAAGTATTCTGTAGAGAAGTATCTTCTTTTTTATTTATTTTAAAGAATAATTCTAATTCCTTTTCTAACATATGTTTAAATTCTTTTTGTTTACAAATTCTTTGATTCATTGTCCATCTCCTAAATGTTTTTTCTCCTTTCCAGTTTACAAGAATTGGATTATGGTCTTCCCACTGATTTGCTTCTATCTCTATTTTATCAACCCCATTTCTAATATTCGCAGTCATCCAGGCTGATGGGGATGAGAGGAAAAGGTGAACTGGTTCTGATCTTCATGGGTTTCCCTCCAAACATCTCTCAAATTTATTTCCCTGGCCATATTAAAGAATTATTTTGGAAGTATTTCTTTTTTTTTTCTTATTCTTTTTACTCGTTTTGTAATCTTTTTTCACATCTGCTATCGCATTATAGTCCCCAATTAAACAGCATGTATTTTGACAACTGCTCTGTTCCAGGTCATATGATCACTATTTGTAACCTTGCTAGACAACTTGACAAATGAAGTCACTGGGAGAAGCCAGATTCACTTAACAACTGTATGATTCATTTAACTGCAGTAATTTGCTTAACACCCGTGGCAAAAAGGACATAAAATGGGGCAAAACTCACTTAACAATTGTCTTACTTAGAAATTTTGAGCTAATTCTCAAGTCATAAATTGAGGATTTACTGGTAATTCAAGGTTATGAAACTCTTCCCCTTTATCTTTTTATACACACATCACACTACTCATTCAAGTTTCATTTAAGGAACTACATGTAAAAATTGGTTCTCTGACTAATAAGCAACCATTGTACGCACATTGTAAGCTGGAAATACCCCCTGTATCTAAGTAGAGGTTTCTTCCCTAATATACTATATGGCTATGAAATTGGCACTTGAATGTCCCTGTCATAGTATTACATAGCTATATTCATCCTAAATAGAAATATTTTACTTTCTGGAATTCTGTCACTGCTACTTTTATATTAATAAATCTTGCTAAAGAAAATTCTTTGAGATTTTTCTTGGGAAAAAGAAGACTTTCAGTTTAAGTTGCTAATAAAGATCTGATATGAACACACAGTAGACTACTAAATTGGATACTAGAGAATATTTGGTTATGTTCCTATGAATTAAACAGTAGACAAAGGTGGCTCTGTTATATGAATATATTACATTTATCAAAGAACTACAGTAGGTATTTACAATATTTATCAATCCCCTTTTTTGAAACTCCTTAAATCCAATTTTCAAATATCAGTGTAGCATCTTCAAAGATCTGTTTTCCCCACATTATTTTTTTCTTAGGAAAAAAAATACTGAAATGTATCTATATAGTATCCATGGAAGTTAACATACTGAAAAAAACCCCATAGGTTTATGCAAGGGCAAAGAAAAGCCAATATACAGTAAAATGTGGATATGAAATACTGATTATGCCATGAAATAAATATTAATGTATCTCAGGCAGCAGTGCCCACATATAAGCTGATAAGTGCTGTGTGGAGCCGGCAGTGTAACCTGTCAGCAAGTATTATAGAATAGGACAATAGGTCTGGAAGGCAAAGCAAAAGCAACATGGCAAGTTCTTGGCAGTGCCTCATAATATTCGAACTAAAGTGCTCTGTGACATGCAGACAAGAAGGGCATGGTGATTATAAGCAGCACTTTAGAGAGATGATGGAGGGCAATGGGTGAAGAAAGGATGAGGCTGTGCAGAATATGACAATCTGAAGAGGTTACCTTCTTCTGGCACATTTCTATGGCACTACAAAGCATCTCATACATGTTCATTTTTCCATTGCCTTTTGTATCTGTACAGCTCATTATGGGAAATGGAGATGGTGAGTTGAGCTTTAACGTACAGTTGAGAGAAAAATGCATGTTAGATTGCATCTTTGTATGAATAAATGGACATTTTTCAGTTTTAAGCAAGGGCTTAATCAGAAATCATGCCTTATTTTTACTTTTTTGTTTTAATTAATTTAATACAAATGTTTCTCTTTCAAATTGGCTAGCAGAATATCTTTTTTTCCTCAGTGTGGGAAGACAAATGTTTACTGGCCAGCACATTTCTTTTGTTGGCAAAGTAATTTTTTAAAACTCTTGATTCAGAACAACAGGATGCAGATTATTCAACAAAAAATACATACAGTAAATAGAAAATGCTATCTCTTCTGTGCTTTTAGAGATGAAATATTACTGGACGAATCATTTTTTTTAATGGGGTTATATAACAAAGTGCTGTTGTCATTAACCAAGCATTCCCCCCACACACACACACACACCTGATTTAAATTTTATTTACTTAGATGGTTTTCATTATAAAAATAAGTATGGTGGCATAACAGGAAAAAAATGCTCAGTCTACTAATTGTTCTTTCTGTTTCTGGGAAGAATTTACATGAAGAATGTCAACAGGAGCCACAAACTACATTTTTAATTAAATATTTGAAAATATTAGGTGAAATTAACAATTCATTGCCACCATTATACTAAGAAAATTTTAAGCCAGTATGAAAATGAAAAGCTACTTTCAAACATATTTCAGTGAGCTACAAGGAGGCTTCAAAATCAACCTTACAAGTTTGCATAATTTATTTACTGACAGATAGTGGCAGTACTTAAAACAGAATTATAGTATTATCTTTCTGCTACTGCTTTACTCTCAATTTCTTCTAATTCAGAAGTAACCAAACCTAAAATACTGCAATTCCTTTGGAGCTAATCTGATATATTTTGCAGCTTAAATGCAACCAGATTAATAATTCACTCTTACTTGAACATGGGAAAGAATAGGTTAGTTTGGAATAACCAGGTTGATTATGTAGCCAATTATGACTAATGCCTAGTTGTGTTCTTTAAAATAGCAATCTTACTTCACTCTGGCCAGCACTGATTAATGCTTACAAATCAAATTTACAGATCAATCTACTGTCTTTGACAGTAATATGAAATAAACTCAGAATGGAACTGTAATGGAATATGTGGTTGACCATGAGGAATAATAAGGGGATGAAATGTTACTTAGAAAAACAATCAGATCAGAGAAGCAGAAGCCCCCAGTGGCTTCCTAGTCAAATGAAGAAATTTTTGAAGGACCAACCCTAATGGATCAAGCAGTTAGAAGTGGCAGTACGAAGTTTTACTTTCAAACTTGCAAGATCCTGTTAATGCAGTCTTCCAATAAAGCAGAATTAGTTGACTTAGTCATTTTTCTTTTTGATTGAATGGGTAGGTTGATGGGGACCTAGAAGTAATACTGCATATTTGGATGGCTAGTTTTTGTAACAGGTTTTCATGTTTCATTTGTACTTTTCCTGGCAATGGCCAGGTTTACAGGTAGTCCTCATTTGGCAACTACAATAGAGACTGGAAATTCAATTGTTAAGAAAGCAGTTGTTAAGTAAAACCATGACTGTATGTAGGATTTTCCTTTGGCTTTCCTTTGCTTTTAAAGGCCTGAGAAGGTTGTGTATGCAAAGATTGGTCATAAAGTTATTTTTATCACTGTATTAACTGCAGTCATTAAATGAGCAGTCATTAAATGAAACCCAAAGATACACACATGTGGGCAGTGTTAAAGTGCATGTATGTATAGGCATTAATTATGATTATATGTCTACCCTAGATAACTGCTGTATGAGCAAAAAAGTCATTGGAAAACAATTATTTTTTGCAAGAGAAGAAAATCTTAGGAAACTGATGAATATGTTTTAGCATGCATATACATGTGGGTTTCAGTCTTCTGTAAAACAGACCATATTATAAACAAACTTGGAGTATCTTATCCTGGCCCATTAAAATTACATTAAATAAATGGTCTTGTGGCCAGTTTGTTCACCATTCACTTCACCTAGTATTTGTTTGTTTTAGGTTTTATAAAGACTTAAGTCACAGATAAGTGAAAAAGCATAATAATATAACCTAACATCATGGAAACTAATTCTGCTTTGAGAACTCCAGGAGAATTAGATTTCATCCCCCAATGTCACATTGTAAATTCCTTCTGAGACTTATAGTAATTGTAGTATTATTTTGAGTTTTGCTATTTGATGAGTGGATCTGATCAGGCAAAATTCCTTTTGGCTAAGCCAAGCACCATGTAGGAGCTTATGTAAGTCTTGTACTTGGCCAATACAAATTACATTCTTTGAAAATAAGATTGTTAAGGAAATCCCTTTTGCAAAACCAAAACCAAGAAGAGAGTTGTGCCTACTTACAACATTATCATAATTGTTCTGCCAATGGATTAAATAATAAAAAAACCACAGAAATGCATATAGTTCAATGAAAGTTCTCTAAATTATCAGTAAAAGGCAACTAGGCTTTTACCAAAACTACATATTTTACTGGAAAGGAGGTAGGGGAGAGTTCAGAGAAAAGCAATTCATCAAAGATTTGGTAGTTTTAGATAACTGATCTAATCCCAATGAGACCATCGAAACAGTAAAAAAATTCATCTTCCTAGGCTCTAAAATGACCAATGTGGTGATTACAGACCTGAGATCAGAAGTACTTGGAAGAACTGTAATATCTGTATGAATAACATCTGGAAGAGTAAAGATACCAGCCTCCCAACAGATTAGTCAATACAATAATTTTTCCAATTGTTACTTATGGCTATGAAAAATGGACTCTGAAAAAGACAGCTAGGAGAAGGAATCCTTTGAACTATGGAGCTGGAGACAATTATTATGAACTGCAAAATAACAGAGTAGTCCTAGACAAACCTCTTCAAAAATATCACCTGAAGTCAGGATCGTCAAACAAAAGGCTATCGTATTTTGGCCATGACAGGCAAGCTGACTCACTTGAAAAATGAATCATGCTGGGAGTGGCCAATGGAAAAAGAAGGGGCCGCCTTACTGGCTGGACCCTATAAAGCAGGAGTGTCAAACTGGCAGCCACACGTAGGCCGCACCCTACATGTAGGTCACACCCTATACATAGGCCACACCCACCCCAGCTCCGCAAAGGAAAAAAAAGCAACAATATGTCATGTGATGCGATTAAGTTTGACATCCGTGCTATACAGGGTGACACTGGGATGACCATAGTGGATATGAAGATGGTGCAAAACAGAGTGGTTTGGAGACTGCTAATCCATGAAGTGGCCAGCGGTAGAGTTGAGTGAATGGCTGACAATGATGATCTAACTGAGTTTACAGAAGCCAAAAAAAATGTTTCTTATGCTTTATTCTTCTCCCTTTTTCTATATTCACATTCTGAATCTCTCTGAAGACTGTTAAACCAGGCTTTCTCAAACTGTGAACAACAGAATAACAGAGTTGGAAGGGATCTTGGACATCCAATCCCCTCCTCAGGCAAGAAACCCTATATTATTTCAGACAAATAATTGTCCAATGTCTTCTTAAAAACTTCCAGTGTCGGAGCACCCATAACTTGGAGGCAAGTCATTCCACTGATTAATTGCTCTATCAGGAATATTTCCTTAGTTCTAAACTGCTTCTCTCCTTGACTTTCTGATGCTATAGAAAATAAGTTGACCCCCTCTTCTTTGTAGCAGTCTCTTAGATATTGGAACACTGCTATCATGTCACCTAGTCCTTCTTTTCATTAAACTAGACATATCCAATTCCTGCAACCATTCTTCATGTTTTAGCCTCCAATTCCCTATCATCTTTGTTACTCTTGAAGAACCTTTTTTTTTGTACATTGTTATAACAAAGCTATTTTTCTCCAATGTTTGATTATATTGTTATTTCTGTTCATTTTGGTGTTTGGATATTTAGGGGAGCTATGTATGTTAAGATTACAGTCAGGGAATATATGGTGGCAAAAGTTTAGGAACCACTACTTAACCAAGTTTCCTATTCTCATATCGCCTGTAGCATGTGTTTGTGTGTACATCTTTAAATCACTATTAACTCCTGGAAACTACCTAAACAAGTTCCTATAATTCTTGGTACCATTGTAGGAAACGATTTGCCATTGTTTGCTTCCTAGAGCAGAGAGTTTGATTTAATAAAATTCACTTAAGTTACTTCAAGGCATAGTATATAAAAGCATTTTGTTATATTTTTGTATTTTTATTAAAGATGGTAACAATTTATTCTCTTTGTGTTTATTCTTTTGACAATAAAGTTGAAAGTTCAATGCTATGCTGCATTATTTATAGTAGGTGCACAATACTTAAAAGTTTATGGAATATACCTCTACTAAGTAGTACCATTTCATTTATGCAGTTGAATGCTAGAATTTATTCCTAATTTTTAAATACTACTTATTCTTGTAGTTATTCACTGGACCACATTTAGTAAATAAAAGGCTGCCAAGGACTGTTGTAGTTATGTATTAGTTGAGCAGTAAGACCTAATTTGAATGTCCTTTGTCTGAATAATCATTATTGCAGCTTGTTTCCTCCATCAGTAGAAAAACCATAATTTATGGGGGCTGAAATTTCTGAATACTGTATGGAGTTTTACAAGTCATAATTTGCCTTTCAGCTTCTAAAATTATTTTATTTGTGTGGGCAGGCATAGCAAAATCAGCAGTGTGGGTTCTCAAATGATATACAGCTTCGTGATTTTTATGCATGGATTCATACAAGTTGGGCTAATTGTTTGTGGATGTGTTTTATTTGTCAAAAGTATGTAAAATCTTCCTTACTGGGCACCAAGATTATCAGAAACTGTTTTTATTAGATTACCAACCTCACCCCCCAAATCCGTCCCCTGGAATACCAGAATGGTGTCCATACAATGAATACTTCCTGTTGTCTTAAAGTGGATATAAATGATGTGTGGATATCCAGAAGTTGTTGAATGCCAAATGCCATCACTCTCTGGACAGCAGAGCTAAGGATGAAAGAAGGTGGGAGTCAAAATCATACAAATGCCAATAAATACAATATAACTTACAACTGCCCTTTTGCCCATTTCCTTAAACAATTCTGATTTCTCCCTCTCTCCCCCATTTTTTATCCTTAGGTATTTGCCCTAGAAGCATTTAAATAAAGAAAATAAATTCTTCCTGGATTGATGTCTGTACCAGATGATCAAAGGCAGATAACAATAAATCATTAAATCATTAAAATATCATCGATCTATTGGCATTTCTTCTGCAGAAACATTAATAAATATATAGTTCCACCCTTCCTTTTCTCTGGAATTTCTGTTTTATATAGTTCTCCAATTGCTTCCCATGTGTTACTCTCAGCAGACTGATACTGGCCTGGCCCTTATATTGTTTATCTTATACTAATGTTAAGCTATAGTTAACATGTGGCCATACACATGTTTTTACCATCATCCTCTGCAATTATTATACTGTAAACTAAGGAAATTTTTCCTGATACTTAACCTTTCCCTGCTTTCTCACGGCTTTACCTTGTTAGTTCTGATCTTTCTTTCTGGTGCAAAAGAGGGGGGAAAATCTATTCCCTCCTCAGTGTGACAATCTTTAAGACCGCAATCATATCTCCCCTACAGACATCTTTTCTGTAGGCTAAAACTATCCAGATCTTTAACCATTTATCATAGTACGATTATATTATTTTATACTATTATAGCAAAAGGAAAATCCATTCCAATTTTATTAGCCACTATTAAAATTGTGGATTGTAGATATTTGCCATAGATGGTGAATAACAGGAGGAATAAATATACTGCAGAAATTATTATAGAAACAGGAGATTTTTAAAAAATAACAATGTTTGAATCTTCTGAATCCTTTAAGTATCTTAGAAACCACAAAATCCCTCCTATTTTTTATTTCATGATCAGAAACAGATTGGAAGAGGAAATATCCGATTTTGTTACCCAGTGCTTTTATGAAGAAAAAATGTAAACCAAAAGAAGCAGCCATTAAATAATGATTCAATCATGTTTCAGTTTAATAATTTAAAGATACTTCTGCAAACTTCTGTGTCATGATACTGTTATACTGGTATTGTAAATCTTTAAACAGTTTCCTTTTACATCATTCAAGCCAAGTTTGGAAAGTAACGACACTTTCATATTCACTTAAGACCTGAGATAACAAAATTTACCTCAGCTGAATGCAATGAGAAACAATAAAGTTCCCTGTTTTAATAGTAACCTGTTGAAAAAAATCATCAAAGCCAAATAGATCTTATATAATAAGAATGAAAAATTCATTCATAATGAATATATATGAATGATGTTACTACAATGATACTATAGACTTTATAATTTAAACCAATAAAGTACTGTCCCTGTGTATAGGTGGAACTAATGAGCTATGTAATATTCTGGATGCTTGGTTTCCAGTCCACAAATTCTTGCATTACAAATAATTAATCTATTATGTTTTTGGCAGTGTAATCAGGAAAGCATGCTCTCTTAATTTATTTTCCTAATGAATTCTGTATTAACTAAGTGGCAAACATGAACAAGAAATATCTGTCTGTCTGTCTGTCATCTTATCTATTTATCATTTATTACCTACCTATCTTCCTACCTATCTAATTCATATAGGCAGCCATTTCACAAACAAGTGACTGAGTGGCAGACAATAAAGCTAAAATCAGTTGAAATACAATTGTGTTGTTTATATAACTTAAAACTACAAAAACACTATAAAAGCGCTAAGAAAGGACAAATGTTACAATGGACGACCCCCCCCACCCCCTTATCTCACCAGTCCTCTGGTGTCCCCAGGCCCGATGGCACTACCCTTTTGAGGAATTTCCAGAAACTGAGCCAGTACCACTTTTTTGGGTGGGGTGGGATGGAGATGCTCCATAAAGTGGGTGCTACAGCAGAAAAGGCCCTATGCCTAGGACATTGCTACTTATTTTTTTAAAATGCCTTTATTATCTTGTGAAAACTATTTGCCAAAGCAAAATATTTTCTTTAAAAATCTGAAATAATACAGAAATTCAACAGAAAAAAAAATTCCACAAATGTGATCTCATCTTTTGAATTCCTGAATACCGTCTCTCTTTTGAATAACATCGGGCAAAAAATTGATAATGGTAAACAAACAACTGGCTGGCACATTCTTCATGACTCAGAATTCAAATATCTATGAGACTTCCTGCTTCCAACAATATTATATCTGTCCAAGAAAATCTAGTAGATTTTGTTTCCCTTATATTTGGATGGCCCTTACTCTCAGTGCTTAGGGTGCTATTAACACATTCCGTCAGGTCTTGGGGCTGAAATGTCATCTTTCTCTCTATGACAATGGATTTGTTTAAATTTTTGTTCACATTGATGAAAGGTCAATAATAATGATTTGTTTTCTTTTTATATTATCTTTTCACCAATAAGCATTGCTTAAAGTCATTCATAATTGAAGCAGTCCATAAATATGATAAAACATAGGAAAAAACCCTCTACCAAATACAACAAATCCAAATACACCTCACTATAGGTAGTCTTCAACTTATGACCATAATGGAGCCTGATGATTCTGGTCCTAAGTTGTGATAATCATAACAGGTTAGCATTTGACTGATCAATTTTACAACCTTTTCTTGTGGAGGTCATTAATTAAACATGGCAGTCATAAATTGAATGTGATAGTTGTTAAGCAAATGCCAGTCATTAAGTGAATCCACTGTTTGCTACAGGGTGTTTTTGCCAAAAACTGGCTTTTTTCATGTGATTGCTGAATACTGTAAATGCCATTAATGCAGGCCGGTAGCCGAGCACTGTAACTTCAAACCGTCCCTAAGCAACTGGTGATAAGTTAAGGATCACCTGTGTGCTGCATGTTTCCTACCCTTCCAAGACTGAGTGGCTGTGGTTCCCGGCATCCCGATATAGTCAGTTGACTCCATCACTGACTATTGGGGGCGAGTCTTTGGCCCCCACAGAGAGGGCTCGCAATCTGGGAGTCCTCCTGGATACACAGCTGTCCTTGGAGGAACATCTGACGGCTGTAACCAGGGGGACCTTTTATCAGGTTCGCCTGATCCGCCAGTTGCGGCCCTTTCTTGATCGGGATTCCCTGTGCACAGTCACTCATGCCCTCGTGACCTCTCGCCTTGATTACTGTAACGCTCTCTACATGGGGCTCCCCTTGAAGAGCACCCGGAGGCTCCAACTGGTCCAGAACGCAGCAGCGCGGGTAGTGACGGGAGCAGCATGGCGCTCCCGTGTAACACCGCTCCTGCGCGAGCTGCACTGGCTCCCAGTGGTCTTCCGGGTGCGCTTCAAGGTGTTGGTTATCACCTTTAAAGCGCTCCATGGCATAGGGCCTAGCTATCTCCGAGACCGCCTGCTGCCACCGACGACCTCCCATCGACCCGTGCGCTCCCACAGAGAGGGCCTCCTCGGGGTGCCATCAGCCAAACAATGCAGGCTGGTGACCCCCAGGGGGAGGGCCTTCTCTGTGGGGGCTCCCACCCTCTGGAATCAGTTGCCCCCTGAGATAAGGAGAATCCATGACCTCAGTGCCTTCCGCCGTGCCCTTAAAACCTTCCTTTTCCAACAAGCCGGGCTGGCCTAATTCTTTTTAAGTGTTTTTAATTGTTTGGTTTATTGTTTTAATTAATGGGGCCAAATTTATATACATTTTTTTAACTGTATTTTAATATTTGTATTTGATGTTTTTATTTGGCTGTTCACCGCCCTGAGTCCTCAGGGAGAAGGGCGGTATACAAATTCAAAAATAAATAAATAAATAAATAAATCTGATGTGGAAAATCCAATAGTGGGTGTAGGGTAGAAAGATGGGAAACTGTTGTACAAGGAGAAATATGCTTGTTACTTAAAGCTGGATGCTTTCCAAATGATTTAAGCCAGAATACTATATTTTGATAAAGTACCGTATTTTCCGGTGTATAAGACAACTTTTTAACTCATGAAAATCTTCTCAAAAGTCGGGGGTCGTCTTATACACTGGGTGTCATTCTCCTGTAACCAGGCAGACCAGCCCGAAAGGCTCTGACGAGCCAAGCTCTGACCATCCCAGCTGAGTTGCCTGCTAATCAGGCAACTCAGCTGGGATCGCCAGAGCCATTTAAAAGGAAAAAAGTTTTTTTCTTTTACATGGCTCTGGCGATTCAAGCTCTGACGATCCCAGCTGAGTTGCCTGCTAATCAGGCAACTCAGCTTGGATCGCCAGAGCCATGTAAAAGGAAAAACATTTTTTTCTTTTAAATGGCTCTGGCGATCCAAGCTCTGACGATCCCAGCTGAGTTGCCTGCTAATCAGGCAACTCAGCTTGGATCGCCAGAGCCATGTAAAAGGAAAAAAGTTTTTCCCCTCCAGCTTGTATTACCTTAGCTGCTAGTCGCAATGCTTGCCTTGCTTCACTTGCCTGCAATCCATTCCATCAGCAAGCAACTCCCTGCCTGCAATCAAGCAGGCAGGGAGTTGTGGACTTCAACTTCCAGAATTCCTCAGCCAGCAAAATAAAGCTGGCTGAGGAATTCTGGGAGTTGAAGTCTACAAGTCTTAAAGTTGCCAAGGTTGGAGACCCCTGTTCTATTGGGGAAGTTTTTTTCTCCTTTGGGAGCTTTAAAAAAATAGTTAATTGGGGGGTTTTTTTAGTTGTTCTTTTTTTAGACCTAGCCATTTAAAGTTTAGGAAGTTTTAAATTTAGCTTTCATATAAAAATAAAAATAAAATAAAATAAAATTTGTGCAGCTTTCTGAGATTTAGTGTGTTTCTGTAGTGTTTCACTCTAACTACACAAATATACAAAATCTCACAAAGCTGTATGTGGAATTTTGTGTGTGTAAAATGTGAAAGTTGGGTTTTTGGGCTTTTTGTGGCTGTATGAGGTTCCTGCTTGTTGCAGGGGCCATTTTGGGTCTAGCACAGCTGCTTTTACATTGTGGGTGAGCCAGTTGTGTTGTGTGTGTGTGTGAAGTGTGAAAGTTGTTTTTTTGGGCTTTTTGTGGCTGTGTGAGGTTCCTGCTTGTTGCAGGGGCCATTTTGGGTCTAGCACAGCTGCTTTTACATTGTGGGTGAGCCAGTTGATGTTTTTTAATTTTTATTTGGTGTGCATTGGAAGAGGAGTAGTCTTATATGGCGAGTATAGCCGAAACCCTATATTTTAACAGGAAAAGTCGGGGGTCATCTTATATGCTGGAAAATATGGTAACTGCTGATACTGAAGAATCAATCCAGGATAAAATCTGAATGCTTAAGGCTAGTAAAAGAGACAATATTTGTTCTGTTCTTTCTTATGAAGTCTAGTCACTAATCTCATATCACAAAAAGACAAAATTACAAATTCCATTTATTGTCTTCTCAAGAATTGAATGACTAATGATCTCATAAGAAAAATAAGCAATCCATAAAGCCCAAGCTGTAACTTCTACAGGAGATAATATCGGAACAGTGGCAAGAGTACTATCGATCAAATCCTGTATTCTGTGATAATCAATCAGTCTATAAGCAGTAATTAACCAAGATTGTATTAGAAGAGAATACCTGAAAATAAACAAGTGTTTCGGCAGCTATAATGTATATTATATAGCTGCATTCTATGTGTATCATATATCTCCTAATTGATAGGATGAGAGCAATAGTATAGTAGTTTACAAGCAGTGGTGAGATCAAATAATTTAACAACAGGTTCTATGGGTGTGGCTGAGCATGGCTAGGTGGTCATGTGGCTGGGTGGGCATGGTTGGTTGGGTGTCATGTGACTGGGTGGGCGTGGCCATCTCTACATCACTCGTATGGGTGGTGCCTGTATGGGATCTGCAGGTTTGGGGAGGGAATCCAAGGGTCTCTGGTGGTGGGGGGGGGGGCAGCAGGAAAGAAAGATCCAACGTGTGTGTGTGCGTGTGTGTGTGCAATCTTTCCACAGGGAAAAGAAAGATTTTATCAGTGCAGGAGCATCGCTCGGGCATGTCCCTCACCGCCCGTCTCTGCCTGTTCATGGCAGAGCAACTTCTCCCTCGCTGGGTGTTAGCCAAGGTGAAGCAGTAAAATCAGTTTTTATTCCTTTACTAAAGCTGCCATTCCCTTCTTCATATGGGATCATACAGAAGCTAACGGAAAGATAAAATCTTTCCTTTCCCTGTGGAAAGATCAGGCTCTGCCAGTTGGCCTTGGGGTCCCCGGGGCGGCAGCGGGGGGGGATATTGAGCAACTTCTCCCATTCTGGGCGTTAGCCAAGGGGAAGCAGTGGTCTCAATGTACCTTTCTCCCCATTTATTTATTTATTTATTTATTGGTTTGATTTATATGCCACCCTTCTCCGGAGACTCAGGGCAGCTTACAATGCATTAAGCAATAGCCTTCGTACTTTTTCTTTATACCTGCTTAGTAGGGCTTTCGGCCCCCCCTAAGCGGTGTTCTTTTTTTATACAAAGTCAGCTTATTGCCCCCACAATCCCGGTCCTCATTTTACCTACCTTGAAAGGATGGAAGGCTGAGTCAACCTTGAGTCTGGTGAGATTTGAACTTGCAGTAATTGCAGGCAGCTGGTGCTACTTAAGAGCACTTTAGTCCGCTGCGCCACCAAGGCTCTTTAAAGAGCTGGCTCTAATTCTTAAAAAAATTTGGGTTCTCGCACGAGTGCTGGGAGAAAGTGAGTCCAATTGTAAGGGTAGGCTTTTCCAAAGCCAGTCCTAGAGGTAGACAGAGATCAATGCACCTTTCCTACCCATGGCTGTAATTCTTCTGGATCATTAGATGGGTTTTTATTTTGTCAGCCCAAGGGCGGAAAGAAGGGGCTCAGAATGGTATGTAGGAAATCTGTCTCTGCAGTATCCATTGCTTGCCAGCAGGCAGGCAATGAGGTGGTAGTGGCAGGCAAACCACTCGGGAAAGGCAGGTAAGATGGCTGGACAACGTGAGAGACAGGCAGGAATTCAGGCCTTGCTGCTTGCAGGCTCACCCAGGCTAATCTGGGGACTCAGCTGGGTCACGCAGAGAGCACTGCGTGAGCAGGGAGGCAAGCAAGCTGGCTGGGCCACGTGAAAGGCAGCTAGGCCAGAATTCGGGCCTTGCTGCTTGCAGGCTCACCCAGCCTGCCAGGTAGAACAGGGCAGCTCAGCTGGGCTGTGCGGAGAGCGTTGCGTGGGATGTAGCTGAAGGCAGGCAAGCTGGCTGGCCTCAGAGACCATGTGGTTGAGGCAAGCCAGGGAGTCAGACAGAGAGCAGCAACAGCTATGCGGACGAGATGAGGAGTGACTGGGCAGGGCGGGGTGGGACCAGCCAGAATTTTAACAACCAGTTCGCCTGAACCGGCCCGAACTGGCTAAATCCCACCACTCTTACAAGCTTGCATAAAATGTGCATATTTGTGGCTAAACAAAAGTTTGGTTGTACTTGCAATGATGATTATATGATCCTTCAGCTCCTTCAATGTTACACCTGTCACTGCCCAAGCATATGCCACAACTGACTGATACTATCTGACTGATACTGATACTATCTTTACTGTTAGCAGCTAATGTTGCATGTGACAAAGGTATGACTAAATCTGGTGATGAAATGTTCTTTATTGCTAAAAAGTCTTACACCAAAGTCTTTATTGACGAAAGTCATGATGGGCATAAGTTTCTTTTCTTTTCTTTTTTTTATTTAAAAGTTTTACAAAAAAAAACACAAAAATTTTCTTTTCCCCCCCCATATTCCCCCCACCCTTTCCCTCCCCTCATCCCACCCTCCCCCCCAGACTTCCCAGAGCAAAATACAAGGTATTTCATTTAACAATCATAAACTAGATTAACCTACTTATCCTCAGACTACTAACTCCCCCCCTGAAACCTTAACTCCACTATAGATAACATAATACTTCTAATATTTAACATTCATTCATAAGCTATTTGATATTTTCTTGTCTGATACTTATTTTGAATATAGTCAATCCATCTTCTCCATTCCGATACATATCTTTCTTGTGTATAGTCCTTCAAGTACCCTGAGATTTTCGCCATTTCTGCTAGGTTCGTTACTTTCAGTATCCACTCTTCAATAGTAGGCAAAGAGTCCTTCTTCCAATATTGCGCTACCAACAGCCTAGCTCTGATATTAGATTCAAAATCAAGTTAGTCTCTGATACTGTACAGTCCGTAGTTATATCCAATAGGAACAATTGAGAAGTAAATTTCAACCTTCTTTTCAGAATATTCTGCATCACCCACCAAATTTTTATCCAAAATGCCTTGATTTTCTTACAGGTCCACCATATATGATAATAGGTTGCATCATTACATTCACATCTCCAACATTTAGCTTGCAATTAGAGTAGATACATGATAATTTTTTAGGATCTAAGTGCCATCTATAAAACATTTTATAAAAATTCTCTTCTCAAATTTTGTGCTTGCGTAAATTTAACATTTCTGACCCAAATCTTTTCCCACGTTTCCATCATCACTGGTTCCTGAAAGTTTTGTGCCCATTTTATCATACAATCCTTAACCAATTCCGTTTCTGAATCTATTTCCAATAATGCATTATACAACCTTTTAATATACATCTGACTTTGATCTCTAACTTGTTTCACCAGATTTTCCTCATTTTGCATAACACCAAATTTTTGATCTTCCCTCCATCTAACTTGAAGCTGACCATACTGAAACCAAGAATAAATTATCCCTTCTTCTTTTAATTCATCTAAAGATTTCAGTTGCAACTTACCCCTTTCCAAAAAAAGAAGCCCTTTATAAGTAATCACCTCTGTTTTTTGCTCTATACTTATATTTTCTATTGCATGTCTGGGATTTGCCCATATGGGTATCTTATAGTTTAGCTTATATTGGTACTTTTTCCAAACCCTCAACAACGTATTTCTAAGTATATGACCCTTAAACACTTTATCCACTTTTTTTTCATATAACAGATAAGCATGCCATCCATATAACAAATCATAACCTTCTATATTTAACATTCTTTCTTCAGTTAACTTAAACCAATCACTAATTTGTGATAAAGCAGCTGCTTCATAATACAATCTTAAATTAGGCATTTTAAGACCTCCTCTCTCACATATATCCTGTATAATTTTCAGTTTCACTCTTGGTTTCTTCCCAGCCCAGATATAAGTATTAACCCCTTTCTGCCATTCCATTAAATTTCCATCTTTCTTAAGCACTGGTATCATTTGAAACAAAAATAAAAACCTAGGTAGTACATTCATTTTTATTGCTGCTATCCTTCCCAGTAATGATAGTTTTAACTTTTTCCAATTTTCCATTTCTTTCTGTACTTTTTGCCAAAGAATTTCATAATTATTTTTAAACAATTTCGTGTTTGAGGTTATATACTCCTAGATACTTAACCTTTTTAACTACTTCAAACCCCGTTATTCTCCCTAAGTCTTCTCTTTGAGTTATGGACATATTTTTAGTTATCATCTTTGTCTTATGAAGATTTACTTTAAATCCAAATACTTTGCCATATTGAGCTACTATGTCCAACATATAGGGAGCCGCTTCTATAGGTTGAGATAAAGTAAGAACCAGGTCATCTGCAAACGCTCTTAATCTATAATCCTGCCGCTAATTACAATTCCTTTTATTTTATCAGTCACGTAACTTATTCAACAAATCAATCAAATCAACTTATTCAATAAATCAAATTAAAAAAAAAAAAACTTCTAAGGTTAAAATAAACAACAATGGCGACAAGGGACAGCCCTGCTTGTACCTTTCTGAATTTTAAACGCATCTGTTAAACCTCCATTAACTATTATTTGTGCTGTTTGTTCCTGATATATTGCTCTAATTGAATGTATAAAATACTCCCCAAAATGCATTTTTTCTATTATCTTAAACAGGAATTGCCAGTTCAATCGATCAAATGCTTTCTCTGCATCCAAAAATATGAACACAGGGACCTGGTTGTTTTTTTCCAAATATTCCAATAGGTTTATAATTTGTCTAACATTATATTTCATTTGCCTCCATTTTATAAAGCCTGATTGATCATTATGAATTGTTTGTTGCATAACTGGCATTAATCTATTCGCTAATATCTTAGCAAAAATTTTATAATCCATGTTCAAAAGTGAAATTGGCCTAAAATTTTCAGGTTTAGTACAATTTTGACCTTCCTTCGGGATCAGTGAAACAAAAGCTGTTCGCCAAGAGGGTGGGACTCCCCCCCAATTGAATTTTACAAAATAGAACTCTAAGCGGTTCTACCATTTCAAGCTGTAAATTCTTATAATAAACAGCTGTTAATCCATCTGTTCCCGGAGTTTTCCCTACTTTTAATTGCTTAATTGCATCAGTAATCTCATCAGAAGTTATTGGTTGATTCAATCCTTCCCTCTGTTCCAACGTTAATTCAGGAATATTCTCTTCCTTTAAGTATCTATCTATATCTATACCTTGTATTGAGTCACTAGCATATAACTTTGTATAAAATTCTAAAAAAGCCTTTTTGATCATATTCTGTTGGTAAACTTGCTTACCTCTAAATTCTATCTTACCAATGACTCGTGATTTCTGTTTTTTCCTCAACATGTAGGCCAACCATCTACCTGGTTTATTGGCATTACAAAATGTATTATGTTTAGCATACTGTAAGCTAGTTGCCACCTGATCAGCCATTAACATACTAAATTGCCCTCGTAGTATATTTATTGTTTTTTTTACTTTCTTGTCTCCTGGATTAAGTATGAGTGATTGTTCTTTCTTTTTTATTTCTTCCTCTATCTCTTTCCACTTCTTTTGTTGTTTTAGTCTATGTTTATTATTCATGTGTATTAACATACCCCTCATATAAGCCTTACTAGCATCCCAGACCATTTCCATGGAAGTACCCTTATTCATATTACAAAAAATTCTTTCATTTGTTTTTTAAGCTCTTTCACATTTTCTTCATATCTAAATACATTTTCATTTAACCTCCAAGACCTCCTTTCTCCCCTCTCCTGTTCAAATTCCACCCAAACCGGACTGTGATCAGTTAAAGTTCTTGGACATATCTTCGTCTTCTTCACCCTGGAAATAAAATCATTTGTGGTTAGTATAAAATCAATCCTGGAGGATTGATGTCTATCAGAAAAAAAAAGTAAAATCTCTTTCCTCCACATTGCGTTCTCTCCAAATATATCTCAGTTCTATATCTTCCATCATATCAAAAAAAGGTTTAGGTAATTTTGCACGTGTTGAGATCTTTGATAAACTTTTTTTTATCTTTCTGTGTGTCTATTACTCCATTCCAGTCACCCATTAATATAAAAGATTTATAATCCCATTGTATTATTTCAGTATGTAGAAATTTATAAAAACTTGTCTTGTTGCTGATTAGGAGCATATATTCCAATAAAAAGCATTTTTCCAGTCTGTGTTGATAATTCAATTGCAATATATCTTCCTTGATCATCTGCCTCAATTAGATTAGCTGATAGTCCTTTCCTTACATATATGACTAGCCCATTTTTCTTCTCTGGCGCTGATGCCACAAAATGTGTACCTAATCTTGAATTTATCAAATATTTTTGATCTGATAATCTAGTATGTGTTTCTTGCAAGCAAATAACGTCATTGTTAAATTGTTTCAAGTAGTGAAATACTTTCTTTTTTGTGGTGAATTTAGGCCATTGACATTCCAAGATAGGAATTTAGTTGCCATCTTTAGCCTTTCGAAGCCGTATGAGCATCAACTGAAGCTCCTGCTCCACCTTACTCTTCGGCCAAACCCCCCCCCCCCCGCTTCTGTTTTTTGAACTTCTTGAGATAAATCTTGAGATTGTTGCCTTTTTTATTGTTGTTCTTGAAGTTTATAAGTTGATCGGGTCAGTTGTTGTACTTTTGGCTCTCCCTTCTTAGGTGGTTCCAAAGTTGGAGGTAAGCCCCCAAGATCCAAATCTTCTTCCATGGTAATTCCTCCAGCTGCAACTTCAGCATAGGTTTCTATCTGTTTTCCATCTTTTTCTTGTTGTAATATCTCCATTTTCTTCCTCCCCCCCCCCCCCCGGTGAGGGTGGGTATCCAGCCTTTAAAACATTTACATAGAAGTCTTTTGCCTTCCAGACTGTGTTTAACCAGTATCTTTCTCCATTATAAGTCACTATTAGACCAATTGAAACATCCCATCTGTATGCCACTTGTTGATTTCTCAGCTCATTTACCAAGAAGCCAAAGTCTTTTCTACTTCTCAGCATCTTTGGAGGAATCTCTTTCAAAACCACCACCTCTTGCCCAAGAACTTTATTCTTGTAGGAAGCTTGTAAAATATCATTTCTGATTCTCCTAGTTGTAAAATAGATCACCACATCTCTTGGCAGCTGCCTTTGTTTTGCCAGCCAGGAATTAACCCTGTAAATTTTATCAATTTGGCTTGCCACATCTTCTGGTCTTTCTTTAATTAGCTCTGCAATAGCATCAGCACAAATATCTTTTAGGTTTTCTTTACTATTTTCTTTCAGGCCTCTCAATCTCAGAGCAAACTCCATGGACCTGTATTGTAACATTACCAATTCATCATCCGCTTTCTCTGTTCTGGTCATAACATCTCCCATTTTGCTTTCCAAATTTAAATTGGCTTGATTAATTTCTTCAACTTTCCCATCAAGCTGGATTACAAGGTTTGACAATCCTGATACAGCATAAACAATATCCTCTCTTATCTCATCGTGTTTCTCTGCAACCACTTCCTTAATTGAACTTATATCCTCCTCAACTTTCTTTAATTTCCCTTCCACAAGTAATGTTAAGTTATTCATAGCTTCTTTCATTGCTGTTGCTTGATTATTCATGGCTTCTTTCATAAATTCTTTAAAATCATTAAGTGCTGCCTCCTGACTCTGACTCTGACTCTGTGAATCAGCCGGAAGTTGTGCTTTCTGTGTCACCACTGACACAACTGGAGAACCTCCCCCTCCTTTAACAACTCCTGGTTTCACTTGTCTAGAAGCCATTTTCCCCCTCTTTTAAAGAAATCTTTTTTTTTCCCCCAAAGCCACAAAGTCTTTTAAACAACTTTAAAATGTTTGTAATTTATAGTCTCTAAATTTATCAGGCAGGATAATTTTTTTTCCCACAAGCTCTCACTTCCCAGCAGTTAATAAGCAGCTAATCCACTCTTCCAGCGCAAAGTTCTCAAGCACTTTCATTCTGGCTTTCACTTTCAAAACCATAACAAAGACGCCATCTTCAGCCTCCAGCTCAATGAGATTCAGTTTGAAACAAAGTAACTTCGGAGTTAAGCTCTGTACTTTTAAAGCTTGTTCTCCTGTTTTCTGCTCTGCCTGCGCTTGTAATCAGTCAAACTCACATTTAAAAGCAGGATCGGATTGCGGCTTCTCGCTCTGCTTTCGCAGAGTCGTCCTGGCTTCGGAGCTTCTTGGCGGGATGGCTGGGGAGCACCCTCCAAGCCTCTGGAAATATTCCAGAGGGCTTTCGGGGAGCTCTACTCTCGCCACCGGCTCTCCTATCCTTCTTTTCCCAAAGGGGAGGTTTTCAGCCGCCAGACAGCCGGTTTGCGCTGTCAAAGCGGCTTTTACGAAGACGCAGGGGCTGGCGGTCTTAGAAGACCATCCACGGAGCCTGCGGTGCCGACCGGAAGTCCCAATGGGCATAAGTTTCTTGAGTGTATGTAGTTATCTGCTAATGATCATGGCACTTAGATGTTTGTGGCTTTGAATATAACATAATTAACTGATCAATAGCATGAAGTAATGTCTAGTATCTTGATGTCTCTGAAACTTAAATGAAAGGAGAAAGACTTAATATGCTTAAAATAAGGATGTCTGATTTGATGGAGTTAATACATGCAAAGAATTGATGTAGGTTTAATTATGAATAAACAATTTCAAATGTATATCAAAAATTATGACATTTATTTTTCTAGCAGGCGCTACCTTATTTGTGTATGATTTAAGCTGGTGTGTTGAATGCAAAATAGAAGAATTATATATGTATTTTTGATGTTATATACAAATCAACAGTCTCTGTTTATGTTTTTTAACCCTACGTTCAGAAAGGCAAGTCTTCTCTCCATACTATACCATCCATATCCCCTAAGATAATAAACAGTGACTCTGTTACCCATCATTCTTAACTGGGTTGAGGGTGAGATGAATAACGTGTGAATGCCATAATCTGATCAATTAATGCTAAAAAGTAACAAAAATAATTATATTTTAGTCTGAATCAACCTTGGACTGTTTCAAATTAACTCCCTAACTAATCCGTTCTAAGGAGATATGTTAAAACTTTTTCTGCTTCCGAAGAAAGATGAAATCCTAGAAAGATGATGCATCAACAACTAAGGGCTTGGCTATGTACTATGTCTCTGGTTCTTTTTAATTTTCATTCACTGGGCCACATACAGAAGTAGAAAAGAGGCAAAAGGAATCCACACTTAATTGGATCATAATGTTGGCCCCAATAGCAAGCCAAGCTTTGATAGCTTCCAAACTTC
Source organism: Pantherophis guttatus (assembly GCF_059756535.1). Taxonomy (NCBI): domain Eukaryota; kingdom Metazoa; phylum Chordata; class Lepidosauria; order Squamata; family Colubridae; genus Pantherophis; species Pantherophis guttatus. The sequence goes on from NC_142066.1 coordinate 132,704,144, forward strand.
TTTGCGCTAGATTGGAACACTCAAAAGAAAATTGCTTCATGACTGACTAGGTCATCCTCAATCACACACTGCTGGCATAAGAGGATGAGTTAATTTCCACAAAGAGCAGTTAACCTGGCCTCCCAAGTCATCTGAAAACTGCTAGCAAGTTTTATTGAACATTTCTTAAATGTTCAAAAGATTTTCTTCCCTCAAGTTTAAAATTGACTGTTGACAAAGCACAACCCTCCCCCCCCTCCCCAAATCAGAGATGATTCGGCTATACATATGTTAAGCTCATGGATCAGAATACACAAACAAAATTCATTTCTAGTATTTGGAGGCCAAAGATTTTAGATACAAAAGTAAGTAAATTACAAGGAGATAGTCCATTTGAGATTACACTTATCACATATACAATCTATCTATCTATCTATCTATCTATCTATCTATCTATCTATGCTGTATATATGTATGTATGTTCCAGCATAACTCTGGAATGCCTCGAGCAATTTCAACCAAACTTGGTACACCAAGAACTTACCCTCTGGAAACAAATACTGGGGGAGTAAGATACCCCTGGTGTGTGTGTGTGTGTGTGTGTGTGTGTGTATGTGTTCCAGCATCACTCTGGAATGCCTGGGCCATTAAGGACAGCGAGTGTGGCATCCTAGACCAGCAATTGTTTGTCATGTCATTTCCTTTGCAGCTTCCTCTGGAAACAGAAAGCAAGTGTGGCATCCTAGAGCAGTTCCTTTGCAGTTTCCTCTGGAAAGCCAGCCATGACATTTGCCCAGGGAAGCACCTGATGTTCCCTTTTCTTGGCAGAAAGTGCTTCTTGGTGGATTTGGGACAAAGTGCCAGGATTGTAGACAGGACAGGAAAGAGGAGTGTATGGGAGGGGGAAGGGAGAGGGCAGAGATGATGGGCATGGTAATAAGGGAAAGAAAGGCCCCTCTCAATGGCTCCATGGTGTGTGTGTGTGTGTGTGTGTGTGTGTGTGTGTGTGTGTGTATGTTCCAGCATAACTCTGGAACACCTCAAGCAATTTCAGGATTGGGCTAAAGAAATACCCAGGCAATGACGTATTATCAGCTAGTAAATACATATACAAGGAGTTGTGTCATATTGAGATACGGATCCTTGTAACTCACATTTATATTCCACCAATATCTCACAGTGCTATAAATCCACACATTTTTTTTCTTCCCTTTACAATAATTCCACAAGATCAGCTGGTCTGAGAGACATGACTGTCCAAAAGACAGCTTTCTTAGCTAAAAGTCTCTCTAATTCTAATTCAACTTCTTAACCGCACTGGAACACCATTGCATGGTTTCTATATAAGGAAACAGAAAACTAAATTTTCAAGTTATTTGAAGCAGAGAAATTCCACAGCATAATTCTTCATAGAAATTGAAGACCTAGATATAATGCATACATATTTGTAAGCTACTATTCAAAAATGACTGTGCAAACCTTACAACTCCCCTAGGATAGCTTTGAGGATTATTAAATTTACCATACCCATTCATCTCTCCACAAAATTATTCTACTTGGTGCCGAAATAGCTCTTTTTAAAGTAATTCTTATTTTATGTGCACAAGTTTAGTTCTAAGAAATATTTTTCTATTAGGAAACAACTATCTAGGTTATATTTTTCTGAATAAAGCATATATTACAAAACCAAAACAAAACATCTTCTCTGGATTTTTGATTTGGCTTGTTTATTTAATTCTGGGAATCCTTCAATATTTCTTTAGTCAAAACAACTAGAAGCTATAACTTTTGGATAGACTTCTCAACAAAAATGACTCCAGTCAATTTAGCTGGTGTCATGTTTAAACTGCCTAATGGAAAAACTGCCCATGACTCAGATGGGACCTACAGTCTGAATTAGTTTCTCTATATCTCAGTTTCTACAGCTGCCACAGCAGAAATGTATTTAAGCAGTTTGACCTTGTCTGCCATTTGAAAATTCATGAAACTCGAAATCAGATAATTGTTCACATAAATGGAAATCATACTACGATCAGAAACTTAATTATTGTTCTATTAATAATTATTCTATATTAAAATAGAACAATCTTGAAGGTCTCCTAGAGACAACTGTTTTGCCCTCTAATGGGCAATACTGGCAGAGCAAACCATCCAGCTATTTTGCCATGAAATACAATTCAATAAATTTGAGCTTCAAGTAATACTCAACAGACTGAAGATAGGATGGGTCGAAAGCAGATCTGAATCTACTAATAGATCCCTGATACCTTTACCACATAATGGTTAAAAAGACCTATGATTCTTGACCTAACTACAACAAAACATCTCTCTGTACCAAATCATTAGATGTGGACAATTTATTTATATGTATGTATGTACATACATATGTACATACCAGTGGTGAGTTGCCCCCGGTTCGATAGAACCGGTAGTAAAACTGGTGGGAGGCTCTGCCCACTGACCCCGACGTCATCAGAATGCTTCTGCGCATGCACAGAAGAGTGCATGCGCGGCCCCGTTGCAAACCGGTAGTAAAGGTAAGTAAAACCTGGTACATACATATACATATGCAATACATACATATACATATGCAATACAAATATACAATACATATATAAAACATACATATGTATGTAAATACATATGTATTATATATCCTATATTTAAATAATTCAGGAAAATGAACACACACCATACTCATTCCTTCTATTTTCCCCACAATAACAACCCTTGAGCTGAGGGAAAGAGGGACTGGCCCAAAGATACCCAGTTAATTTTTCGTGCCTAAGAATGGGCTAAAATTCATAGTCTTCTGGTTTCTAGCACCAGGCCTTAACCACTAGATCAAACTAGAAATCTAATGCATATTAGAGTCCATGTAGATACACTATGCTATTTGCAAACTCTTCCTAAAAGTAGAATTATTAAAATCAATTAAACTTTCATTTGCAAAAATTAATTTAAATTTACTTTCATGATGGCTGAATTTGAATCCAAATAACCTTTTTCAGACCATCTAAGCCTACCACTTCTTCATGGAATAGATTCCACCATGACATTTTTTCTTTGCCCCTTTGGGAGGGACATAATTATTACCCATGCCTAAAATTTAAATGATTTGCAATATTGGTGGAAAAAAAGTCAATTATTTACTTCATTCAAAACTTAGATTTCATATCTCAGATTCCCTCTTGCATATTTTAACAGCTCTATTGTCAAAACTCGGTTAATATTATGTTCATAATGCCTCTAGCCTATTAGAGGAGTGAGATGGAGAACAAAATACCAACTTCAGAGATTTAGAGCCTAGAATGGAGAAGAGAAGGAGTGAACCTGGGAACTATATGTAAAACATAATATATATGTTCTGCCCAGGTGTGGGCTTCAGATCCTTTAGCAATGGGTTCGCTGCCCCGTTGCTGGGTGGGCTTGGCCAAGGTGGGTGTGGCCTAGTTGGCCACCTGAACAACAGCAGGGGGGACGTTTTTCACCCTCCCCAGGCTCCGAAGGCTTTTCTTGAGCCTCCGGGAGGGCAAAAACAGCTTTCCTGGGGTCCGGAGGACCTCCAGAAGCCGAAAACAGGCCCATTTCCAGACTTCTGTACCTCCGGTAGGCCTGTTTTTTGCCCTCCCAGACTCTTCACGCGGCCCCTGCACTTACGTGTAATGGTGAACGGGCCACGTGGAGACTCCTGGGTGGGGCGGGGTGGGAGGGGTGAAGTGGGCATGGCTGGCCAGGGGTGGCATTCGGGGGTTGACCGAACCCTTGATGAGGATCATCCAAACCCTGCCAAATCCCCAGGAGCCCACCCCTGATTCTGTCTTAAGGTATGAGAGCAAGTACAGGAAAATGATCCAACATTGGGCATGGATTTTGGTGAAGTGATTAACTTCGTTTAAAATCCAGCACAGAGATGGGTAGATTTAAACCCATTCTTTTTAATAGGCTTAAGCATTTTGAGCACTAGGTTGGACTCTTGCCAGCACATAGCTTTGACACCAAAAGAAAATGAAAACAAAACACCTAGATCTAAATATTTATGTCAAATATTTATACGTCTTTCACTGAGATATTCAAGGAGGCTTAGAAAAAGTTGTAAAGACTAAGATAACAAAAATAGCCCAAACAACCAACAATAAAATCCAGCAATACAGTTTTTCTTTCTTTTTTTCTTTCTTTCCTCCTCCTCCTCTTTTTCTTCCTTCTCCCTCCCTCCCTCCCTTTCTCTTCCTACCTTCTTTCCCTTCGCCACTGAGTCAGTGTTGACTGCTGATTACTACCTGGACAAGTCCCTGAAGTTTTCTTGGCAAGATTTCACAAACGGTTCCCATTGTCTGTTTCCTAGGGCTAAATGAGAGAGTGACTAGCCCAAGTTCACCCACCTAGCTTTATTCTTAGGGAGAGACTAGAACCCAGTTTCTAACCTGATACACCATTGCTCACCAAATTGGCTCTCAAGGTCTATAGTCACCATTATCCATTATTCTGTTTCTTTAAAGCAGGTCTGCCTATAAACAACTTAGGACTGTTGCTGTATTACAATTCTCTTCTGCCTCCGAATGACCAGTGGTATGGAAATATATAGTCAAACATCTTTTAGGACCACAAATTTTCTACTCTTGTTCTCAAGCCACAGTCATATTATCCTTCTCAAGACCACTATCTGAAATTTATTTTAGTAGGAAATAAATAAGCTCAGGATTATCAGTCCTTGATACTTTTTCCAAATAAAAAGTAAACTTTGGGTATGTGTCAATAATGTTATTTACAATCTCAGCAGGTACCCATTAACATATCTTTTTTCCTTACTGTATTAGTATTTTTCATAGCATACATTTTATAAGCAATTTCCTTGGATATAATGCTGTTTTCTGTGTGCTTGTCTCCAAACTATTTTAGGTATATCTGTTTTTAAAATTGTATTAAAAAATCTGAGAAAGTACAGATTTTAATGTGTGAATAACATTCCAGATCATTCCTAAATTTAGCAAGTAAGATTTGGGTAATCTGGCATTAAAAGTACAGGTAATCCTCAATTTATGACTGGTTGCTTAGTGACCATTTGAAGCTACAATGGATACTCCAAAAGCTATCTACAACCCGGTTCAGAGTTTTAACGGCTGCACAAACCCCTGCAGTCACATGATAACATTTCAGACACTTGGTAAGCAGCTGGTCTTTGCTGCTGGTTGCAGCATTCTGTGGTCATGTGAAAATTATTTATAGTGTGTTTGCCAATATCCAGCCTTTTGGGATAGTTTCCAGTAAAAATTACCCATAGTAATCCATTGGTTCACTTAATGACAGTTGCAAAAAAAAGTTCTGAAATTGGGTTCAGTCTCATGGATTCCTGTCACAATGACTGTTACACTAGAAATTTCAGACTCCATGAAGGTTATAAATTGAGGACTACCTGTCAAGTAGCTTTCTCCTGTTTTCAATGAATATGATTAAAAATGCTTCACTCCACCACGTTAGTGCTTCCCCTCCCAGAACAGACCAGGAAGATAAAAAATAGCCTTGGCTTAGTTCAGATATCAAGTGGTATTAAGGTCTGGTTTATTTTATTTGGTTTATAAATATGTACTATCTTGAATTGTGCAATGACATAAACCTTGGTTTATAAATTACCATCAGTTCTAACCTATATTTAGCCAAAAACCATCAAAACACACTATAGTTTATTTTGATGTAGGAATGCAATCCCACTCTGCTATCATACAGTTCTTGATTAAAATATACAAGCTGTAATATTTTAGATTGCATTTTTATAAGTTAATTTCTTTTATTCTGAAGATAACATAGTAAAACTTCAGTAAGAGGGAGCTTCTCTCTTCTAAACCATATCATTTTCTCTGCACTGCAGTGTTATCTTGGTGTGGTGATGTGCCAGCACAAAATTTATAATCTCAAAGGCAGGAAAGAGGGGAACAACAATCCCACCTCTTAAAAGAAAAGGGAATAGTAGTCATTGATTTCTGTGGAAATAAGATTCCATCTCAAAACACAATCAAGAGCCTTGCAAAGTCCTTGCTGCCAAAACTGAAATACTTTTTCATAATTCCACAAAATGAAAAAAATCAATAGAATTTTGCTAGAATTTAAACTAGTCTATGCTATTGGAGCGATAGGTATTACTAAGCTTATTAGATTTATAATTATGAGGGAGAAATTATTAAATTTAGCTATGTCACTTTTAACGCAACTGATATATTATCATTGATCTATGATGGAAGTTTACACAAATGATTCCACAGCTTGTTCAATAGCAAAAACCAACCAACCAACCAACCAACAAAAAAAAATCTGCAAGTGCTGATTCAGTCTTCATCTGCTTCATATTCCCCAAAACTATTTGCATTTCAAGTTTCAAAATTCCCAACTAGCAGATATTTGTTGAAAACCTAAGAAGTATGGCAAGCACTCAGTTAGAAAGGCTATGCCAATAGTTTCCAGCAGTCACAATAATATTGTAATAAAGCCAAAATCATTATTGCAGTAATTATCTAACTTCTTGATTTTCTCCTATATCTCTCTTTCAAAATCTATCAGAGTAATAATCCACCATCTGTCAAATCCTAAAATTATATGCCCACCTTCTTTTCTTTCATGTTTCAAGTTTTTATTGTATAGATCTTTAGCCTTTCTTTACATATAGCAATTATTCCATTCCTGTCCATTCTGTAAGCAAATTACTTATAAATTACAATAATACAATTCTGGAACTGAAAAGAAGTACAAAGATCAGCTAATCCTTCCTTCTGTATCTCATCAGCCTTAACCCAATCTGGTATTATTTATTCATGAAAAGGACAGCAGTATACAATAGTATGATAAAATCTGTGGCATCCAATGAATTTAAACACATTTATTACCAAAGTAATGTGCAGTGCTCAATAAATAAACAGAAAAATCACTTTTATGGCCATAAAAATGTTTGAAAGCCTATTTTATGCTAGACACCAAAAAAGAATTAGACACATGGTACAGAGCGGGCTCCTAGAGTATAGTGGTAAATTTTGAATTAAGATATATATTTTGAGGGAGGGAGGGAGGGAGGGAGGGAAGGAAGGAAGGAAAGAAGGAAGGAAGGAGCTAATAGTTTTATTAAAAATTACCATCTGAAAAAATAGACAACCCAAGGCAAGTAATCAAGTATGACTTGATCTATACATTATTAACCTAAGATTACAGTCAACAGTATTTCAAACAGCACAGATTTAACTTTGCAAAACTTACGAAATTGTAAAAAAGATTAGATAAGAGAAGGGCATCATGTACCTTCCAGATAAAAATGCAAACTATTTTGCAAAGCATGTTACCGTTGAAACTGCAAGTATGAAGAAAGCATCTGAAAATTAGCCAAGAGCCTATTTAGATATGTATTTCAATAAATCTATTTCTTCTAATCTGGTTTTTTGTAATTTGAACCAATCTAATTAAATTGGCAATTTAAATTGTCAAATTGATTCAACTTGAAGATTCCATTTGGTAAAGGTTATACATGCTTAAAAGTTCATTTCATTGTCTCAAGGCACTGATGCACCAAATCAGTCTAAAAAATTATTTGAACATGTTCTGAATAGCAGCAAGGTCTCCAAGGTCTTTGGCAGAGAAACCAGCCCTGCTGGTTAAGATCTTCTTGGTGAAGCTAAGATGGGATATATCTGGAATTTTCTGCACACGTGTCACTTTTCACTAACTTCAAGTAACTACCAAGCAATATTGAAGTGCTATTTTTAGACTCTCTGGAACCTTCCAATATTGGAGGGCAAAAAAAAAGCTATTATTTCTTTAAAATCTATGCCCGGGACAAAAGGGACAAAAAATATGGATGTAGGTAATAAGTATATCAAATTCCCCAAAAATCATGGATTCAATAGGTGATCTCCATAGTTCATTTTTAGCTGAAATACTGCAATTCAATCTTCTCTGATATTCACCTTCCAAATGTGTTTGTTATTCTATCAGAGCCCACACAAGATTCTTACCCAACAGTTTATCAGCAAAATTGTTTTAACAATGGTTAAAATGCCATGGTTTAATCACAATGGATTGATTCACGTCATAAAAGTTTGTAAGTCAAATTGCTTGTGTTCAGAGCCTAAATCACAAATAAACAATCTTCTGATTTATTTTATTGTATAAATACAGTCACTTTGTATTTGTTGAATTTCACAGTATTTAACTTTTATATACTGTATTAATGAAGTTGAAAGAATACAGCTGCCTTGGAATTACCCCACAATCAATCAGCAAGTCTATTTTAATTGACTGATTAAAATATCTATTTATCTGCTGTATTAAAATTGGAAATATCTATAGAATCCCTCTATGAAAGTCAGTATCTTGGTACCTAATTGCTATCTATTACATGAAGATTCTACAGTATTTTGGTATGTATTTAATTGCTGAGCTATTATATGGGTAGTCCTCAACTTACAACCACAACTGAGCCCAAAATTTCTGTTGCTAAGCAAAACAGCTGTTGTGAATTTTGCCCTATTTTACAACCCTTCTTGCCACAGTTGTCAAGTGAATCACTGCAATTGTTAAGTTAGTAAAACAGCTGTAAAGTGAATCTGGCTTCCCCATTGACTTTGCTTGTCAGGTCGCAAAGGATGATCACAATGACCCCATGATACTGCAACTGACATAAATATGAATCAGTTGCCAAACATCTGAATTTTGATCATGTGACCATGGGTATGCTGCAATGGTCGTCAATGTGAAAAATGGTCATAAGTCGCTTTTTTCAGTGTTGTCATAACTTCAAACAGTCACAAAGTGAACTATTTTAAGTCGAGGGCTACCTGTAATTTATTTTAGATACTTTTTTGCTTCCTCTCATTTGGAAAGGTCAAAGCAGCTTCCCAGCAATTTATCAGCCAGGTGTTGACTTGTCTGAATTCTCCTCTTCCAACAATGCAATTATGTCATACGCTCAAAGCTATCCTGAGTTTCTAACTAGCAAATGATCTTCAACCAAATATGGCTTGAAGTTTAGCTGAAAGAAAGCAAACACCAAGGAATATTATTTTCTTTTAAAATCTGACTGAACATACACATTTCAAAGCACTTAGAAACGTTATGACTTGATGACAATTGTTGGATTTTCCCTCTCCCCCCCATGCATAGTGATTAGTTGTTCTTGAATAACTAATGATTGAAACCGCTATGAAGTGTTAACATGCTATTTTTTTGGGAATGAGTGAATGAGTGAAATGAAGGGCATGCATGCTTACACTTAATTTCATATTGTAATGGTCACATGAATGACTGGATGCTGTATTTAAGAGATAAGAGTTTAAATCCCAGAAAAATTCTGCATATCTCAGGTAGCCTTGTTAATTATATAGGTAGAGTGAACAGAAAGCAACAACTTTAAAGAAAAATCCACTTGAGAAAGCAGCTGTCAATATTAATGGATACAAGGATGCCACACTGTACAGGTTTGATGATATTCACCTGTTTATTCTCCCGTGTGATATATGTCATCAGTATTTTCAAAATATTGCTTTCTGCGTTGTCCAAGAATGATTTGCTACTGTAGTCCAACAGTTCCAGAAAGTGAAAAGGCTGGGGAAGGCCAATATATATCACTTGCCAACCTTTTTTTTCCACTAACCCAATAACTTTCTATAAAAAAAAAATAAATGGACATAGAGCTGACCCAAATAGCATAACGCTAAGGAATATAACTGTATTTCACTGAAAAAGCAAAGAGCATTCCTAAGGAAATCCACATCAGAATTGACTGAAGTAGACTATCTAGACATGAAATTTGCACCCTTGTGGGCCTGCAAATATCTCAGTCACTGCTTTTTTGTTTCAGAGTAATCTGGAACATCTATTTCAACCCTTAAAAATGTTTCATAAGAACAGGCTAATTTTTCCAGAAATGTTTAAGGAGCAAAATACAAGCTTAAATCTCTATAAGGCTTTAAAGAATCCATGTTACCTTTTAAATCCCCTCAACTCCTAAAGCCCAAAAAATGAAAACACCATCAGCTAACAACCCCCTCCCCCTGCCCCCCCCACCTTAATTCTTATGGTCAATTTAAAATATGTGTTTTCTTTATCCATTCACCAATGTTATACACAATATTTAGCAGTTGTATATGAGAACTGCAGTTGAATTTTACAGTCTTTCACTGCTCACCATTTCCCTCTCTTTGTGTGCATGCAATACAAATATGACCTACCAAAATAAAATCATTTTATTCACAAATTCTGTGTTTACCACATTACTTGAGTTTTTGGGTTACCTTTGTTGGCAGTAGACCAAGAATGCCATCCCGTGTAATTATTAAAGAGTAAATCTGGCGGTACTCAGTAGAGTTTGGTTTTGAATAAATGCGGGAAGACTTTGCAGAGTTGCACAGTAACTCAGGAAGATGAGACCACAGGGCATAATCTCCTGTAGAGTGGGTATCACCCCGCCAGCTGTGTGGTTAAATGCTTGGGAAAGATTACTTTTTTTGATGAAGCTTTCAGCAGACCTTCCTACAAGTCTTGTCATTTCCTTAAACCTCTGCTCCCAATCAAGGAAATGAAAAGGCAGGAAACAGTATATTGCTTTATCTGAAAAGGATGTACAACTTTGTGAAACCACACTACTGCACTGCATATTTACACCAGTCAATAAAACTCTTGTTTGCAACCTAGAAGAACAGGAAGCCAGAGAATGAGATTCTGTCTGTGTGTTTGATAATGAACCCTCTTCTCATCATCTTCAATGGAATAGCAGATTTTTTTTGGTAAAGATATGGAGCTGAACACAGACCACATAGAAGAGGAATAGGTGCTCTGAAACACACTTTTTTTTTCATTTTAGGAAGGTAAAGATTCACATGTTCAGTGAGGCTGTGTGCTTATAACATGGATTGAGGAATATCACAAGAAATTAAAAATTCATAGTGTAAATAGTGGTGTGCTATTTGCCTGTCATATCTTCAACTGCTACAATTCTAACCAGTAAGCCCTGTTGGTTTTGAATTCTGGGGATTGTAGTCCAATACCTCTGGTGGGAACTGATTGTTTTTAACCAGTCTTCTTCTCCTGCATGATTCTCTTCAGTCAAAGTGACCTGCAAGTGGAACGAGCCAACTTTATGATACCAAATGCTGTTGAACAATTGTGTTTATCTTTCCTATCTTTTAGTGGGAGGAACTGGCGCTCTTTGGCAGTCAAACGTTGAAGATTATTCCAAATTCTTACTGCAAGCAGGATATCTAATTCCTGCTTCTGTACTTTCAATGACTGGGTGATAAGGAGAAGATTCAATAAACAATGCTGTTCTCAGCACATTAAAAAGTTAGTCCATTTAACTCCTGTTTCACAAATATATTTTAGAATCAAAAGTGGCCATGATGATTCATGAAAACATAACATTCCCCCCTCCAAAATTGTAATTGTGCTTCATTGCTTATAAACCACAGGACAGCTTGCATAAGAAACCACCCGAGTTTTATTCTCATGATTAGCCTACAAAGTTGGGTAACATCAACTAGCCATTAGTCATCCAGAAACTTTCCCTGTGGATTGAGGCTCTGAACCAACTTCTTCCCAATTCTAGGTTGCTTTAAACACCCAACAAAGATGATTTTGAACACTCTTGCTAAAAACCTTTCAAGCAGACAAAATTTATTCAACAGGTGCCAATACCTTCTTCAAGAAAAAGTATAATAAATTGCTCCAATGTTCCCACTGTTCAAAGGTAGGGCAACATCACCCTGTTAATGAGTAATCATTTTTGGCTTCAGAGACATGGCCACCATCTTATCTAAGTCCTCTCATCTAAAATTACCTTCCTCAGGATGTAAGATCATATCCATAGTACTGAGTTGTCCCTTAATGTTCTTGAACTCCACCATCCAGAGAAGAGTGTGTGACAGGAATCTAGTTGAGAGACAAGAAAAGTGGTCCCCAGGATGTGCCCAGGAGCCTAATCAAACTGTGATTCCATCACACACACTGTGATATCCTGCCAGATTCAGAAGGAAGCATGTTAATTGTTCTGTCATTCCATAAATTTCCTAGCTGAGCCCCATCTCAATAACTTTATAGTCACATTTGACAGAGTCTTCCTGTTGTTGCCCAACAAGAGAAAAGAACTCTGCACATGTTCCAAAACACTTCATATATATTACATGAATCCTCCAGCTGAAAGAAATGTTTCCTTTTTAACACCTCTGCTTTGAGGTGAAACCCTTGGCTATCAAACAAATCTGGTTAGTAACCCCAAGCCCTCAGATAAGAAATGATTTCCCACTGTGGACGTTTACAAGCTTAAACCAGGAAAAATCCACTCTGGAGATGAAGACACTCTCGTTTGCTCAGGGTTCACCTCTCCCCCACCCACAAGAACTCTTCACCACCACCACCCATCTCCCAGGCGCGCTTCTGTCCTTACCGAGATTCTGCTTCGGTTTCATGGCTCCGATTAATTGTACCCGGTCAGCCAAGCACTGCAAAAGTAAAAGCGCTCCAGCAGCCACTACCTCCGCTTTCCACAACCTCGCCATCGCGCCTCTCGGCAACTGCCTTTTCAGCCGTTTGCGCGCCCTTTGGTCTCTCGGGTGCGCCCGTTGGGGAACAGCGAAAAGGCGGGCTCTCCTTTCCGCTTCGGTCCCCGCACTTCACTTCCTTTAAATCCCGTCCGTAAAGTCACTTTTTCTCTCGATCCGGTTTCATTCAGACTAGGAGCAAGAGAGGCAAGCGCCTGCGTCTCCTCTGCGTCCTCGACTGACTCTTTTCCTACACGCGAAGCCAAAAAACGAGCTGAGTCCAGCAGCGCAATAACGGGGAAGGGTGTGTGTTTGCATACGCGTGGGGTGGATGCGTGCGTCCGGGAGAATATCAACAAGCAAAACCTGATTGCTGAAGCCAAACTCTCCCTAACTGCTTAGGAGAGTCCAGGAGGGAGAAATCAAAAGACTCAACAAGCAGACGCCCACCTCCAACCTCCCTCACCCCCTTGCATGCTCAACGTTGCAGAAATCAACGACAGCGAAGGATGGCTCTGAAGAAGATCGTGGGTTGTTTTTCCCCCCCTCTTAGTCAAATGTAACTTAAGTTAAACGAGGGCTTGAGGGAAGCTTATTAGGGAACAAATCCACCCAGGAGGAGGCTTCCAAATTCTACGAGCCTCGAATTCCTGCGGTGTGATCCAGTGGAGAACTCCAATGGGCAGGTCTAAGGACGAAACAAGCTCCCGTTCTCTTCCAGTTGACAATAGGTTGGGCTGGTCCAGGGGACGTGGATGGCTGAGGAGCTCTCGGAAGAAAGCGAGTCCCGTTTCCTCAGTGGCTTTAAGACAATGGGTAGAATCCAGCGGCGACAAGACCTGGAAGAAGACGGATTGTCGACTGCCCCGTTGAGCAAGATATAAACGGAGGGCAAGCGCTTCACCCGCACACACAGAGAGGCAACTTACAAGGAGGAGCCATCCTGAGATGCCTTCTCGCCTCGCTAGGCAGTGGGCGAAGCAACCCGGCGGGAGGCGAAAGAGTTTAGCTGCCACGATCGCTGCACCTCCCACTCCCAGCACCTAGCCCGCTTTTCTCAGTTTAGAAAAGTCCCTTGTTTGGGGCAAGGCATAAAAGCACCCGCTGCCACCGCCGCCTTCTACTTCCACCTTCTTCTGCCGGAAGCCGGTTATCCCAACCGAGGCGCTTTCCCGAAAGAAGAGGAAGAAAGAAAGAAAGAAAGGGGGGGGGGAGAGGGGAGGGGCAGATGTGTCTCTGGCTTTGCCACCACTTCCTCCTCCTTGCCAGGAGATGAGCAGCGCCTCCGTGCAAACTCGGTATTTTCTCCCTTCTCTTTTGTCCTCCGGCAGAGATTGATCAAATGCGTCTCCCCCTCCCACAGTCTCTCCCTACCCAAAGAGAAAGAGGCTGGAGCTCCTGCTGTGCCTTAATCCGCGGCGGGCAAGGGAAGGGGGGTATCGCCCGAAGGCACCGCTCGGCCTCCCCAAAACAAACACACGCGGCTGAGAAAAGCCTCCCCCAGGCGCTGAGAAAGGAACCGCGTGCAGCTGTGCTGGAAAGCGCGAAGAAGGGAGGACACGGGGAGTGGGGGGAGGAATCATACTTAAAGCGGATTTATGCCGAATCGGGAGGACAAAAGTATTTAGAGGAACTGCAGCGTCCACGGAAACCCATTCCGACAAAAGTGTAGCTTACGTGGTTCGTGCCTCTTAGGTCGTATCGCCATCTAAAGCATGGGGGGGGGGACCAGAATGGGGCTCAATTCATGCCGACTCTTTTCTCAGCAACGTCACTCCCACTTGGCCCTCGTGAGGAATTCTCAGCCTTTTAACAGCTCAAGAATGGAAAATACAGTAGGAGGAGGGAGCAACGATGAGGCAATAAATCATAGCTGGACGAGTCGTCTTCCCGCGCACGGATTCAAGTACTGCAAACCGCGCACGTTGCTGATGAAAGTCTGAATTGTTTCTCCAACTCGTTGCTTTAGCTGTGCACGCTCCCTTTCAAAGATGTATGCTTTACATGCAGGACTCAATGATAATTACTTATTTAGGCATCTGGTGGTAAGTAATTATTTCAGATGCCCTGGCTACCAAAGACGCAGTTTAGTTAAAGGGAAAGCAGGAGAGGAAAGAGATCCCTTTATCCACTTGTGAAGTGTTTTGGGGTCCAATAGAGTTCTTTGACATAATGCACATCCACTCAGACTTGGCTTGAAGATAAGCAGTGAGTACCAGGCATTAAAGCTCAGGCTCCATCATTTTAATATAATATTTCACACACAAAAAAAAGCCATAAAGATTTTTTTTTAAATGCTGTTTGCATTTTAAAAAGCTGCATAATAACTTCTGATGAATTTCAGTAGATTCTTTTTCTTCTGCAGGTATTTAATGCAAAACTCCTTATTTTAGATACAGATTACTGGATTCACTCACATTTTTTCTGGATGTGTCATTCATGGCCATGTGTCATTCATTTGGAGCCCACCCATCTTTTTTAAAAAATAATTTTGATATGGATAGTAATTTGTCCAGCAAATTAATTTATCACAGCTCAATATTCATTCACTTATAACTTTGAGGTAAGAGACATCTTATTAACATATTTATTTTGTTTTAGTTCTCAATTATGCTAATTTAAGCTATTTTTTATAAAAGGGAAATGTTGCTTAAATGGAGGAATGTCATAACACAATAAATATTTATTTTAAAAATAAAGGGGAAACATTCCTTATCAGCAATATTTTAGGGAATAAGTATAATTGGTAATAATGAACAAGCATATATTAGTAATAATGGGCAATTACAAATTATAGTATGTTATTGCATGAGACACTTGTTGGAAATTTTTAAAAAAATTAGGATCACTAAGCTACACTAAATATATGAAGATGATTATCTGAACTGCCATTTTTCATACATTTTTAATGATGAGTGCTACCCCAAAATTCGAAATGCTGGAAATGCTGTAGGTCTTCAGTTGAAGCCTTAATAGTGTAGGAAGTTAGCACCTACCCCTTTCCTGGAAGAATGAAATATTTTAGGAAATATTAAAAAGGCAGAATATTATATTCCCCTGGATGACAAATGGAGAAACATGTTTTAAAGACTAAGCAGCTTCCTGCCTCCCCCACACACCCCTTTGTTAATGGACCATAATCTGCAACACAATAGCAACAGAAACTAACACAATGAGACCCACCTAGTACAAAAACTCACCACATGGCACCTGGGAAGATTACATCAGCCAGCAAGGCTAGCTAAGACCCCCACCATCTGGGAGTCTGACAACCAATCCGGATACTTTTTCTGGGCCCCAGGAAGTTCAAAGCCAGAGATAGCATAAAACCTGGGGACTCGCTGTATCTCGGCCCCTTTTCTGTTCAGGAACTCAAACCATGTGATCCTGTCCACCATTAAACCATCTTTCCAAGCAGTCTCCATGTTTCCAGTGTCTTTTTTCCCACTTGGAGCTGAACCCAGAAGGATATTTCTTCCTATAATAGCTTCATGCTTACGATACTACTTGAAGCTTTAAGTGAGGACCCTTCCAATCTTGAGGCAGTTTCACCAGTGTTGAAAAGTGTGACCAGATATGGTCCATAATGAAATAAGAGCATCATTTTACACTCCTGCGTACCAAGTCTTAATTCTTTTGTGGATATCCAGCTTTTTTTGCAATTATATAACATCTAAGTTCTTTTGGGAATGATTCCATTAATGTTATCCCTTTTATCTTGCCATCCCAAGAGCTGAGAATTTTTTTCATAGCATCTTGTAAAAAATCTGATTAAGGAAGCAAGTTTGTTATAGCACAACATCTGGAGTTCCAAGGCTCTGGAGCACATTGCTAATTACAGTCTATTTATTTCATTTATTTATTTAATGGATTTATATGACTGTCTATGTCACATAAGTAACTATTGGTAGCTCACAATATTAAAAATAATAAAGACAAACAAAAAATATAAAGCCAATAGCAGCAAGAAAATAAAATTACAATGCCAGAGTCCAGCACTCAGCATAACCAAGCTATGGGCCCTGCCACAACCCACTCAAGCACAAAGCCATGTCTTATGGAAAACCAATAGGAAAGTACCAATTTTGTGAATCCATTAGAAATATATAACCATGTAATGATTCGTTGTGCATTGCAAGTAGAAAGTAGTAGATTCTATAGACTACCCTACAGTAATTGTTAAGGAAAAGGGCTACATCCATATTGCACATTTATTATTTCCTGAAAGTAATAAACCTTCAGATGCTCAAGAGGTCAGCGCCACTACATATCTTTGTTATACATTGTTGAATGTATTTCCTGAAATATGGCTTATAGATGATGCCATTGCTATAGCACTTCATTTACTTAATGCACCTTTAAAAATGTTGTCCTTGATCATTAAGAAGACTGTTCACCTTTAAAATTGTAATTCTATATGCAAGATCATAGGGCATAAGATATATCTGCTAAAGTACAAGTTTACTCTGAAGATAAGCAGCAAATCAGATTTTAATCTAAGTAAGGTTCTTAATATTGTACTCTAATAATTCTTTTCCCCTTTTACTCTTTCAAACTAATATTCTGGGATTCAGAAACAGAACTCTTGTCTCAACCTTTATTGTGCTGTTATGAATTTTTCTACCTCTTCTGGGGCAGAAGAAGATTTTTTTTCATGGTTTTGGATGTAAGAATGCAGTATACGAGTCAAAAAGAGGGCTGTGAAAGTGTCTACAGACCCCTCATATCCTAGACATAAATTGTTTCAACTTCAACTTGTTTCAACCTCAAAAGGACTCTATAGGGCACTGCACACCAGAACAACTAGACACAAGGACAGTTTTTCCCCGAATGCCATCACTCTGCTAAACAACTAATTCCCACAACACTGTCAAACTATCCATTAAGAGTGTGTTACTATTATTCATCTCATCCTTCCTATTACCTATCTGCTCCCACCTTGTTGCTTGTATCTACAATTTATATTGTTTTGTTTCCTAGTATGATTTGATTGCTTATTTAGTAACCTATAACTATCACTAAATGTTGTATCTTATGATTCTTGATGAATGTATTTTTTTCTTTTTATGTACACTGAGAGCATATGCGTCAAAGACAAATTCCTTGTGTGTCCAATCGCACTTGGCCAATAAAATTCTATTCTATTCTATTCTATTTTATTCTATTCTATTCTATTCTATTCTATTCTATTCTATTCTATTCTATTCTATTCTATTCTATTCATATTATGGACACTTATGCACAGACCAGCATTTAAAAAGCATTAATTTCATACAAATGTGAATCTGCTTGTGATGTTTGGAGCACTTTGCAATAACAGCTAGAATAACAAACAAATATCATGTAACCATAGAAGTGCTAGATAGATGTTCTGTACCATGAAGTAGCCATAGTTTAGTTTTGCCCTTTAGAACAATAAGTACGCAAGTCACATAAGTTGTAGCTATGTTATCAGCCGCAGTTTGAATAGGCTCAGGCAAGACATGTTTGCATATGCAGCTGGAATAGGAATTCTGGGTAGAATTCTTAGCTACATCAAAATCCTCTTGCATATTATCTATCAACTGAAACTGACCATGCACACACTTCTAAGAATCCTCGGAATCCGAGGGCAAGATATTTACATAAAATTTGTCATACTTTCTTTTCAACATACCCTATAGCATCATCAGTTTTTTTGCTGTTGATCTTTTGTCCTTCAGAGTCAATAGTCCATTAAATGGGAGTGTTTGGGAAAACCAACATAAATCTTGGGATGATATTTACACAAATCAGTTTCACCATCCTAAATGAAAAGTAGCTGATCATTTCAAATAGCAAAGCAAAGTTTGTATTAGGACTATGAGATATGATAGAGATGAGAAAGTAGCATATAGCAGGGGTCCCCAATTTGTGGGCCACAGCCACTAGTGGGCCGGGGCAGGAAGGGATTACAGCTGGACTGCAGAAACTGCCAGTGAGCGCATATACGCATTCTCACTTGCACAAGCAGTGGGTGAGTGTATGTATGTGCGCTCCATTTGCATGAGCAGCAGGCACTTGTGCACACCGCTTGTGGAAATGGAGCTCCGTGTGCATGCGCATGCTTGCCAGCTGCTTATGTGGAACATCCCCTCTCCCCCACACATACACACTGGTCCACAAAGCTGGAAACGTTGGGGAAATCAGGCAAATAGAATCTTGAAAATTGGGGAATTCAAAATGATGTAATTTTACATATTTCTTAAAATAAATAAAATATATTTCTAATAGCTTACATTCCTTTTAGAGGATGTTGCTGTTCAGTTAATACTGTTCCTATTCAAATAATTCCATGGATACTTCCTCTACAGTTGTTTTCTAGTCTGGAAAGAGGAATCTTTAGTCTTCCAGATGTTGCTATGTGTAATTCCAGTCTCTGACATTGATGTTGACTGATTTGATGTCAATTGGAGTCCAAAAATATCTGAAAGGTCAGAGATTGTCTATCCTGGTAGCTTTCCTTGCGATTCCGATCACATGCATTGTATTACCTGAAACCATAGCTTGTTAATGATTCATAAAACCATCAACAAAGGGATTGTTTATCTTCATTGCCTTTTAATATGCAGCTGTTAATGGCCTTAGAAAAAAATACCCTTTAGAAGCACTAATTTGCTCCTTTATTGTTTATTTAGATGCAATTCTATCATTGCACAAAAGAAAAGAAAGTGTATAATGATGTGGGGGGGGTGTTATTGAAAAAAATTGTTTAATGGTTTGGAATCTGCCAAAGCTAAGTCATGTACAGTAATTTGACTCTTTTTGCCAGCATTTTGAAGAGAAGAAACTATCTTCTCTACTTTTTGAAGTCTTGTTTGGACTATTAATGCAACATTAGCAGATTTTTCATCAGGCAAGTGAAATTCTTTAAGTGGGAAGTAATTGGCTTGATATGTTTGAATAACACCTGCTGGGATAATTATCAATTTCTCTCATGTTGGGGATAAGAAGATGAATGCAGTAAGGATTGCAAAGGCTTTATGGCATGGTGCAAGATTAGTATTGTTTGACCCAAAGTCAATCTCACTGGGAGATCAAGAGAAAGTTCTGTGCCTATTACAGAAATTAAGACTCTGCCTGAAGATGTCAAAGGGTTTTACTGCATTAAAATTAAGAAGTCAGCTTGCTAGAGATTGAATTGCATATGTTGTCCAGCTTTTGCAGCTGACTTAAGAGATTCCATGGGCACAAAAATCTACGAAGGCAAATGTTGAAGTGCACAGCTCACCATGGTAGCCCTCACAATCTCATTAAAAAAAAAAAATTAGTTCAGGACTAATTATGCACAGATACCTGTTTTTTGAGCATCATCAGAAAAAAATAATAGAATAATAGGGTTGATCCCATTTTCTGATTTTCTCTGAATAGGTCACAACTAATAGCCCAGCAGTAAAAGCTTGCACAATTAGGCCTCAACTTATAACAGGTTGCTTAGTGGCCCTTTGAAATTATGAAAGACCACCCAAAAGGTACTTATGACCTGGTTCCAAAGTTCTAATGGCCATCCCCCTCCCCACAAGTTTATGCATTTTGGGCACTTGACAAACAGTCCACATCTATAGCCGATTGTAGCATCCTGCAGTCACATGATTAGAATTGATGATACTTTTAAAACCAAAATCCAGCGTTTACTTCTGGTTTTAGGTAAAAATGTGCTTCATTGCGAACAATGGTTCCTTTAATGACCGCCTCAAAACAATGTCAATGTGGTCACATGATAACCCATTTTAGGATTGTCAAGATTTTCAACCATAATTGGCAGGCTCCATTAAGTTAAGTTGATAACTACCCATATATATTAGGCACCAACTTGTTAGTAACATATAGTAATTTCTCCTGTTCCAAATGAGTTCTATTTCCCTGAATGTTGAACATAGAATTAGTAAAGAGTCAGAATCTTAGGTTCTGTTATTCATGGATGGAGGAGTATAACTTGAGGATCTAGGCAGAGGCATCCACAGGGGGAATAAGAAAAAAAGCCAAGATCATGTATGCAGAATCAAAGGCCCATACCTTTTCATGCACAGCATATGTAACATACTTTAAAAGGGGGAGGGCTTTGATCATATAAGGAAAGTCACCACCTTCCTGATTTTCAGAGCCATCCAAGGATATCCTTGGATCTAGGACTGCTGGTGGTTCCCAGAAATTTGTGTGCAGCCTCAAAGCCACGCAGCTGTAACTTAATGTAATTCAAAGGGAAATAATGATACTTATTTCACATCCCCCCCCCCACTTTGAAACATATTTGTGGTCATACATAGCCCAACTTAGTTTTCGGAGTGCAGACCTTTGCATGCCAGTTAAAGACCAAGTGTTTTTCAGGTCCTTGGTTGAAACTACTATGGCCCCTATTCACAGAAAATGGAAGCCAGGAAGTTGCTGTGATTAGGCTGTCTTTGAAGATTGATCTTGCTTTCTTACAGTGTGTAACTGGCATCTTGAGTATAAATGGACTGAGGAGGAGTGCTTACCAAGTGAGAATGCTTGTTTCTCTATGTTGTTAAGGAGAGAAAACGCTGCTTCCCTGCTCGTGTGGTTAACACCATCAATCATCATGAGGTGGAAAAAAAGCCGTCTCACTAAGTTTGGTGTCTGTGTGTCGAGTAAATGTTCTTCCTTTTGTGTCATTTTGCACACTGACACTCTCCCCTTAAGTGGCAATTCTTCTCGGTTGCAATTTTCTGTCCTCTCTATTTTCTTCCGTCTGCAACAAACTGCAATAGATTATTTGGCTTTGTGCATGTTCACATAACCTGAACATTAAACATTTCCATTCCTGGAGTGAGTTTCTGCCAGCAGATTTAGAGCATGTGCAATGAAACCAGCTGTATAAGCAGCAACCAGGAAAACTGGACTGGAAATTGGAAGTGGAATCCCTCCACACACAGAATTGCATTACAGGGCAGAAGGATCCAATGCAGAAGGAAATTACAGTCCTCTTGTAATTCACACTCTTGATATAAAGCACTGGGTGTCCAATCAGTTAATAATTGATGGTAATGCATCTCTTCACAACTGCTTATTTAAAAATAAGGAGGAAAATTCCTACCCTGACTTTATTTCCTGTGTAGGAAACCCTACATTTTCCTGAATTCTCAATCACAGATTTGAACAGGCCACTTCTGTAATTTTACAATTTCATGATTGGGCCTCAAATCCAAAGTAAAGCATTCTCAACAAATGGCTATCCAACTTTAACTTGAATACATCCAGTGAAAAGCCACCAGCTCAGTGTTTCTAAACCTTGGCAACTTTCAAATGTGTGGGGAACTACAACTCCTAGAATTCCCCAGCCAGCATGCTAGACCATTAGCTATCCCACAGGGTCGACAAATCTGAGAAAAAATAATGTCCACTATTCCATCTGAGCCTTTAATATATTAAAATTGAGGATAAATAAAATATTTGATGTGTTTCATCCCTATCTGTTCACTAGCAATTGGCTGGGAAATCTTTTTACTCTGTGGTAGTGTTACATATGGATGCTATCCTGTATAATTTAGGTAGCGGGACACTTTTAAAAGGTATGTCTGGGAGGAGAGGAATCTAAGAAATTAGCCATGATGGGAATAGGAGTCTTCACACTGGAAATGGCTGATGGACCAATGGCAGATCCCACTTCTGCTTCTGCATGTTCTGCTCCCTCCCTCCTCATCTTTTAGTCACAATTTGTACTTTTATTGTTATTAGATTTTGTTTTCATTTTTAATGTTGTAAGCTGCCCAGAGTTCCCCTTTGATGAGATTGGTGGAAAACAAATTTAATAAATGTTACTACTAATAATAGCAGAGTTAACTGGGACCTTTATCTGTTATGGCCCCTGAACTAAGACGGTTAGACACATCCTTTTTACAGAACTAAATACAGGCTGCAGCTTTAAATGTAAGAATTATTCTTTTTGTAAGGTTAATCCTAGCTTGAGAGCAAAAGGCAGGAACAGTCTAAGGAACAGAGATAATCAATCAGAATATGTCTTCAGAGTCTAGTTTTTCACAACATCTCCAGAATAGTTGTTTAAATGGGTTATACTATCTCTCTTTTTAAATAGCCTTTCCTTTAACACTTTTTGCTAATGTAACCTCAATTTAAAATAAGTGTCATTTAAATGGAACATGCAAGATTTTGATTTTTTTTTAAAAAAGCATATGAATTAGCTGAAGTTACCAAATACAAAAAATATCAACATTATGAAATCAAATAGATGATTGAAATAAAAAAATATATCCTTCTTTGACCAAAGATTTGGTTTCTGTTTTGTGAACAGACAAATGCTTCTTTGAAAGCATATGCATAGGACAGGAAAGGAAAACTCTTGGTAAAATCTCCAACTTGAAGTCAGAGTAAATCAGCAGGAAAAAAAAATCAGGATGGCAGCCATGACCACATGATCAAAGGGGCAGGGTTTGATCACACAGTTGTCATCTTGACAATCTACAGATCAGTTGAGTAAGAAGTCTGCCATTACAATGCAGATTAAACCAAGAAATTGGAAATGTCCTTACAGTTTAGCCATGCATTTTATTAATGACTTTACTCAATATGATAGAAAGTCTGTAATTATTAGACAAACAAAATTACATCACTACACATTCCCCCTTCTCTTGAATATTGATTTTGGCCTTAACAAGCTAAATCAAAAGCTCATAAGGTTTCATTAACGCTTCCTAATTTAATTGACTCTTCTCCAAAGTGTTTGTCAAATATAAAAATCTTGCTCCTTGTTTAAGTTGTTTAAGTTTAACTTTATCAACTTTACCATTGTTGTGTTATTTCACAGCTTTTCTGTCAAGCAAGTTCAAAGGGTCCATGTCCCTTGTTACTAAGGGAAAACAGAGTAACAGCTAAGAGTGGATCTTTTTTACTTCAATCAACTATAGGTTATCCCCCAGATATGAGGGTTCCTTCAGTGAATTTTCACCAGAAGAAATGTATTCAGAAACGGTTAGAAATTCAAACTGAGTTCAAAAACTGTCGCTGCTGCAGTGGCCATTTTTAACTGTGTCTTACCTGGCCCAATTTCTGGAAGCCGGCAGTATTTTTTGGGGGGGGGTGGGGTGTTGTTCCTTGATAGCCAAACAAGATCCAGTGTCTTTGCAGCCAGCCTGGCTCCCAGGTTTTTGTTTTTTTTTTTTTTTTTTTTTGAGTGGTGCATGTAGGATCTGCTTCTGCCTGGGCTTGAGAACTGGGATGCTGGAATTGCTTTTGTAAGTATTTTAAAGTATTCTTTTTTGTTACTCTATAATACCGCACTGTTTGTAAGCACTTTGGGAACTGTTTTGCTTCTTTTTAAGTACTGTACTTATTTACGTAAGTAAAGTACATACTTTGCAAACTACAGTATTGTGTTTGTAAGTATAGTTCTTTGCAAAGATAAAGTTTGTTTGCATTTGCTTTGAAACTGTTTGTAGAAATGTTAACCAGCATCTGCACAAAACATTCTATAACGTTATGTGCTGTATCTCTTCTCTAAACTGCTGATTTTCAAATTTGCAAGCTATTTATATGAGTTTTCGGATTTTGTCTGGAGAGGCTTGTGTTAATCAGGACAGTGCTTTTTTTAAAAAGACATTTTAAATCTAAATTGCCTCCAGAAGTTGTGGGTGCCCCATCAATGGAGGCTTTTAAGAAGAAACTGGATAAGGCATTTATCAGAAATACTCTTGTGAGAGCAATGGGATGGACTAGATCAGCGGTCACCAACTGGTGGTCCGTGGACCACTGGTGGTCCTTGAGAAAATTTTGGTGGTCCACAGAAAAATTATTTGCATTTTTTATATTGCACTAAATCAGGGATTCTCAAACTATGGCCACTGGGTTGGATACATGCAATGAACGCTTGTGTTGTTGCAGAGAGTCTCCCCCTTCAGGATCTTTTTGTGTGGGTTGAAGGGGGGCAGAAATTCCAACTCGGGGTCTACTTCAGCCTCCTGGTATGGGGCTTTGGATGAAGGCTGGAGGGAAGCGCTGCTGGTGGTGAAGAGCCAGAGGGCCTCATTCCAGTGAGACTGCATCATGACCTGGAACTGGCTGACCATCTCAGCCCACTGAGCCTGCAGGCGCCAGTACCTGGCCTTGCACTCCCGCAGGTCTTCCCTCTGCTTGGAAAGCTTATGCTCGTAGTCCTCAATGAGGTGCTTCTGCTGAGCCTCGTTCTCTGTCAGATCCAATTTGAACTGAGTCAGCTGTTTTGCCAACCCTTTCTCATGATGGCTGCTTAGCTCCAACAACTGCTTTCTGTTGAGGCCCTAAGGAGCCCAGGCAGGGAGGAGAGTGTCACTGCGTTATTTTATTTGCCAGCTGAACTCATCATTTCTGGACTGTCAGACTCTCCGTAGCTTTGCCAACTTCTTATCAGTAAGCTACGTGTTTCCGCATCCACCCACATTCCATTCCTTCACACTTTTTCCTTTGTTCTCTTGCCAGAGGTCCGGCTCACATAGCCGGCCCGAATTACTTTCAAAAATGTAACAATTAACTTTTCTTAGTTAGTGAGGTGTTTTATTTTCTTTATAACAAATAAATGAGTTTTATTAGAAACCTTCCTTCGCGTTTCTTTTCAAAATATTGCAACAAGGAATAAGCCTCGATTCATCTCCTCTAAACCAGGGTAATTAGTCCCAGAGCCAAACATGGGATTAATAAATGCCCTGACATTCTGGTAGCACGAGGATGGTCTGATTTATGGCTTTTTCCTTGTTTTTGTTACTTCTGATAAGAGCGCATAGGCAATTAGTTTTTAGCTACTGAGGTACGCTAATTATATTGCTGAGATGCCGAAACAGAAGTAAAACAAATATAAAATGCATTTTCCTGAGAAAGTGGCAGAAAGGAGGTTTCCAGATTTCCAGCCCCTTACTACAGCCACACGCCTGGAACAAGAAAAAGCCGTGGGAACAGAAATGGAGACAGATAAGACAGAAGCTGTTTTTGAAGATGATGATTTACGACTGAGGTCAGTAACATTTTCTTCTGATCTTCCAAGCTCTGAAAAAGTCTCCCCAGAACCTTCTGAATTTGTAAAGCTCGGTGCAAGCACTGCTGAGCAAAATTCGTCCCACGCAGAGAGAGAAACAATTCATTATTCTCCTCGAAGCTCTAAGCTCACCCTGGATCAGCTGGCCATGAAAGCCTACCGTATAAAACTCTATGAACAGCAGCTATCCCAGGCAAAAATGGCTATATCTATGCTTGAGCAAGATATGGGAGATAACTTAAATTTTTCAAAAAGCGCCATATTGTCTTCTTGCTCAGAGCCAAAGACACTCCCCCTGGTGGATCCTGTGTCAGGCCAATTAAGGCAAAGAGCACTGCATACGTCACATGAAAGTCTCCCTGATCAAGTTACACATGTCTTACATAACCACTCCTACTCTAAAGCATACAATGCCCCGTATGCAAAGCTGCCCAAAGGTGCAGCACCATCTGCTGGCAAAAGTAATTTACTACAGGAAGCTGAAATGCCACAAGTGTTTCCACAGGCCCAAACTCAAACACCCCCTGGCGGTGTTGGTGTCCTTTTAGATGGAACACAGCAAAGGCAAATGATTGCATCTCCAGCAGCTCATGCCAATATTGCAGCTCAAGCACAAATGGCAACTGGAACACAGCAAATTCCAGTGCATCAGCCACAGCAGCTACAAATGCCTGCATATGTGCCCCAGCCACAAGTGCAAATAGGGCCACCTCCTGGCCCACCTCCAATGGCACAACCAAGACCATTTTTAGGTCCACAACAGGCACAGCAAATACCACAGGCATTCCTGCCAGCACAGCCAGCATACCAAGTGCAGGCTCCTCACCAGGCATTTTCTGTCTCTCCACTAACTGGTGAGTCAAAACTAAAAATGTCTGAATTCCACGGTTCGAGATTGAAACCTGGTGAACAAATTGGAGGACATTTGACCAAACTGAAAGGTCTGAGAACAGAATTGAGAGAAAGAGGCCATAACATTGAAGATATTCAAATGATCAGCATCATTATTAACTCTTTGAATTATGAATGGAAAGATGCTGTTACAAAAATTAACCAAGTCCCAATTGCTCAACGCACAGTGGACAATGTCTGTAGACTTTTAATTGAAGAAGAGGCATTCATGTTGGCCACACCACATTTGAGAGGACCACCTGCATCAAGAGCTCCAGCTAGTCGCCCCTTCCGAGGAAGGACCTATGCTCCAAGGACGCCATGGGACCTATGCTCCACGATGCAACACCTGCAATCGTGTGGGACATGCCACTCGGGATTGTCCCCAACGAGTTCCAGCTCCCGTCACGTACCAGCCCAGAGGAACAGATTCCAGAGGCAGAGGCAGAGGCGTTAGACAAGGTCGTCGTGGTCCCCGGCGTGATCCACAAACTCCACTCGCCACATTGGCTTTAACCACAACCTCAACCAGAGTACGACAGATGACTCCTGTGGACTTTGGACAGTGGTGCAGCATTGCATGTTACCTACAGAAAGGAACTTTTCACAGAAATGCACGAGCCTGAACCAGAACTACGTGAACTTTATTCTTTTTCAAATCATCCTTGTCAGGTCAAAGGAAAAGGAACTGTTTATGTTGAAGAGCTCGATGCATTCATTCCTGATGTTTATTACATACCAACAGCAACCAGTAATTTGCTTAGTCAGTATCACTTGTCTAGAATGTTAAAGTTCCAGGTTCACCACCTTGAAAAAGCAAGTTACATAGTTAAAGATGGAGATATTGTTGCTGAAACCATATTAATTGGTGGTGTTTATTACTTAAAGCCAAAGCCTAAACCACAAACACAGGCAAGTATGCAAACTCCAAAAGGGCAGAGCACAGGCCCAGAGAGAGATGCTCCAGAGAGAGATCCTGTTGCTACCCCTAAGGCTCCTAAAGCCAACAAAAAGAGAGTTGGTAAACAGGTTGCTCAGAGCAAGCCTGAGGTTCCGCATAAAAATGTTAATGTTGAGAATTCACTAACTGGTAAACCTTTGCATTCCAGGTGTATCCACAAATGGCATAGAAGATTGGGGCATGCCAGTTTCCGTGTTCTTAGGAAGATGCCGGAGTTCGCAAAAGGTTTGGATCTAAAGGGGTGTAAGGTGTTTTTGGATTGTGCTGTATGCAAAAAGGCCAAATCCAAAGCAGCAGCCATTCCCAAATGCGCTACACGCCTGTCAACACGCATTTTTGATTTGGTTCACATTGACATAGTTGGTCCATTTCCGCCATCATTTGGTGGTAGAAAATATTTTCTAACAATTGTTAATAATTACTCTAGATATGGATATGTATATCCTATGAAAGAAAAATCAGAGACCTTTCAGATCTTTAAAGACTTTGCAACCCTTGTTTCTACCCAACACCAAGTTCGCATCGCCAGAATCCAGAGTGATCGTGGTGCCAAGTTCATGTCTCAGCGTTTCCAGGACTGGATGCGTAAGAATGGAATTCTTCATCAGACATCGGCCCCTTTCACACCAGCTCATAATGGAGTCGTAGAACGAAGACAAGGGGTACTGCAAACCATGATGCGTTGTCTCCTAGAAGACGCCAACCTTGGTAAGATATACTGGGGTGAAACTATCAAGTACGCAAATTACATTGTCAATCGTACTTGGAGCAGTGTAACAAATCAGACTCCTTTCTTCATGTTGTATGGCTACAAGCCCGATCTTAAAAACATTCATATTTTTGGTTCATATGCTATGGTGAACATTCCCTTAGCTCAAAGAAGAAAAGGAAGTCCAGCAGCAAAGAGACTGAGATTTATGGGTATTGATGATAATTCAAAATGGAGCAAATTTATTGACTCTAAACATGTAATTGTGATTTCCCAATCTGCTAATTTTGAGGAAGATATTGACTGGTCCAGGATTCATTCCAATGATCCTGGAGTTTATTTTCCCAGAGATGATACTGCTGATACCACGCAGATTGATGATCAAGATTCCACTTATTCTTCTCAACCCGATGTTCCGTCTTCGCAAGCCGCGGATGCTGACGCTAGCGACGAAAGTGAGGACGAGGACGAAGCAGAAGAAGACTGGACAGTTGTTCCGAGACGTTCCAAGAGGGCCACAAAAGGGATCCCTCCACAACGATATTCTTGGCAACTGACAAAAGCACCCTTGCCTTTGATTTGCAATGTCACACTTCCACCTGATAATTTCACACAAATCAAGCAGCTCCCTGATCCAGAGCAAGACAAATGGTATGAAGCAATGCAGGTTGAAATGGACAGTCTAAAGAAACTTAAAGTATTTACACCTGCAAAACCTCCAGCAAACAAAAAGGTCATTGGCACTCGATGGGTCTACAGAATCAAAAAGAAACCAAATGGCGAGTCACTGTACAAAGCCAGACTTGTAGCTCAGGGTTTCGCTCAACGTTATCCTGAGGACTACACAAATACTTACTCACCGACAGTCAGAACTGAGAGTGTAAAAATTGCTTTAGCAACTGCAACTATCCTTGGTTTAGAAGTTTTCCAGTTTGATGTTGACACGGCTTATCTACATGCAGACCTAGACGAAGAGATCTATGTGAAAAGTCCTCCAGGATTCCGACAGCAAGAAGGGGATACCTGGTTCCTAAACAAAAGTCTCTATGGTCTGAAACAATCTGGTTTAATGTGGTACTTATGTCTTACTGACAAACTAAATTCAATGGGCTTTATTAAGTCCGAAACTGATGAGTGCGTGTTCACAAAAAGATCTAACAATGCATATGAGATAGTTCTTGTTTATGTTGATGATATTGTTTATATTGGTCCAAATAAGCAAATGAGTGAAATTTTTGCCAAAGCTTTGCAGAGATACTTCACATTGAAATCATTAGGTCACATTAGCACTTATTTAGGTGTTCAGATTGAAAAAACACAGAAGGGGTTTAGTCTCTCACAAGAAGATAAAATTGAACAAATTTTGCATCATTGCAACATGAAAGATGCTAACACAACAAAGACACCCATGCAAACAGATTTTCATAACTTGACACAAGAAGAAAGTCCTGAGTTCAAGGATCAAACACTTTATCGTTCAGTCATTGGGTCACTATTGTACATTAGTAGTTGGACCAGACCCGACATTGCACTTAGTGTTAATCTTTTATCTCGACACGTAGGGAAAGCAAAACAGTTTCACTGGACATGTATTAAGAAATTATTGAGATACCTAAAATACACCAAACACATGAAGTTATTGTTAGAACCAACACATACTGATTATGCAGAATTATGTTGTTATGCAGATTCTGATTGGGCAAGTGATAAGAAATCACGTAAAAGTACTTCAGGTTATATGATGTTCTTAAATGGATGTCCTGTTTATTGGCAAGTACGTAAACAGAATTTTGTTTCTTGTTCATCTACTGAAGCTGAATATGCTTGTGTTTCAGATGCATGTAATTCTCTAACTTGGTTTGATGCTTTAGTCACAGATATCTGGACACACCCGATCCGACCGATCACAGTGATGGAAGACAATGAATCGGTGGTTTATATTTCTGAATCTCATTTTACAGGTTCTAGGTCCAGACACATTGACATTCGTTACCAAAACATAAAACATTTAGTGAAAAAAGGTTTTGTCAAAATGCAATATGTATCTACACATGATCAAATTGCTGATATGCTCAACAAACCACTTCCAGCAGCTCAACACGAGTATCTGCGTGAGAAGATGTGCCTTATTTGATGATGTACTGATATTCGCTCAACTGGCAAAGAAGGGGAATGTCACTGCGTTATTTTATTTGCCAGCTGAACTCATCATTTCTGGACTGTCAGACTCTCCGTAGCTTTGCCAACTTCTTATCAGTAAGCTACGTGTTTCCGCATCCACCCACATTCCATTCCTTCACACTTTTTCCTTTGTTCTCTTGCCAGAGGTCCGGCTCACATAGCCGGCCCGAATTACTTTCAAAAATGTAACAATTAACTTTTCTTAGTTAGTGAGGTGTTTTATTTTCTTTATAACAAATAAATGAGTTTTATTAGAAACCTTCCTTCGCGTTTCTTTTCAAAATATTGCAACAAGGAATAAGCCTCGATTCATCTCCTCTAAACCAGGGTAATTAGTCCCAGAGCCAAACATGGGATTAATAAATGCCCTGACAGAGAGGAGTGGTTGGGAGGGGAGGAGTGAGTAGAGGCCAGCAAGGCGCCCCTCGACACAAGTGACATCGAGTTTGCATTGCCCACCCAGTCACATGACCACCTAGCCATGCCCATCCAGCAAGTCATTAGGCAGGTCATATTAGTGATCCGTATGATTTAAAGGTATGAATTTAGTGGTCCCTGAGATCTGAAAGATTGGTGACCCATCAACTAGATGACCTCAAGATGACCTCCCTTCCAACTCTGTTATTATTGCAAGCCAAGAATTCTGTAAAACCCCTTCCACATCTCCCACTGGGTGGCTGGCTGGAGACTGTTAAGCTAAGTGGCAGGTGGTTTTTTTTAAAGCAACTGCAATGGAAGACTCTTGAGTAAATGGGTTTTTTGTAAACTTGAAATGGAGCTGCTTGAAGGCAATTTAGTTCTTCATTCTGCTGTACCAGAAACTGCACCATTGATCGGCAGAGGTGGAAACAGCTGATTGGCGGTGTGCGGGAAGTAAGTTAGATTTTCATTTATTTAATGAGCCATTTGATTCAATTAATTTAAAAAATTTGTAAAATTGATCTGATTCATTTGATGAATATTTTGACTTATGAACCTAATGGGTAGGCTCCATTAGGTTCGTACCTCAAGAACAGTATATCTTTTTAATAAAAAACTTGATGTTCTTATCAAGCAATAGAGAGAGATGGGGAGACAGAAAAAAGAAGATTGGTTCTCAGAATGTGTTTTTTTAACTTGGGATGCTTAATTGTTACAATTATTTATTTAAATCAGTGGTCCGTTCATACATAAAACAATTGCCAAACCCAAAATTCCAAATCTGAAATACAATATAAATTTTCTGTTTCTGTTTCACCATCACAAAAAGTTACGGAAGCTTCTTTATCGATATCAAAGAGAACTCTAGTTTCTCTTCAACACATATAAAATATATATAATTTTCATTATACAGAAGGAGCTTTCATGAAGAAAGTAGAGAAAGTGTAGGTATTCACATGCCTCCGCATATCACTTTTTTGGCCTCTGACCATCCTGTTTTTGGCTTCCGTGTGTTGCATTTTCAGCTGGTTCCAGGTGGGGGAGAGCAGCGGCAGCAGCAATCCTCGCACCAGCTGAAAATGCAACATGTGGAGGCCAAAAACGCGGTGTAAGGAGGTGGCAATGGGCTGTGGCGATCCCCGCAGCCTGGAACAGCTGATTGGCAGTATTCCAGGAGGCCAATCCAACCCAGCAGCCAATCAGCTGCTCGTACTGAATCAGGCTGCGATAATGTGGTGAACCTTACCAGGCTGTTTGCTGCAAGGACGCTAGCCAGATGAATACTGATGGATGCTGGTAGGCAGAGGCAGATTTCTTTTTTCTTGTTTTCTTCTCCAAAAACTAATGTGCATCTTATACTTCGGAGCATCTTATACTCCAAAAAATACAGTAATATCTTTTTTCTATTCCTGTCCTAAAACATTTTTAAATGTACCTACACTAAAAAAACAAACAAAAAAAACTTGGTAACATGAGAACATTTATCCCTTTTACAAAATGTTTCCTATTTCTTGTTTCATTATTTCCTTCTGTTGTGTCATATCCATTTGCCCCGTGAAGAAGAGTACTTTAAAGAGTAGAATGCTTATTTTCACAGTCCATCGTTTATAACTCTGTCAAATACATTTCAAAAAGAGCTGCAATCTTTCAATCATTAAAGTGAATTGTTAATGGTTTTATAAATTTGATAGCTGCAAAAGGTTCTCAAATACATCCCAGCAAATAATTTGTTGAATTGTTGCATTCTCTAGCCCTCCCTCCCTTTTTTCCTTCCCCTCCCTCCTCCTCTTCCTTCTCTACCTCTTCCTGTTGTAATTTGAAGGACCTGACCATGTGTCAGGCAACTGTGGAAGTGGATTGTCCATTGACTTCTTCAGGATTGTTGGCATTTACTTCACAGTCTAGGAAACCATTCTGGAGGTCTCATATAGTAATACAATTCACCTTTGTGTATTTTTTTTAGTCAGCAAAGTTTCAGTAAAGGCTGCTTGTTGTCTTGTGGTCACTAGGAATTGAAAATGACTTAATGACATTTTGCCTTGGTTGATTGGAAGTGGTGTACTGTAACAAAATATTAGAATTCATTTTTTGCTTCTTACAGCAGAACGGGTAGTCCTCAATTTATGACTGGTCAGTTAAAGATCATTCAAAAATGCACTGAACATCCCCAGGTGTACGATTTGGTTCCAAAGGTCTGAGAACCACCCACTGTAGTGACATGTTTGCAAAGCAGGTGCTTGGCAATTGGCTCACATTACAATTGTTAACAAAAACTGACATTTCCTTTGGATTTTCAACAAAACTGGCCCATAGCGAATAATTGGTTCACTTTATAAGTCAGCATTCGCTTAACGACTACTGCAAAAAAAGGTCATTAAATTGCATCAGCACATAGATGTTATGACTATCACTACTTTCTACTTTGACGGGTAGGTTCCATTACAGTCATATATTGAGAACTACCTGTACTTCAGGTTAAGATTCCAAAAGTCCTGCAACAGAACACTGAAAACAGGCCTTTCATAGTCCTTTCCAAATCTCCTGAAGAGACTGGACAATGTTAGGGGGATTGGAAGGTGCATTATTTGCTAGCTTCAGATCTGAGAACTTTGTTTAGACTTAGATTGTTTGAAGAGTTTTGTGCCAGTATAAATTTAAAATAACATTTTGGGTCTTTTCAGCGGTCGTTCTATTTCTTTGAACAACATCTTCTAATAAGTGCATACACAATCTTCTTGTCAGTGTTTAGAAGGATTTATCTGTCTTAATCTTCATTTGATTAATTTTTAGCATTATAAGCTTTTAGCAGAAGTTTATCATCTACTGCACCCTTATGTTAACAATGCACATGTTGAATGATGATTATTCTTCATTTTTTATGTGGTATTTCAAATGAAAGGTTAAAAAGGTGACTTTTTAACTATAGAAGATGCTAGAAAACAAAACTAGAGCGACATGAACCAGTACTTGTGCTAAATATAAAGATGAGATGATTTCTGGAATGACAATCAGTGTAATGGCTATGTGGCCCTCCCATCCTTCAACATTTCACTGATAAAATTGTGGACAGAACATTGCTTCCCAATGAATGCAGAAGCATTTTTCTGGATCACATACAAAGTAATTTCCACAAATTGCATTTCCAAATTAGCTATATAAAATAAAAACCATTGGACTTTTAACAATGTATTCAGTAAGTGCCAATTTTAGGATTTCAATGAAAAAAACTGCCTGGCAATGTGACAAATAATCTTCACAGTAGGTAAATGGAATAATTTTGTCTTTTAAATTGCTGAATAAAATGTACTAAATTTGAGTATATGTTTATGTGTACACATAACAATTTTTTTGGCAACTTGAGTTTGTAA
This sequence comes from Pantherophis guttatus, assembly GCF_059756535.1. Classification (NCBI taxonomy): domain Eukaryota; kingdom Metazoa; phylum Chordata; class Lepidosauria; order Squamata; family Colubridae; genus Pantherophis; species Pantherophis guttatus. The sequence goes on from NC_142066.1 coordinate 132,738,159, forward strand.
TAGTACAATGCATAGATGTTTTTGGAGGATTAAATTTGGTATCATGGCAGTTGACTATTGCCAATCTTTAACCAATTTGAGAGAGCACAGAGCATTTGCCCTAGCTAGGAGTGTGATGTGATGTGATGTGTTATGGTGTGATACGATTATCTATCTATCTATCTATCTATCTATCTATCTATCTATCTATCTATCTATCTATCTATCTATCTATCTATCTACCTACCTACCTACCTACCTACCTACCTATCTACCTACCACTCATCTTATAACCAACTCTGGACAGCTCCCAATCAAAAGTTAAAACAGCATAAAAGCCATATTAAACCTATAAAATACATTAAAAACAAGTAAAACCGGTGCCAAGTCATATTTCTGATGTGCAATCGCCTAATCTTATCTGAGAGCTTCTTTTTTTCTAAAAGAAAAGTGCTGGATTTTGTTCTGCACAGGAGGGGAGAGGCTGGAAAAAGGAAGCTTGGATTTTCATGATCTGAGACATTTTTCTCCAGTTTACCACTGGATTTTCCTTCTGTGCATGGAGGAAAGGGTAGGAAAAGAGTTCATGACCTGAGTTCATAGCTTCATGGCCTGAGCTGCTTTTCTCCAATCCTGTTGGAATTTCCTTCTTACACACAGATGGAGATGCATGCCCTCCGTTTAATTAAAGGTCTGTGCAATGACTTAACCACTACAGCTGAAAGAGATAGTATTGTGGAATTTCAGTAAAGCAGTAAGGTGGGCATCTTTCTTATTAGGCTGTTGGTTTGAGTTCTGAGCTTGGCAATTTGGTCACAAACATTTCGTCACCATTCAAGGAGACATCATCATTATGTTTTGAGTTGTGCTCATCTATTAGAGCTCGGATCTTTAAATACATTTTTATGAGATGCAAATTAGTTCTACTGTTGTTTGTTCAGATATTTCTGAATCATGGTCTGATTTCAGATTGTTTGATTTTGCTGGTCTATAGTTAAGTACTATCTGTGTTAGGGGTGGGTTCTGCTTATCTTTACTACTGGTTCACAATGGGATCGCTGCATGCGAGCAAAGTGAGCGCATGCACCTTGCTTCTGCACATACACAGATCGCTGATGACGACACCCGGGGTGGTGGGTGGAGCCTCCCACTGATTTTACTACCAGTTCTTGCGAAACGGTCCGAACTGGGGGCAATCCACCACTGATCTGTGTAATGCAGATTAGGATTAGAGGTTTATCTGGGTGCTTCTGAGTCATGGTCTGGTTCTCCAGCAGCGCGCTGAGAAGGGATGTTCAGGTAAGACAATGTCCGTTTCGGCTTCTTTGATAGTTTGAGTGGCTGACTGTTGTTACTGAGACATGGTCCAATTTCTTATGAGCCGATATTATAATTTTGTTGTTATGTAGTGGGATGCCTGTTTGTTCCTTATAAATGCTACCTTCGGGGTTGTGGTTGATATAGTTCTTTCGTTCTCAGTGATTGGTAGACTCGGTAATATCAATGTGTCTGTTTATTAACTTCTTGGTGGAAAGAATTCCTTGAAAAGGCTTCAAGGAATTCTCTTTCTCTCCTTGATTTCACCTGAGTTACAACTATGGTCCTAGTTAGATCAAATTTGTGACCTTCTGAATCTTCATGGACTGACATGAGGGATAGTGAGTCATGTCTTTTGATAGCACAAGCCCCCCACTACACAGCAACAAAATTATAGCCTATTAGCTCACAAGAAACCAACCATATCTCAGAACAACAGTCAGCTACTCAAACTATCAAATAACCCGAAACCGGACCAAGACTCAGAAGCACCCAGATAAACTTTAATCCTAATATGCATCACATAGATGTACATGTCTATAGCCCAGTAACAACAGCCAGCCAATCAAATAGTTCAAAATCAGACCATGACTCAGAAATTTCTGAATAAACAACAGTCAGACTAATTTGCATCTCATAAAAAGGTATTTAAAGACCTGTGTTCTGACAGACAAGCACAACTCAAAACACACTGATGATGTCCCCTAATGATGGTGATGAAATATTTGCAACCAAATTGCCAAGCTCGGAGCTACTAATATTCAAACACATTTCAATTTTCCTTATTGATCACAATGACTTATGACTGAAATTCTGGACTCATTATAAAAACAACAGAAACAAAGGCAGAATATAAGGAAAAACAGCTGGATGACAGATTAAATAGATGGAAAACCAAAGCTTTGCATGGACAGAACTTGAAAAACATTGAAGGAAAATGTGATGACAATTTTACATGGGCTTGGCTTAAGATGGGAACCAACGCTACTTGGAATATCATACATTTTAAGAAACTACTTGGTTAATATCTAAGATGCTGGCAGCAACCCGTATCAACCATTAGCACCAGTCAATGGTATTTGTGATGCATTTTTGAATGTTCAGTTGACTGAGTTTAAAGAATAAAGTAAATAATAATAATAATGTGATAGCAATAGAAAAAATACATGAATTACTCACATATCACTTTTATGTTTGTTTTTACATAAAACATATCTCCAGCTCTTACAGCAATACGGTATATAGAACTCTTGTAGTGATATAAAGAAAAGTGATATAGTGATAGCAATAATATATTTATTGTTCTTTTTAAGACTGGATTTCATTCACTGACTCTCGAATACATTAACATTCAGGGGGATTTAAAAGTATTAATTTTCTATATGTGTCCAATATCTGACAATATCTATATCCTCCTTTACTCCCACTCTGGGATATTGGGAAGAGCCAGTAAACATATCACCAAAACTATACAAGTTTGTTTTATCTGAACTGTTTAGTAAATTTTCTGTTGTCTTCAGAATATAAGACATTGACTGTGCATAGTCTCATAATGTTTTTGTATGGAATTCTAGTTTCATATTTTTGGCACAGTGCAATAATTAGATTTTTTGTGGGGAGTAAATGCTTCTAAAAAGCAATAAGCCTTCAATTTGTCAAATGTCAGATTGACCAACAGTGTTTAGCAGGTGGTAGTCAGCATCTTTATAGTAGGGCTGCATAATGCTTACATTTAAATTGAAACAGGTCCTTCAGAATGCTTGGGAATGCAAATGCGGCTCTTATCTGCAACTCATGAAAGCAGTTGTGATTTTTTTCTGGGGTTGTGCAACAATAACCTGGATTTAAAAAAAAAAAAGCTGAGATTTACAGAGAAATGCTGTTTTTGTACCACTAGCACTGCACAATCTGAAGCATCTCTTTCAAATGGAATCCAAAGCATTGCACATATCAAGGATCAAGGTGCCAGCTCAAGATTTACAGGAGTGTTTTTTTCAGGTGGGATGACCTGCTGAAACCTGTTATTATTTCAGCCAATCTGAGAGAGTTGACAGGCATATGACTGCATGTGGGTTTTTATTTGTTCCTTCTGTTCAAATTGCTGTTTGATTGACAACAGCCAGAACAAGAAGAGCATTGGGCTGTTCTTAAAATATAGATGGAGAAGGAGTCTTTCAAGCTTTCAATGCCATTAGAAACTTCTACTTCTCATCTTATTCAAATGTAAACTAGTCCTGTAGACAGATGACAGGTCATTGAATATTTGACTATGATCTACTGTCCTTTTTATGTAAGCACAGCCAAAGGTTCCTAATATTTTTTTTGTTTCAAATTAACTGTTTGCAACCACCAATATATATATGCACGCTCTACAATAATTATTATCTTTGTGAAATAAACAAACTTAGCATTGCCTAAATGTAGTCCTCATTTAAGGACCACAATTGGCATTGGAAACACTATTGTTAAATGAAGCAATTGCTAAATGGGAAATCACATGATAGTGATGACAGGAAAACACAGTAACAGTGTTTTCCTTTTTCTTGGAATGCTTATCCCAGTACTGGAAAATTAGCAAGAAATGAATGAATGTTTGTATTTACATTCACTGGAGAAGAAGGGATTACAAAACAGTCACCAAGCACACAATAGGGAGTACGCTGAGCTGCTTGTATAGCATGCTTGGAACTTCTGGTGTGACCACATTCCTTTCCATTTATCTTGTGTGCCTGCTGACTCTCTTGTAATCCCTTCCTCTGCAATTTCTCCCCTCTGCAAGACAGGAGGGTGAGGG